>NC_090176.1:41768338-42396672 GCF_024679245.1 Pseudorasbora parva
TTTCCTTTACAATGTACTTTTTCCCCCACCACCTACTCACTGTTATCCTTCCCTTTATTTCCTTTCGATCTTTCTGAAGTCTGTTTTGTTTTACTTTACTTTTTTATAATTTTGGTCATCCCCATTCAATGTATATCTCATTTTCTCTCTCATTTTTATTTATGCCTTTCTTACACCTTATTCCATTTCCTTGTCTTTCAATGTCTCTACCGTCGTCTTGGCCTGAAGGACCATCTCTACCCCTCTGGCTATTTCTGACAGTGGAATGTGCCAGGCTTCAGATTTTTGCGATGTTAATAGGCCACTCATTCTCCGGTTACACAGGAAGACATCATGGCTATATATAGGCCTTCGGCCAGGAGTTTTGCCTAGACCTTATTCAATTAGAGTCAGTCTGAATGAAGGGGAGAGAAATGATTTTGCCTGGTTTACCATTTTAATATTCTGTCATTACAAGAATGGTAAAAATAGTGTTGTCTGAGAATCATTACTGATTTAGATTGTGAGACAAGAAACCAGGTTGACATTGGCTGGTCACCATCATGTTTATACATAGCAAACGTGTTTTAGGTGGTGTGCAAGGACTAAGATTTATGTTTAATTTATTGCTGCTTTGAATTTAAACCATTTTGATCGTGGTTTTAATTCAATTGCCAGTTTCCCAAATATCCTTTTTGTGATCCTTAAAAAAACCATTTTTAAAATGTATTTTTTTTTTTTTTTTTTAAATAAAGAAGCTTTTTTGTAATGGAAGAACGATATTTGAAAGAGCCAGCCTTTTATGCCTCAATAACTGTTAAAACAGTACAGATTACTTTTTATGTATTTTAAATCCTTTTACTACTTATTTCAAAGGCTGATTTTAGAGTGATTGAAAAATGAAGTGAACGAGTAACATTAATGCCATTTTTGGCAAATCTGTCATGGCAGACAATCAAACTTAACCACAGGAAGGTTTAATGACAGGTTTTAATCACTTATTTGTTTAGCCAATTTCAAAAATAGGTGGTGCAACACTGATTTAATTAAAGCCAGCCTGTATCAATAATTATATCCATTAAAACCCTCTTTGATCACCGAAATGACACATTTAAAGTTTAAAAAAAAGTTAATCCACACCCTTCCCTTATTTAATATACATGGTAGGGCAGGGTAAAAAAAATAGTTTCTCAATTTTAACGGATTCTCATTTTTATGAACCAATATTGATTCTTAAATCACAATAATCGATTAGTCATCCTGTTTTCATTTGATGAAGGAACAGAACTTTAAGGCCCTCCCATTCAAAACAAATCGCTATAATCTTTGTGCTTTGTTAGCCTACTTTTGATTTGAAACACAGTCTCAGATTTCAAATTGCGTTCATTTTATTACAAAATGTAAAAAAATCTGTTTTAGTGGTGTGACAGATCGCAGAAGGGCCTCAGTTCAAGAGAAGTAGCAGCGTGAAGCTCACATGAACTGATCATTCACCTGCTTTAATAACCGTTACAACACAAAATTAACATGAATATCTGAAGGTATGTTAAAAGATACATTACAACTTACCAAAATCCGTATCATGTAATCATTCAGTGTTTCAACTGAGGAAAGATGTCAATAAAACTGCTTGTAAACAATATACCGTATGTCATGTTACGCCACATTTACCACAGCAAAACCATATTCAGTGTCCATAAACTCGTTAGTCAGCTAGAAAACTGTAGAGATGAGCATTTTGATAAATATATGCACCACATTACATATTCGTTATAACTTTTTAAAAATTATTATTCAGTATTATTGCATGTTTGAATAAATCCATCAAGTTTTTATGACAGCCATTTAAATGTTTATATTTCAAAAATCTAATTGGGTACAAATATGATAATGCAATTGTAATGTTAAAGTTATTACAAAAGAAATCTTTGAGTGTAATTTGTTTCGTATTTAAATTATTTTATTTTAACTTTCAATATTAGAGTACTGTAACTGACTCCCTGTAGCCTATAGTTTACAGCATTAGAAACATTTGCCATGTACTGTATCTGAAATATATCCCCAATCCATGAATCAAAGTCGAATCGAATTGCGAGCTTGTTAATGGACATCGAATCAAGAAATGTGTGTGAATACCAGACTGTAAAATATATGGACGTAGTGTCCGTGACGTCACCCATAGGATTCCGATAAGCCGTTCTGAAGCTTAAAGTAGAGTCGAGCTGGGCGTCGCCATCTTGTGAGCGAGTCATCGCCTGTCACTCCCGGATAACAGAAAATGGGCAAAAAGGTGGGATGTGGGCGGAGCTTTGTTGACGCAATGACGAAAGACAGCAGATAAATGGCTATCCACTTGTAACCACGCCCTAAATTATGCAGAACTTTAAGGCTTTATATAACGTAAATGAATGAGTTATAAAAAAATTCACCCTCCTCACAGTTGTCATGAACTTCAAAATTAGCCTTATAGACCAAAACCACAATTTGTTACCAGGCTGTAAAAATGTTTTTTTCCGCTGTAAAGTTGGGCATTTTAACATGGGGCTCAATGAGATTCTGCTCACTTCTGGAGTCTGTCTCTAGTGGCCAGTTGAGGAATTGCAGTTTACATTACTTCCGTATTGGCTTCAAGAGAGATCGTGGGAGGTTGCCTCTTTGTAAATACCCAGCCCTAATATGTGGTTCTATGAATATGCAAATTAGCCACGCCTCCACTCACTCGCACCAGCTAAGAAATCCACCCCATCACGTTGATGTGATTGTTTACAAGGTAGTTTGTGAGGCGATTTTAATTTTGAGATTATCTTTGGTTCACTGCTGTTTTAAAGAGAAAATATTCAGCGTTGACTTATGAAGTTGCACATGGTTTGTCTGAAAGCATATTAAAAACACCACATGACATATAAACAGCATCATAACTTGATTTTCACCACAGGGGGACCTTAAAATAAAACCTAGATACACTTTTAAAGGATTTAATCCTTATTGGTGCTGCCCACACTTAGACTTTAAATTGGTAAACATGCAGCTGCAGTGTATATTTCTGGTCTGCTTTAGCCGACACTCAAACCATAAGGGGTTATATTCAACGTCAGCGAATAGTTCTCTCGTAAAGTGCCTGCTGTCTCTGTCTCTTCAGGGAACATTTCACCTGTAATTGCTCTATGCATTACACAGCGATGCTTCTAATATGGGGGTTTCAAACTGCTGGGTGGAAGAATGGTAATGATGGAAGTGATGAGAAATGATGTACATGCATCAAAATCTACAGGTTTATCAGCAAAAGGGGTCCCTAACACAGTCTAAGTTTTTTTCTTTACTGTTGGTTTTTATTTGAAAAAATAGCTTTCTTTTAAGTGCTGTTCTCAAGTAGTCATTAGCTTAAAAATGACGTGTAGAAATTCTTGTATTTTAACAAATGTACTGTGTATGAAATGGATTGCTGAAATTGCTTTTAAAATAATGTCTTTCACTGTGCAAAAGAAAAACAATTCTCTGTGTTTGAGTCTGTATTTGTGGGAAACGGTTAAGCAGTAAGATGTGGGTTTCGGCTTCATCCCACACACTTAGCAATAATTGTTCTGAAAGGAGATAGCACTCTGTTGGCTTGGCTATGCACAACTTTCCATTGGCTTCAGAGGTCAGACTGTCCGCACAAACAATCTGTGGAGTGTGTAACGAAAGGTCTCAAACATAATTTATATGTGTGACCAAAGGAAAATTATAATCCCTGATAAATTGCTTGGATTTTAGAGGATTTCTTGTATCTTTGATTTGCTAATAGACTCTCTCAGGGTGACGAAGTTATTAATTTGCATAAAATGCATAAATGTAATTTGTCATGACCTCATATGACTCATGGAAAAAGACTAGAGTGTTTGAATATTGTTTTGTTCTTTTGTGTTAGGTGAAATGCACTCTAACCATTTGCAAAGAGAATGATGCTAGTTGATCTTATATAAAGGCATCTACGCACACTCAAAAACATACATTTTGTCACATTCTCTAACAAAGCACACAGCTGTGTCTCCTTCAGTGATTAATTTTCCGCCTATCACCAGCTTTTCTTTGTCCAGCTGAGAGTTTGTGTTGTTGCATTGCTCGTAGGTGGAAATCAATCGATACCGAAATGCAAAAAGACTAATTCAGCGCATTAGAATAAATGAGTTGATATGCTTTTATTCTGTTTTGTGTAGTGATTCTGATAAGATGAAACATCCCTCTGGCTGCACTGAAACGTTATTGCTTTTCCAATCTGCTTTTGGCGACATTCTGCATCGCTGGAAAGCCCATTTCCTCTGCTCTTTGTGACAGTTTTCCTTTCTTTTTAATGGCACCTACATTAACACTTAATGATGATCCACTGATTTTAATTTTCTTAAAAGCATCTTGTTTACTTTGTGCTTAGCTTCTCATTGGGCTTTAGCGAGTGGGTGGTTTGAACAAACCACTGGTGTTGCACTTTTATATGCGCCCCAGCGGAAGCTTTTTGTTGGCGTAATCTCCAATTAAAGTTGAATACACACTCTTAAAGGAAGAGTTCATACAAAAAAAATGATATCTGACATTATTTACTCTTGGTCCATATGCTGTATGAAAAGACAAATGTATTTTGTATCTAACTCTAAATAATTAACAGATGTATACTATTGGGTGAATTATCTCTATAATATATTTTAATTGCAGAGTTCGGTGGTCAAATCCAACAGTTTAATCAACAGTTTATAAAATATATATTAATTCTCTCTCTCTCTCTCTCTCTCTCTCTCTCTCTCTCTCTCTCTCTCTCTCTCTCTCTCTCTCTCTCTCTCTCTCTCTCTCTCTCTCTCTCTCTCTCTCTCTCTCTCTCTCTCTCTCTCTCTCTCTCTCTCTCTCTCTCTCTCTCTCTCTCTCTCTCTCTCTCTCTCTCTATATATATATATATATATATATATATATATATATTAATTCAATATATATATATATATATATATATATATATATTAGGGCCGGGACTTGATTAAAAAAAATAATCTAATTAATTAGAGGCTTTGTAATTAATTAATCACATTTTAATTGCATATAAATATTTGACCTGAGAACAATGAGAAGTAATTTTTCACATGGATTTTTAGTATACCATTGAATAATGACTGAATACATACGCTTAATCAACAAAATATTGTTTATTTCAGTCCAGCAGACCGGTGTAGCAAAAGCATATTTGTGATATTTGAGGCTCGATGTGTGGCGGTGATACGCAAATTCCTTGTTGTATAGCTCGCACAGAACCATGCTCTTGTCGACGCTTCCATCCTTTCCTTTTTTTAAACAAAATTTCCCATCCACGGGGCTAAGCAAAGCGGTCTCATCAGCTTCTTCGGTAATGTTCACACTGGTTTGTTGTTGTCATGACTCGTGAACGCTAGTAGGTGTTTCAGTATAATCGGTCCGTCGAAACTCATTTATTGAAAAGCGTTCCGCGGTGCAAAAATAAGTGTGATTAAAATTGTTATTTATTTTTTTGCGTAATTAATTAACGCGTTAAAGTCCCGTAATTAATTAATCTTAATTAACGCGTTAAAGTCCCGCCCTAATATATATATATGTGTGTGTGTGTGTGTGTGTGTATATATATATATATATATATATATATATACACACACACACACACACACACACACACACACACACACATATATATTAGTCCCGCCCTAATATATATATGTGTGTGTGTGTATATATATATATATATATATATATATAGGGTGTAAAATATCACTTTAATGATATTATGATTACATTCTTATATATTAAGTTGACTTACAACTTATTACAGTGTTTGCTAAATCCAATTGTATCTTTCTGTGTATATGTCCAACAAGCTTTAAAAATATGAAATATATATATATATACATACACACACACACACACACACACACACACATATATATATATTAGTCCCGCCCTAATATATATATGTGTGTGTGTGTATATATATATATATATATATATATATATATATATATATATATATATATATATATATATATATAGGGTGTAAAATATCACTTTAATGATATTATGATTACATTCTTATATATTAAGTTGACTTACAACTTATTACAGTGTTTGCTAAATCCAATTGTATCTTTCTGTGTATATGTCCAACAAGCTTTAAAAATATGAAAAAAATATAGTAGTCTATAGTAGTGAAGTGTGCATACAATTGTTTTGTTGTGGTATTTATGCAAGTGGATGGAGTTCATTGACTGTTCTTGCACTGAAACGTCAAAATAATGCCACTGTAATTGAGCTTTTGTCCTTGATCTAATTAAAGCCATAATGATGGTCTGTTTAATCTCATTCCATCCTGGCTTGTAGCAGAGAGGTGGCATGACCTCAGAGCTTTGTTAATGATGTGATAAAAAACAACATGCTCATGCTGTTATGTGTATTGATTTTGAACTAAGTTTGAAAACTTACGGCATGACACAAATCCCTTCCCTATTCTTTTGGTACTGCTTTGAGGCAGTAGTTTTGCTAGGGTGTTGAGCATATAAGATGGCTCCAGAATAAAAGCATCTGACTCACCAGTGTTTTAAAGAGCAAGAAAGGGCTTTGGGTGCCAACAGAGAAATAAACACCCCACATTTCTTTGAGACCTCTTCATCTCGTGCCTGCATTTTTAAGACCTGTGGTATTTCACTCTAGACCTTTTCACAGTGGCATGTTTTCCTAGGTTTATGATGTAAGAAAGATTGAGAATTTTTAAGGGTGACCACACGTTTGGATTGAGTCATCTTTCTATTTTCTCTCTCCCTTTCTGGAACAAATCGCAATGCATAATACATTTTCATACTGTGCTCTCTGTGTTGAGAATCTTTTAACACAAAAGTGATTGGTGTTGATACAACTCTGCAGTTTGCTGAACATGACTAGTGGTAGATGATTTAACGAGTCAGGAAACATTTTTAATGACGCTTTACAAATTATATATTTTTAAACGGTATGCAGAAAATAGATATAACCCAAATTGCACCTGTCTTTGTGACAGCCCTAGGCTCTGTAAATGGCAAAAAGGAAAATACCATGAGCAATTTTTTTTAGTTAGCAGCTTTCAGACACATTTTTGTGCTTTTATAAACGTCTGCTGTAAGTTTCACAAATGCATGCGCTACTAAGTCCTTGTGATGAAATGATACGAAAGGAGGATGCAGACCAACAAATGCATCCTTAGAAACATATGTCACTGCTATACTAGGCTTCACCTGTTGCACAGAGATCTCGGTATAGGAGCATGGAATTCTTGAGGCCCAGGCTGTTTTCTTCAAATCAAACTGCAACCATCAAGCCTCTAATTACAAGGTATTTGAAAATTCACAATGGTCTAACTCTGAAGCTGCGTTAAATTGGATAATATTGCAGGAATGTTAACGTTTAATAATGGAGAATTGCAATTACATGCTGTTACTAAAGGTTTGCATCTTAGTTTGCCAATTCATATGTATAGCTATGGTATGAACAGCACAATTGTATAAAGGTTGATTCACATCGCACAAACGCCAACAAACAAGTTGGTTGGCTGTTGGATTTAGAATTTTATATATTAATGTCATGTTTACACTGCCCCAACAGACACAGACAAGCTTGAGCACCCACGGAAAACAATATTCTCCATTCCTTTAAAATAAAACAAATAAAAAAACTGCAACATCAGACACAACTTTCATCTCATTTTGTAGTTTATTTGAGACTTTCTATGGCGTTAAATGTCGAGAGTGCATCAATGCATCCATGTAATGAATCTCGCAGGTGGATTTTTTTTCACAGTAGCACAAAACGTACTGGATGCACGCTTTCAAACATGGCTCAGATTTTACGCTTGCACACCTTCAACTTTGTCCAGTGTGCCCCTGCAAATATCTCCTTGCTCTTTCTTTGGAATTGTCTTCTGATTTTTCCAGAAACCTGCCATTTTCCCTACAAGGATAATTTACTATGCACGGCCAGCACCTACATGCAGGGACTTGCCTCATCGTCATGGCAACGGTTCGTGTCCAGGTCATATTGCATCATAGTTTGTTGTCTTTTGTTGGAAAATCATACCACACTGCTCAATAAATGCCGAATTAACATGTTCAGTCAAGGGAAAACAAACTCCGACCAAAGGCAACTGATGCCGACAAGGGTAACAACACACTGATCCAACAAACTCTGACAGACATGTTTGTTGATGTTTGCCTTTGCGGTGTGAATTGGCCTTAAGACATCAAGAAATGCATTTCATTAGGCTAACTGAGGGCTGCTTACGATTTCCAAACAGCATAGCAATTTAATATATAATGTGTGCGGTGACGAGTGCATTTAACTGCCTTAACTTCAAATGTTACCCTGTTAGAATTCGGAGTCGGAGCTTTCTGTTTTTTAGACGAAAGATTGTTGGTTTTCCAATACATTTGTATTCCCACCAGTCCGATTCCACTAATGGCACTCCCTCTGTTTCCAATTAAACGCGGCTAATTAGCATAGCTTTAAAAAGAAATGCTTTCCCATGATGCCACACTCATTAGACTGGGGTAAACACAACATTTGCCCCAGACCCCTTGATTAACTGTGTAGGCGAAGTTTGCGCTAATTGAATAAACAGCTTCTGAGCTGAATAAATTCCGATTCTTTAAGTAGTTATGTATTGATATTCAAACCCCATGTGTGTATATATAATATTATTATGACTGAGCCTAAGGTTTTTTTCTCCATCCTGCCACCTGATGGAGGTTTGGTTCCTTGCCACGTCAACTCACCTCTGTCACCTTTTGACTTGCTTTAGTTGGGGACACTTGTTATTTAACTACTGATCTGCCTGCATTGACACTATATGAGAACTGAACTGAGCTGGATGACACCACTGTTTTCTCTAGAGTGGCTGTACAGCCGAAACAAATCCTGTTGCATTGTTTTCCCGTTACCACTGTAAAGCTGCTTTGAAACAATATTGCAAAAAGCGATATATAAATAAAGTTGACTTGACTTATAAAACAGATTGTTCCGACTGGTTGGATGACCTGCATTCGGAGCGAAGTGGTGTCGTGAGGTTTTTATTTTTTATGTGTAATGAGGATCTATGTTTGGCTTTATTGTTTTTGACTGAAAGATAATGAATCAATACATCAGTTCACCTCCATATGCTCTTGAAGAATTGAAAATGGAAAAGGAAGATAGTCAATGCTGGCTGTAATGAAATTATGCAGTAATATGCTTGTGTTCAAAAGTTTGTGGTCAGGATTTTTTTATTATTAAAGAAATTAATACTCTTATTCAGCAATGATGGGTTCATTTGAACAAAAGTAACAGTAGCGATGCTTTGAATGTTACAAAATGTTTCTTTTTTAAGTAAATAGAACAGCTTTTGTCTGCCCTGCTTGTCGCAGTAATATTTTATAATTACGTCACTGTTTTAATAAAACAGTCACTTGTGATTTTTATTTCACTTTTCAAATTTAAGGCATTTTTTTATAACTAAAGTATGCATTTATAAACCTTTTAATGGCAGATCTGGGGAGTCTCATCTGAAACACTAGTCTTATTTACTGTATCTCTCTCTTTCTGCTGTGACTGTGAACTACATGTTGATTGAGTGGATAGTGAGACACAGGGTCCATCCACCTCATCTTTTATTCATGACAACTTTAGCCTGCAGCACAGATTGATGAAGCTTGAGGTTATGCACTGTTTAAGGCATACGAATGTTGGAGATGTGCCGTGATATGAACGTATCGAACAGGTATCGGTCCGTTTCAGATATCTTGTATGATGGTTTGATTTATTATCATCACTGTGGTTTCATCAATCCTACAGAATGCCTGTCATTATCTCAGTTTGATCGTGCCTGTGGTTTGATGGCCACAGAAAGACAGGGACTTCCCCTGAGCGAGCTGCAGCTGTTGCTGTCCTTCAGAGTGTGGATAAACACCCATGCCGTGTGTGTGTGTGTGTGTGTGTGTAGATGTGTGCGTAGATGTGTGCAAATATGAGTGAGACTGACATGGAGCGAGTCTGACGTGCAGACTTCTAGTGAAGTCATGTGCTTGAGATAATTCCTAATTTAAGTCTGTTGTGATTAAAGCCTGCAAGCACCCACTCAACCATAATAACCCAGCCAGTCTAAGACAGATCATACAATACCGCTCTACTCCAGAGGTGACTCAATTCCTGAGGGATCACACACGCTTTTGTTCTTGGTAGGGGAGACTGGGGACAATTCTTTATTGTTTTCTTTCATTTTTTTTATGTTTTCCTTCATAACTCCAACTCATAGACTCCATAGACTGTCTGTCATATTTTGGATTTAAGAAATGTATGTGTCTAGCCTGACAAGCCAGACCCACATCAAGATGTTTGGTCTGGAAACTCACCATAGACAGGGCTCAATCCGAGGGGCGGATAAAAGGCTGTCTTTCAAACTCCCTCTGCCCGCGATAGGATAGCGCTACCAACAACCAGAGCAATGAAGGTGAAACAGAGCTTGTTGATAGATAAAACATTCGCCGTATCCGGTCAGCAAAACCCCAAACACATCTTCCCTTTTTAAGAATGACTTCAGTGCCGTTCTTTGTTCTTTTCTCAGAGAAAAGCTTAACTCCAAGTCTTCCAGAATCGCGGTCAAAGCTGATTCGAAAGACCGCCATTCGCCAGTTTCTGTGTTTACTAGAAGCACGCAAACACAACTCGGCCGTCGTCATTATGGCCCCGCCCACCGACTCAATACACGATGTGATTGGTCCGGCAAGAGTTAGGCGAATACAGCTCAGAAGGGTATTGAGAGTTCCTAGACGACACTCGTGGGCAGATTTGCTGCCACTAGGGTGCGTCTAGATTTCTAGGCTAGTATGTGTCCCAAGTACAGTTAAAATATTTACATTGTGGAAGGCTTTAGCAAAATATATATTTTAATTCATTCAAGACAAATTTTTACTCACTGTTACTTAAATAAGGGAAGAAAACTGTTGCTTTATTACTTGATTGTGCTTAATACTCTTAATGTTCCTTTTATTTGTCAGAAATCATGTTTTTATTTTTCAGAAAAACTAAGTGTTTTTTTTACATTATAATTTTAATGTTGTAAATCCATTTAGCTAAAACATCAGCTGATGATTAAAGAACATTTTCATTTTAATTAATTCTAATTATTATATTTAGTTGAATGCTTTTCACAACACACATTGTTCCAAAGCCCCACTGAGCTGTCTCATAATTATGATTACATTTTCAACATGCTTTAGTCTTTAAATACAGTTTGTTTACAATTGTACTTTTGCAGTGTTTTACAGAAATATTTAAACTCCCCCCCCCCTAATATTTAGTTTTTGTTCTTCACATACTTACCCCACTGACAAGTTGTATTTCCTTGTTTTAAATATATTTCTAACAGTTTAGTGAGGTTTATGCTAAAAATCTGCCATTGGGACAAGAAAAAAAGTTTTTATAAAAAGATTTATATGTTCTCTGAAAAAATATTTTTGTGCTTCTGAAGTAATGCTTTTTTATGGGTTTTATTTTATGTTAAGTACTTTTATCACTCATCCCTTTTACATTATTAAAAAGTATACAACGAGACAAAGAGCGAACTTCTTACAAGCATGCTCAACCGTTGTCATCATTTGTAATTGAAGAAATTCTGCATGTTACAATTGCCCTGGGGCCTTTGTAAACTTTGCGTCAGAAGTGGCATACGGATGAAACCGGACATGAGTACGCACAGAAATATTCGGATTTATAAAACTGCACACGCACATCCTACGCAGTTTTCCCTTAATAAATCACAATCAATTCTAAATGTAGCGCAGCTTTTGCTGCTTCATGTCAAGCCCATACTTGCCCATAAATTATCCGTGAAACGCCCACAAGTTAATATTCATTGATTGCAAAATCATGGCAAACACAGAGAGGAAATAAAAATAAAAAGCCTAACTTCACTCAATGTGAAGTGGAAGTTATTGTTGGTTATTGAGGTGGAAAAGAGGAGAAAAATAATTTGGAGGGCACAGTGTGGGCATTACTATTGCCGAAAAGGCACTTGAGTGGCAAAAGGTTGCAGACGCCGTAAGTGCTGTAGCCTCACAACTTCGGGCCGTGGCCGAAATAAAAAAGAAATGGTCGGAGTCGGACATCAAAGTCGAGGCAAAAAAGTGTCTAGCGCTTCATCGCGAGAGTGTCTGCCACGGGTGGGGGAAAGGGGACACTGGACCCTTCTTGAGGAGAATTTCTCATTTTCTTTCTGAATGGTTGAGACATGTCATATGTTATTTTATCAAAAATAAAACAAACTAAATTCATATGCATCAATACCATGATTCCGTAGCTGATGAAGAATTTTTTACTATGAAAACAACTTTCCCTAGTGGACAATTCATACGTCTGTCTGTCTGTCTGTCTGTCCGTCTGTCTGTCTGTCTGTGTCTAATTGCATCTATATCTGCTCTGACACATTGACGAGAATATCAGTTTTGTACATTATTTTGTTCTGTTTACCATATTATTTATGAGGATAAATTGCATAACATGCCAATATTATTGCAGAACACATTTCACTTTTCTTTTTGCAAATGTGTTAATTTGCATTTCTGTTGTAATTTTTGTAATGTCATTTTCACTTGATTGAGTTTGGTGTTTATGTAGGCTGTTAATTATAAGACCTGCTTTGTGAAGTCTTCATGTTATCATTTCACCCATTTTTGTGCATACGCCTGGGTCAGAGCTTGCGTGAAGGACCGCTTTTACCAATTATTGCGTAGAGAGCGGTGTACGCCACCTTTTGTGCATACACAACGTTTATAAATGAGGCCCCTGGTCTCTCTTACGTGATATTTTCACATAGTTATTATAGTCATGAACCTACAATTCTGTTGGTTGCATAGTTGCATCTGACCAGTGATCTCTGTTTCTGATGCGATTTTGTAGCATTTGCCACCTGATTAACCGTTGAGAATTGCTACTGTCCTTCTCTATTTGTTAAAGCACTCTGTAAAGCTGAAAGGACTCCTAAGAGAGCAAAAGGCCATTATCAGCAGCCACAGACACTTCCTATAATGCTCTTAAGAGCCTGACTCTGAGCTCAGTGTGTTGAGTGCATTTGATTCTGCAGTGTTGACTGCATTGTTGCTCAGTGGCTTTTTATTGCTGGCTTAGTGCGTCATACTCAGTAGGGTGTTTTTATTTTATTTACCTCTTTCCAAATTGGCTAGCATTGGTAAAAGCTTTACTTTGACTAGAAAATGTTACAAAACGTGCTCTTTGGAAAAAAGTGAACATTGTGTTTCTCTGTTTATAGTGCAACAAAACCCCATCATTCCATGTCATTTGAATTAAACACCAGATATAGTGCTTAAAAATACACTTTTCAGTTTCCGTTTTTTTTTAACCCCTCCTTAATGCTGATTGTTTTTGAGGATGATAAATTGAGTTCATTTTAACTATCCTCACAGCTCATATTCACCTACTTGCAGTTAATAATGGGACCAGTTTAATTGTATTGTGTATGTGGAGAAAAGATAAACAGATAAAATGTATGAAATATTAACCAACATATATAATCATTAATATATAAATATATAAAATATTAATATATAATCATTCCACAAACTGAAGATTAATCTCAATTTCCATTGAACCATTAGAAGATGCTTTTGTCCTAAGTTAATTAAGATGCAGAAACAAAATACAAACAACAATATTAGCAGTGTTACAATTCAAATCTCAGCAGTTGATTTTTCCTTTTAGAATGTTGTGTTTTTGTGTGTGTTCCGGTTTATATTGCATTGTGAGGACCAGCCAGTGGTCCCCATGAGGGAAATTATTTAATATACATACAAAATGATGTTTGTTTTTTTTAAATATAAAATGTATGGGTTAATGTATGTGAAAGAATATACAGTATGTACAGTATAAAAACCATTACGCAGAGAGAGAGAGAGAGAGAGAGAGAGAGAGAGAGCAACATACTAAATGATGTTTTTTTTTTTTTATGTAAAAATGCAGAATGTTTCCTGTGATGGGTTTAGGGGCAGGGGGAGTGTAGGGGGATAGAAAATTATTTTAGTAGTACTTTATTTTTCAGCTGAAAATTGATCTTTGGTCCCGCCACACAATCACAGTACAGTTAACAGTACACAACATCCAATAAAGACATCTAACAATACATTACATCCACCATGACAAAATTAAAATATTCAAATTTCTTACCTCTTATTCAAAAGACTTATTGCATTTGGTACGAAATTTTGTTTATATATTGCTTTTGCCACTCTATAACGACGACGTGATGGTAATAATTATAAAACATTATTCAAGGGGTTGTTATAATCAAAGCTTTTCTCTGAACAGCAGTTTGGTATAACTGAGCAACTGATTTTTGCTTTAATCCTATAATTTTTCATGCAACTCTTATAATTCTGTCTAATTTTACTTTATTTACCGAAGTAACTCGTCCATACCACACTGTAATATTATACCCTAAAGCACTCTCAATTAGACCTGTATAAACTCTGCAACTGTCAAGGATCAGGAAGTGGAGGACCCAGATGCAGAGTGAACAACAATGACGATTTATTAACAAGACAGATCAACAGACACAATGGGGTAGTGGATGAGTGACAGTCCAAACACCCGGGCAGGGGAAAGACACGACGATGACGGGCAGGGGAGGATGACCACTGAGACCAGTCCAGGCAGCCAATGAACTTCACGACAGCTTGGGAGGCAACACCAGGCAGGGCGATGGTGGACCAATCCAGGCAGGAACCTGAGGCTTGATGTTCTCATAGAAGCAGCTCCCGTCTTGGCTGACAGGCAGTGGAGACAGTGGCCAGGGAAAAACTTAGGACAGAAAACAACACAGGACACACACACACACAACAAGACTCTAGACAAGACAACAAGAAACAACAGACACGCTACGAACTATGACTAAATTAAACAAAAACTTAAATAACTGGAGCTAGAAAACAAGGAAACATAAAACAAAATCAATCTCTATAAAAAGACTGAACTAAAACATAAAAAACAGGAAAAATCAAATAAAAAGGTAAGCTATCAAAACCAAGAAAAGTAAACAATAAGGCTAGAGAGAAAAGACAAAATAAAACCTGGAGAAAACGAGCAAAATAAAGACAGAAACTACACTAGACTCAAAAACTCAGGAACAAAGAAAAAACTGAAAATAAATCCAAAGCTAGAAAAACAGGAGACACTAAAACTAGAAAAGGCTAGACTAGGCTAGACAAGGAGCTAGAGACATGTACGCACAAGCAAACGCTCACAAACATACACAACAAACCAGCAAAGACATGAAGGAAGGTAGCACAATATAAAGGGACCAGAGCACATGAGGAACAGGTGAGCACAATTAGTGAAACGAGGACTAGACCAGACTAAACAAGGGGGTGTGGTAACGGCAAACAAGGAGGGAGGACAGGAGGAACACATGACAAACACAGAGAGAGACAGATCCATGTACTAAGACACAACACAAACATAGAAACATTAAACAAAGACAAAACAGACAGAGCTGCCAGGGTAGAACCCTGACAGCAACACATCTTTGCTCACACAAAATTCTTTCAATTTCCTTAGCAAGAATAGCCTTGGATTTGTTTTCTTACAAATAAGAGCCACATTATCAGAGAAGCTCAATTTACAGTCAATCATGATTCATAAATACTTAAGTCTCCACAATTTCAACCGTTTGATCACATAGCATTAAGCAAAAAAACAAAATAAAACAAAGACAGTTTGTACAGTATAAAAACCATTACGTCTATGGAATGTCCCCCTATTTTGTGTGTGTGTGTGTGTAAGTAATGTATCTATGTGTTTTTCATGCGATTTAAAGAAGTACATTTGAATGTGCCTGTGGCTGGCATCGTTTCCTGATTTTGTTTCCATCATCATATTCTGTGTTTTTTTTCCTACTGTATCCTATCAATATGTACCAAAAAGGTCAGGTAGACTGGATTATTTCTGGTAAAGATCTAATGTGACTTGAGCCAAAACAAATGTCTTCTTTAATGGACAGAAGGAGAATAATGTCTGTGTGCTCAGGCAGACAGAGAGATGAAACACAGGCTAAAATTTGTCTGTGTAATTTTATTAGCACTTTTCCATTATGTGAATCTACGTCAGAGACAGGACTGCTCTTATTGGATGATCGATGCACAGGATGGATCAGCTAGTGTAAAGGAGCTTTAAACGAATGTTCCAGGTTCAGTAACCACAGAAAATAAGCCTTACAGGCAAAACATTTTTTACAGTAAGGCATTTACAATGGAATTTGGAAGGCCAGGCCAGGCAGTAGACATTAAAATATATGCTTTTTCTGAAGTATACATGTTGGTTAGTCTGATTTAAAATTGGATTCTGATCTTGTTTGTGTAACATTGCTTATCATGACAAGTCATCTTTTTTTAATGCAATATCATGGCTTCAAATGCATATACTAGAAAGGAACTGTTTATGTTCAGCAAACTTCACCCACAGGAACTAGATATTGGATTTGCACTGGCATGTACTGCTCTTTGAAACTGCAGAGGAAGAGAGATGGGATTTGTGGGGATAAGAAAACAGGGAAAGATGAGAAATAAGAGACATGATCAGCAAAGGAGCAAGTGAAATGGGCTTAGAGTCAGACAGAAAGAGAGGGAGAGGAAGGCAGAAAATGGAGGCTAAGTGTTTTCGAGGGCGTCAGCTGGAGGTGTCAGTCTCACATCATGGCTGCTTGACAAGTGCTTTTCACATTGAATGTGGAAAATAGTATCCATGCAGGAGAACACTGGAGGGGAGCTAGAACATTTTTGTACATAAAAAATGTAGGTCATAAAATGAAAAATTGCAATGTTAATATTATTAATTAATATTAATTTCAGCAAATAATTTGGTGTATAAAACAGTATGATCAGCACAAAGCATTTAGTTGGTGTTTTAAGACATGCCTCACATGCTTTCCTTGTTGTCATCTCTCTAATGAATGAATGTGCACCAAAATACTTTTTGGAGATAACTTGGGACACACGGATTGCTTTTATTGTAGATAAAGTTGGTCTTTTTTAATGTCCTATCTGTGCATGATTATATTGTTGGTCGCACTTATATATTAATTTTAAACCTAGTTAGATGCAGTAGTAGTTTGCACACAGTCATTTTATTTTTGATTTCTTGGTTAGTTTGGATGCCCTTGCTGTTTTCCTCTAGGGCACAAGTACATGAATATCACATATCAGTCTGTACTTGTGTCCAGAGTCCAAAATTAACCCTCGCCAAACACCAAATGTGAGTAAAAATTAGATATGGGCAGTAAATAGAACAGAGGTATTGGCCAGTTGGCTGGTAACTTATTTAGGATCTGCAGCATTTGATGTTTTGACTCAAATTGGAAGAACATCTGTCTCGCAGATATAAGCGACATGGACGATTTAAATCAAATCATGTACTGATGAAAACATCTGTTCCAATCGTTGTACTCTAACAACTTTATCTTCAGTGGACATTTTATAATCTAGGATGTTGTTTTTTTTCCTCTAGAACCCCACGTGGCGATACATAAATATTAATATTACTGGTAATTCTTTAGATTAAAGTTCCGTCATTAATGAATAACTACACCAGAAATAAATGAGTAATGCACTATTAACATTATAGTTACTACTATTACCTAACAAAAAACTCTGATTTAGTAAGTAATAGTGCTTACTGCTTAGTTGACAGTGGTAGTTCACTTTTACTTAATCAATAACTACTATTTTTTTCACACCTCCCAGAAGACAACTAAGAACAACAGTACAGATTCATAATAAATGTGAATAATGCAAAATATATAATTAATTCTACAGTGAATTTCATAGTAAACTATTAGTAATGACCCGAGTATGTATTACCAAATTACCAAACTATTTATTTGGATCAGTATTCTAAAATGAAACATAACTACTTAAGTCATTGTAAGCTATTATATGTGCAGTGTGTAGTATTTATAAGGATCTATTGACATAAATGCAATATACATAACTGTTTTCAGTGGTGTATAAAGACATTACATAATGAACTTGTTTTATTTTGTTTTCATTACCTTAGAATGAGCCATTCATCTTCATACACCAACAGGTCCCCTTACAGTGAAATTGCCATTTTGTGCCATCATGTCTCTCCAGAGAGCTAGTTACTCTCTGCTCTCTGCTGACGGCATTTTTGTCCTGTGTCAGCCACCGTAGCTTTTCTGTGTTTCGAAAGGGAGTAAGCAGTGGGTGATTGCTATTCACAACCTCACTGCTAAATGTGGCTAAAATTTACACACTGCACCTTTAAGGTTTTTGTAAAGTTTTGTATTGTAATGACTGAAGTGTTACTACATCATTTAAAAATAATTACTAATTATTTGGATCAGTATTCTAAAGTGAAGATCATGGTAACCCACAAGTAATTACTAAGCGGCAACCTCCCACAGTTTCTGTTGAAGCTGATATGGAAGTGACTTAAACTGTAATTCATCGACTGGCCATTAGGGACCGGCTCCAGAAGAAAGCGGAATCTCATTGAGCCCCATGTCAAAATGGCAATCTTTACAGCAGAAGAAAAATGTTTTTAGCCTGGTACAAATTGTGATTTTGGTCTATGTGGCTAATTTTGCTCATGACAACTGTGAGGAAGGTGAATTTTTTTATAACTCATTCGTTTGCATTATATAAAGCCTTAAAGTTCTGCATAATTAAGGGCGTGGCCACTTTGAGTGACAGGTGGATAGCCATTTATCCGCTGTGTGTAAGTAAACGCATCGTCACAGCTCCGCCCACGTCCCGCCTCTTTGCCCATTTTCTGTTATCTGGGTGTGACGCGCTGCCAAGATGGCAACGGCCAGCTCGTCTCTACTTATGTTTCAAAACTGCTCTTCAGAATCCTATGGGTAACGTAACGGACATTACGTCCATTTTTATTTTTATTTTTTTACAGTATATGGTAATTACTCAAGTGTTACCAAATCTGTCAGAAGCCATTACTATCCAACCACTTAAAAAACCTCAAAAGCTTATAAAGTAAAAACATAACTCTCTAGTAACTACAGAATACTGAAATAATTCCTTTGGTAGGATGTTGCAACAATTGAGTCTTTTCTATTTAGTCATACTACTTTAGTCATTACAACAGAGGTATCATGTTTTTCACACGACTCATTAATAGTGGGTTTCTATGACCTTCACTTTTGAATTTATTATATATAATGCATTATTAATGTTAATTATACGTCTGTATATAGTAGTTTGTAGTCTTCTGGGTGGTGTGAAAAAAAAGTAGTTATTGATTAACTAATAGTGTACTACCACAGTCAACCAAGCACTATTACTTACTAATTCATTAATTAAGAGTGATACCCTATTATTAATATTGTACTAAATCACCAAAATAGAAATTGGAGGAATAAAATCAAAATGTGCGTGAAATTTTGTGTCAAGGGCAATTGTTTGTTTATAAAAAAATTGTGTTAAAAAGATAGTTCACCCAATAAAATACATACAGTAAAGGTTTGAACACCATTGACTTTCATTGTATTGACTTTTTTGGGTGACCTTTCCTTTAAGTTTCATGGCCAGTAAATCTTACTTTTCCTATCAGCAGCTGTGTCATATACACTGTTTGTGGGTACTTTTTAGAGCAGCTGCCCTATCATCATTGCCATCCAAGATGACTGTGTACTCCGGCTTGCTTGTTGTAAAGGAAAACCATCCACAATCACCACACCATTTCCTTTGCACTCAGCACATTAACCTCCCAGCTTCAGTTACTGTAAGGGATGATTAAGCCAGATTTGCTTCGATCATTTTTTGTTATTGCAGAGTATCTGCGAGGCACAAGCAGGCTGTGAGAGAACCATCTGCTGTGGTTTGTGATTCTGCAGTGGAGAAGAGGATCTTTCTCTTCACGGTGCTCTGTTATGTTGTTCGTTTGAGAGATTTGACTGCGTAAGCGTCAACACCCTCTCGTTTTATTTTCCTCTTTTTTTCCTCCTCCCCAAATCTCACAGTCTTGAAAAAGCACCGTATCATTGTACTACAACTACACTGATAATGTGTAGCTGAGAGGGTGAAAAAAAAGGGGAAATTATTTTTCACCTTAATAAAGTCCTTTTGGGCATGGCATTATGGTAGTGTCAAGCTTGAAAATTTAAAGAAGTAAATGTTTTTGATATTGATGATGATGATGATGATGATGATGATGATGATGATGATGATGATGATGATGATGATGATGATGATGTTTCTCGAGCAACAAATCAAGCATCGTCATCACGGGAAATTGCATTTTAAAATATATTAAAATGGAAAACTAAAATTAAAGTGTAGTAATATTTTGCATTCTTACTGTATTTTTGATCAAATAACGATGAGGGAGTTCTTTAAAAGCAAAAAAATCTTGCCCTCTCATAATTTAGTATCATGGTACATATCAGAGTGCATTGTATATCCAGTATTATGGTACTGCAACAGTAGTTTTTTGTGAGATATCGCTCCATTTTCTTGGTTTCCTCTAATGCCTTTTTAGTGTTATCTCACCCCAGTTACATACACACTCTTCTTGCAGCCTGGCATTTTGCAAGTAAATTTGAGTTCAGAGAGGCAGAAGGATTTTTAACTGCAGATTGTGTGTGAATGGAATTAATAAATTATATTCTGCAGTATGCAGCACCATTGAAGACATGATGGAGTCTGGCTCCATCCTTCATTAGACATGTCTAGGCCAGGACAAGGTTAAATTAAAATCAACATAATTTACACACCCTCATGTTGTTCCAACCACAGTAATATTTTTCTTCTAGAATGTCTAAGCATTTGTTTTATAAATGTATGCCCTTTCAAACCAATGGATCGCATGCCCACTCAGATGCTTCGGAACAATTAATTTTGTTTCATAAAGCAAAGATAAGTAAATAACTTTTATAAATAACTTGATCTTCCTCCTTTAGCATGACTCCCATCACAAGCACACATGTAAATCCACTGCAGAAGTGCCCAGGCCCTGTTATTTATGTGACTTGTTCTTGTTAAATAGAGTCGTTTTGGTTATTACACTGTGCTTGTAGGGCTTCTGGAATTGCTCCACATTTCATTAGATGGTTCCCCGGGGAGAGGGAAATGGGAAGCCCTGCTGATCTAACTGTGGATGTGCAGTGGGGACTTGGTCCCTTATTGGAGGGTCTGACTCCTGGAGGACGACTCGCTACTTGCTTTAATCACTTTTACATAACTCTGACTTGGTATAGTGCACTATTCACATTAAGATAGGAAGCCATTATTTCACTGCCCGCTGGGCGATTGCAGCTATGAGTGAAGAGTTTGCAAGACAGCCTGTCTGGTACTCAAAGTGGCTGTTCTTTGAAAGTGCTAAAATGAGTCATCCTGGAAAACAAACTTGAACGAGATGCAATTACACTACCGTTCTTCCTTCCTTTGGGTCAATGTCACAGTGTTATTCAGGTTATCCTCATAAGAGCATGGATGTCAAGCTAATTATGTGAGGCTTTGTCTTATGATTTACTTTTACTATGGGGTACTATACCACTCAATTTTTTTTATGTTTTTGAAAATGTCTTACGCTCACGAAGGCTGAATTTATTTGACCAAGAATAGTAGGGATGCACGATATTATCGGCACAACATCGGAATCGGCCGATAAACGCTTAAAATATAAAAATCGGCATCGGCCGATATGAAAACATTATGCCGATATGCCTTGCCGATATGATATGGTGTTGATATGCGCCTGCAATAACTCACGTGTGCAAGGAGTGCTACAGCGATAAGACCATGTCAGCACTGCGGTCATTCTTCAAGTGATAACAAGAAAATACATTGCATGTACAGTGATTTATATTGACTGTATTTAAATGCTGCCTTGAATTTCTGAATGCACGTACAGAAGGACATGACCGTCAGCAGCAGATTTGCCACGTTTTCACAACAAAACGAACCCAAAACAAGCCCAATCGCGTCTCCCCACTCTCTAGCGCGTGCGGCAGCCTCCACAGCAGCAGAAGCTCCTCCAGGTCCTAGTGCCCTCCAGCTAGACCGCTATATATTTATACATGTAGTGGAGGCGCTGTTGTTACAGTAATACAATGAAAAGTAGAATACACAAATAAATTGAAGTTACTTCTTGTTCTGAATAAACAAATCAGTAATGATGTCATAAATCACAAGCATGACACTTGTAAATTAAATACTTTTATATACAGTGTATTAATCTGTAATACAATTTTACGAAATGGATGATGAAAAATAATCCAAGGAGCTCTACAATAATTGTAGAATTAAAAGACAGCATCAATGGATGTCATGCCACCCCCACTTCATGTGCACAAACGTTAAATCCAAAAATACAATATTTAGGTTACAGCTGCATCTGGGGTGAAAAATTACTGACTTTATTATTGTTATTTTCAGAGCTTTTAATATACTCTTATCATAAAAATAACTTTATTAACATTTATTTATCTTCAACAAGAATCCTTTTAGTAAGGATACCTCAGAAATCTGAAACCAGAATGAAAAAAAATAGTTTTTGTTCTAAATGGTGTTGTTTCCAAACAAAGGGAAAAAATAAACCTATATCGGCATCGGTATCGGCATCGGCCAAAATGAGCTGAAAAATATCGGCATATCGGATATCGGCAAAAATCCAATATCGTGCATCCCTAAAGAATAGAGTAAAATGTAATATAGTTAAAAATGTATATTTTGAAATATTATTACAATTAATTTTTAATTTTAACATATTTTAAATATAAAAGGAACCTCATTAGTTCTTACGGAAGCTCAGTGGTGTTGCGTAACACACGAGAATGAACCTCATTGGGTGCGTTTACAGACACACCAGCTGATAACGCAAAAATATCAGCTTATTAAAATAATCAGTTTTCCCCATTTACATGCAAACCAGTAAACTGACAATGCAAGTAAACCGCGTTTACATGACTTTATTAATAAACCGGGTTATTTCCTTGTATAGTGACGTCAAAAATAATAATGTCTGTATCTGACTCCGAGTATTCCAGTTGTGCTGTTAAATAAAGCGTGCACCATGTCAGCGGGAGATTTACGGCTCATATTATTCTTTCATGCAGTTAGAGATGCAGCGTTTTGACTGAACCTAGCGTTTCTACTTCTGCTGCATTAGAAAATGAGAAAAGCATCTTTATAATTTTCTGGGTCTTAAAATAGTCTATGTTTGTCATATATGTCCTTATTTCATGCAAAACACTAGCTCGCTCTGTCTGGATGCGTTTCAATCTGCTGTAAGTTTGTGTTTTTGTCAGCACATCCGCACTTCAATAAGCCGACAGAAAGCAGGTTAATGCGTTTATATTCAGCGCGAAATCGAGGTAAGAGGCAAAAAACTAACTGTCCTGACTGGGTTATGCTTACGCCGTTTATGACCTTACTCCGATAAAAGAAAACGGGTTACTGGCGTTTACATGACCATGATCATTGTCGGCTTATTAGGCATAATCGGCCGAAAAGTGAATGTGAAAAAAGAAAAGTGCGTGTAAACGCGGCCGTTTGTTCTCGCACATCAAGCGAACTTGCTTGAGATTTGGTTTTCCACAACTGATGTGTGAGTTTATGAATGTTTATATGTGAATGAAAGCCTAAATTCAATCTGTTTATCATATGAAGCGATCATGTCTCTTTAGAAAATTTGGACTAAACCATTCAATTCATACGGATTAGTTTTACGATCTCTTTATGAACTTTTTGAAGCGTATAGGTGGTAGTTGTGTAGCTGTTTATGGAGAAACAGAAAGCGCTTAAATTTCATCAAAAAGATCTTCATTTGTGTTCCGAAGATGAATGAAAGTCTTACGGGTTTGGAACAACATGAGGGTTGGTAATTCATGAGTTTGCCTGCCTATTCAAATTAGCCTTAAATGTTAATTGTAAACTATCTTGGCTTGCTTGAGCTCAGAATTAAACCACCTCCCATAAAAGTATACTGCACATTGGAAGAAAGAGCGAATTAGATGAAGAGATGGGGAGGAGGGGGGTAGTGATGATTCAGTATCTACTGCTTATATAGTACGCTCGTAATGATGATTGATGGGACTGAATGTTTAAGCTCTTCCCAAACCCTTGGACCTTCATTTATTAACATAATTAATTTTTTTAACACTTTAATTTCTTTAAAACATCAAATTTTGAATGGTAGTGTAGGGGGTGCTTGTATTGTTAAAAAAAAACAAAAAAAAAAAAAAAAACTTAAATTGGAACAATTGGCTTTCAGCTACATGACTCGCGTCTGTAGCACCAGTGAGGTATGTGGGAGTTTTACAGGTGAAAACAACACAAATGTGTGTGTCAGATATGTGACACACCAGTGGAACAGAGCTGAGCCTTGTAATTGTTCTTAAGACCGATCGATGAGATCCATGAAACAAGGAGAAGAGAGCTGTACTGGTCCCTCAGATATTGACCACAGTCTGTCAGAAAGAGAGCAAGGGCTGAAGAGATAGATAAAGGGAGAGACAGAAGAGAGAGACAGAAAATGTGTTTAGAATGAGACTATAGGTCAATTGACAGTCTAGTTTGTAACACTGCTGTTCACATCATTGAAACAAAACAAGCATCTCACATCTGAGGAAAAACAGTTTGAAAATCAACATGAAATGCCATTCTAATTAGGGATGCACCCAGGGCTGGACTGGGGCTAAAATTCGGCTCTGGCATACCAAGCACATCCAGCCCATGAGTTCCCCGTGAATGTTTTTTGCTGGGGTTGGGGCCTTAAATTGGAGTATATAAATAAAACTAGGACAAGGACAAATAATGATAGATATTATAGAATTTGATGCAAATGTAGATAAACTTAGTATTGCTTTTTTTGTCACACAGAAATGCCCTTGGCAGTAAAGCACTGATGATTTTGAGCTAGGATGCAGTAAAGTAAATTTACTTCTTTTAAATGCTATCATCATTTACTCAATCTCGTGTCTTTCCAAACCTGTTAAACACAAGACTTCTGTGAAACACAAAATAAGATGTTTTGAAGAATGTTGGCAACCAAGCCATCTTGGTTAGGCTATCATTTGAATATTGTATGAACAAAAAAACAGACTCTAATTATTTTATTTTATGCTGCACAGAAATAAATTCATTTAGGTTTGGAATGACATACAGGTCAAATGTATCACATTTTTTAATCACATTTTTGGGTTGAACAATCATATTTTTCAAGAGTTAACACATCATTTAAGTAAGACACTGATTTATCTTTCATGAGAATTTCATTAAATCTATTAAAAAAAGTTAAAAGCATTGCCCTTAATTCATGGGATCCAGACTTTAAAACTGTTTTATAGACTGTAGTTTAACTGTAGGCCAGTTTCATTTAAATGTAAGATCATGGTAGTCACAGGGTAAAAAACATAGACTTTAAAAACCTTGCTCCTCATTATATGGTTTCTAAAACTAAAACATATATAATAAACTATTATATTTGTAAGTAAATCAAATGTAAACACCTGTAGAAAATACGAAAACAGCCCTATAAAAGTGATTTATATTCTGCAATATTAATTTAAGTAATATATAACCATTTTTAATAAATGTTTCTTCCAAAACACCATATTTCTTGGCTGTTAGCTGCAATGTAAATCGTGGTTCTGCTTAAGTGAAGCGTTTGTGTGTATTGCCGTTTTCCACTTTACCTCGTCATGAATAGGCTACATGCTCGCGGCTGTTTTCAGCTGATTCACCACAGAACCTGTAATTTTTCCATATCATACGATTGTATAAAACAAAATTCGGAGTCAAAGTGCCGTATAGAGAAGCATTTAAACGCAGCATACGTTTGTCAGCGGCTGCGTTGTGCGGATATTCACCTTTGCAGTTCCATGCGCTCAAATACTAATAAATAAATAAATAGAAAAAAGCGCCTAATATGGAGGGGAGGTTTCTCGCTTTGGCTTGTCAATTCAGAAGACAAACCAATGGCCGCTGTCGCTGCATGTTGTCAGTGAAAAAACAAAAAAAAACACAAACACAACCGGCCCCAAAGTGCGTCGGCCCACCGGGCAAATGCCCGGTATGCCAGATTACCAGTCCAGCCTGGGATGCACCCATTTATCAGAACATTCTGGCAATTTTGATTTTGTTCAATTTGTTTCATCAGTTATCAACCAACTGTGAGCAACATGATTTTACAGTATTTATTAATCTAGGTTAATGTTGATTTATAAATGTACTATTGGGCATGGTTAATTATTATCTATTAATGTTGCATTAACGTTCATTTACACAACTTGAAATGTTGCAAATTAAGTAATATACTCTACCTAAATTTTAAAAAATTGGGTTTGTATACACATTTTTCCCCCCACCTGTAATGTTGAAATGCATCTCTTATGCTTACCAAGGCTGCATTTATTTGAAATCAGTGTTAAAAAAACATTGTGATACTTCATATTTTTGTGGGATTTCTTTGATGAATAGAAAGTTAAACAACAACATTTACTTGATACAACTTCATACATTATAAATGTCTTACACTCTTAAAAATAAAGCTTTTTGAATGGTTCTTTGCCAAGGTGTATGGTTCCATGAAGAACCTTTAATATCCAAAGAACCTTTCTATTGCACAAAACGTTCTTTGTAGTGCAAAAAGTTTCTTTAGACTATAAAATGGTTAGAAAAAAAATGGTTCTTTAAAGAACCCTTCACAAAACGGTTCTTTGGGGAACCAAAGTTCTTCCTGGCACCTTTATTTTTAAGGGTGTTCTTTTGATCAATTTAATGCATCCTCGCTGAATGAAGATATTATTTCACTTGAAAAAAAAAACATGCTGGCCCAAAACTTTTGAAAACAAATATATGTCTATCCTGTAAAACTTTGTTCCTTATAATGTTAACAATCTAAACCTAAGTTAGTGTTATTAATGATTGTATGAGCACTAAATGATGGTAGTTAATTTAAATATTACATTCACAATTTGATATGCAATATTGGCTAATACAGATAAAAAATACATCTAATATTGCATCCCAATTTTAACCCATTTTACTTTTGTTATCTCATGGAAAGTGAGTGGTTAAAATGGGAAGGAAAAATGAGAGGGATTTGTGATATCAGATGAAAATGAATGTTGTTTGAGGCAGTTTAATAAGGAATGTGTCTTGTGAATATATAAACAGGGCCAATTTTGGCTACAAAAGAATTGTTTTATTACTGATCAAAAAACTAATAAACATGGCTGTGAACAAGCTGTTTTTCAGTGATATGTAGCTTTTATATGTGGATAATGTGTTTTTGTGCACCCAATTCTGAGCTCAGTATAGTCTGTTGGTAATTATAATCATATTGGCATAACATGCAGTGCATTAGAACAAAAAGACCCAGGTGTGGACAATACTACAGGAATAAAAGAAAGTAACCATCCACCTGGGTCATTATAGACACAAGCAGTGACAGCTAATGAGAACGAATAAGGGAATGTCTGGGGTGTGTGGCTCTCTCACAACCCCCTTGATGTTCTCCCTCAGCAGGCGTTGGTCTGTATAATGAGAGCACTTTGGCTATGAAAAAGGGCAATCCAT
Organism: Pseudorasbora parva; assembly: GCF_024679245.1. NCBI lineage: Eukaryota > Metazoa > Chordata > Actinopteri > Cypriniformes > Gobionidae > Pseudorasbora > Pseudorasbora parva. Next base: position 41,795,923 of record NC_090176.1, read on the forward strand.
TTCAATGGCCACATAAACCACAATCTGTTTCACAATGTCTTTTTGAGCGTGTTTTTGTTGTACGACATGCACTTTCTGCAGTACTGGTAGTAGAGTTATGGATCGTGTGCTTTTGTGAAATTAAAGCGCTCAAAATCAATATGCCTCCCTGACCCCCTTTGCTATCGTCGCAGGTGCAAGACTAATTCATGATTTCATTATGCAAATCTAAAGCTGCACATGATTGCCTCAGTGTTCTCATTAAAGATATTTGATTTTTGTCCATGGGATGCAAATTCTAATAAACCATTTAATAAACTTAAATACACCAATTAATTAGATTTTGAACCGTTGGAGAGGGAAATGAGAGGAATGTTTAGACACATTCAGCTATAGGGCTCTGCTGCATGATGATATTCTATGCAACAATATGAGTACTGATATATCATTTATACCAAGATAGATGTCTTCCTGAAGCTATTAGTTGGAAGGACTGCTTTAGTCGATATTTATAGGTCAGAGGAATAAATGTGTAATAATGTCAAATACAGAGAATGACATGTCCAGACCAAGTCAAGATCAGGACTGATTTGCTGTGTATTTATTTATTTATGTATTTATTTATTGTAAATAGTGTAAGGTAAGTTTGCATAGATGCTTGCATAGAGGCAGGTATGCTGTGTTCTATGCCAGTGGTACACTCTAAAAAAACGGTGCTATATTGTACTAAAAGGTTTTTTTTTGGCTTGTAATCATAGGGGAACCACTTCAAGTGGTGTATAGCACCAAATCTGGGTGATTCAGTGGTTCTTCAGTGGTTCTTCACCAGTTCTTTGGGATGACTGAAGTGCTATATCACTGTTACCATATACAGAACCTGTTAAGCCCCTGTATGGTTCTTCAGTGGTGTCCAAAGAAAGTACAAAGTACACCACTGCTGTACAAATACATTTTCAAGCCCCTTTAAAGGTCCCATTCTTCGCGTGTTTTCGAAGCTTTGATTATGTTTACAGTGTGCAATATAACATGAGTTCATGTTTCGCGTGTAAAAAAAACAGTATTTTTCACACAATTGACTTATCTGTACAGCGCTGTTTTCTCTGTCCTAAAAACGGCCTGATGATTTCCTTGTTCTATGAAGTCCCTCCTTCAGAAATACGTAACGAGTTCTGATTGGGCCAGCGCTTCCCGTGTTGTGATTGGACAGCAGCTTAGCGCACTTTGCCCGGAAAGGTCCTGCCTCTTACCATAACGGGGAGATGCAAGCGCTGAATGCGCGCTCTTCTCCACGTGGGAGAGCAACAAGACCACGGCCCCTATATTGCATGTTCTTGTGGGCGGAGGGTTAGTCAACAAACGGTTCTAGTGACGTCATTACATCCCTACACTGCTGTTGTCCAAACCGGCCGTTCGCTGTAGGCTTTGAAAGGGAACTTCTGTTAAATAAAATATCTCGCTTGGCATTGAACTTTGAGCATTATAATTTTACAGGTATTATTTATGCTCTAACAGCAACATTACACACTAACTAAAGTTTGAAAGATGGAATCGCGAAGAACGGGACCTTTAAAGGTTCTTTACACACCAAATAACTACTTTTGGTGCCGTTTAGCACCATTATTGAGGAAGAAATAAAATGCGATATGGCACCTCTTATGGGTTCTACATAGCACCATTTGACAAAGGTGCTATAGAGCACCTTTATAGATATGGTGCTATTTGGCACCAAAAGTGGTTCCCTAGAGTTAGGGACCGGTGTGGTGGTGTGGGTCAGTTTAAAGGACAACTCCGGCGAATTTTTAAGTTTATCTTGATCGTTATATCTTTGTGAGTACAGTCTATAGAATTTTTTTTTGCCGGAGTTGTCCTTTAAGGCCACATAATATAAAGTGGGTCCACCTTTTTTTATGTCTTCAACATGAACCTATAATTTGATGTACAATTAGCACTGAGATGGGAATGAAAAGTGCATTTAATAAAATCTATTATTTATTATTACTGTGATAAGTCATGGAATGAGTCATTTTTAGGGCTGCACCAAAATTACGGCCTCCAAAAATTATCCCCCCAAAAATGGTATTTTTGTTTTTTTGCTGCCGTACCCTTAGTGTCAGTGTCCAACACTCAGGTTTCACTCTTGCTCCACTCAATATTCCGCTCTATGCACATGCACTTAGCTCAGTGGCTCAAATAACATGCCGACATATTTCTATGCAGCGTCTTATGCATGACGCAACGTTCAAATTAAAATCAGTTAACTTACATTTTTACCCCCATTCCACTACCTGCGCCTTACGTTTTTTAAAAGAAAAAGTTACTTTTCAATAAAAGAGTGCTGGTTTTATTTGATTGGTTTGTTTAAAATTCAGTATGATTAAAGTTATTGATTTTCATTAACAAGTTGAATATTAATACAATTATAGTACAAAAGCCTAGCCTGACAAGCCAGACCCACATCAAGATGTTTGGTCTGGAAACTCACCATAGACAGGGCTCAATCCGAGGGGCGGGATAAATGGTTGTCTTTCAAACTCCCTCTGCACGCGATAGGATAGAGCTACACCAACCAGAGCAACGAAGGTGAAACAGAGCTCGTTAAACTTTTGCCGTATCCGGTCGGCAAAACTCTGAACACATCTTCCCTTTTTAAGAATGACTTCAGTGCCGTTCTTTGTTCTTTTCTCAGAGAAAAGCTTAACTCCAAGTCTTCCAGAGTCGCGGTCAAAGCTGATTCGAATGACCGCCGTTCGCCAGATTCTGTGTTTACTAGAAGCACGCAAACGCAACTCAGCCGTCTTCATTATGGCCCCGCCCACCGACTCTATACACGACGTAATTGGCCTGACAAGAGTTTGGCGTTTACAGCTCAGAAGGGTATTGAGAGTTGCTAGACGACACTCGCGGGCAGATTAGATTTGCTGCCGCTAGGGTGCGTCTAGATTTCTAGGCTAACAAAAGCCCATTTCAAATAAGAAATAAATAATTTTTAAAAAGCATTTTCTGTCTCGGTTTTCAGCCAAGCACACCCAGATTTTTCATTTTATAAGATTTTGCTCATGCCACCCACCTGTACCTTGGGGGCAAAGAAGGCGAGGAGACAAAAATGTGTATTTTTAAAATGTGCCAATGGTGGGTTGCAAAAAAGGCACCATCGACTGGAGGCTGCTCTGACGTCACAGACATTGATCCTGAATACGAAACGAAGGCAGTGGGTGAGGAGACTCCCGACTGAAGCTGCTGCTGGGCAGGAGAGACACGTTCAGTGTCGGTGCATAACAGAATGGGAAAAGTGCGGGGGGGAAAAAGGGGGGAAAATCAAAACGGGACATGAAAATAGATTTGCCAACTGGCATCCCTCAGTGCAAGACTATAGGACTGAATCATTCGCTCTCTCTCTCACTCATTCTCTCTCTTTTTCCTTTCCTCTCTCTTTTTGTCTTCTCCCCTCCCTTCCCCCGAAACGGTGCAGGCTAGTGGTTTCTCTCCCTTTCTCTCTCCTGCTCGCTCGCTCTTTGCTTACCTCTCCACACACACACAATATTTTGCTCGCTGCTGCTGGCTGGGTTTATTATTCTGTGCTCTTATTGGTCAACTCGATGGTTTAGAGCCAGCTCTGATTATTTGCCTCTGGGAATTCTGAAGCACTGAGGGGGTGTCGACTACTGAGGTTCATTTTTTCTCGAATGTTTTTTTTTATTATAGTATTAGTTCGAGCTGCCGCCTAAGCTTAAAGAACAGCGGCGTAATATCTGCAGCGGAACAACTTCATTATACAAAAATGAGTTTTTAGGGAGAATGCACGGAAAAATCAAGTTTTTGAGAAAGAACTTTTGTTCTCCGAGAAATTACAGCAGGTGATTCACCAGTCAGTTGGGTACGTTTCCTTTCTTAAGTGGCTTTTTCAGCAGTCCAAGCTGGATTCGGATCATGCGACCGATACGATCAGGTCACCACCGGGTCTGACCGTGAATCCCCAGCTCCCAGAGAACGTCACTCCAACCTCGGTTAAGCGCAAAAGACCAGGATTACTCCAAGCCATGAAGAAAATCTGGTCCAAGAAACGCTTTCAGGTGAGTTGTTGCATGTCTTATTGCTCTTGCCTTGCATGTTGACTCATAACTGGCTGGGAGTTTGAGTTTGACCCATATGTGTGGGCTTTGTCATTCAGTGAGCTCCGTCTGAGGGAGGCTTGACCCAATTCCCTCCTTTAGGGCTGTTAGCGCTCATTCGCACTCCTGCGCCCCACCCTTTTCTTGTAAACAAACGGAACCCATCTGGCTAATTGCATGAGGATGATTGCAGCTGAATAGGTGACTGTCCACAGCTCATTAAACTCTATTGTATTCTGATGCATTCTGGTTCAGGCTAGGAACCGGACAAAGATGACAGCCCCCTTGGTACTTTGCTGTCTTTTAAAGGGGTTCTCAGTGGGTCGGAAATCCAAGATAATGTTTATTATAGAAAAGTTTTATATTGAAACCAGCACTGGATAATGCCATGACTCGTATTGTTACATCTTGCACCACTACAGAAGACATATGGCAAGTCAGCATGTAGGTTGTTTTCTTGTCCAAGTGCAATAAAACAGAAATGCTTGCAGCAGCACCTGATTTTTCCCTGATGCATATTTCTAGGGATCTGTAAGATCGTAAATTTGACTACCTCACACTTCACTGCATTAACAGAGTTGAAATATGATGTAAAAATCTCCCTTTTATTTAATACACGCAGTACTGCAGCTAAACAGCATCACATCAGCAGACCTTTATTGCACTCCAGAACTAGATGTCTGTTGAAATTCTTCTCCCAAGATATTGCTGTGCAGTTGCTAAGGTGCTTTTAGTGTGTTCCTAGGTGGTTGCTAGGGGCTACTCACTGGTCCAAGTTAAAAGAGCTCACCACTACAAATCTTACGATATTCAAATGATATTCTGTTTCGTTGTTGTCCGTCAGGTTATAAAATAAACCCTCATGTTGATCCAATAATGCATTCTTCTTTGGAACACAAAATATTATATATTTTTTTTTTTTTAAAAGTCAATGAAAGTCATTGGGGTCCAGTGTTCTTTGTATTCTTTACAAAAAGAAATGCATACAGTTTTGAACAACATTAGAGTGGGTACATGACAGTTTTCATTTTTAGGTGAACTATCCCTTTAAATAGCAAAATGTAATATTTAGGTTTGTTTGGCTTGGATATGATCAATCTTTTGTGGTGTTTTCTCTATATATAGACGGTCAGGTCAAAATGCGAACCATGTCCCCCTCCCTGGATGGCACATGAAGCGAAAATGAGCAATCTGCACACCATCACTTTGCCATTGGCTGTAAGTGCGCAAGAGCGTCCTTCTTTTGACAATAAGTCATTGTGACATTTTACAGGTGAGAGAAGGTGAGAGCAGGACGAGCTCTTACCTCTTCCTCTCAGGCTGATAGGAGTCCTTGTGAAGATGAAAGAAAAAGTGGGTGTGAAGGAGAGGAGAGGGGGATGGGTAAAAGAAAAGGATAATTGGATCTTAGTCGGCAGTCGGAGACAAGCGGGTGGATGGGGCAGAGATGTAGCTTAGAGACCAGACAGATACCGAACAGGTGGCTGAGTCATAGTTTCAGATGTAGGCTAAATGGTAGTTTTATTTTCTATCCTGTCATGTGAATAATATGTCATTTTATTTCATTCCCCCATTTAATGTGTTTTAGGGAGACAGGATATCCCATTGCTATTAGCAAAAGAACTAAAGATAACTAGATTCACATTTCCTGAAGGATATATCGGATATATATTCTAATGTGTTTTAATCTAGACCCTTAGACATGACATTAAGCCTGCCTCAGTTTTCTTAAAAGTCTGTCTGTCTGTAAATTGACTGACTGGATAGAGATGAAGCAAGGCAGTTGGATTTGGTTTCAGACAGTTATAGTCACTGGGCAGTGTAAAGGTGGCTATAAATTATTAAATGTGTGCATTCTTTATATCTTGAGTTTTTAGTCTTATTTGTGTAACTTACTTTACTTTACTTACTTTAGTCACACTTGAACAACCTAACCATACAAGTTCTACATTTAGTTAATTAATAATCAGTATTTATTTCTATAATTACACTGTAACAAGGACACCCTAAAATAGTGTAACCAGATGGTTTTGTTCACACTGAATGTGAAAATACTGCACGACAAGGCAAAATAAATCACATATTCTGTGCTCTCTTGCAACACACTGCAGCGTACAACTTACACTATCAAAAACTGCAATAATTCAATTCCGTTTATTTTTAAAGCACATTTACTAACAGCAACAAGGCTGACCAAAGTGTTATACAATACAAAATAAAAAGACCATAAGATAGATAGATAAAAGGATCAAAGGAGAAAAAAAACAAGGCAACAATCTATTAAAAGCAAATGAAAAGAGATGTTTTAAGACTAGATTTGAATGCAGATAGGGTAGAAGTTGCCCTAATGTGGTTTGGAAGGCTGTTCCATAAAGTGGGACAAGCCATAAAAAAACTATTACCCTAGTACTTTAAGCGAGTTCTTCGAATTTGGAGTAAGTTTTGGTCTTCAGACCTTAGGTTTCATGAGGGATTATAGGGTTGGAGTAAATTAGACAGATAGCTGGCAACCAATGTAGATCTTTCAGAAGGGGAGTGGCGTTTGTACATATTTTACATCCTTTCAGAAGTCGTGCTGCTGCATTTTGAACCACTTGTAAACGATAAATGTGAGACTTTGATATACCATAATAGATGGCGTTGCAATAATCCAGCCAAATCGTAATAAAAGCATGGATTGTAACTTCCAGAGACTTCTCGGATAGAAACGGCTTAATTTTAGCAAGCAAGCGGAGATGAAAGATTGAAGATAATGAAGATAAATCTTGTTACTTCCTGGAGAAACAAGTCCAAAAACAACCCAAAGGAAGCATATAAGGGCCCCTGTTTTAACGATCTAAGTGCAGATCAGCATGTCGCAGGTGCACTTATGCCGTGTCCGAATCCACTCTTGCTAGTTTAACGACGGAAAAACCGGAATGCGTGGCAGACACATAGTCCTTAAGGGTTGTACCTAGTCTCTTAATGAGTCATGGGTGTGCTTTGGGTGTAACGTGCAATAAACCAATCAGAGTCTCATCTCCCATTTCCCAGTTGCACTCACAACATGGCGGAATTTGCGACGGGAAAGATTGAACCCTCAAATATACCTTTGTGTCTTATCTACTCCTAAAGGGTGCATATTAGCCTGAAATATTACCTTAAAAAAAACCCTTAATGTTCTAATTGCACTTTTTATGGGTAAATAAGGCATAAATGTGTGCCAATGAAGGGTACTATTCCAGTGTCAAGCTAAAAAATAAAATAAATTCTGTCCATGTACTTTCAGAAACTGACCATCATAGACCACCATAGACCAAACATAGACCACCACTATGACCATCAATGTAAAACCTCTGATTAACATCGCTGACATCTTTTGCATAGTGACATGGTATTAGAGGTTTAGAATAATAAAGCTTTAACCAGAACGTTTGAGTAGTATCAATAGAGTGGCCAAGTCGGCAGTGTAGACGGGGTCATGAATCACGTGAGCTCCCAACGTTCTTTCTAAACCTGCCCTGCTGACTCACAAACATTAGGGAAAGCAATGGGTAGCTGAGAGAGCGGTGTTCCTTAAGGTGTGAAGTGATTCACTTGCTGCATTGGCAAGAGTAATGAAAAGTTAGACCGGGTGAGATTGAAATAGCCCACTCGCTCAGGGCTGAAAGAGTGGAGTTAGAGCAGAAAGCAGATACCGTAACCCAGATTAAATAGTGCCTGGCAGCATTCATCAGACTTCAATCTGTGCCTAACCTGGCAACATACAAATTACCTGGTGACCAAAAAGGTAAAAATGTTGCATCAAAACAGCCAGAGCTGTTGCCCAGAGGTGTTTGATTCATCCTGTATGAATGCTTATGTTGTGGGCTGACATGAAAAATAATTTGAGCTCTCCAAGGTGTTGACCAGCAGGGCTTAGAGGTTTTTGTCTGGACAAATAGAGTGGCTAGAAACGGACAACAAAAGCAGTTCTGTTTCATACAGCTTGTGTTGTTATGGTGCCAACTTATGAATGTGCCATATTTTTAAAAATGTTATAGCACTTTTCTGAAACCTAGTGAGCTGTCTACTCAAAGTTTTAATAGGGTTTGGTGTTCTCTACCGATCACTTAAGATTTAAATATTTATTATCATCAATATTTGTTAGTGTTAATTTAAGTATTTATGTGATCATTGATATTACTCCTTCATCATCCACCATCTTGGATTTTGGGAGTGTATTGTAATGCATTCTATTTTTAATTTATTTTTTCAATAATGTTCTGTTTTGAAAGAAAATAAGTCTTGTCATTTCTACCCTTATGCCCGCCATCTTGGAATAATTTTTTCATCGATCTTGCCATAATGCAATCTGCATTATGGCAATTGCAATCACTATGAAGAAAAGGTACCTATGAAGGCAACATTATAAAATATTTAGAACACCCTAGCAACCACGCAAAAGACCCTAGCAACCACTTAATGCACTTAAATATTTCAGAAGACCTTAGTAATCACATAGCAATGCATTTAAAACAAGCAAAACATTGCTTGTACAATCTCAATTTCTTTAGAAAATATAAAAAAGTAACTCTAAAAATATTATAGTGCTGAAGAAAATTGTTTATCAAGCTAAAAGTCAATAATTAATTGTGTTATATATATTTGTGTTATCATCCTGTTTTGGATATGGATATTCCATTTAATTATATCTTTGTTACCATATTAGCTGGAAACAAACATGACTTTACTTTTTGTAATGATTACACAATCAAAAAAAAAAAGGTTGCGGAGCCCGGTCTTTTATGTAGCCATTCTTGATGTTGTCATACAACATAGTAACTGAATGTCAACCGTTGAGAGCTTGAGTCCATGTTTACTTCCACCTCAGCTCTTCACAGCACAGATGGCTGGCTGAAGATCCTCCCTCAGTGGCCTGCTCAAAATCAAAGGAGTGAGTGTGCATTTGGCAGGTCATTTTGGATAAGTGTCAGTTTTGAAAATGTAATTGAAGCTTGAAGGGCCCTCTGTTCCTATCAGCTTTCTGAATATCATGGGACAGAGAACCAAAGCTAAAACATTCCATCATCCTCAGAGTCTCTACTCTGTACGTTTACTACGTTTACTTTAAAGTATAGATTAGGGAATTGGTTGTTATGTGGATTTATTGACTTTGCTGTAATTGATGGTGATTGCAAAAGCACGCATCCCTATTAATATTGATCATATGTAGGGTTAGCGATTTAGATCAGATCAGCTGGATTTGTGTGTAATTTTCATTGTATGTTCTACAACGACGACACCTCAAAAATTTAGCTTTTACAGTGAGCTTTACTAGAGGCCATTAAAATGGGATAAACAGAATAAATATTTTACAATTATAAAGTTTTTGTTCAGACAATATGTAACGGTTAGACTGATGTGGTCATACTTAATTCTAGTCAGAATATGAGTCTGATACTGCTCCATTGGACTGTAATTATGGGGCGTTTCAACCGAACCAGGAAAGACCTCAGTTGGATAGACCTACAAGCAATCAGAGCAACGGAGCGACGCATAATGCTAGTGGTCAAATGTCAACAGAGCTCAACTGCACTGTGTTGCCAAGTCTTTTTGGAAAGAAGACTTTTTTTTTGCAGAGTTTTTTTGCGGGTTGTTTTCTATGTCCGCAGGTTAAAGCGAGCTCAATTATGTGCTATATAGACATAGGAATGCAAATTTTAGCAGGCAACCTTGGCAAAATAACACATTTTACTCCCCAAACAACATTTTTTGCTGTTGTTTTGGCCTATTAGTTGGTGGGTTTTGTTGTACAAACTTGGCAACCCTGACTGCACGCACATTGGAATAAACAATCTTTTCCGTTGTAAAAAAAGAAAAAAAACTTTTAAGGATAGACAGTTACTTACCAACATGATCATCATTTCTGAGAGAAATAGTGATGATGAATGCATATACAAACAAGCTCTCCGTTTAGGATTTGAACAAATTCAATCCAAGTCCCTTTGATGATGTGCATGATTACGTTACTGTTTATCTGTCCGTCATCGTATAAAGCCCACCCTGACAATTTCATTGGTCTGAACAGTTTCTGTTCAGGCATAATCACTCCTCTATGGATCGAGTCCAGACCGTACTGCCCGAACTCAAATGTTGTGGGCGGGGCTGAGTTCGGCTGGCATCCAGGCTATATAACAGTATGTTCACACAACAACAATGTACTGAAAACAGAAACGTTTTTTTTTTGTACAGATGACAACATTACATCCAAACAATCCCTCCATTTTTGAAGTTTACATTTTGAAGCCTCTTTTTAAAAGTTTGTGTTTTCAGGCCCGCAAAACGCCATTGTGGTTTAAATGAACAGCCAAAACGCATAACACCGTTTTTAACTAAAAACCGGAATATGTACACTTTCTTTAAACATTTTAGCCAAGAAATACATGTAAATAAACGATAACAGTACTTGTATCAACTCCAGTGTTTGTAGGTTTTGTCAACGCAATAATCAAGGCAATAGAAGATTTCACATCCTTTGCATAATGCATGGCACTTGTGTGTGGTGGAGTGGAACCAGCCTTTTCGTCCATTAAGATGCCAAACATGGAGGCTAATGACAAACTAACCAACATCACGTGCACATGAATCCTCCTTCGCCAATGAATTATTCAGATGTTTTAATGCCTTGTACATTTTTTCTTTACAACAAGCAGAAAGCGTTGAGCTTAAGCAAATGGATTCAAACGGCCGGCTTGTAATTCCTATAAAAGTTCATCCACTTTTATTTGCCTTTCCCCTTCACCAACCCTGCAAAGCTCCAGGCTCCATTCTCTGAAACGGATGGCCGCCGTCCTTAGCTAATGCGGTTAGGGAACAGATTCACAGAAGAAGGGTTTAAAATTACTGGTGCAACGGCCATTAGGATTTCATTTCTCCCTGTAACTAATGGATTGGGAGTTACGGACAGCCGCTGCCCGATACGTCCTCGGTGTTGCTTCAGTTTACAGTCATCCATTGTGAACATAGTTGGATAGGAAGCTATACAGAGAAGCTGAGAATCACATTTCTCACTAAACAAGATGAATTTGTTTAGAAATGGATAAAGAAATGACATGCCTTACAGTATGTTGCTTGAAAGCTGGGAATAACAGTTTGTAACAGAATAAGATCAACCATTTCTGAGCCCATTTAAGCTGTACTGGATGCTTTCATACTTGTCATTTACCAGATGTGTTTAATGCAAGGTGACATGCAAGCACACCAACGCAGGGATTGGCATAAACTGGCTCCATTTTATTTAGCCTCTCAGTCCTCAAATGGCCTACATATGATTTAAAATCTAGGTTAGCAGAGCAAAGACGGACATGTTTTTTTGAAGACCGACAAGTGGCACAAGTGTCTAATTTCAAAAGCACTCCTGTTAGTCAGCTTTGGGAATATCTGCTGGTGTACTGTTTGAAATGCTTGTTTGTTTTGCTCACTTGAAGTGATAATCATACATTTTGAAGCATCCTGTGCAACCACTAAATAGCTCTTCTCTCTTCTTCTCTTTCCAGAAGACCGGACACTCTAACCGAACATTTGGGAGGTTCACTCATGGTGTGTTTGGCTTTATAGATAACAGGTTATTACAAGAGAGATTTTATGATAAGTCTTCAGAGTCTGTCAGTCATCTAATGTGTGGTCTTTGTTTATAATCGAGGACGCATACATTTTTTCCCCTCTACGATTTTAAAGAGAGTGCAGCTAATCTTGCAATATCCCTTTGTTCATAAATGTGAATTTGAATTGGTGATGCCACACAGAAAGTTAAATTGAAATTTTGATTGGAATGACATGAGTGTTTAACTCTGTTAACTCTAAACTTAAATTGCAATTTTTATAAATTTATTTCAAATGAATTAATTTCATTTTAGCTTTAAAAGTTTTAGTACTTTTGTTTTTCGCTAATCTAACATTTCTAAATTTTTTTATTTAAATTTTTTTTTTTTGTTTTAGTTAAAAGGTTAGTTTACCCAAAAATGAAAATTCTGTCGTCATTTACTTACCGTCATGTCGTTTCAAACCCGTAAGAATTTAATTAGTCTTCAAAACAGAAATGAAAATATTTTTTATGAAATCCGAAAGCTTTCTGCTCTCCATTCACAGTCTACGCAACTACCAAAAGAGGTCATAAAACGAATCCATATGAATTCAGCGACTAAGTCCAAATTGTTTGAAGAAACATGGTCACTTTTTATGACAAACATTTAATTTGGCCTTTTATAAATTCTTCAGCCAAGAATTTGCAACATTTGTTTATAACTTTAGAAGTATCATTCAAATGTTTGTCAAAACAAATTCTAAGTCTCTGAGGGTGCGTTCACACTTGTCATATTTGGTTCGATTAAAACGAACCCTGGTGCGGTTGCTCGGTTAGTGCGGTTCATTTGAACATATGTGAACGCTGCCATCCGAACCCTGGTGCGCACCAAACAAGCGGACCGAGACCGCTAAAAATATGGGTCTCGGTCCACTTCCAAACGAACTCTGGTGCGGTTCGATTGATATATGAACGCAACACGGACCAAAGACATGTAAACGGACCAAAAACCGAACGTATAATGTCACAAGATGCGACGCATAATGCAGCTGATTTGACGAAGCGGAAAGATCGGTGTATCCAAAATGAGTAACTTTAACGTTAGAGGGCAAACGTGGAGCAACGAGGAAGTGCCTAATCAATATTTGGTCAGACGAGCATGTTTCGAAAATGCTAGAAAAAACACACAAAAAGCATACCTGGCTCTTCTCATCAAAGTTCCTGTGTTGCCCATTATTAGCAGGTACAGACGACAGAACGGCCGTCTCTTTTCTGCACAACGGAGGAAATCCTGCTGCGGTTTTGAATGTTTTGAACATTTTATGAGCTCTTCATGAGTTCTCAGCGGGTAAAAATAATGCCACATGTACACGCATAAAATGATCGCGTTTAATCCAGCACACAGCGTTGTTTTGAATGTTTTGAACATTTCATGAGCTCTTCGTGAGTTCTCTGGTAAAAAAATAATGCCATATATACACGCATAAAATGCCTGCGCGTGTAATCCGCACACAGCATTGTTTTGAATGTTCGGTAAGCGAGCTCCTACGTCATATAAGCCGACCAATCAGGTTGTTACCGTCTCCCTATGCCTTTGGTTCGGTAACTTTAGGTTCGCTGTTAAAAATGCCCGTGTGAACGCTAAGCGGACCAGGACTATTATGTTTTGTTTTTGTTTTTTGGTCCGGACCAAATGAACCAAACTAACCGAACTACAAGTGTGAACGCACCCTGAGATTCCTATCACTTGATACTCAGAGGCAAGCTCAAAAAGTCATCTAGAATCCCTTTGAATATGTAATTTGTAATCAATCTCTGGATCAAGGCCTTCCAATGACCTCATCAGGACACCTAGAGGGCCGACATCAGAGGAAGTGCTCAGTTCAGACAAATATGATCTAAATTGTGTGCCCTAAATGAAGTACCTTCTCTGCTGCACTGCTCCCATTACCTCTCAGAGAAGTGTTTATTATAAATGACTGCTAATGGGGATATTATTCTTATTCATGTATGATAATTATAAAATAATTTAGTCAGTTTGCACACCCTGAAAACATCTCCCCAATGCAGCAGATAGCCTTTACATCATGATGCATCCTAAGTTTTAAGTACTGACTGTACATCTTTATGAATTGTCAGTGTTGTTAAAATTTGTGTTCCTGTTGTGATTTGTAATAAATCGTTGTGTTTTTATTATTATTGAAGATGCCAGTCAGTGTTGTGTTTGTGTGCTTGGATTTGAGAAGTTATGCTAGACAGATTTTCTGGAATTGTCTGTCTGCTCTCTCTGATAAAGAAGAGCCTGACAATGAATCCATTCACTTTATGTACAAAGACATTATAATCTCAGCATCAATAATTCAAAAAGCTTAGCAGTGCTTAGCATTGAAGCAATTTATACAAACTGCTGACACTTTTGCACTGACGTGATGAGATCTTAGACATTGCTCCCTATAAAAGCTCTTTAAATTGAAATTATGCTTTAAAAATTAATTAGACAGGCAGAATTAATTTGGATTACACTCTATTTCATTCAGGCTTTATTAAAAAATTTCCATTCATGGTAATTTTTTATTATTATATATGAACCATGTTGTTTCTGACAATCCGTTATGTTTAGAAATACATATATTTACCACAGTACCATTTGTGCAACTAAATGAGCTTTGATCTCATTTAAAATTGATAATTCAAAATTAACTGCCTTAATGTAGTATACATATGTTATTAAAAAATAGGCAATTGAAGGCTCAAAATCCTTCATCTTGTCTGAAATAAAATATTTGATTAACAATATTGGGAATTTGCTGCTCCTTTCACAAATGTGTACTGGCGGGATTGAGCATACAGGGTTTGATCAGCAAATAATCCAATCTAATTGAAAGTTCAATCATTTAATTTCATCCGCAGAGACTTTATTTTACTAACTAATTGTTTATGTAAGCAATTTTGATTTGGCCCATTTGACCATCCTTACAAGCTCAAGTGTTCTATACGCAGAAAACAAAGCAAAAGCAGATGGCAGAGATGTTGCGTAGCAAGTACAAGTCAGCCTTGACCAGTAAACGGTGCAAATGTGTCCATTCAGCAGTTTGTTGCTGTCTTATCTGTTTACTGGGATGGGATTCGTCTCCATGGTAACGGTGATGTCTTGTCTGCTTCTTTCCTCTGCCACTATGGAAGCGAAGTTTTCCGCTCCTGTCGGAAGCAAAGTTATGGTAATGTTTGTTTTCATCTTTGGGCTCAATGCAGTGGGTTATTCCCTCATTTCCCACAATGCTCCTAATTCAAACACATTTCTGTTTATTTTACACATCACGTTGTGGCGACTGCTTTTTATAATCAAGTGATACACTTTTCATTCAAAGAATGTAAAAAAAAATCACAAATGGTCTTAATATTATTTTATTTGCTAGGTTTGATATCCGTTATCATTTCAGTTGGTGGTATCTGACCTAAAGTCCTATTTCTTTATGGTAGACTCTGAGACTACAGAAGACGAAGCCGCTGAACCACAAATACCCCTGGAAGCTAAAGAAGGAGCCAGAGGTTTTCAGGATGAGGCCCAACGAGTGCCTGCAGGTAACTTACACTTTCAAAATGAACTGCTATGTCACCAGTAAACCTTTCAAATACATTTCTGTCCTAAAGGGATAGTTCACCCAAAAATTTATATTCTGTCATTATTTGCTCAGCCTCAAGTTGTTCCAAATTTGTATGAATTTCTTTCTTCTGCTGAATACAAAAGAAGATATTTTGAAGAATGTCAGTAACCAAACAGTTAATGAACCCCATTTTTTTCCCCATATTTTGGAAGTCGTTGTGGCCATTCAACTGTTACCCATATTCTTCAAAATATCTTTTCATAAGAAAAAATAGTAACAGTTTAGTATTGGGAACACATATTGACTATTGACAATGACTTTTGCCTCAATAAACACCTAATTACTGCTTATTAACAGTCAGTAAGGTAGTAGTAGGATTAACTCTTTCCCTGCCAGCATTCAAAAAAATAATCACATTATTTTGCATATGCATCTGCTTACATACAATTGTTTGTAGGGGGGTGCTTGCAATAGCCCTATAGCGTTTAACAGTGAAAATAGGGAAACCTTGAAAAATCTGTGTTTGGCGGGAAAGCTTTTTTTCACAAATAATGGACAAATTACCTGTTTGAGTTAAGGGATGTAGACTATGGTAATGCAGAATATGGCATTAATATGTGCTTTATAAGTAATTATAAACATCCAATATCCTAGTAATATGTATGCTAATAAGCAGCTACTTAATAGTGGGAATTGAACCCTAAAACAAAGTGTTACCGAAAATATTCATACAGGTTTTGAACAACTTCAGAGTTAGTAAACTATATGACAGAATTTTCATTTTTGTGTGAACTATCCCTTTAAGATGTATATTATAGCAGACCGTATTACCATTTATGACACTTTAGTTTATCTAACACATTCACTATTAACTACGACTTTTGCCTCAAGTTTAAGTTTAGGTATTGCTATTAAAAAATGTAGAATAATGCATTAATATGTGCTTCTGTAAGTACTAATAAGTAGCCATTATCCTAGAAATATGCATACTAATAAGCAACTAGTTAATAATGAGAATTGAACCCTAAAAAAAGTGTTACCACATTTCCATTATGACAGATACACAACCATTTGAATGTTTGGGGTCAGTAAGTTTTAAATACTATTACTTTTTCATTAGATACTGGTACTCATTCATTAGATAATAGTATTAAATAGATACTTGTACTTATTTATTCGATACTAGTACAATACTAGTACGTATCTTGGTAACACTTTAGTATGGGGAACACATATTTACCATTAACTACAGCTTTTGCCTCAATAAACTCCTAATTTACTACTTAATAATAGTAAGTAAGGTAGTTTTCTAGCATTTAGTTTAGGTAGTATGTAGGATATGTGGTGCAGGTCATGCAGAATAATGCATTAATATGTGCTTTATAAGTACTAATAAACCAATATCCTAGTACTATGCCTGCTAATAAGCAACTAGTAAATAGTTAATAACTGAAACTTAAAATAAAGGGTTACCACTATCTTAAGAATAATTAAATACTAGACACTATTAGAACAGAGACTAGTATCTAATGAATACGTATTAGTATTTTTAAAAAGGTACCTAATGGAATAGATACTAGTATCTAAAAATAATTACGGAAACATTAACAGTGTGCAGCGGGTTTCAACCATGTAAATATATATATAACATAATGTACATTTTTATTACATAATGCTTGATATAATATTGAACAGTAACAAGGAATAGAGCATACAACAGTGGTCATTAACTGTTATGGATGGAGATGGGAATTTCTTCTTCCTCAATGGTCAGATGCCCTGTGGTCTGTACCAAATGAACAAAGACAAAATGTACAAAGTAGTTTTCTTGCCCACACTGGAGGTGATGACATTCTGGAGGAAGGACAGGGGTGTTGTTCCAAACCCTTATTCTGTTATCTTCTTTTGTGACACACAAAAAGACAATCTTTTTCATACAATGCCAGTTTATATAGCAACCACAGCTGTCAAGATAAAACACACACACAAAAAACAGAAAAAAACAGAAATAGCATGAAAGCACAACAAAAGTAGTCTATATAACTTAATCAAATAGACTGTTTTTGTAGTTCTTTTATGGATTTTTATAAATGTTTGTTCTTTTGAATCTTAACACGCTTGGTCACAATTGGGCACACGCTTGGTCACTTAACAACGCTTGGTCACTGTGAATCAATGTTACAGGATATCAATGAAATTGCATATGAGTTTGGAAAGACATGAGACATGAATTTTCATGCTAAATAGAAAATATCGGTTGCACTTTATTTTACAGTATATTCACTTGCGTGTACTTACCTGAGAAAGTACTGGTTAATTTACCAGCCATATCACCCTGTAGCCCAAGTTTCCCACTGAAGCTAAGCAGGGCTGAACCTGGTCAGTACCTGGATGGGAGACCAACTGGGAAAACTAGGTTGCTGCTGGTAGAGGTGTTAGTGAGGCCTGCAGGGGGCGCTCACCCTGTGGTCTGTGTGGGTCCTAACACCCAAGTATAGTGATGGGGACACTATACTGTAACTAGCACCGTCCTTTGGATGAAACGTTAAACCGAGGTCCTGACTCTCTGTGGTCGTTAAAAATCCCAGGATGTCCTTCGATAAAGAGTAGGGGTGTAACCCCGGCATCCTGGCCAAATTTACCCATTGGCCCCTGTCCATCATGGGCTCCTAATCATCCCCATATCCTGATGGGCTTCATCGCTCTCTCCTCTCCACCAATCAACTGGTGTGTGGTGAGCGTACTGGCACAATATGGCTGCCGTGGCATCATCCATAGGGGTGCTGCACATTGGTGGTGGTTGAGGAGATTCCCCCTTCTATATGTAAAGCGCTTTGAGTGCCTAGAAAAGCGCTATATAAATGTAACAAATTATTATTATAATTATTAATTATTCATTTAACCTCCTGGGTGCCACTGTCCACATATGAGGATAGTATATTTTAGTAAATTTCTCCTGTGAAGAGCACATTCAGGGCTTTTCAGAGACACCATTTGTTGAAGTTTCACCAGGACAACAACTCCTTGGTCTTTAATAATGACTGAATTATCAAATTTAGCACTCTTATGTAAATATGATAATATTAATATATTGTAATTATTTAAATCTGACTAAATTTCAAATAGTTTGTTATAAATCAGCATCTCCGGAAAATGTTCTGGGGTTTCTAATCTAAATATGACTTTCGGTTTCAAAACCGGGCATTGATTTAATGCAGAGGACACCAGGACTCAAAGCATGTTTATCAGGTATTTTAGGAGACACAAGTGTATAGGGAAAAAAGTTACTTATCAATGTTTCTATAAAATATTAGCTTTTATTATAAAATGTTGCCATACTAACTATTACTCCCATTATTACACTTCTTTTTTCATTATGTGTTGCTCGAAGAACTCATCAATATGCAAATTTGATACATTGCATTAAATGGAAAAATGTGTGGCTGTTTTACCCACATATTGCATAAAACATCAATGGTACATCAATTAATTCCCTTATCTTTCATAACATAGTTGAAAATCATCTTTAATCAAAGTTTGGTGGTTTTTGTTGGTTTAACTTAAAAAAGTAAGTAACCTGGTTGCCTTAATTTTGAGTTTACTGAAATTAAAAATTTGAGTTGATACAATGAAGGAAATTAGTTTAATAAATAGAATATTCAAAATATTATTGTATCTGAACCACATAAAAAATGTGATAAATCATGAAAATAGCACAATTTGGCATGTTTCACTGCGTCATTAGAAATAACACACACATAATTACCCAAAATGCTTACAAAATCTTTTAATAATATTTTAATAAAGGCTGTCGAATCTCAAAAAATGTTCATTGTATTAACTCAAAATTTTAATTTCAATGAACTCAAAATTTTAAGGCAACCAGGTAACTTTTTTTCTAAATAATTTTTTACAGTGTGGGAAAATGTTTTAAACAACTGAGTCCCCGTGTCTACTTACAAGGACATGGCCTAACATGTTTCCATTTGTTTCTTATGCTCTAAATAATAGAAAAAATACTATATTCAAAAGATTTTGTTTTCCTGTGTTTTTAAGGTTATGGGTAGGTTCAGGGTTAGTACCTAGTTATTACGCAGTTATTGTAATAGGTTCATAGTATGTACAGGGGGGAACAGGATGAAAAATAAAGTGTTACCAAAATACTTGATATTTGATGTAAAAAGTTACTGCACTATTAGCCTTTGTTGACATTTAAGGTTACTTAATTCACACATTATGCTAATTTCAGATGTTTTTAGCACCGTCGGTTCACTCGGATATAAATAACACATTATGGTAATTCTCTAGGCATTTCTTATCACTGATAAGACAGGTGCTCGGAGAAGTGTAAATAGAGGTGTAACCGCAAACAGAAGCTTACATCAACGGCAGGCCATAAATCAAACAACAATTACAGTTGTATTTGCATTATATTAGCATATTCATTAATATTCAGATATTCATTCTTTGGTCCGATTATAATGTTAGCAATCGAAAATGGTCAATAATTTACCTTTACCATTTTCCTCAAATGTTTGAAGTAAATAAAGTAATGAACTAAAGCGATCTGGTTCATATTTGTAGGTTTTCAGGCTATAAAGTGCATGCATTCATTTTTTTAATGTTTTAGACACTGAAATGTACAATATCGACATGTTTAACTTTAAATGTACAATACAAGCTTATTGACAGCATTTGTATGTCTAGTGTCTATCCAAATGTACAAATTGTATGTATGCTAGAACCACACTTTAAGTACAGTCGTGCTCTAAAGTTTACACCCCCCATGCAGAATCTGCAAAATATGGAGCGTACAAAAATGCATGTTTTTTTTTAAATATTAAGTTCTATCCTGAATAAAAACAAACAAGGGACTCAAGAACCAACATCACAGAACAAAACAAAACAACATCATCCAGGGAACGACACACAGTATTAAAGGGATAGTTCACCCACAAATTTAAATTAGCCCATGATTTATTCATCCTCAAGTCATGCTAGGGGTATGACATTCTTCTTTCAGATGAGTAAAATCTGATTTATATTAAAAAAGTCCTATCTAATCCAAGCTTTATAATGGCAGTAACTTGTTGGTCCACTTTCCATAAAAGTGCATCTATCCATCATATAACTGAAGAATATCCATATTTAAAAATGTATAGACTACAATAACTAGCTTCCGGCGATCAGCAAGTTGACTTGCGCTAATAGAGTAACCCCATATTCGATGTATAGGAGCATAGCAAGCTTTGGCACCTCTCGCGGATGGGGCTGGACAACACACTCAAGCCCCTCTTCTCTTATATTGAAATTCTCTGCCATTACTCGTTAAAAATTCTCGTTTTAGACTCTTAATCATGACCAGTGTTTTGTTTTGCTCTATCCTCCTGTGCTTTTGCGTTCATCAATACGCATGCGTCAAGGGATACTCTTTCACCGTAAATTGATGTGTATGGGGTCCGCTGGAAGTTATTTAGTCTATAAAGTTTTAGATATGGATACTTTTCTTACACAAACGCATCACTTTGCTTCAGAAGGCCTTTATTAACCCCCCAGAGCTGTGTGAAGCAGTTATATGATGGATAGATGCACTGTTACGAACGAACCAACAAGTCACTGCCATTATAAAGTTTGGAAGCTTCTACTTTTTTAATATAACTCCGATTTTATTCGTCTGAAAGAATAATGTCATGTACACCTAGGATCTATTTAGGGTGGTTAAATCATGGGGTCATTTTCCTTTTTGGGTGAACTAACCCTTTCAGAATCAAGGGTGAGTAAACTTTTGAACAGCCTTTTTGTTGTCTTGTGGACTATGTAAACTGTAATCTGTAAAATGTCTTATTTAGGATAGTACTATAAAAAAGTAACATGCATTTTGTATGATCCCTCTTATTTTGTTAAAATTAACATTTTGCAGATTCTGCGAGGGTTGTGTTAAACTTCTGAGCATTAAAGCCTATGAATATTAATGAGATCTGATGTAAGGTATTACATAAAATAAAAAACAATCTAAGGATGCCGAACGTGGTTGATTTTAGCAAGTGAGCATGTGTATTCCTGCCTCATCACACCCTTTTTTTCCTATTTTTATCTAACAAAAAATCTTGATGGTATTCATGAATATAAATTGCCTTTAGATAGAGGAAAATCATGGATGTGTTTACAAAGACACAATTCTGAGGCCTGTTCTCTTGATTCTGTTTAGTCCCATCGCAGCAATTGAACTCTGTTGTCAGTATGTATTATGACAAAAGCCTTCCCGTTATCCCTAGGGGAAAGTGGTTGAGAGTGTATTTGAGACACTTACAGACTGGATGAACAATATTTCCATTTCTTTCATCATCATGAGAGGGGACTAAAAATTAAAAGAGAAGAATAGAGTGATATTTATTTGATTTCAGTTTAGAAATGAGAAGTGTGAGAACAGCATGCCCTGTATATAAATATCCATTTTAATCTCAGCGTCTAATATCGAAATTCATTTATCTTGTGTACAACGCAGCTTTCAGCAGAGATTTTAGAGAAGTGCACCAAAAGCAATGGAGCTTGAATTGCACTCTAAATTGTCTGTTTGTCATTAGCGCTGTTATGAATGATGCTCTTGTCTTCATAAGCATTCAGTTGTTAGATCTAAAACCTTTCTACAAAATGAAAGTCAACAATTTCACCAACAAAGAGATACAGGAGGAATAAATGTGTCAGGATTTGGTGAAGCGTATGATTTCCGTAGTGGTATAAGTGATTGATTTGATCTGTTATGGTAGGCGTAGAGAGGTGGGTGGAGGCCCATTGTCATTGATTTTGATGGATGCTTCCTGACTGCAGTCTAATCCATTCAGTCACTGTGCATCACACTGGCTCTGAAGGCATCAGCTGGAACTTTGCTTCAACACAGCTTGCAGCTGAAAGGATTCACCTGAGCTTTATTCTTCATACCTATGAATGCATGCTCATGTAATCAACCTACATTATAGGACTAGGACTCGGCGTGTCTTCCTGTCTGATCTCAGGGCTCGGCATTTAGCCTTTTCGTGTACGTGTAAATCTGTCACTCGCTTGTCAGAGTAAAAAAATAGCTTGTTCAGAATTTTTTCCAGAAGAGATATTTGATTTTTAAATGTTATTTTATTCTGAAGCATTATTCTCACCAGTGTTCAATCATCTTTGACATATTTTAAATCTGCATATTTGTTATATTTTTACTTTTTATAAAGATCATTTTTTTAAAGATCATAGGCTATGATTCAGCTTTAATTTTATTTATTTTTATTTAATCTAGAAATTAAAGTAGAATAAGGCACTATAGGGCTGTTACCAGTCAAATTAAGTCATTTACACACATGCACACAAAAAAATTACAACTACATAAAATAATGTTATGAGATTGCTTTAAATATGTTTGAATATACAAATAAGAAATGTTGGAAAGATGAAACTAAACCACCAGTAGGAGGCAGCAGGTGACCATCTTAATGAGTGAGTCATTTAGTCATTTTAATGATTCATTCAAGAACGAGGCAGTCGTTTATGAATAGGTCACTGAATCTTTGATTCAACCGATTACTGACTTGTTTTGGCAATATACCCACTCTATATTCATTTTTTTGTCCTCTTAACGGGTAACTTTATGTTGTTGTTTTTCTACCCTGGCAGCTTATCAGTGTCTGTGTATCTTTTTTGTCTCTTTTTTTTCTTTCTCCATGTCTGTCTGTATTGCTTTAATATTGTGATGTTTTATAATGTTGAATAAATTTTTTTCTTTTTTAAACGCTGAATCATTCAGTAACACACTAAGATGTGTTATGGTTCTTCTGTGATCTTTGTTTGGAACTATTCTCCTGCTGAAATAAAATAAAAACATTCAATATTGCATCTAAAATGTAAATGACTTAATGTTAATTAACGGCAATTGTTTATGGAACTGTCATATGAAATCAGTGCCATTTTCAGTCGTGATAGTATTCAGGAAAATGGCACTCTTGGTTCTGTCTGCATGTTACTTAACTGTAGGCTGTCATTTTATAAATATAAACAATTTAAACCGTGTATGCTAAAGGGATAGTTCACTTTAAAATGAAAATTCTGTTGTCACTTTAAAATGAAAAGTTGTTTCAAACCTGTATGAATTTATTTCTTACTTCTTCTAAAGGGAAGATATTTTGAAGAATGTCAGTAACTAATCAGATAACTGGAGCCATTGACTTTCATATTAGGAAAACAAATACTATGGAAGTTAAGGGCTTCAGTTAACTGTTTCACTACTGACATTCTTCAAAATATCTTCCCTTGTGTTTAGCTGAAGAAAGAAATACATACAGGTTAGAAACAACTTGAGGGTGAGTAAAGGATGACAGAATTTTCATTTTAAATTGAAAATGAAATCCCTTTAACTAAGTTTCTTTGTATGAGTAGCGCTCATTTGTTGTGATTTCTCCTCGAGAGATGGCACGAGTGTCAACAGTACAACCTTGTTACTGTCAGTTCATTATATATTATTATCCACTATCGATTGCCAATTACACTAAATTAATGCAGAATCATTCTTGCATTTTGGTGATTCCCTATTTAATTTTTGACATTTTTATCAGGATAGTTGTCTGGTCGGACAAGTAAAAAAATGTCACTTGCTTCTACAAAAAATCTACTTGTCCCAGACAAGCATTTATATATCCATCTATCCTTCTATCATTCTATCTATTGCTCGTTCTATCTATCGTTCTAGACATGAGGCCTTAAAAACCATAATTGTCATCATTTTTCTTTTTACAACCGTTCTTCAATCTTTCTTACTATTAGAATTAAAAAGACATGTTTTTTTTTGCTACTGTACCTTTAAAGGAACACTCCACTTTTTTGAAAATAGGTTTTTCTCATTTTCTCTAAGTCCCTTAGAGTTAAACAGTTGAGTTTTAGCGTTTTTAAATCCATTCAGCTGATCTCTGTATCTGGCGGTAGCACTTTTAGCATAGCTTAGCATACATCATTGAATCGGATTGGACCATTAGCATCATGCTCAGAAATGACCAAAGACTATTTTTTCAAAGATAATATTTTTCCTATTTAAAACTTGACTATTCTGTAGTTCCATCGTGTACTAAGTTGTTGTGCTATTTCTGTTTTTTTTTTTATGTTTTTTTTGTGTGTTTTTTATCTTTACAGCTGTGGTTGCTATATAAACTGGCATTGTTGTTGAAAAGTTGTTGTGATTTGTTTTTTTTAGACAGATATTGATAGGAACTATTTTCTCATTCCTGCATAATAATCACTGAACTTTGCTGGGGTCCCATGGGTGCAGCAGCGCAATGATATTACACATTGACTGAAAATAGTCCTCAGATAGGTAACTTCCAATGCAACTTGTCTTGCACTAAGTTTGTGTAGTTGCAGAGAATGCACTTTTACGGCAGTAAATCTATGATTATTTCGCAGGAATGTGAAAATAGTTCCTGGTCATGTTGGTCTAAAAAAAATCACAACTTTCCATTTTTTGTTGGTCTTAGTACACGGTGTAACTATAGAAGAGTCAAGTTTAAAATAGGAAAGATATTGAAAGTCTTAGGTCATTTTTTTTGAGCGCGATGCTAATGGTCTAATCCAATTAATGATGGATTATAAGCTATGCTAAAAACGCTACCGTCAGATACAAAGATCGGCTGAATGGATTAAAAAACTGTAAAACTCAACTGTTTAACTCTAAGGGACTTGGAAAATAAACCTATTTTCAAAAAAAGTGGAGTTTTCCTTTATTATTTTGTAATTACCACTTTGCATGTGAATGGGAAAAATTGTTCACACATAAGTTTGCTGTGTGTCGAAGCCAATATAGATTTAAATCGTTTTGAGTTTTTTGACATCAGAAATTGGAGAATTTTAAGGTGATCCTTTTTGCATCTTGATTTCTATAAATGGTCTTTTTTGTTTGCAAAACATGCTTTAGTATTTTTCTATTACAATGAACCTATACTTTTTCTAAAGATCAAGGAAGAAAAAAAATTATCATGATATTGACCAGTTTAATAAATATTTTTAAACTAATATTGCGTTTGATGTACTTTCAAAGAAAATGTTATAGTAAAAGGAAAAAAGTGTAATTCAATAAGTAATTTCTGTTGTTCGCCTTTTTTGGGTATGTGGATAATTTCGCCCATTAGTTGTGAGCGCTAGGACGTCATGTATCCTGCCTGAAAATTAATCTGCTCTGTTTGTTCCCATTTTGGCTCTTCCGCAGGTGAGAGAATGATGGATGTCGCCCCCGATGCGAGCGATCGCTGGGCCGCCGGTGAGACCACAGTGTCGGAGAAAGAAGCTCTATCCCTGGGATCAAGAGCTCCAGGGCCGCAATCAGCCAGGCAAGCCAACAGCCGGGAGCCGACGGGCACCCAGATCAGGCACCTAGGGGTCGAGCCTCTGATTCGAGCGTCACGCGCCAATCTATCCCGACCAGTGTGGGGGTCTGAGGAAAGTGTGTCTTTAGCTAGCGATTACTATGGTAGCACGTTCAGTCTTTATAGAGGAAGGACTTTTTCTGTACCCCTGTAAGCAAACCTTCCCAAGCTAAAATAAACCGCAATTAGCCACAGCCCACAATAAGCAGACCAAAACAGATGTAAAAAGATCCCTCATCAATAGATAAACAACCACATCCCCCGTCAAAGAGTCACACAAGACCCTTGCTCTAACATGGTGTCCCCTGTAAGTGCTAAAGATGGGAGGGAACTGAGAATAAGACCCAGGCTCTAATTCCTCCTCTGTCTCTCTTGGTATCCGAGCCGTGCGTTGTGGTGGCCCCACAAGGCAGCTTACATCACCACAGGAATGACAGAAGATACAGTGAGTGGGCTCTCTGTGTTTGGATGAGGTTCAGCTCAGCCCACAGAGTGTAAGGAGCTGTGTAAGCTGCCAAAAGCCTTACAGTTATACGTGACTCATTCGCAAGCTGCAGCACAGCAAAAGCGCTTGTTTTTTTAGATACATGTATGATTTCATTTTTGGAGAGCTTTATCAAAATGACACTAAACAACTTTAGTGGATGCTCATATTCATTTGACCTAGTCATAGATATAACTTTTAAATGTTGTCTCAGTGATTTGATTTCATGATCAAGTACTTTTATTGTTGCTTTGGTGACTTGACAAGGGTTCAAAATTCAACTAAAATATTCCTTAAAATATTCCAGTTATATTGCTGCAAAAAATGTATTTGTAATTATTTTTATTACAAATCTGTTGTTGAACTTTAACCGTTTTCACTGCATATTGGTGACAAACCACACAGATGATTTGTTGCTCCAGATGAGCCAGTCTCAGTCTCTCTGTACCTGCCACAACAACAAATCATAATTTTGTTGCTCATATTTTAATTTTGGTGGCTTAATGTAAGGAATATTTCACATTTATAGGATTTTTAAAAAATCTAGTAATTCTAGACAAACTTCTGATTTTAAAAGTTGAAGATGTGTGAGTCTTGACAGGTGTTTTCCTATGTAGTTGTTTGTATTCTCTTGGATTTCAACTTAAAGTGTGTTTTTGTTTTGTGGTGTTGGATATGGGACTCACATTTGATGTTTGAGTTTTGGGTGCTGGCTAGAATGTCAAAGTGTAGATATTAGAAAAGAAAAGAGGGCGACTTATTGTATCTTCTGTGTTATTTATCCCTCCATAGCACTTCTTCACCCATGTTTGAGCCAGGGTTGACTGTAACACTCTTAACACTAAATATATCTCAAACACTCCTTTTAAGTTTGTTTTCTTAGTCTATTATAAACCAAATTTTCAAATTTCATCCCACTGTTGAACAATACCAAGCTTTGCATATATATTTCAAACACGCTGTTATCCATTAGTTTCTGTTTTCCACCCAGTTGTTTGGTTCTGCTTTTGATTTGCTGCTCATTTGTATCATGAATGTGTTGAACGGAGATCTATTGGTAACGACGCGCTGTTCCTGTTCGTGCCTGACACTTGGATAACCTTAAAGAAAGGCATGGCTCTGTCTAAGAGAGGGCAGGCACAGGGCACTGTCAGGTAATGACCTGGCCTTTAAAGCAGCCGACTTCTAATCTGTCAGATCTGTGTCACATCATGTACAAACTGAGATGCTGAGAGCACAATGACCTTCTGTTCAGGTCAAGATTTTTCGGGAGCTGCTAAAGGAGTCTAAGAATAGATTGTTAGTAGAAGTGCTGCTGTAGGCCAAACCGTTAAATCTGAAGACAAAGCATTTTAACTTAAATAGTAATTGCTGAGTAAGCTTAAGGTGATGCATCTTCCAATGCCTGTACACTCATTCTGTTTTAATGTCACTGTTAAAACATTACCATTTTACTTTGTATCATAATAAAAGTAATGGTAAATTTGAAGGTTTATAAGCTGATAATATAGTTACACCTAGCTCTTTCAAAGAACTTTGAATTTCAGTCTACTAATAAACTAATAGTGAAGGGTAGCTCAAAATATTGAGAGGTTACAGGTTGAGACAAAAATAGTTTGAATTAAGTTGAGCATTATATTGAACCTCCCTGACGCACCGTTATTGCCTTTTCATTCTTCATCTAGATTTATTTTCATTTAGTTCATACTTTCCTTTGACCCCCATTGTCCATATGCAAATTATTTTCGTTTTCTACTCGCATAGCAGTCGATGCAAAATTGAAGCTGAACAAAGTTTGCATTAAAACATGCTTGCATCACTTTTTTGTGTTAGGTATCATCGACCCCTTCGGTTTCCCCCTGGTTTTTTGTGCATGCTGTTTTCGGTGAATGCTTAGCATGAATTCTTGCATGCATGCAGATGATGGCTTGACTCGCAAAGATAGGAGGGCATAGATCTTGTAAGAACTCTCAGATTGAGATGCTCTGTACACAAAAAAATGACATTTTTCGCCAACATTAAATATCAGTGTTCCAATGGTAATGATCTCAAATAAAGTGCAGTCTTTAAACACTGTGTTGTGTTGAGTATTATTCCCTCAAGTAAAGCCAAACGGATACTAAATACAACAGACTGTATATTCATGTGTAGCTAAATTTGGGAATTATTTATCTTGAATATTATATTGAACCATCTAGAACTGCTATTGCCAGTTGCTGGTTTTATCATATTTTACTAACATCACACATTTGTAAGGATCATCCCTCTGTTTTAACCAAATTTGTGCTTTGTTTTCGCATGATTTTGATGCTGCATGGGAGATGTTCACACATTATAGTGCACTGGATAAACAATACAAGAATAAGTTTGTCAAACTGCCGGATGGGAAGGAAGTGACACTGGTTGCATTTACAGTATATTTAGCTGTATCAGCTCTGCATGGTTAGTGCAGTTTGGTCTGTGCTGTGTAAACAAGAAAGATTTTTGTTTTACTTCTCTTCAGACATTTTTCTAGTGCACAGCCATTTTGAATTAGACCCCTTTTAGCAGTATTCTTGATGATTCAACATTTAATAGTTATATGCCTGCTTTAATTCTCATTTTACTCTTCCTTCCTAGCACTGGCAAGTTACTCTTGACTTATTCCTGTAAATATCCAGTGGTGTGTGGTGGTCTAGCCCAGTGATTTTGGAAGGTATAGGCTAGTAGGCACAATTTAATCTGCCATGTGCTAATATTACATTCTTTTTGCGCATTCAGTTATGTTGTAGAAAAAAAATACAATGTGTTTTAAGGTAGAAGTCATACAGGCTTAGTTTAATTTTAAATCTGGTCTTGACTGTCACTCGGAGATTAATGGAATATGTTTTATTCACGCTCTGAACATCCCCTCACATTATTTTTCTATTTCAATTTATCAATTAACAGAAGCTCATAATCATTGTTGATTTTGTTTATTTATCTCTCCTGAAATTTGAAAATTATGAATGTTCACATCACTCCTTCCTCATAAAAAAAAAAAAAATCAAATTAAGACATTAACAGAAGTAGACTCTAATTAACTTGCGCACAAACACATGCAGACAGTCCCTTTTAAGATCCCACATTAGAGAAATTAGCCTCTCTGGCCCCTCTTCCAAAGTCCTCATCCAAACAGTTGGGCTCACCCCTTGCATAACCCCATACTCTAACAGAACATTTCCCTCAAACACCTCTTTTAGGAGCCCATCTGAAGAAGTTTTGAGGGAATCTCCCCCTCAAGTCCTACCACCCCCTTCCCCCAAAATTGGCCGCTCTACTGCCTCTCCTTTGCTCAGCCGTTCTGGTTCAGCCCCTGCCACACCCCTAGCCCCACGCAAGAAAGTTGTCGTACCAACTGAATATCAAGACACAGTACCAGGAGAGTTTGAGGAGAAGATTAAGCAACCTAAATCCTCAGGCATGTCTCAGAGTAGTGCTCAAGACTCTCGACCCCAAACCCCCGTCAGTGAGTATTCCCGTAAGGAACTTACTCCTCGACCCTCACCAAAACTGATGAGAGCTAGCTCCAAGATCTTTGAGAAGGTGCGAGTCTTTGAAGAGCGCAGAAGAAGTATTGATAACCCAGAGGGATCTATATCTGGACGTTCTTGGGCTGGATTTAATAGAGCCTCGTCTATTGACTCTGATGAAGGAGGGAGTCGGTTGGGGATCTCGAGGGAGAGCTCCAAAGAAGACCTTCGTGAGGCTCTGAAAGCAGATGCAGCCCAGAGAAGGACTATGTTCAAACAGCGGGCTGCTTCCCTGGAGGACAGACCCCGTTACTCCCAGAAGGTGCAGGACATTGAGAACAAGTTCACAGAGGAGCTCCAGCGTATCAAAAAACTTGTCGGTAAACCACATATGAAGAAATCCTTCTCAACAGAGCAACTTTCTACTTATCACAGGAGCAGGCAGTCTGTAGGGAAGTTAGAACCCATCCCACCTCAGGTTCTTCAAAAGCTGCAGGATAGAGAGCGTGCTCAGCGAGAGCAAGAGATGAAAGAGAGAGAGCAAGCCAAAGAACGATCACCTCCAAAATCACCGTCTCGCAGACGAAAAGATCAGCTGGCACAACAACCACTGGAAAAAGTTGAAAGTGAACGGCTTGTCCCACCTACTAAGATGGTAAGCACATTTGGACATGAACCATCCCCTCCAGAGGCCATGCCACTTTCTGATTTACCTGGACAAAGATCTCCAAGACTTCGTGGCCCAAGTCCAAGCAGAGATAGTGCTCGAAGGTCTCCAACTGTAGACATAACTGCCATGGCTGAAGAGCGCTCTCGAGGAAGAGCTGAATCTCCATCCAGAAATGTCTTGGAGATGACATTACGCAAAGTGGAACCAAGACCTGCAAGTCCCCTGGTAAAACGTGTTGTTCGTGTTCAGGAAGTTCCTCAACCAGACGATGAGTCCATGCATAGAAAGACTCCAATGGAGGTTTCACTGAGAAAACTGGAAAAAAGGCCTGAAAGCCCTCTGGTGCAAAGAGAAACTGTAGCCATTCAAGAATACCCTGTCCAAGCTCCACCCAAACCTCCAAGAGTTTCCTCTTCTTCCTCATCTGAGGAAAAGATGGAGCTGGATGTGACTCCTCTTCCATCAGCACCAAAGCTCACCATACCAAGAATTATTGTTGAAGAGGAGCCAATGGAGACGGACACACTTCCAGAAAAGGCTGTGAAAAGTGCCACTAGTAAAGAGGAAAAACCCCAAAGAAGCAGAGGAAGAGGACGCAGACAAAGACCAATGTCTCCTGAATTAGGTCAGTTAAGGAATCCCAGTGGGATGGAAATCTTTGACTTTATAGTGTCCAAGTTGGATATTACATTTAAGGAATATCTCCTCTATCAGTTCTGACATCTCTTTTATTCTATTACAGAATCTTCAGATGACTCGTATGTGTCTGCAGGAGAGGATCCTTTAGAGGCGCCTGTGTTTGAGTTTCCACTTCAGGACACTGTGGCCTCCACTGGAACAGAGGTCCTATTAAAATGCATCATCAGTGGCACCCCTCTCCCTGAAGGTAAGTACTTTATTGCTTTTGTAATAACTTCAAACTGAACCTTTAGCATCTTGCATAGCTGACTTGAAACTGCAATAAATGAACATCACAAAGAGGCAGTCATAATGTAGTCCCTGTCGACTCTGAATCATTCGCTCAAAAGTGCAATCTGTGAAGGCTGCATCTTGCAAGTTGTCAGCTCAACACTACTATCAGTTCTATATGTTCAGACAGCAACCCTTGAACAGGCTTCTTTTTAGCTAATTCCAGGGTGTCTCAGGAATACGATTGTACTTTTTAGCCATTATGATTTTGCTTCTGGAGGGATATAAAAAAAAGAAATGTATTTTGTATACAGTTACATGGAAGAGAGACAACACTGAGATCAAGAACAGCCCAACCCATGTTGTAAAGGTAGAGGGAGAAAGGCACTCATTGCTCATCAAATGGACAAAGCCAAGTGATGCTGGAACATATACAGTTACTGCTACCAACGAGGTGGGCGAGATGTCCAGCAGCGCTACTCTTTTCATCAAATCAGGTGAGTGTTTAATGGTTGAAGCTGTTCCTTCACACTAGTAGCAAGTTCTTCTGCTGTTGGTTGCTAGTAGGCATCCCTACTCAACCGCTGTATCAGGCGACAGATCACTCCCATTGTTCATTGCATTGGTTTTTATTTGCAAGGAGCTGAATTCTGCTCAGGATTGTGGCAACCGCCAATGGTTGCCGTCACTGCAAATCTCAATGAAGACAAAGGATTTCTTCATCACAGCATATTGCTGTATGCATGAACCCCCATTCATCTTTTTTTAGATGAGAGCTATTGGGCTTTGTCAAGTATCACATCAGAAGTATCAGATCATTTTAAACATTACTTGCCATAAGCTAGATTTTTGGTTTAAAAAAAAAGCTGAGAAAGTTTCCAAGTAAATGTTTTAAGTCTATACTTTTGAGCAGCAAGGATGAGCATGTTGTGTTTTCAGTCTGAGTTAAGGATGTGGGAGTTTGAAGGGTAACGTATGGGATTTTAGAGGAGCGGATTTCAATACCTTCAGATATTCATGTAGGATCAAAGGCGGTGAGTCATTCCGTCAACATGCAGCCCTGCAGGGTAGGGGTTAGCATCTTTGTGTTGGTGTTTAAATCACCCTTAAAGCAGAATAGTCATTAAATTAACCATACAACTTCTTGTCTAACCAACAGCTCTCTCTTGTGATCTCTCTGTTTGGTTCACAGCGCCTCTGTTTTGCCTCCTCTGTCATTTTCATTGTGCTTCTTTGCTTTTCTCTTTCTCTCCTTGTTTTCCCACTATGGTTCTGCCCGGATAGTTACCATAGCAACCCAGAGGTTAAATTGAACATACGACTTGTTTAACTGCATGCAGACCTCGTAATGAGTGAAAAAAAAGATGGAAGCACATACATGGTTGAGACTGACAAATTAGAAATGTTAGTCAAAGCCACTAATCACTTTCTTCAGTTGCATTTTTCGACAAACAAATTTGAAAAGTTGAAGTAGCTTTCATTTGCTGGCATTATGAAGAAAGTATGGAATTGCATTATTATTATGTTTTTATAGTTATATGTACATTTTAGAATGCATTTGTTTGTGTATGAAGTAGTACACAGTAAGGTTAATGTTTACATTTGTTTTTGATTTCTTGTCACTGTTTTTTGTTGTTGTGCAATTTAAATTGCATGGTGAAGCCAAAGACAAATTTCTACTTTGTGGATGATAAAGTAACTTTATTCTATTTTTCATTCTATTTTAATCTTTATTCTATTTTTCTTTTTGGTAATGTTTAACATTAGGTTTTATTTAACACATTTTTACCCTGTTTAATTTCTTAAGTATTCTATGGATCATTGCAGATATTGATGGAGATGTCTGAGTGCATATTCTAATAATCTTCTAGCGCAGAAGCGCACCCTCGTTTGTTCTAATGGTTAGAAAGAGAAGCTTTACCTTATTAGGGCGGTGAATACCAGGGTTATTTTTAGCACTCCTTACTCCATGAAACGATCTCTTAATAATCTCATATATAGTGGATCCTTACTTCAATGACAGCGTGTTGTTAAACCTGCCATTAGTCAAGTAGGCCTTTATTGTCCACAATAACACGACAGCTAGACAGTTGTTCCTGAGAAATCAAGAACGCTTTTATCGACAGATGAAAGACCTGCATGAAAGTAATTTTCTTTACAGTTCGTGAAACCATAGGTTTGCTGAGCTACAGCAGAAGTGAGAGAGTTTGTAAGAGGCATATAAATAGGATGGTTGCTATGAGAAGTATTTTATGGCAGTTCCTTTGACTTGAATGGAAAAAGGGAGGACATCTGCATCTGTTTGTGCTGATGTAAATGTGAGAGGTAGTGTCTTATTGAAAGCGAGAGAGCCAGAGAGAAAGAGCAAGGGCGGGTACGGAAGACATAGTGTCTATACTAGATTACCAGTTGAAATCTGAGGGCATTCACTAAGGTGCAAATCTAAGGTGCTGACATATTAACACAAATAGTGTCAGAACTGACCATGCGCTGGTGCCCTCGTGTTGGCTTTGTACATGGCTGAGGTCTGGCTGAAGGATCAGGGCCAGGTAGGTTTGTGTTCAAGAATTTGGGTTGCACTTTATTTTACAGTATGTGCACTTGTGTACTTACCTAAGAAAGTACTGGTTAATATAAAGAAGCTACATGGGTTAAGGTAAGGTTTAGAAGTAGGTTAAGGATTAGTACTACCTAGTTATTGTAATAACTGTAATAAGTACATTGTATGTACAAGGGGAACAGGACTGTAAAATAAAGTGCCACCAGAATTTGTATGATGGATTTCCAGAGAATAGTACAACATTACAGAGTTTGACCAGCCTTTCCTTTTTATTTTTATTTTTGTTAAGTTACTTTTGGATACCTCTTTGTTGTAAAAGTTGTATTCTTTTTTTTCTTTAGAGTAAAGGGAAATTAATTGTTGTCTTTAAGCCGTTGGAGTTCTTGAAAATGTTCCCGCTTTGAAATTAGAATCATACCCGAGTTCACGGTAATGTATATGCGCTAAGATGTTGTAAGAAGAGACATGGTGTCTATTTTTTCTCCTGGTACATGCATTGCCGAGTCTCACTGCACAGCTTTGCTCCAGGCCTCTCACGGCAAATGGTTTTAAGTGTATACACGTGTATCTCACTTAAGGAATCACTGTCTGTTCTGTAGATTATTTCTGTATGTCCATTTGTATATCAACATCAGCAGTTTAGTTTTAGATTGAATGGATGCAACTTAAAGACACTATGAAATGGCTAGGCAAGCACTTTTTTTCTTTCCCATTTGTTGAAACAGGAACTTGAAATGGGACTGACAGCAGGATTACAGGGTAAAATTTGAGTTTGCATCATAGCCATGAGCCTGCATCGTAATTGGCAGGTGGTATTAGTACAAGACAAGTCATTAATAAATAAGTCTGAAAGAATGTGAATTCTGATAATCCACTGACAGTTTTGTCAACTTGTATGTGTATTTTTTTTTTCATGTGATATGTCAAGATTAAGTTAAACATTGGTGTACATTTTACAATCAAACTATTTTAAATGAAAATTAATCTTTAATTAAACAATACATTTCTTTAAACAATTTTTTGCAGGGTCACAGCAGTCACAAATTAGTTGTTGTCCAGAAGGTGTAATTTGTATTTTTTCTTTTGTAAGTTGTAGTGTAATGCACACAGCTACAAATTCATCTCTTCTGATCATCTGTATGGCACAGAAAATCCATTAGAAATAACCTTTAGCATAACAAATTGGTTGTTGCGCACTCTGAGTAAATATTCTTCAGCCTTTGTTTTTGTGGTGGTTTTTAAAAGCAATCTGTCTCTAGCACTGGCATTCCCATTGTCATTGGATTTTTATGAAATTGGATTTGGGATTACAGTATCCTTTCTCTTCAGGGATGCTGGTATGTATTCAGACCACATCTTTCACCCTTCACCTTTCTAATCCATTTCTCTCTGTCAGGACCAAAAGCAAAAAGTAACTCTGTCAATTTCATATCTGTGATGTTGTTTTTGAACAAAACAAACACACTGTTCAGCAGATTTTTTGTTATAGTGTTATTGAGATGAATGTTGACTATATTCATTGAAAATCTTCCCAAGTATGTGCAAATGCAAATCTGCTTTTGTGTAAAATCCATTCCGATCCCATTGGTGTTTCTCACAGAGCCCAGTCAGGACCAGCGTGGGAACCTTGGTGTACCCATGGACGTCAGCAGTCCCATCACATCTGATGAGGAATACCTCAGTCCTCTTGAGGAGGGGATGGATTTCTCCTCCTACAGGGGAACTGAGCCGAGGAAGATCGTGGATACTCGATTCAGGGAGCCTCCAGTCTTTCAGGTATCACAGAATGAGCCAGGATTTAACCACTTCAGCTCTGCAGCACATTTTGCATTTTTTTGAAAATTAGGAATATCTGAATTTAAAAGAGCGCCCAACCCACATACATTGGAGTAAATTGATAAAAATGGTCTCATTTTACAGAAAAAAACTCTAAATTTTAACACAGTGGTGGAATATTGCATATTCTATTGTATCTATTCACAATTTTATGATAAACATATATAAAAATAATAATATTTTGATTTATTTTTAATTTATTTATTTAAAAATCTCTATATATTTTTATCATTTTGGTCTCCAAGCTTTTTGGAAGTTTCTGTTGATTCTTTTGGCACTAAACCGGGGGGAAATAATTTTCTTGATATCTCCTTGCAAATAAAGGTTATTGAGATGTATCTGACCAAAGTGTCTAATAACTCCTACTCATCTGCATTGACATAAACTGGCCACTAGGAAATCGAAAAGAAGGCTCCGCCTCTTCAACGTTGTAAAGGGAGATCTCGGGCTCTGATTGGTCTAGAATCATGATCCATATGTCTATAAAGAGCTGAGATTCTCAGCTTTTCTTTCGCATGATGCAATATGTGATGACATCATCAAAAATCGTGGCTAACATCGACAATCAAAACTAGCAGTAATAAGAGTATTTGTCTGCATCACATGTTTTGTTCTGGACATCGGTGACATATTACAGTGTCATTTGGCCATGCGTGCTCACAGACATGTAATAATAGTCTCATTTTGAAGGAAACAACCTAAGGAACAAGCTGATATAGCGTTTGAGGCTAGTAGCTTTACAACGAGTGTGTGATCCGAACAGGAATATGGCTCGTGTTTGCTTGTTCAAAGGAGTCATTTCCATCTTTGTTATTCTTTTGATAATAAATTTACTGTAAATTATTGGATCAGTGAAATTAACTGCTCAGCGATATTTCTGAGGCCAATAGCTTTCATTTGATATATGACTTGTCTATTTTAGGTGTGTTTGTGTGATAAAAATATGACATTTTATATGATTTGCATGATTTTCTCAAGGGGGGGGGGGAATTCAAACTGTATTATTTTCTTCTATGTAATATAAATGCAGAAGTTATTGGGTTATTAAGAAAGCTGAGGTTCTAATCTTTCAAATTATACCATATATGTCTAGTTTTGTTGTGCGCGATTTTAAAAAAAGATTATGATAATGCAATTTTGGACCCACAGGTGAGTCCAAGGGGGGGGTGCAGAGCTGAAGTGGTTAAAATATTATATAAGAAAACATTATTGACCACTTTTATATGCACATCATGTTGTAGTTAAGCCTTTTTAAGACATTTAGATGCTCTGTAGCGATTGGAATATTCATGTGGACCTATTCCAAATAAACTAAAACAACCATTATTCTGCTATTCTCTTTTTTCTAGATATTTGTGCGCATGTAAAATTTGTCATCAACTGCACATTGCCATTTAATATTATTCTCTAATATAATACGTTTCTCTAATCTTTACAAAAGAAAAACGAGCTTCTGTGTGTTTACCAACATAACAGGTTGTTATTGGAGACCAAACGGTTATAGAGGGTCAAGAGGTGACCATGTCTGTTCGAGTGAGTGGACAGCCTAAACCCATGCTTTATTGGTAAGTTCCATGCTTCAAATAGTTACACTTTATTTAGTTAGTCCACTATAGACATTGTAATAACTATAAGTATATTTGCAACTACATGTCTAATAACTTTCATTAGAGTATTAGTAGACTGTTAGGTTATGGTTAGTAGAATAAGTTGATATGTACTTACAAAGTCATTAGAATGTATGTTGGGAAACCATTTAAATCAACGGATATTAAACAGACAGTCTACTAATACTCTAATGTCTGCTAGTTGACATGTAGTTGCAAAGTTATGTACAGTTAGTACAGTTAATGTCTAAAGTGGACAATCGAAATAAAGTCTTACCTTAACAATACGTAATATAGATTTAAAAAGCATGGACTGTTCGTTCATTCATTTCTTGATGGACTGCAATGCGACAACTTTTATTTTCCCTCGTATCAGGCTGAGAGACAGAGTGACCATTAAAACAGGTCCCCGGCATATCGTCCGTGAGACAGAGGAGGGCAACTTTGAGATGGTAATTAAATCAGCACAGAAGTCAGACACTGGAGTTTACACCTGCAAGATCATCAACGAGTATGGAACTAAACAGTGTGAGGGCAAACTGGAGGTGAAAGGTAAGGGCTTCAGCTATAGTAGTCATGCATGGTTTGTGTACGTTTGGAAATCATAAGCATGATAAACCATGGAGACCAAGTGCCGTATTTTAATGATCTAAGCACATGGTCTGAAGCACATAGCTGTAGGTGCATGGTCTAAAAGGATGGCGTCATGGGTGTGTTCTGAGCGTAACATGCAACCAACCAATCAGAGTCTCATCTCTCATTCCCTTTAAAAGCCATTTGCGCTCGCACCATGGCTGATTCACTATTAACATGGCAGAATTTGCGAGCGAAAAGACTGAACTCTTTTATTTCTAATATTTTAAAATATTTTTTGTGTGCTGCTTTTATAGGCGCATATTACTAACACACCCTTTAAATAACACAATACTGCACCATTGACTTTTGACCAGGTTTTTGTTGTTCAGTGGCACAGTTGTTTTCAATTGTCTCAAAATACTGTGCCTGGACACACCTCTTTTTCAAACCAGCATACCCACATTTGCCTGGCATCACACTACGGTGAGTGTATGAGAGGGCCCCAAGTGTTCATAACTTAAAGATGTGTGCAATGCTTTCTTTTTCCCCAGCTTAATATTCATTGACTGCTGCTGTATAAGGAAACCATTCACGGATTCATTACCCTGAAAATCACTGTAGTTGTGGTACTTTATTATATGAGCAGTTTGTAGCTGCTAATAATGTATGTGTGTGTGTGTGTGTGTGTATGTATGTATGTATGTATGTATGTATGTATGTATGTATATATATATATATATTAACACAGTCATGCTGTTTAATGCATCTTTTTCAACTTTGCATGAGTTACAGGATTTGCAGGTAATTTTCTAAACTACTGTTCAAAAGTTTAGGGTTAGTAATTTATTATTAATACTTTAATTTAAACAAAATCAGCATTTTAGAATGATTTCTGAAAGATCATGTGACAATCACAGAAAAAAAAATGTAGAAGATGGTTATTTTGAATTGAAATAACATTTTACAACATTACTATTTTTATTGTATTTTATGTGTCAGATAAGGGCAGCCTTGTTATAATATGCATTAGTATAGCCTTAAATGGCCAAAATACAGAGTCTCGGATCTGGCAGTTTAAAATTCTGGGTATAATTTTGAGCTGATCCGTACTGAGCCATGAACGGATTATGCTGACAGACAACGTATTAGCGTATTCATCTAATATTTCTGCTCTGCTGTACAACACAAGCTATTAACAGACTATGTCTGCAGCAGATTAGACACATTCAAAGACACTGTGCACTTTAAGCTTCTCGGGATTTCCTCAAAAGTTTTTTTTCCTCATTCTTCTATGGTTGATCTTTATCGTTTTTACTCCAGCTCGGCCAGTTGAGCCAGGCCTGGCCATCGTTCGGCCAGTGAGGGATGTAATGGTGAAGGCGGGACAGACTGCGCTGTTCGAGTGTCATGTGATTGGCCCGCAGGACACAGATGTTGATTGGCTGTCAGATGGGAAACTCATCCAGCCAGCTCTGTTGAACTGTAAGATGCACTTTGATGGGAAAAGGTGCAGGCTGCTGCTTAACTCAGTTCATGAAGATGACAGTGGAACGTACACCTGCAAACTGAGCACAGCTAAAGGTGAGCAGCTTGATATTGGACTGCAAAGGCTCTTTTAGAATTAATTTAGGTTCATTTTTGGAATTTACTGTACATCTTAGCATTTCGATCCAGTTTTTATGCGATATCCCAACATTTCACATGGTAGATGGAAACCTAGCAAATATGTTGATATCAAAATTTAATATATCAACATATTTGCTAGTTTCCCATCCACCTATTATGTTAAATGTTGGGATATCGCATAAACACTCGATGGAAATGCTAAGATACAGTAAATGCATATAAACATTAAAAAAAAAAAATTGTCCGTTATCAGAATGATTTGCTATAATGACCTCCTAAAACGGTCTTGTACGATTGCATCACCAAAAACTCTGAGGCGCAAATAATTTATGCTGTTCACAAAAAAGAGCCACAGTAGTTTCTCCAATTGCCCAAAATTTCACCCAAAATTATTAATTTACTTATATGAACACAAAGATGATATTTTGAAGAATGCTTTAATGGTTTTGGTACATATAGTGAAAGTCAATGTGGTCAAAAACAATATTGCATTGACAAAAACAAACACTGAGCCATTTTTACCATTTTTTATGTCCATAGAAGAAAGAAAGTCATTCATGTTTGGGATGACATGAGGGTGAAGAACAACAGATTGTTCATTTTTGAGTGAACTGTTCCTTTAAATGCACATTCGCAGAAAACACAAACAAAACAGCCAATAAATAAAAATGCTGTTAGCATTATAGTTATGACCCTTTTAGCAAGGTTTCATGATCTGTACTAATTTCATTACCCTTATTAAACTGTCTGTTTCATGTGTCATGTAATTTATAGAGGAGTTGACCTCTAGTGCCAAGCTAAAGGTCATAGCATCCATAGAGCCCCTCTTCACCCGTCAGCTGGATGTACTGGAAGTTATCGAGGGTCGTAATGCTCGTTTTGACTGCAAGGTCAGCGGGACGCCACCACCTCAGGTCAACTGGAGCCACTTTGGTATGTGTCTAATTCCCTTGAGTGCCTCCAAGTGTCAGTCCTGTAAAATAACATCATGATGGTTGGGTCATTTCTGTGTCATGTCTTCAACAGATCATCCTCTGGAGGAAAACGAAGACATTCGGATCTTGAAAGAAGGAGGGCGGCACTCATTAATCATCTCTCATGTTACTAATGAGGATGAGGGCCTCTATACGGTAGTGGCGCGTAACTCATATGGGGAGGCCGAATGTGCAGCGGAACTGTATGTGCAGGAGCCCAGACCGGCAATATCCTCTCAAATGTATGACCTTTTACTAGCATATATCTCTCAGAACTCGTTTTATAGGGTTAGTTCACCCAAAAATGAAAATTTGTTCATTATGTACTCAATTGTTGTTTCAAACCTGTAAGCTGTTA
This sequence comes from Pseudorasbora parva, assembly GCF_024679245.1. Taxonomy (NCBI): domain Eukaryota; kingdom Metazoa; phylum Chordata; class Actinopteri; order Cypriniformes; family Gobionidae; genus Pseudorasbora; species Pseudorasbora parva. The sequence goes on from NC_090176.1 coordinate 41,836,638, forward strand.
TTTTGTCCATATAAGGACTGTCCATGGCGGCCACCAAGCTCCAAATAGGACAAAATACTCCATAAAAACACTATAATGTCATCCATAGCACTTGTGCACCTTGTTCCAAGTCTTCTAAAACCATACGATAGCTTTTTCAGAGGATAAAAATGTCAAGTTGACATTTTCATCTTTGTGTGAAGTGTTCCTTTAATCAAAATACCTCAACACATTTTTGCATTGCAATATAATATCTTATAATGATTTTGGTTTGTGTTTACTAGATCAAAGTTGGAAAAAATGCCCTCCATTCCTGAGGAGCCCGAGGTGCCTGAGAATGAGGTGGAACGGTTCACCATGCCCGACTTTGTCAAGCCACTCTATGATCTGGATGTAGTCGAGGGCAGAGAGGCTGTGCTCAGGTGCAAAGTGGCTGGCTTGCCGTACCCGACCATAATCTGGTTTCACAATGGCAAGAGGATTGACAGCACCGAGGACAGAAAAATGACACAGTGTAAGTTAGTTGATGCCATAATTCAATTCTCCTACAGTCTGCTGAGCCTTTCCAGAAAGCACTCCCTATGGAAATAATAGTGCGAGTGGTGGGAATAACAGGAATATAATAATGTTTTTGTTCTTTTTGTTGTCTTTTCTGCAGTCAGAGATGTTCACAGCCTGGTGGTCCGTTCTGTTTGTCACGCTCACGGAGGAGTTTACAAGTGTGTCATATCCAATAAGGTTGGCAAGGCCACATGCTATGCCCATCTTTATGTGACAGGTGAGTTTAATATGTACATGGCTTCTGCTAGCTATGCATGATAATCTAAATATTTTGCAAAAGAGCAAATTAAAAAGGACTGAAGCACAATATTTTTTTCACATGCCAATTTATGAACAATTTACACAATTCATTGGTCAAATGGTGTAAAAAAATGCCTTAAAGGCACATGGGATTGAATATTTAAATATCACTAGAACAGTGGTTTGTTCAATTTTATAGACATTATCCCAAATGTTTCCAAGAACTTTTTAGTCCAGAGAAATAAGCTATTGGACCTTATCCATGCATTACCTATCAATGACATCATACCAGCGTTACCCTCTTTTTCCGGTTGTTTTATTTTGTAGAAACCATGGCAACACCAAAGACGCTTTAATATATTATGCGTTTTATTAGACAGGTGAGCAACTGTTTGGATACATTAATCCTTAGAAAAATAATAATTGTTTTATAGCTCAACACAGTTAGTCTTATTGTTTAAATCTGGTTTTCTCAATTTACTGTGAGTACCATGTTTTACCATGCCTAATATCGGTCTCGCTTACTGCAGTGTTCAACCAGTGTCTCATAGTAGCCGCAGATTGAATGCACAGAGTAGCATTATAACATAATTTACAAAACACTCATTTAATGTATCTACTATGATAAAACAGCACTGTAAGTTCCACATACACATTAAGCGGAAGAAGCGAAAGCAGTCGTCTGCGGCATAATAAAAGCACTGCGAAAATCCAGGCATCATCAAGCTATGCCTTTGTTTTAAAAAACAAACAAACTCTAGTCGGAAAAAAATGACATATTGTGGCTTTAGGGTTATTTTTAAGCTGGTGTGCTCCAAAACAATGACAACATTTACATTTTGAAGATATAAGCTTTCAAAACTTAGTCTCTCACTTTCGCCAATATAGATTTTGATGAGGACATTCTGCACTTCTCTTTGAATTTTCTGTCCAATTAAATGCTCTCTTGAATCTGAAGTGTACAATGCATCTGCCCATGCTGTTATATAAATGAAAGGCTATTGGCTGTTTTAAAAAAGGCGAGGGACATTGTTTTAAAAATGTCTCGACACATTGAATAACGCTGTACATTTCAAGGTGCTTCTGTAGGATTTGCTGTGCCTACTGCTGATGTGAGTTACTCAGAGGATTAGTTAGACACTCCCGAGTTAGCAGCCAGATTGGCATCAGATAACCACAGCTTATTTATGATCTTTTCCATATCCCAGACTGTTCAAAATAACACTACGACCCACATCTCAGACTGTTAGAAATAATACCGCAATTTATTTTAAAGCTGAAGCATATGTGTACATGTGTGAGATGTGGCAAGAGACTCCTATGGCACAAAATAAATATTCTGACTGACGTTGGCCGTTTTAGACATCCTTCCTGACCCACCAGATGGGGCTCCAGTCATCGAGTCCATCACTGGCAAGACTATCACGCTAAGCTGGAAGAAACCCAGAAGACTGGATCCGTCTATTGGTATAATTATGCATGTTATTTATGTATATATTTAATTTAGAAACTGTTCTTGTACTGTAACTTGTCTCATTTAAAGGTTTGAAGTTCCCCAAAGGACAATTTTAATTGGTCAGTGGTTGTTCTCTTCTTTTATAACTGTAGGATAATGGAGTTAAGATTCATCTAAATATACACTGTTTTTCAGATGTTTCTAAAATACTTTAGTGGAAAATTGTTTGACATACAAGAAGAGTACAGAGCTATACTATGATTTGGAATCATTTCATTGGGAAATCAATTGGTGAGAAATGCTCACATGTTGCTATTGAAGTCTCTTCTGTCTTTTTTTAAAGTATTACAGACTTTGGTATCTTGGAAAAAGAGTTTGAGATCTCTTCTAAGATTGAGCAAAATTGGTGAAGCAAGGCTTATAATAATGAAATGTGGAGTTTCTTCAAGTCACTCTCTATTGGCATCTTCTCATTATACTAAATGTAGCATAAATATCGATAGAGCAACAGTGCAGTGACGGTGGTTGGATAGCAGCATGGATGGTTTACCTGACCTGCTCTTGTTTCCTTTACACATTTCCAAGTATGGGCACCTGTTAAATATAGTTTGGTAGCTCTGTTGTACAGTAACATTTTATTTATTGCTTTCTTACAGACGTTCTATGTCTTGGTGTTGATGTTGGAAACAATCGCAGATTTAATGCTGCATTGACTGTGCAAGTGCTAAAATTTTTGTCCTTTGTTCCATACTGTCAACCACTGTTTCCTGTCCTTGTAGTTTAATCGAAAAATGGATCGGAAACTTTGATCCTTAAATAATCAGATGTCCTTTTTTGGTTATAGCTTTCAAACTTAACACAAAATTATTGATTTATATATCCAGATCCTAGCTCCTTGATGTATGCTGTTCAGCAGCAGGCCCTGGGGTCGATCCAGTGGACCATCATTGCCTCTTGCCTGAAACAGACCACCTATACGATCACCAATCTGTCTAAAGGTGTCCGCTACGCCTTCAGGGTGCTATCAATCACCAGCAAGGCCTTTAGCAAGCCATCGCCTGCTACTGAGCCAGTGCAGCTGCTAGATAGAGGTATGCCTCAGCAGACAAGGACAGCCACAGTCAGACGGGTCAATGAGATGTATGAGTTACTGCAGGAGACTGGCTTTTATGTCTCTGTCTGCAGGTCCGTACATCCAGGAGGCTCCTGTAATCGTTGACAAGCCGGACATTGTGTATATGGTGGAAAAGCAGCCCTTAAGCATCACAGTCACTCTCAACCATGTTAATGCATCGGTCACATGGAAGAGGTATTTTACATTTAGATATGTTTTGAATCATTTTGTAACTGATTTTTTTATGCTATGCCTGATAATTATTCACAAATTGTGAATCAGAAACTGTTGATAAATACTACATCTAAAGGTATAAATCACTCAAAAAAAGTCTGTTATCGTTTACTTCACCTGCATGTTGTTTCTTATGTCAAACATAAAGGGGGATGTTTAGCAGAATGTCTAAGATGCTCTTTTACATAAAACAAAAGTTGATGGGATTATATACTTGCAAGATTTAAAATAGACATAATGTTAGAAAATTAGCCTTTCCACTCCAATCATGATACACAGGATAGCTGTAAATGTAAAATGTGTAAAAAAAAAATGTAAAAATGTAAAATGTGTACCTTAAAATGCAATGTAAGTCGCTTTGGATAAAAGCCAAATGCATAAATGTAAATGTAGCTACTTTTTTGCACACAGACATCCTAAGCAAGTTTTTCCTATGTTTATATTTATATATGAGTAAAGTTAGAAAACCATTGGTATTTCAGGAAATGCATTGATTGGACTGAATCAATTATATAATTTATACTTTTTGTTTTGCCAAATACTTATTAATAACTTATGAAACTGTTGATTAAATACAAAATGTAAATGGATGTATTTAATTTACTCTTTCACTCTTCCTTGCATTGTTTTTTCAATCTAATACAAACGGATATATTTAGAAGAATGCCCAAGCTACTCTTTAACATAAAACAAAAGTTGGGATTATATACTTGCAAGATTTAAAATAGACATAATGTTAGAAAAATAGATAGTTTTGCCTTTCCACTACACAGGATAGCTACTTTTTTTGCACACAGACATCCTAAGCAAGTTTTTCCTATGTTAATATTTCTTTGATGCTGTGATTAAAACAAAACCGTTTTTTTAATTTTATTAATGTTTATTTTTAACCCCCTAAATTTTTTAACATTTTTAAATTTATATTTTTAGTAAAGTTATTTACTAAAGTATTATACTTTGTTTTGCCTAATACTAATAACTTATGAAATTGTTGTTTAAATACAAAATGCAAATGCATGTACTTAATGTACTTACTTTACTCATTCACTCTTCCTTGCGTTGTTTCTTTAATCTAATACAAAAGGATATATTTCGAAGAATGCCCAAGCTACTCTTTTACATGCATAAAATCTAGAAATTTAAACTGATTCAAAATCTCTAAACTTTAGTATATCATAATTTTTGCATATTGAATATATGAATGTATGAATATCTTATTAGTCTTTAATCATACTTATATGCATACTGAATTCTGATTGGTCTATTATTTCTTGCATCTATTTAATTGCCATATAACTGGTGGAATAATTGCTATAAGGGAACTTGTGGAAATTGGGCTACTGTTAGTCAAAGAAGTAGAGGAGGAACGTGTGTTAGAGGAGGAAGGCGTGTACGTAGGCAGAGGGAGAAGAGGAAAAGGCAGGTGTTTAGGACTGAAAGTAGGGACTTTGAATGTTGGTACAATGACAGGTAAAGGCAGAGAACTGGTAGATATGATGCAGACGAGGAAAGTTGACATTCTGTCCAGGAGACCAGATGGAAAGGGAGCAAGGTTAGAAGCATTGGAGCAGGGTTTAAACTGTTTTATAATGGTGTGGACAGGAAGAAAAATGGAGTTTGAGTGATCCTGAAGGAGGAGTTTGTGAAGAATGTTCTGGAGGTAAAGATAGAGTCAGATAGGTTGATGAGTCTGAAGCTGGATATTGAAGGTGTGATGTTGAATGTTGTTAGTGCCTATGCTCCACAAGTAGGTTGTAAGCAAGATGAGAAAGACAGATTCTGGAGCAAGTTGGAGGAAGTGATGCAGACTGTTTGGTCTTCAGGTTTAGTCTTCAGGAAAGGAACCCAGAAGGACAGAGGTTGGTAGACTTTGCAAAAAGTATGGAGATGGCTGTGGTGAACACTTACTTTCAGAAGAGGCAGGAACACAGGGTGACATATAAGAGGGGTGGCAGGAGCACACAAGTGGACTATATTTTATGTAGACGCTGTAATCTGATGGAAATTAGCCATTGTAAAGTAGTGGTAGGTGAGAGTGTAGCTAGACAGCATATAATGGTGGTGTGTAAGATGACTGGTGGTGAGGAAGATGAAGAGAGTAAAGGCAGAGCAGAAGACAAAGTGATGGAAGTTGGAAAAGGAAGAGTGCTGTGTGTTTTTCAGGGAGGAGTTGAGACAAGCTTTAGGTTGTCAGGATGGGCTTCCAGATGACTGGACTACTACAATCAAAGTGATCAGGGAGACGGGTAGAAAGGTGGTAGGTGTGTCATCTGGAAGGAGGAAAGAAGACAAGGAGACTTGGTGGTGGAATGAGGAAGTCCAGGAGAGTATCCAGAGGAAGAGGTTAGCTAGGAAGAAGTGGGACAGTGAGAGGACGGAGGAAAGTAGACAGGAATATAGGGTGATGCAGCATGAGGTTAAGATAGAGGTGGCAAAGGCCAAACAGAAAGCGTTTGAGGACATGTATGCAAAGTTAGATAGTAAAGAAGATGAGAGGGATGTGTATCGGTAGGCAAGGCAGAGGGATAGAGATGGAAAGGATGTGCAGCAGGTTAGAGTGATTAAAGATAGAGATGGAAATGTGTTGACAGTTGACATGAGGTTGAGGGAAAGATGGAAGGAGTACTTTAAAGGAACTGATGAATGAGGAAAATTACAGGGAGAGAAGAGTTGTAGAGGCAAATATTGTTGACCAGGAAGTAGAAAGTATTAGCAAGGGTGAAGTTAGGAGAGCTTTGAAGAGGATGAAGAGAGGAAAGGCAGTTGGTCCTGATGACATACCAGTGGAGGTAAGGAAGTGTCTAGGAGAGATGGCAGTAGAGTTTTTAACTAGGTTGTTCAACAAGGTTTTAGAGAGTGAGAGGAAGCCTGAGGAATGAAGGAGAAGTGTTTTGGTGCTGTTTTTTAAGAACAAGGAAGATGTGCAGAGTTGTGGAAACTACAGAGGTATTAAGCTGATGAGCCATACAATGAAGTTGTGGGAAAGAGTAGTGGAAGCAAGGCTAAGGGAAGAAGTGGACATTTGTGAGCAGCAGTAGCCTATGGTTTCATGCCAAGAAAGAGCACTACAGATGCATTATTTGCCTTGAGATTGTTAACGGAGAAGTACAGAGAGGGTCAGAAAGAGCTGCATTGTGTCTCTGTAGATTTAGAGAAAGCATATGACAGAGTGCCAAGAGAGGAGCTGTGGTATTGTATGAGGAGGTCCGGGGGGCAGAGAAGTATGTTAGAGTGGTACAGGACACGTATGAGAGCAGTAGGACAGTGGTAAGGTGTGCCATAGGTGAGACAGAGGACTTCACGGTGAAGGTGGGACTGCATCAAGGATCGGCTCTGAGCCCCTTCTTGTTTGCGGTGGTGATGGACAGGCTGACAGATGAGGTCAGACAGGAATCTCCATAGACTATGATGTTTGCGGATGACATTGTGAGCTGTAGTAAGAGCAGGGAGCAGGTGGAGGAAAGTCTAGAGAGGTGGAGGTTTGCTCTGGAGAGAAATGGAATGAAGGTCACAGCAAGAGAGAACCAAGTGGAACAGTGAGGTTAAAGGGAGAAGAGGTAAAGAAGGTGCAGGATTTTAAATACTTAGGGTCAACAGTCCAGAGCAATGGGGAGTGTGGAAAAGAGGTGAAGAAGCGTGTGCAGGCAGGTTGGAATGGGTGGAGAAAAGTGTCTGGTCTGTTGTGTGATAATAGAGTACCAGCAAGAATAAAAGGAAAGGTGTACAGGACAGTAGTGAGACCGGCGAGGTTGTATGGTTTGGAGACAGTTGCACTGAGGAAAAGAGAGGAGGAAGAGCTAGAGGAAGCAGAGCTGAAGATGTTGAGGTTCTCTTTGGGAGTGACGAGGATGGATAGGATCAGGAATGTGAGATGTTTTGGAGACAAAGTTAGAGAGGCCAGGTTGAGATGGTTTGGACATGTTCAGAGGAGGGAGAGTGAATATATCGGTAAAAGGATGCTGAGGTTAGAGCTGCCAGGCAGGAGGTCAAGGAGGAAGACCAAAGAGGAGGTTTATGGATGTAGTGAAGGAGGACATGAAGGTAGTCGGACTGAGAGAAGAGGATACAGAGGATAGGACTGGATGGAGGCTGGCAGATGATTTCGCTGTGGCAACCCCTAAAGGGAAAAGCCGAAAGAAGAAGAAGATTTACCATATAACTCAAAAACACCATTGCACTTGCATGAACATGTAAACATAATTGACCTGAATAAAACAATTAGTTATTGTGCCATTATATTTTCAGAGCGGGAGTGACACTGTCTAACAGACCAGGTCTATTTGAGTTGAGCATGCCTGATGATGACCAGCATACACTGAAGCTGTGCAAGGTAAAGAGCAGTGATGCTGGTCAGCTAACTTGCGTCGCCAGCAACAAGTATGGCAGCGACTCCTGCATCCTAACCCTGGAAATGGCAGGTACGTTGGTTCAGAATACAAACTGTATGAGTATGTGTTATTGCACATATTTAGAGTCTCATTGATTTCTCTGTCTCTAGTGGCACCAACTTTTGAGTCTATAATGGAAGACCTGGATGTGAATATAGGCGAGACTCCTCGTTTTGCAGTTGTGGTTGAGGGAAAGCCTGTCCCAGACATCCTTTGGTACAAGGTGTGTGTTTTTGTTGTAGTGCATGCACCGTTTAATTAGGACATATTTGTTAAGGATTTATTGTCTATTAAAAATAATTTTCTTCTAATAAATCAAGATTTGAAGGCAGTGAAAATCTATAATACTCTGTTTTATGTATTATAATTTCCTATAATACAAAATCTGTTTGTGGACAAGACATTTAAATAGCACCAAAAAAACAGCCCAATTAAAGTTGACCTATTATGTCTGTTTTTAGATGTAATATATGTCTTGGGTGTCCTCAGAATGTGTCTGTGAAGTTTCAGCTCAAAACACCCCACAGATAATTTATTATACCATGCCCAAAATGTCTCTTTCAGAGAGACATTTTTGAGTGGATGCAAAAACTCGTTTTCATGTGTAACTATTGCTCATGAATTTGGAATAATAGTTGACCTTTAATTCTAGGGGTCATGGTTTTGAAAAACTAAATTATAACTGTTTTTGCTTGAAGTAATAAACATTATTCTTGTGGAGTGTTCCCAGCTGTGGTCAGTATCTATCAAAAGTGGTCCAAGAAAGGAACAGTGGTGAAACGGCAACAGGGTCGTGGGCGGCCAAGGCTCATTGAAGCACGTGGCGAGCGAAGGCTGGCCCTTGTGGTCTGATCCAACAGATGAGCTACTGTTGTTTAGATAGCTAAAGAAGTTAATGCTGGTTCTGATAAAAAGGTGTCAGAACATGCATGTTGTAAACCAAGAGTTCTTGTTGTTTCATGATGCTCATGCTGTGGTAGATGTTTGTTGTTCAGTTGCAGTGAGTTTAGCTGAGGGTTCAGACTTTCATTCAGATTTTGAACTCAAACCACATCATCCTCTTTTCCACCTGCTGATCTCTCACTACTGCTGCCTGTCTGATATTTCCTTTATTATCCCTTTACCCATATCACCTCCCTGGAAGCATCATGACGTCCTGTAAATCATGCTAATTTATGCTTTGAATGATACTGTTGGATATTCCATCTCCTGCCTCAGGGCTTTGCCTTCTGTTTAATTCCTCACTACCCTGTTCACCTCAAACCCACACAAATGCATTTCAAATTCAAATCACGACAGTGGGATGGCTGCATAGTCAATATTTTCCACTTGTTTTCCTCTGATTTTCAGGGAGACACCCTGCTGTCCGAAAGCAGCCATTTCACATTTGTGTACGATGACAATGAATGTTCTCTGGTGGTGCTTAACACTCAAGCAGATGACTCGGGAGTGTACACATGCACTGCTAAGAATCTGGCCGGTTCCGTGTCCTGCAAGGCTGAACTGACTGTCCACGCCGGTAAGCACTGTGCATTAATGAAAAAAGTTGTATTTCTAAGTTGATTCACCACCTTACTCTAACCTCATGTCCTAACTAGGTGAGATGCAACAAAGTGATAAATCTAGCACTGTTACAAGATTGACAGAGATCAAATTTGTATTGGTGTTTCCCGGCCCTCCTCCAGTCTCACTGAGCTTCTGAAAAGATGAGGATATTTACTTAGATTTCCATTCAGTATCTTATTCATTATGATACATTTTCCAGGACCCCAAAATATGATGTTCTTATTGCAAGTGACCCTCATCCTAAAACATAAAGTCCTAAAATGTTATTATTTGATACTAATGGAGAAATATTAAGTGTAATGTTATGATCACAACATGTTGCTTCCAAAATTAAACTTGTATTTATCATATTACTTAAAAATATTACCCAGTATTAAAGAGCCCTTTTCAGTTAATATTTTTGGCATTAACTTTAACTTTTTGGCATTTTTTCACAATAAATAGTTCCAAAACAACTTAAATATATATTTTTTTAAATTATGTAAACAAAGCACAATAAGAGATACTACTATGTTTTCAGACCATTTATGAACATACTGTATACACATTTGCAAGAAAATTTTAATACAAAATATATAATAATATATACACATACAAACATGTTTATTGTATTGATTCACATATATGTATTTTGCTTAACATTTTTGTTATGATTTGCATGTATATATGTATGTATGTATGTATGTATGTATGTATGTATGTATGTATGTATGTATGTGTGTATATATATAATTTGTGTTTGTGTTAAAATGTTGGGACCCACTTTAAATTAAGTGGCATTAACTACTATGTACTAACATTTAAATTATAATAATAATAATACACTCATTGTGTACATTTATGTTTGTACTTACATTTAAAAAATAATTACGTCTGTAATTAATTTCTGTAATTACATTCATAAAATACACTATTGACACTCCTCTTGCACCTAACCCTACCTTAAACCTACCCATACCTTTACGCCTGTCCCTGACTTTACCCGAATCCCACCTCAGTATCAGCAAAAATATTTTAAAATACAATATGTACATTGTACTTATTCGTGATTTAAGTACATAGTAGTTAAAAAAGCTAATATGAAATTGGGCCAAATGTGGAAATATTTGAGAATAAACAACAATTAAACTGTGCATGTACAGCCTGAACTTGGCAATTCATTTGACTGGCTGACCCCCTGGACTTTCTGTATGTAGTCAAAGAGGACAAAGACGACCCGATGGAAGATGAGGCGTCCATCCTAAGAAAGATGCGGAGACTCACTGATTATTATGACGTGCACAAGGAAATTGGGAGGTGAGTCATCTGCTCAGAGCCTCACTTGGACATGCACCATTTATCTCTAATGATTTCCTCTGTCGGCCTAGAAACTCAAAGAGTCGACTCCATCAGCTCTCGCTGATGACAGATTTCAGGTCTTCTGACTCATCACCCACGTCTAAGCTTCAATAAAGCTTCAGCCGCAAAAAGGGATGGCACATTATTAAAAATACACTCTTGGTCTGGAAGTATGCAATTTCATAATCCACATTCAAAGAATGATTCAGCCACCTCAGAAGAGGCCACAAGACCCTTGCAATTTCTCTGGTTATAAAAGTGCTCCCTACACTTCTTAATAAGGTTTGTACAGGTTCTGTTTTGAGCAGTTTTGTGTAGCCAGACCTTCAGACTGACGGCAGAAGTTCAGGAGTCCATAGCAGCTGACTGACATGTAAAGCAATCACAGATTGTTTTGTCCTTTGTCATGTTTAGGGTGTGAAAATATAGCTTTGATGTCCCTACAATAACAGACTGGTGTGTGAAACTCTTGGATTTATTTTTAAAAGTCTATGCTGCAAATTTTACATACAGTACTTCATATACTTTTGAAGCTCATTGTCAAAGATGTAAACATGATGACGTTCTTCTTCCATGAGGCAGACCATTAAAGAACACGACACGCTGTCATCGTGAATCAGATGATGACTTCAAAGCTCTTAAAGTGTTTCCAATTTTGTGTCATATGCATTAGACATTCAGCCAAAGGTCCATGGTCGTGTTGTCTAAGGCTCAGACTATGTATTGAGTAACTACCCAGAATCCCTTTTATTAGGGCTGTCAATTTAAAGTGATGGGTTCAATAAAATAACAATATATTAGCTTCTAAAGCCACTGTTGTTAGATCTATTCAGAAATGTACTCATCTTCCATAGCGTATTTGAATTGCCTCCATTTAGGGTTTTCAAAATGTTTATCATATGCTATTAATTAATCAATATATCATGCATTTAAATTGGCAGATCTAGTCATCAAGCCATGTCAGTTTTGATTCAGGTAAGATTTGCATCAATGCGACTTTGAAACTGTTCAGTATAATATGATCAAAGCCAAATTTTAAAGGGAGAGTTATTTGTTTGACATAATGGTAAACTGAACGCTCGACTGGGTGGAGGGGAGTGCAGCCTTTGTGGCGCTGTATCTCTGCTCTGCATGCTGTCGCTCTCTCTGGGCTTTAATTATAATCTTCATGGCCGACTGCCACCGTTCTATTAAGACCTGCACCCGCTACAAACAGACACATGCTACAGTGCTACACTCTTTTCCAAAACCTAGTGAGCTGTCTACTCTAAAAGGGTGTTAAGGCATCATAGGAGTGCTCTTTGTACATCTTTTGGAAACATTTTGATGGTTGTCAACAAAAAAGGTTGATAATAAATATAGATTTTATTTATTCACTGAAAAGTAGTGGGGAAAAAATGTTACGTCTAACAAAACTTGAGTATTTCCCATGATATTTGTGTGTACATACACTACCTTTCAATAGTTTGGGGTCATTTAAGATTTTTTAATGTTCTCTTTCAACCAAGACTGCATTCATTTGATCCAAAATGCACTAAAACAGTAATATTGTGAAATATTACTACAGTTTAAAATATCTATTTTCTGTGTTTTATTCATGTGATTTTTCAGCACCATTAGTCCAGTCTTTAGTGTCACATGATCCTTCAGAAATAATTCTAATATGCAGATTTGATACTTCAAAGTTAAGAACAGTTGTGCTGCTTGGCAACATGCTAATCGCAAACTCTTACAATTGTTTTTTATACTATTTGTGCTGACATTTTGTTTAGGTTAACTAAAGAAGCATTTGTTACATGTGGTAAATATAAACAAATATTATAATTCAGCAGCAGAAGGAAATAAAATAGTAGTAAAGATATATCAGGTTGATCTTTTTACTGGCTGAATCATGCTATTGGATCAGCTGATTATTGGTTAGTTTGCTGTCAACACCTGGTAAAACGATGATTAAACCATTATTCACTCTTTTTCTTGACAAATTTTCTTATTTTTTGTATGATTTAATAAGACATGTTCTTCTTTTCTTAGAGGGGCATTCTCATATGTGAAGCGGGTGATACAGAAGGCAGGAAAGATTGAATATGCAGCCAAGTTTATTTCCGCTCGTGCTAAAAGGAAGGCCTCCGCCCTAAGAGAGCTGAACATCCTGTCTCATCTAGACCATGAGAGGATCCTCTACTTTCACGACGCCTTCGAGAAGAAGAATGCCGTTATTATCATTACAGAGCAGTATCCTTGTTGCTACAGCAGTTTATGTAATCTGTACCTCTTATATTCTTCATATTCGCATCTGCCTTAGCAATATGACTATAATTGTTGGGGTGTGTGTGTGTGTGTTGCGGACCACCTGTGCTATGACTGTCACAAACAGAAAGGACATAACACACCTTGCATAACATATGCATTTACATATTTGTCAAATTGTCATATTTGTCATATTTTTGCATTTACATATTTGTCAAATTGTCAAATTTGAACAAAGTTTTGGTTAAAAAAAAATTTAAACACAAAAGCCAATACATTCGCACTTCCAAATCATTGCATATTGGTGTTCGGTCAGGAACACTTTTTTCCCCCCAGTTTTTAATGCACAGGGATACAATTGCCCATCGTGTCTGTGTGACAGCAAAGGTTTTTTATTGAAAGCAATGGAGTCGCCAACACGTCCAAAAAGTGACGCAGAGGGGTACTGACCAAGCATCAATATGTGACGAGTTGGGAGTGAGAATATGTTCCAAAAACAATTAAAACATATAAAACATATTTAAGATTCTGCACTATTTCTTGGTCGCAATAAAAGAACAAACCAAATACTAAGACATGTTAATTTTTCAGTACAATACTGAACTTAAATTATTATGAATTTAATATAATTTTAAATGTAAATATATAATTAATAATATAATTTAAAAAATGCTTATATAATTTATCATTAAAAACAATAAAATTATTATAATTAAATAATTATTATAATACAATTATTAAATGGTATGTCAAATGTAGTGTTTTCACTAGTGAATATTTGGACCCCACTTTATGTACTAATATACTTTATGTACACTTTATGTATCTCATATCCAGTCTTGCACAATCACACTTGTTGTACACTCACCAATGGTGTAGTCCACATCACTCAGTTGTCTTTAACAATGTGTAAAGATGCCATGAGGAGCTTCTCGAAAGGCTTACAAAGAAATCAACTATAGTGGAGTCAGAGGTGAGTGAATACGTTTGATCTTTCAAAGGGACCATAAAAGGTTCAAATGTGTGAACAGACCATTCTGTAAGTTTATCACATTTGATTTTTTCCTAGGGCATTTATCTTTGCATCCTGTAGTTATCTTGAGGATAAGGAATGTATTCGTATTGTTTTTGCAGATTAAAGCAGCTTTAGATTTACTCAGACAGTTTAGGCTCACACGTCACATTGGCCTAATGAATATTCTCTGAATTGTTTACTGCAGATCCGATCCAGCGTGAGGCAGCTGTTGGAGGGTCTTAGCTATCTTCATCAGCTTGACATACTTCATTTAGACATTAAGGTAAGCATTATGTAATTTGCTGTCAACACCATTTTCTTCTATAAGTAAGCAATAATCACAGTGAGGAACCAATGTGATGACTAGAATCCTCTTTTTTGCCGCTCAGCCTGATAACATCCTAATGGCAGACCCTACTGGTGATCAGATTCGCATATGTGATTTTGGAAATGCTGTAAAGTTCACGCCTGATGAGGCACAGTACTGCAAATATGGCACTCCAGAATTTGTCGCCCCAGAGATTGTTAACCAGACACCCGTCTCCAAGGCAACGGACATCTGGTAACGCACCTGATCCCTCCATCACAAAAAACCTCTTGAACAAATCTGTATACAGCCTCTAAAGTGTCATGAATACATGTTTTTTTTTCACAATTCTGCTTATTTTTCTTACAGGCCTATTGGAGTTCTAACATACTTGTGGTAAGGTTATGTCAGTTATCTCTATAATAAATTATTTAGATATTTTTTTATTTTAATAACCTAGAATATTTATCACTAATACCGGTATCTTCAGTTAGATCTCATCAAAGAACTTTGTTTTACAGTCTCACTGGAGTATCTCCTTTTGCTGGAGAAAATGACCGCAGCTCTGTTCTCAACATCAGAAACTATAACGTGGCTTTTGAAGAAAGCATGTTTACCGACCTCTGCCATGAAGCTAAGGGATTCGTCATCAAACTGCTGGTGGCTGATAGATTGTAAGTGGAATCTACAGGGCTTATCTGCTGCACCATGCTCCTGTTGATAATTTATTGTCAAGAAAATTGTTTCCACTGCTAAGAGTACTTTATGTTAACTGCCAATTTGTTTAATGTTGTCTTATCTGCAGGAGACCCGATGCTAATGAATGTCTTCGGCACCCCTGGTTCAAGGTAACAATTGAAACCCAAAGCTAACCAAAATTATTATAATTAGTACAACATATATGCTACTTGAAGTTAAAAGGGTTAATTCAGCGATTAGCATATGGCTTTGTATCAGGAATACATACCCTGGAGTATATTCGAATGATTGTGCTCCCTCCCCTCATATTTATGCATTTTATTTCTGGAAAAATTCCTCCGATGGCGCAAATATCATCTATTTGCATCATCGGAGGAATTTTTGGCCAGAGGCTAAAGACTACAGCCAACAGAGGGTTGTTACAGCCAGCAGAGGGAGCCATTTCCGCATGTTTTCAACCCGCGCTTGGGGGATGGGAGCTCGCACTCATAGCTCAGCTCGCAGCTGCGGGCATTCATGTAAACGCTGCGGCCGGCGGAGCAAAGTGAGTGTTTCAACTAATCAAATTAATTCCTATGAAAGTTAAGCTTCCAAAGGCCTGAACTGAAAACGCGCCTGACTGAACATGCGCTGTGAATCTATGCCAGGTTTACCTCAGCTTTCATCACAAGCTCATCCATGCCTGTCAATGTAATCTGACTCCTGGAGTGTTTGTGCTGTGACACTCCCTCAGTGGCTAAATCATATTATATTGAACAGACACGTTCAGTTTTTAATTGTAGTGCCTGTTCTCTAACTGAACTGATTTTAATGAAAATGAACACGGTCGTTGTGGGAAAGTGAAAGTGATCCAGTAATCCAGTAGGTGGCTTTGGGAGTGGTCTCGTAGGGCAGCGAAGCATTCTGGGAATTGTTGTCTTTCATCCCCATGAGACATAAATACATTTTCTGTCTTTTGTCAGTCTAGAAAAAAAAATTCACATTTCTACTACATTAATGACCCAGTTTAAATACAGATTCATATTCCCAGCGCTGAAGTACTTCTTTAATTTCAAGTTGCAAACATTTCAGAAGCAAGTATTTCCTCTCTATAAATCTTATGAAAACATTTATTTACTTTGTCATTTTTAAATGCATATTTCTTTCTTTTAGACCCTGAATAAGGGTAAGAGCATTAGCACAGAGTACCTAAAAAAGTTTTTGTCGAGAAGAAAATGGCAGGTAAGATAATATTAGTGAAATTTTTCATCACTAAGAACATTGTAGATTCTTTCCGTATGTCGTTGTAACAATATTCACATCTCTTTTTTTTTAGCGATCTCTTATCAGCTATAAATCTAAGATGGTGATGCGGTCTATACCTGAGTTACTGGATGACTCTTCTAGCCATATTTCCATTGCGGTTCCACGACATCTGAAACAAAGCTCACCACCGCCTTCATCATCTTCAGATTCAGATGAAGACATTGATGAGTTGCCTTTTATCCCAATGCCTCTCAACATGGAATTCTCAGGATCTAGAATGTCACTGACTGAAATTGGAGGGGATGATGAAATGGCGGGTAGACCGAATGGAAATGCAGAGAGGCCTGCTTCAATCCATCAGAAGTCAGAGCCGATGGAAGTAGAGACATCAGAGAGAGAGGGAGGAGATGCAGTTGCTAGGGGTAGAGCCAGGAAGAGGTCGACACAAGAAGAGGAAAAAGGATCATCTGATGAAGAACCAGCAGAACTAGCCAAAAGGACAGAACAGGCCAAGAGACCAATGCGCAGAGGTTCAAGTATGGAGTCAGATGAGCCAGAGGGAGCGCGTCGCAGAGGAGAGTTGCGGAGAGGGAGCTCGGCTGACAGTGCTCTACAGCTCCACATCAAACCAGAGGAGGGCACTGAAGAAAGCCCAGCTGATGGAAGTAGAATTCTACAAAAGTCAGTCTCTATGGAGATTCCAAGAAGGAGCCCGAGCCCAGGAGCTGCAAAGCTGAGTCAGGAAGACTACGCCCTGAAATTAGAACTGATGAGGCAGAGACTTCTTAGGGGTGGCTCTGTTGACAACAAGATGAGTGGATTAAGAGGCCCATTACTGGAGACATTAGGTATGGGGGATGAGAAGCGCTACGTGAGGGGGTCTCGTCTAGGTAACCCTCCGCTTGTTAGAGCAGCATCCAGCGAGTCACCTAGAGATGACACCCCAAAGACCAAGATACTCCGCAAAAGTGCTTCCTTCAGCCAGGGTGATTCCGAGCCCATGCCCTTGCACAGACGGATTGGAGCACCTCTAGAGATCCCACTGGCACAAATAGAGGAGAGACGGTTGCAGCAAGCTGTATCTATGTCTGCTCTTGCTGAGCCAGACAAGGATTCTCGCCCTGTTACCCCAAAAATTCATACACCAGAACCAGAGAGACAAGAGAAGGAGAAAATTGAGAAAAAAGAGTCAGCAGTCTACAAGGACAGTAAATCTGAGGAAGTCAAGGTTGGGTCAAAGACTAATGCAGATGATGTCATAAGTGTTGATCAAAAATCTTGGGAGACTGATGCACAAGAGAAGGGCCAGTGCAAGTTAGAGGAACCCAGTGAAGAATCTGAAAAAGTTGTTGAAATTAAGCAGAAGACCCCTATAGCAGAGGAAACAATTGAAGAAGAGGAAGAAAGAGAGGATAAAGAGCCAGAGAAAGAAACGGAGCAACCTGCTCCAGAGATTGAGGTTAAAGAAGTTGAGGATGATGTAAAGGCATCACCAAAGTCTCCAGAGATGATAATTTCCACCAGCTTAATAACTGTGACCCAAACTGCTGCCCCAGCTCCAAGCCCCCAGAGTGTCGTCTCAACCTATGTGACCCCATCTCTCCCTGCACGTACAGTGCTCCCAGATGGGAGAGTGTCTGCATATGCCAGTATCATGCAGACCATCATGGTACCATCGGTCCAGGCATCTAGCCAACCAGATCCTGTTCCAGTCCCCACATCTTCACCAATGTCCACCCCACCATCAGTTCCAGTATATGCTCCCATTTCCAGACACACCTCTGAACCAACCCTTCTATCAGCTTCTTCGTCCAAATCAGATCTTCACCAAACCACTGAACATCCTGCTGTCTTTTCACGGGTTGCCTCAACAGAACACCCTTCCAAAGAGCAAAGTCCTCCTAAGACTCCCACTCGTGCCTCCCCTAAGCGAGAGCCATCTCCTGGAAGCAACATCCAGGACCTTGCATCTGAGGAGGTCTTTGAAGCACGCTTCAAGAAGCGTGAATCCTCTCTCACTCGTAGTCTCAAACGTTTCTCATTTCAGAAGACTGAAGAGAAGCCCACCACTGTTGCTCCTGAAACTCCAGAAGAAATGTATCGTCCAGGGCCAACTGGGGCTCCTTTAGAGTTTGTGCCTAGGAGGTTGGAGGAGAAGTCTAAATCAGTTCAGGATCTTCGTGAGGCAGAGAAGGACCCTGGATTCATGAGGAGACTCTCAATGCGCTTGAAAAGGACCCCATCAGTGGAGAGGCAGGAGGAGAAGCTCAAAGAGGAGGAGGCTTCAGCACCCAGGCGACGTCTGTCCTGGGCACTGGGACGGAGGGGATCCCAAGAAAAGAAGGAGATTGAAATGGTGAGGTTGGATGGAGGTCCTGAGCCTCCCCCAGAGCCTGAGTCCAAAGCACCTTCGGAGTCACCTATCCTTGCCATGCGCAAGAAGATTGGCAGTACCATGGCAAGCTTATCCACAAGGATTAGGAGCCACTCTGAGGACAGGAAAGATGACAATGAAGGCAAGGGGGAGCTCAAGAGGACACCTATATTCACTAAAATGCGGCGTTCCACCTCCGAGGGGGGCAGTCTGAAGAGGATGGGTGTCCCACAGAACCAGCTGGCTGCCCAGTCAGGGAAAGGGACCTCATCGGAATCTCTCGATTCCATGTCAAGTATTCAATCAGAATCAGCTGTTAAAAGTATGCACATTTTTTCTGGATAACGTTCTTATTACATTAACTTTCTCATGTTGTTTTAAAATCTCCTGACTTTAAAGTCATAATTTTCCTTTCCCAGGTGCAGATATTGAGCGTAGATCACGGTGGGACCGCTGGGGTTTGACGAGGGGAAAACGGGAAAAGACAGTCTCACAACCAGACATCCCAGCTTCCATTGCTAGGGAAAATGGCTCTCTTCGTTCTCGCCAGTACACACGTCTAACATCTGGTACTGCACGTATTATTTGCGTATTTCACTGTAACGTCTGCGCAAAAAGAGACATCTGTTTGATGACTTCCTGCTTTGTCATAAACATTTACATATATCATCAATGGATCAATTATGGATACAGACTTGCTTTGGCACAGCTGTGGGAGATAAATTACAGTGCCTGTCTCACTGTTTTTTTTTTTACTGATTCTTTCAACAATTAGACTTCCCTCCTGTGTTCCATATCAAATTGAGGGACCATGTTCTCTTGGAGGGAGATCCTGTCACTCTCAGCTGCCTCCCTGCTGGCAGTCCTCACCCACACATTTCATGGATGAAAGGTCTGATTCAATTCATAATATTAGCTTCAGTGGGTCTAAAGATAATAGAAACTGACCCAAATCAAGTACAAAATGCTTAATAGCTGATTAGAAAATAACTTAGCAATATTGTAAGTGTATTATCTCACTTTTGTTAAGAGTTTGTACGCTATATTAGATTCATGTTATTGTATCTGTGTAGAAATGGGTTCTTTCAGTCTTTCAATTCATACTAAAAGATGATTAAATGCACACTGTATATTTCTTGGCATACTATATATATATATATATATATATATATATATATATATATATATATATATATATATATATATATATATATATATATATATATATATATGAAATATAGAGTATGCATTTAATCAGTATCTGTGTTGTGCAAAAAAAAACATGGATGCATTAATAGCCCCTGTGCTGATATAACCAAACTTGTTTATTTTTTGGCTAAACATAGAACGATCTCTTCACCTCAAAGTAAATGTCACCCCAAAGTAACACCACTGAAGTCAAATGTCAACATAAACATTAGAAAACACCAGGTTGTGGCCTTGAGATTGATTTTGGAAAAAGGTAATGTTCCCAGCTTACATTTTTTTGCTTTTCAACTTTGTGTATTCTCAGATAAGAAGCCACTTGAGATTGACCCAAGGATGAACTTGATATCCTGCCCCGATGGGAGACAGCTGCTGATGATAATGAAGACCACCAAGAAAGATGCAGGCCTTTACGAATGTGTGGCTTCAAACACAATGGCCTCTGTCACCAGCTCATGCGTTGTGTCCCTTGCTCGTAAGTTTAAGACCAAAGCTGAAGTTAAAGGAGAATGATGAGTAAATGAAAAATAGATTGAGAAAATCAAATGGAAAGAAAAGTGCAAAGTTAGGGACACACTCAGACTTATCTCACTATATAATTTTAATTTTTTACATTTATTAATTTATTCAAAGCAATTTAATACTCTGCTGGGGAAAGTATTAGTTTATAAATTACAGCAGTGCATAATACATCACAACGAGAATGATTATCAGTATATTAGGCAAACCTAATTGAACCTAGAATACTGACAATTTTTGACGGTTATACATATTACTTTTCTCAACTTTTACAAGTCACTGGACACGGTCACATCACATTGCCATAATTATCTCATATCTCTCATTGAATGTCAATGTGATTAGTCACTTTCACTGCAAGAAAGCTCTGTCAGTGTGAAAACCCCTTAAAGGGGAATAAGAAGAAATGTGCCACAACACAACATTCCAGGATTGCTCAGAAAAGTAAAGGCTAGAGATGAAAGAGGGATACAGTGAAAGAAATGTTTAATTTATTTTTTAAGAATTAGTGCATAGCTCACAGCTAGACTCAGGAAGGAGCTCTCTTAGCCTTGAGAACAGAAATGCCATTGGCTTTCTTCATGAGCAGGCTAATGCATTGCTTATCAATGTGCAAAGCTATTTTCTCCTAACAGCAGGCCATGAATTATTCCTTTTTGTGCTTTAGAGCTGATTAATATGGAAAGGTGACTTGCTAGCAGACGTGCAAATATCATGCAGTTGCCTTACGTGACATCATTTTGTGTGTGTGTGTTTAGTGTGTATTATAATAATATCCCATTTTCTGCATGGTTCCCACGAACAAGGAAAACTGTAGAAATTGTAAAATTTATAGAATTCTTTATCCTCTATAGAAAATATAGAATTTCTATAGCAAATATAAAGTTTTATAGTTATATGATTATTTGAGGTCAGTATATAAAACTTGCTTTAAAGGCAGTAAAAACTTACTGTTCTAAAGTTTGGGGTCTGTTATATATTGAAAAAAATTTTTTTTTCTCATGGTCACCAAGGCTGAAATTATTTGGAAATTATTTGTTGAAATTATTTGAAATTTTGTTGAAATTATTATACACAAACAGTTGTGTTTTGTGGGAACCATGATAGCAAGAACAGCATTTTTATAAATATATTTACTGACATTTTTGATCAACTTAATATGTGCTTGCAGAATAAAAGTATTACAAAAAGTAGTACTCACTGACCACAAACTTTTGAATGATAGTGTATGTGTCAAGATCAACCAAATAAGAATACATTCTTTAATATTATTCTATAGGTCTGCCTAATAGTCCTGGGACCCCTGAGGTTCCTCAGAAATATAAAAACACCGCTCTGGTTGTGTGGAGACCCTCAGACACCACGGCACCATGCACCTACTCTCTGGAGAGGAAGACAGAGGGTTAGTGGACATCTTTCATTTTTCATCTTGCTTTGATAATTTAGAGTGTACTTTACAGATTTGTAAAGTACAGTATACTGTTGAAAAGATTGTCAGCTGCATTCCATATTATTTTAAATGCAAAAATTGGTTTATTGTGCTAATACGGTTTTGCTCCACTCTTAAAATCCACCCTCCATCTTAGTTTTCCCAAATTAGTAAGATTTTCTTACTATTAGTTTAGTTCACAAATAAATAAATAAATAAATGGTGGAAAATGTAGAGGAAAGTTGTAGAGAAAAATGTAGAGGAAAGTTCTCATTTTCTTCTACTGCCATCTTTTGGAAAAGATGGGTATTGTAACCGAATCTTATTTTCCTAAAGGTGAGACCAACTGGCTGATAGTGGCCACAGGTGTGGCTGACTGTTACTACAACGTCATGGACCTTCCAACTGGTGCAGTATACAGGTTCAGAGTTGCCTGTGTGAACAAGGCTGGCCAGGGACCTTACAGCAACTTGTCTGAAAAAGTGGTCCTGGACTCAACAGGTACACAATGTTTTGTCTATATCAGTGATTTTCATGCTATCAGCATGTTATCATTCACTAAACACACACACACACACACACACACACACACACACACACACACACACACACACACACACACACACACACACACACACACACACACACACACACACACACACACACACACACACACAAACATACACACACACATAAATGTTTTATGTTAAATCTAAATATAACATATACAAAAAAAATTAGATTTTCAAATGAAGTTTATATTCATCAAAAAATTCTGAAACAAATATCAGGGTTTCCACAAAAACATTAAGTATTTCAACATTTATAATAGAAGGAAATGTTATTTGAGCATTTAATCATATGATTTCTGAAGGATTATGTGACACTGAAGAATTTAAGTGGGTAATGGCTGCAAAAAAATCAGCTTTATTGTAAAAAATATTCGTATATTAATTGCAACAATATTTTCACTGTATGATTTTTTTTTTAAATTGCCCACATCAAACTTTTGAACAGCTCAAAAGTTTTATTTAATATCATTTTTAATGGGTTAGTTCACCCAAAATTACGTAATTAATGACTCTAATGTCATTCCACACCCATAAGACCGCCGTTCATCTTCAGAACACAGTTTAAGATATTTTATATTTAGTCTGAGAGCTTTCTGTCTATCCATTGAAAGCGTATGTACGGCATACTGTCCCTTTCCAGAAGGACCAGAAAGGTAATAAAACCTTTTGGTCCCAAAATAACAAAAACTATGACTTTATTCAGCATTGGCTTCTTTTCCGTGCTTGTTTTCAATCCACGCTCACAACTGCGCAGTGACGCTGCTGACATGTTATCTGGTGCATACGAGCTTCATTTATTATCTGAGGGAGACTGCACAGTTGCGAACGCGGATTTGAAAACAAACTCTGGTCCTTCTGGAAAGGGACAGTATACCGTACATACGTTTTCAATGGATAGACAGAAAGCTCTCAGACTAAATATAAAATATCTTAAACTGTGTTCCGAAGATGAACGGAGGTCTTACGGGTGTGGAACAACATTAGAGTCATTAATGACATAATTTAAATTTTTGTTTGAACTAACACTTTAATAGAACTAATTAATTAAAATTAATTTTATGCATCTATGCATCGTTTTTTTTTCTACAGCACCTCAAAAGTCCAGTGGAACAGTTGTTGTCAAAACACTTTCGTCGGCTCCGGCTCCAGCACCAGCAGTAGTAACATCTACCATGTCTTTACCTGCAATGAAGCCTGCTGCAGTAAAACAGGCTGCTGCACCACCGACTACTTCAGCCCAGCCGGTAAAGCCTGCCTCTCCTCCTGCGTCAGCTACTACACCTTCCCCTGCTGCCCTTCCCCAGAGTCATCGTCCTGTGCCTGATATCCAAACTCCATCTCCTGGTATTCCTACTCCTGCCAAAGCTAAGACCACTCTCAACATCACTGTGGCCAAACCCTCCCCTGCGTCCCCTGCAGCTCAACCTCCTCCTGCCAAACCCTCACCGCCCGTCGTCCTGCCCAAACCTCAGACTCCCATCAATGTGGTGTCCCCCCTATCTCAAACTCCTCCAGTGTCCCCACCTCCACTACTGTCCCCTCCACCTGCTATCGGCAAACCTATCTCCTCAGTGCCTATGTATGTCCCGACCACCACCACGGCACACGTGACCCCAGTCACCCCAAACACGCCTTCTCCTGCCCTGTCACCACCAGTAGTGTTAGTTACAAGTCTGAGTCCCGTAGGGGAGGGTACTGGCACACCCAATCGTATGACCCCAAGTGGAAGAGCCACTCCATCAGGACGCATCACTCCTACAGGTCGCAGGACCCCTATAGGAAAACCTGGAGACTTGACCCTAAGACAGGGCGTCCCCCAGAAACCATACACATTCATGGATGAGAAAGCAAGGTAAAGTTCAACAACTGAACACTTTTATATTGCCTTAAGTGTCACAAAATAGCTTTTTATAGCTATTTATTAAATTAACATCAAATATTAGAAAATCAAAACAACAAAATATACAAATGTAGCTCCATATGATAAATAACATGATAAACTCTGCCTATATATATATATATATATATATATATATATATATATATATATATATATATATCTGAGTTCTCATTTAAGAAGTGTGTGTGTGTGTGTGTGTGTGTGTGTGTGTGTGTGTGTGTGTGTGTGTGTGTGTGTGTGTGTGTGTGTGTGTGTGTGTGTGTGTGTGTGTGTGTGTGTGTGTGTGTGTGTGTGTGTGTGTTAAAAAAAGACTGACAGACAGAATGTCAGATATATACAGTCATGTGAAATGTGAAATTGTTAGGACACCCTGTTGAATTCCACGATTTTTTGTATCAGGATATAATAATAAAAAATCTGGTCTCTAGCAGGCTTAATTAAAGCCTCAGATGAACAACAACACATGACATATCACACCTTTAGCAAAAAATAAAGCCAAAATGGAAAAGCCATGAGTGACAAAGTTAGGACACCCTTACTGTTAACATAGGGATTAAGAGGGTAAGTAATGATCAGGCACTGATATTTAAATGTCTTTGATTAACTGATCACCAGCAAGTGTAATCACCTCTATAAAAGTTTGGAAGTTTGGACAGTATCCTGGTCTGGAGCATCCAGGTGTGTGATCCCAAGGAGGAAAGACATCAGCAATGATCTTTGAGAAGCAATTGTTGCTGCCATCAATCTGTGAAAGGTTACAAGGCCATTTCCAAACCATTTGAACTCCATCATTCTACAGTGAGGAAGCTTATTCACAAGTGGAAACATTTAAGACAGATACACCTTCCCATGAGTGGACGTCCCAGCAAATTAACCCCAAGATCAGACTGTGTAATGCTCAGAAAAATTGCAGACAACCCAAGAACTACACTTCACACTCTACAAGCCTCAGTAAACATGTTAAATATAAAAAGTTCATTACAGTACAATTAGAAAAAGATGGGTCAAGCGTGGCATGTTTGGAAGGGTTGCCAGGAGAAAGCCTCTTCTCTCTAAAAAGAACATAGCAGCACGGCTTAGGTTTGCAAAGCTGCATCTGAAATAAAACACAAGACTTCTAGAACAATGTCCTTTTGGACAGACGAGACCAAAGTGGAGATGTTTGACCATAATGCACAGTGCCAAGTTTGGTGAAAACCAAAAGAGCATATCAGTACAAACACATCATATAAAAATTCAAGCATGCTGGTGGAGGGGTGATGATTTTGGGCTTGTTTTGGAGCCACAGGACCTGGGCACCTCACAGTCAATCACAATACCAAAGTATTCTAGAGTCAAATGTGAGACTATCTGTCTGAGAGCTGAAACCTTGCTAAAACTGGGTCATGCAACCGGACAATGATCTGAAGATCACCAGCAAATCTACAACAGAATGGCTGAAAAAGAAAAGTATCAGGTGTTACAATGGCCCAGACGAAGTCCAGACCTCATCCTGACTGAAAAGTGCATAAATAAATGCCAACAAACCTCAATAAACTGAAGCAATGTTGTAAAGAGTGGACCAAAATTCCTCCAGAATGACGTTAGAGACTGATAAATCATTCAGAAAATAATTTCTTTTAAGTTATTGCTGCTAAAAGTGGATCTACAGGCAACTGAATGATAGGGTGTCCAAACTATGTCACCCATGTTTTTTCCATCTTGGCTTTATTTTTTCTAAATAAATAATGACACCGTGTAATATATCATGTGTTGTTGCCATCTGAGGTTTTATTTTTCAAATTTTAAGACCTGCTAAGCAATAGATGATTTTTTATTATGTCCTGATATAGAAAACCATGGAATTCAATAGTGTCCTAACATTTTCACATGACTATATATCAGTTTGTTATCATTATTATTACTTTACAAATAAATCAATATACGGTTGTTAAGGCTGACGTCACGCGGCAGCGCTTCCGGGTCCAAACGTTCTATCTTATACCACAAGAAAAACTACAAACGATGCTAATATACACACACAATGTGGTGTAATACTACAAAAAAAGCTATAATCATAACCTTTTTCTCCATAGCAAAATTCCAGATGGCCAGACAGTGATTCATCTTTTTTAAATCGTTAAAATATGAATGTATGTGACGCTGTGAGCACAGAGACTGTTGTGTAGACTGTAAGTATTTAAAATGTTAAACTTTTTTAAACGTTTGATGTTTAATATGAATAAATAGCGCTCATAAACAGGCGTCAATGGCATTCTCAAGTGAAACAAGTTGAGGTTTGGACCCAGAAACGGTGTTCCTTACGTCACGACTTAACAAGCGGATAGCTGACCTTGACGGCCATTGCTAATCATGCATTTTCTTCACCACAGAGGTCGTTTTGGTGTGATCAGAGAGTGTCGGGAAAACGCCACCGGTAACCTGTACATGGCCAAGATTGTGCCGTATGAGCCTGAGAGCAAGCAGACCGTGTTACAGGAGTATGACATACTGAAGTCCCTCCACCACGAGAAGGTCATGGCTCTGCATGAGGCCTACGTCACCCCACGCTACCTGGTGCTCATCTCTGAGTGCTGCTCAGGGAAAGAACTGCTCTATAGTCTGATTGACAGGTCAGAGACCGCTGCATACTTCATGTCCTCATGTCAGCAACACTGTTTTACATTGTGTGCTCCTACACAAACACTTGACTTGATGGTGTACGTACGGGGTAGTTGTACAGGGATTGTGAACAGAGCTATAAAAATAATACTGAAAAAATATTTAGTCTAAATATATTTATTATTTCTAAGGATTACTTCAGTGATTTCACATTAAGCTTTGTATTTAAAGGAACTGTATGTAAGAAATGTATTTCAATTAATCATAAAATGGCCCTGATATGTCACTAGACATTAAGATATCATGTTAATTTCAGATATTTATATCACTGACAACAGTAGTCCAGCCAGGATATTGTCATTTAAAAGTTGTTGTTGCAGCCCTCAACTGATGTTGGTGTTGACATGTTTTGTTTTGGCCTGAAGCTCCGCCCTCCACCTATCGACCAATCACGAAGTCAGTAGTGTTTGGGAATCCGGGTTGCCAGCTCTGCTCTAGTTACCACAGCTGCAGCTACAAACGTTCCTGCTGGATCCTACAGCCTATCTGGCAACCTCCAGTCAGGGGGAGGGGGAGAGGGGATACACCGCTCTACAGTCATTTGAAAGTGATTGTAGTACCAGTTTTGGCCACATGCTCTTTTTGGGGGAGAGCACGATAATTCGAATATACTACCAGATTTCTACTGATATAAAGCCATATGCTAAATCGCTGAAGTAACCCTTTAAAGTATGGGAACTGTGTCATCATAATTTTAATCCAAAAATATACTTTGAAAATTTGTTTGTACTTTATTATTTAAAAACCAACATTAAAGGATTAGTTCACTTTAACCTCACCCCCATTAAATGCAAGATGTTCATATCTTTATTTCTTCAGTCGAACAGAAATGAAGTTTTTGAGGATAGTATTCCAGGATTTTTTTTCATATAGTGAACTTCAGCTGGTCAAAATTGCAATTTCAATGCAGCTTTAAAGAGCTCGATACGATGCCAGTCGAGGAATAAGGGTCTTATCTAGCAAAACAATCAGTCATTTTCTAAAAAAATATATAATTATATGCTTTTAACCACAAAGGCTCGTCTTACACTAGCGTCCACGACTTCACACTGCCCCAGTCTTTACATCGTGTATATGCAAAGACTAAGTCGAACAACGATAACGGACAATTAAAAAAAATAGGTTTTTTTGCCCTACCCTACCTTTTTCAGTACAGAGACAAACGTGATTACATAATGCGTGAAGTCGTGGACGCTAGTGCAAGAGAAGCATTTGTGGTTAAAAAGTATATACATTTTTAGAAAATTACTGATTGTTTCACTAGATAAGACCCTTATTCCTCGGCTGGGATCGTGTCGAGCACTTTGAGGCTGCATTGAAACCTTCAAACCATTGGACCTCATTCAAGTCCACTATATGGAGAAAAATCCTGGAATGTTTTCCTCAAAAAACTTCACTGAAGAAAGAAAGACACGAATATCTTGGATGACATGGGTGTGAGTAAATTATCAGGAAATTTGAACTAATTCTTTAACCAGAACAATTTATTGAATGAATAAATAATCAAATTTTTTTTATATTTAAGATTTTTTGACAGTATGAAGTTGTCGTATATTTCCGATTGTGAAGCTCTTTGTTTATCTCCCTTCCCAGGTTCCGATACTCAGAGGATGACGTGGTGGCATATATCGTACAGATACTTCAGGGTCTGGACTACCTGCACAGCCGGAGAATCCTGCATCTGGATATCAAACCAGAGAATATCATTGTAACGTACATGAACGTGGTTAAGATTATTGATTTTGGTAGTGCACAGAACTTCAATCCACTGTTCCTGAAGCAGTTCAGCCCACCTATTGGAACACTGGATTATATGTGTAAGGCAACATTTTTGCACATATTGTTTCATATATTTCAATGTTTTCTTATTAATATTAAAACACATCTAAGAGTCACTAGCTAACTACTACTCCTCTAGCAACTACTCTTTATACTTTTAACATTCAAAACCATGTTACAAACGTTTCTTTATTTATTTGCATCATATCTGTAATCCTTTTAAAATATTGTATGGTAGTTCTTTGTTAGGTATTCCTATGGCATCCCATTTCTTTAAGCAGTTGTGTATTTCTTTACACTTTCGAATGTGTTTTTATCTCTGCGTATTATTGAAAGCCCCTGAGATGTTGAAAGGAGATGTGGTGGGTCCACCAGCTGACATCTGGAGCATTGGCATATTGACTTATATCATGTGAGTGCTGTCCACTGCAACTCTGTCTTTGAAAGTAAACAAAGTCCATTTTGATTTTATGTTGACCTTAAATGTCCAGTTTTGCTGTGTAGTGCTTTCTGCGTTACCTGCAGTTTAGCATTTGAATCATTACAATTTGTGTTTTGTCTCATGCGAGTTGTCTTCACATTCCTCAAGCTCTCTGGAGCTTGTGAGCTGTCAGTGTCTGTGATTATGTTTGACATGAATGCTATTCTAGTGTGTAACTCAAAGCTTTTGTTATGCTGTACACCATTCAGGCTCAGTGGGAGACTGCCGTTTACAGAGAATGACCCTGTTGAGACAGAGGCCAGAATCCAGGCAGCCAAGTTTGACCTCAGTAAGCTCTACCAAAATGTGTCCCAAAGTGCCTCTCTGTTCCTCAAAAAGATCCTGTGCAGCTACCCTTGGTGAGTGAAATCATCCGGGCTGTGTGTGTTAATCTCAAGAAACGTGTCAAGACCATGACTGAGTCGTATTTCACCAAAAAATCAAAAGGAAAACATTTTGCTTATTGAAATGTGAGGCCTTTAAGATTTTTTTCCATTGTGACTTAAAATTTTTTGTCTTTGCAATTCTAATTACTGTAATTATATAGATTTGTATAAATATATATATTTGTAATATCTTGTGTTTTTAATCAATAAAGTAAAAAAAAATAACAGTGAGAATCTAATTATAATCACCAGTCAGAATCATTGAGACTTATACATTTCAAATGATTATAATATTAATATTTGAAAACATGTATATTAAATACATATATGTATATAACATACAATATGTATTTAAGATTAAGATTTTAATAAAAACTATCACTGCATAGCATACAAAGGTTAAGAATATTGAAGAAATCGTTTTAAATAAATAATTTTAATATTTTGTGTGTGTATGTGTGTATGTATGTGTATGTACATAAATGTAATTTAAAATTCGTTCTCTCTCTCTCTCTCTCTCTCTCTCTCTCTATATATATATATATATATATATATATATATATATATATATATATATATATATATATATAGAAAAAGAGAGAGGGTGAGCAAAATAAATATTTTTTTATTACATTTATTTACACACACACACACACGCACACGCACACGCACACACACACACACACACACACACACACACACACACACACACACACACACACACACACACACACACACACACATACAATAATTTAAAATATATAATATATGGTACTCATTGCTGTTGTAAAATGCCAAAACAATGACATTTTTAATGCACAAAAATATACATTATTTATTTTTAGTTTTTTTACATCATGGTCTCAATTAAATTTTTTTTTTTTTTTTAATTCAAATAATGCAACAATTTTGCAACAGCAATGAGGATCTAAATATAATCCCCATTGAGAATTATGGTCATTTCTAAATTATCTGAAGAATATTTTTTTTTAAATATATAAAAAAAGAAATTGCATTATAATTGTTTTGTTTGTGGCACGCAAACGACACCATACACCTAGTGCCAACCCAAAGTAAATTACCTTGCGTGATTTATTTAAATACTCTCTACCCATAAATTTAGCTTCTGAAAGGGAAACTCCTACAAATGCATATGCAATAAGGTCAGCCTCAAAAATAACCCTGTCCATGCCTTTTCAGCGCTAATTCCTGACTAGTTTTTTTAATGCTCTATGTGTCTTGATGTTGACCGATTCCTGTTTCTGTCTGCACTGCGTTTAGGGCCCGTCCTACCATTAAGGACTGCTTTAACAACTCCTGGCTGCAGGATGCTTATCTAATGAGACTGCGGAGACAGACTCTCACATTTACCACCACACGCCTCAAGGAGTTCCTGGAGCAGCAGCAGCAGGTCAGGGCAGAGGTGGCAACAAAGCACAAAGTCCTTCTGCGTTCCTACCAGAGCACTCCACAAACCCCATCCACCCCGTCAACGCCCGGCACCCCTGCAGCGCCCATCTCTCAGTGAGCTCCACCACTGGACGTCCTCCAGAGAGATGAGAAGACGGCTCCGGGGTTCTCCAGGATAAGGACAGAGAGAGACACATCCTCAGGACATCCCAGCCCTTGGGGGGCCGGCAAAAGCGCGGTTTGTGTGTGTGAGCAAATGAAGCACAGAATCTTCTGGCCTCGCCACAGAGTTTACGCCACCTGAAACGCGCGCAAAACCTGGCATCCGAAAGTGTAATGGATTTCAGTGCATTTACCTCCGTTAGCTGTGGCCAGCATGCACAGTGCAGTTGTGTTTATTGTCCAGGACATCATCCTTACTTTAAGCGTCCTATACTTCTTTCCTACGACTTTTTGACAAACCTAGTTATCCGCATTGCATCTCTAGCAAGTGGTCAAGAACTTGGACCCGTCCTGGTTGAGAAGAGTGACTATTTCAAACACACAACTCAATCAAGAAGACTAGTCCGTTACTCGACGCAAAAAAATGTCACGTCTGTGTAATTTTTGTGGTGTCTTCCAGTTGTGAACCAGGGCCTTGAGATTCGTGCAAAATGATGTATATCTTTTTTTGAACTAGTTTTTACGGCATAAGTAATACTTTTATTACTGCTAGTTGTTATACTGTAGTGATCATCAGTATACATATGAAAACTATCGACTGAAATCATGTTCTCAAACAAGATGATTTTTATCTTTTAGTAAAGTGTTTTGATCTAAACTGAAGTGGATTGACTTTATCGTAATATCGAAAGGCCTCACAGCTTTAGGGAGTGACATTTTTGCAAGAATTCCCAGTTCTTTAAAGCACACACACTTTGGTTTTCCATGACACTTAATGAATTAGACTTTTGATATGTTGAAGTCTTTGCGTTTAACACCAGGAATGTATTGTATATCGCAGATTTCAGGGCATACAGTAGCATACAGCATGCATCGGTACAAATTCCTCTTCATAGCGTATCGGCAGCACCATTGGTTTCCAGAGAAAACTCATGGTATAACGGCCAAAGTTGTGTTTATAAGATGTGCCTGAAAGCGACCTAGTGATCTCGTAATGGATGGACGGAATTGTCTCAGAGAAGTGCCATTTATTTTTCCTCAAGAGACTAGAATATGTTGTAAGACATACGTTAGCTGCTGCATTGAATGTTCATGAGATTGATTAGTATATTATTTTGAAAGCTTTTGCTGAAAGATTCATTTATACCCATGAATGAGAGTAACTTTATGGTTGAATGATTATGGAAAAGAATAATCATACAAAATATAAAAACTATATGAAGATATAAAATATATATTAACTGTATTGTCCACAAAAATCTGAGGTAATATTTTTTTTTTAGTGAATGATCAAAAACAGAACATGTATTCTTCGACGTGTTGTCATTTACACACGGAGATATGTCTAAAAATGATTTTCTTTTCTTTGAAGATTTATATGAATGGGTGTTGATCTTGATTTGATTATTATTTGGATTTATTTTTGAACAGTTTGCATCCTGTTTGGTTAACATAGGGTCAGAATCCGTGCTTGATTTCTTTTTTATTTGTTTGTTTTGTTTAGTTGTTAAATTATCTAATGGACAAATGAGTGATTCACATCCACGCGAAAATCATATTCACAATTACAGCAAAACAAACTAAACAAAGTGAAAGAAAACGGAATGTGGCCAGTTGTGCTCAAAACGGCTAGAAAATGCTCTTTGTAAGAAATTTACATAAACTTATTTATAAAACTCCTTATCCAGTGATCACGAACAACAGGAAAAGACCTGGTCGAAAGGTGTGGGAACGCTGCAGCAATGTCCTCGTGGTTTTTAGCACAATCCTGTTGTGACCTTCTCTGTCCGCACACAGCATTGGACACCTTTGACCTTCTATCACATACATGCATACTGGCTTGGATTATAAATAGCTGTTTGCTTAGTTTTTATTGCAGTACTTGCTATGAGATTCAGTGCAAACTCTTCTGTTTTCAATCAGTTTGCATAAACGCTAACACTGGGTTTGTTCTTCTATCCGATTTGTTTATTATTTGTTTTAACTCGGGTTATTCAAATTGTTCAGGCTTCTAGTTTCCAATATATTACGGTGCGAAAAAATTGATTCACAATAAAGAAGAAAGAATTCAGACTCTGTGTTGTTGTGAATAAGGTTTTATATTGTGTGTGTGTGTGTGTTTACTACTCTTTCAGTCATGCCGAGCAACCCTTTAATGTGAAACTAAATCAAGCTTTTCTGGAATGAATTATGTTGCACTAAAACAGTGACAATGTCGAGATAATATGAATGTTTTACAGTAGAATGAAGTGTGTATATGTCGAAACCATGACTTTTCATGAATAAAATCAGCTGTCAGCAATACTCACCAGACTACATTAATTTATTATTATTATTCCAGTCATTTCAGTCTCTATGTGCATCGAAGTACTATTATAAAGTGGAAATGGGCTAAATGTCATTACAAGACACAAATTCAACCAGATGTAGTTATATTGGACTCCATAAACTGGCCATTAACTCACTGCATTCATGTGTTCAAGTGAGGCCAAACCAAATGTTTTATTTTGGACTATTTATGTTTCATATTGGCTCAATGTGTTGCTGTTCTTAGCCTTAAGGTTCTTTTCATTATAGGTTTGCTATATACAGCAACTGCTCACTCAAGAACATCTTTTATCAACCTCAGAATGTCATCTCACTCTGAGATAAAGATCCACAGAGAGGAAATGCTTTGGTATTTAAAAACCTTCAGTCTAAAACTTGAGTACTGGACCTTCATTTCTAAAACTCAGACACAATATGTTGGCAACAGGTAATTTGTTGGATCTTATTTTCAGGTTGAATGATAGTTGATTTTGTTCATCAGTAGATTATTTAAAATGGACTAATATCCTAATCATTCACCACTGTATTTGAATAAAACACACATGGACATTTCACTCAAAAGCCAAGGAATGCAGCCAAGTCTTCAGGCGGGATTTAAAAACAGGAAGGGAAGGTGCAGATTTAATGTCCTGAGGTATGCTATTCCATAATCTAGGACTGGCTACAGAAAGATCACCCTTAAACTTCAGCCGCGATAGAGGTATATGCAGGAAAGATTTGTCAGAAGATCTGAGCGAGCTGGAGGATTGCTGATAACTGAGATGTTCGGATAAGTATGATGAGGCTAGAACATTTAACATTTTATACACAAATAATAAAACCTTAACAAGGATCCTAGGCTGCACCGGTAACTAATGAAGAGACGCTAGGACTGGAGTGATGCTTTCTCTCCTCTTAGTACCAGTCAGAACAGAAGACTAGCGTTCTGGACCAATTGCAAGCTATTCAGTGATGATTGTTTGAGACCCATATAACGTGCATTGCAATAATCAAGTCTGGAAGTGATGAAGACATGAGTAACTATCTCCAAAATCCTTGAAAGAGAGCATAGTTTGATTATTTGCCTTAGTTAAAAGAAGCTGCTCATCACCACAGCACATATCTATCAAAATTCAGATTTTGTAAGTTCTTAGTAAAAGGATGAATGTTTGATGACAGAATCAATATTATTGGCAAAAGACAATCTTTTTCTCATTTAGTTGGAGAAAGTTTATGCTAGTCCAGGATTTAATATATTCAAAGCACTTAAAAAGGTCAGAATAAGTGTTAAAAGAGCTAAGAGGATTAAAGAGCGAGGAATTAAAGAGAGGAATATATCATCTGCGTAACAATGGTAGGTGATATTATATTTTCTCGTGATCGAACCCAAGGGGAGCATATACAAACAAAATGAAATAGGCCCCAAGAGGGACCCCAGAGCTGAGGGGTGCATAAGGAGAGGATGAGTTTCCAATCATCACCTTAACTGATCTATCAGAGAGGTATGATGAGAACCACTCCAGTGCCGTGCCCTAATGCTAACTTCATCCCTTAGATGATTAAAAATGGTCTCAACTGAATCAAATGCTGAACTAAGATCAAGTAACATTAAAATAGCAGAGTCCAAAGCAAGAAGTAGAGCATTCGACACTGTGTGAATTTTTTAATCTATCTATCTCCAAAGTTTTTGCATTCCATTCGGCTTATAGAACCTTTTTGTTTTCTAAATTAAAAGTCCCAAAATATACACAACTTAAAACATCTCATAATGCAAATAGGTTGTCACAAAATAAAAATATATCAATAACACAATTTTGACAAAAATATCAGATAGAACCTTATTGGTGGCAAGGTGACACAATAATGAATTTAATACAGTAAAATAAGTAATATTGTGAAATATCATTAAAATTTTAACAAACTGTTTAGTATTTTAAGATATGTTAACATGCAATTTATTCCTGTAATGAAAAAGCTGAATTCTCAGCTTCATTACTCTAATCTTCAGTGTCAAATGATCCTTCAGAAATCATTCGAATATGCTGATTTTAAACATTTCATAGTATTATCAATGTTGAAACCAGTTGTGCTGCTTAATATTTTTTAGTTAACACTTTATTTTAAGGTGATGTGCACGTTACTATGTAGTAATAACATTAAAGGATGTCTAATACACGTAACTAACCATACACCAAACCCTTACCCTAACCATAACTCTATAGTAAGTGCATGTTAATTAATATCACTTATGTGATTAAGTAAAATGTAACATCACCCTGAAATAAGGTGGAACCTATTTTCAAGATTCTTTGAATTTTCAAAAGAACCGTATTTATTTGAAATATAAATATATTGTATTATAAATGTATTAATGTATTAACTCTCTCTTTTGATCAATTTAATGCGTGCTAGCTGAATAAAAAAAATCTTACTGACCCAAAACATTTGAATGCAACTAATTTAGAAACAGTTAACTTCTTTTTTAATCATTTAAAGCTAACTGACTGCTAGCAAACTTGTTGTGATAGTAAATAATCATTACAATCTCACACAAAATCAAAAACCCATGATCCCTTTCCAGTGTCATACACATTTTAAATTAGATGAAATAGTTTGAAGTTAAATTTTCAAGATTTCTCCAGTCGAATCTGTCTGTCTAAAAGCAGCAGCACTAGTAATTTCAGGATGCCCTTTTAACATGAATGACCCTCAAGTCTAAGAGGCAGAAATCCACATCCACGCTTCATAGCGAGAGCACTGGTGAGTCACAATCGGATATAGATGGAGCTCTATTTAATGCTGTGAGGCTCGGCTGAATGTAACAGCTGACCTTTGATTTGTCGTCTGCATGAATGCGCACCATTGTCTGTCTAAATCAAGGAAAGAGCTGCAACTAAAAGGGCCCTCCAATGTGTCTGCAGGAACTGAAATATGTGGTTCTGCTGGGGCCGTGCATGCAGTGTCTTCCCAGACCACTTCATCCTCATGTCAAATGATAGGAAACAACTGAAGGATGGACAAGAACCCACATGTTCTTGAGGAATCGGATGTTGTGGCCCTGCCTGGTAGCTACCTCGGATTACCTAAGCAGAGATATGGTCATCAATATGCGAAGTCGCCCTAAAAATCAAAATGGAAAAATCTTGTTTTTAGTGGAATATTATCATATTTATTATAAATGATTTATCTCATAACCTTTAAAGGGGAGGTTGATTATGATTTAACTTTTTTAACTTTAGTTAGTGTGTAATGTTGCTGTTTTACCTAAACCCTGCACCCAGGAACACTCACCAAAGGAGGTGAGGCCATGTTCGGCCGCTTTTGAGAAGTGAAAGAGTTGTTGTAGTAGAGCACATTTAAAGGGTTAGTTCACCCAAAAATGAAATTGATGTCATTAATGGCTCACCCTAATGTCGTTCCACACCCGTAAGACCTCCATTCATCTTCAGAACACAGTTTTTTTATATTTAAAGATATTTTATATTTAGTTCCAAGCATATGCAGTCAATGCCTTGTCAATGTCTTCTCTTCTGCGTTTGTTTTCAAACCTCAAATAAAGATTCAAATGGTCATGAATCAGTGTATTGATTCATGATTTGGATCGCCAATGTCACGTGATTGGCAATCCGAATCATTGATCGATTCACTGATTCATGACCTGGAGAAACAGGAGAATCAACAACAGCAGGACGTCCGTCTCTGTGTGGCCTGTCAACATTTGTGTGTGTTTACTCGCAGTTTATGAGGACATGATTCGGTTTATGGACTATTGTATGCGACTAAACCTTAGCAGTAGAAAGCAAAACGGTTTTGCACGTCAGACTAGTGTAACGTTATACATAGAACAACAATGGAGTAACCGTTAGCGCATTTGAATGACGAAGCACGCTTTGTGAGAATGAACATGGCCATGTAAACGCGGTAACCCGTTTTCTTTTATCGGAGTAATGTCATAAACGCCGTAAGAATAAACTGGTCGGAACAGGTAGTTTTTTGCCTCTTACCTCGATTTCGCGCTGCATGTAAACGCATTAACCTGCTTTCTGTCAGCTTATTGAAGTGCGCATGTGTGATAGGTGACAAAAACACAAACTTTCAGCAGATTGAAACGCATCCAGACAGAGCGAGCTAGCGTTCATTATATGAAATAAGGACATACATCACAAACGCAGACAATGCCACCATGCACAGGCGTGTGCAGGAAATGGGCTACAGGTGCCGCATTCCCCAGGTCAAGACACTTTTGAACCAGAAACAGCGGCAGAAGCGCCTGAAATTTTGCATGTCATTTGGAAATCAACGTGCCAGAATCTGGAGGAAGACTGGGGAGAAGGAAATGCCAAAATGCCTGAAGTACAGTGTCAAGTCCCCACAGTCAGTGATGGTCTGGGGTGCCATGTCAGCTGCTGTTTTATCAAGGGCATGGTCAATGCAGCTAGCTATCAGGAGATTTTGGAGCACTTCATGCTTCCATCTGCTGAAAAGCTTTACGGAGATGAAGATTTCGTTTTTCAGCACGATCTGGCACCTGCTCACAGTGCCAAAACCACTGGTAAATGGTTTACTGACCATGGTATTACTTTGCTCAATTGGCCTGCCAACTCTCCTGACCTGAACCCCATAGAGAATCTGTGTGATATTGTGAAGAGAAAGTTGAGAGACGCAAGACCCAACACTCTGGATGAGCTTAAGGCCGCTATCGAAGCATCCTGGGCCTCCATAACACCTCAGCAGTGCCACAGGCTGATCGCCTCCATGCCACGCCGCATTGAAGCAGTCATTACTGCAAAAGGATTCCCGAACAAGTACTGAGTGCATAACTGAACATAATTATTTGAAGGTTGACTTTTTTTAAAATATTAAAAACAGTTTTCTTTTATTGATCGGATGAAATATGCAATTTTTTTGAGATTTTCATGAGCTCTATGCCAAAATCATCAGTATTGAAAAAATTAAAAACCTGAAATATTTCAGTTGGTGTGCAATGAATCTAAAATATATGAAAGTTAAATTTGTATCATTACATTATGGAAAATAATTTACTTTATCACAATATGCTATTTTTTTGAGAAGGACCTGTATATATGTATATATATGTTTTCAAACCTCAAATAAAGATTCAAATGGTTTTGATTGATTCATGATTCGGATCGCCAATGTCACGTGATTTCAGCGGTTCGGATCACGTGTCAACCTGCCAAACTGCTGAAATCCCGTGACATTGGTGATCTGAATCACTGATCGATTCAAAATGTATTTTCAATGCTTCAAGAGATTCTAATTAACCAACTGATGTCACATATGGACTACTTTGATGATGTTTTTATTCCCTTTCTGGACATGGACAGGAAAGTCTGCATGCATATGCTCTGGGACTAAAATATAAAATAGCATAAACTGTGTTCCGAAGATGAACGACATTAGGGTGAGTCATTAATGACATCAGTTTCATTTTTGGGTGAACTAACCCTTTAAGAGTCTGCTCAAGCAGTCACATTCGTCTGTTCTCATTTATTGCAATACAGTACGTAACAAATTAAATAGCATGTCATAAAAGCAAGATGACAACGTAAGTTTAGTTCAACATGATGAACTAAACATCTTAAACTCCTATATCATATGATAATGCTGATGTGCATACAAGCCTGATCTATCTATTAATTTTAAATATATATAAGCTGAAAAATTAAACCAACTATTCCATTTTGAATAATCTGACTATTTTTTGTCAGGCTTTACAGGGTTAGAAAAGTGCACATTTAAAGCAGACTTAACATATCTAATAAAGTTTTTCAGAAATAGATATTTAATCAAGTTTTCAAACAAACAAAATAAATAAATGTCTGTACTCATTTTAATTGACTTTAAGCATCATGCCTTCTGAAACAATAACATTTGAGTCCATAAGAAACTGTATGCTTTAAATTGTATACTGTATTTGTAAAAAAAAAAAAAAAATACTTGAAAATCTTCAAACTTATAATCTGGAGGGTCTTACTAACGCTTTGAGTGAATGACTGCAGACTGTTAAGTGTAGTGTGTCATGAATACCAATGATGTAAACTTTGTAATCAACATGACAGAGTGCGCGAACTTTGAGGACTCTCCCTATCCTCCATTCTAAAGACGGTCTCAAGCCCCCCCGTGCTCGCAGCTCCTGCCAAAAAAAGTTCACAAGAAAGTTTTCTTGCTTGTTAAAAAACGTAAAATACACACGCATTAATTTGAAAACCCTTCACGCCTAACTGGTTATGATTACCTGTCGGACGTCAAAAACCCCGTTTGGTTTTAACTCAGAACTGAGCATTCTGTTACACCAAGACCGAGAGATCTTTCAAACTTTGTTTGCGTATTGGATTTTGTAGATTTTAAAGGGGCAACGCATATTAATCAACCCGTGTCCAAGCGATTAGGACACTTTGTTCCAAATTCAGATTTATTATCTAGTTTATGTGAAAGAAGAAGAAATCGTTTACGTTCTACACGCATTTACTGAGTGTGGGACAAAAATAAATACATTGCTGAACTGTAATTGTGTTAAGCTGTCTTGGTTTGTGGGGCCACCCTCCTTGAGTATTACGTGTTTCATTTAAACATATTAGTACATTTAGTAATTTTGGTACTAAAATATATGGTCACGTGTACTGGATTTCTTCTGATTCGTAACATATTTAACATTCATAAACTTTGAACCTTCATAGTGGCTTGCAAAATTCCGTCTTGCCTGAGTGTAGTTGCCCCTTTAAGGCGAAGGGTGCCTTGAAACCGCTGAGTTCCATGTTTGTATGTTGAAATTGAGAGCAGAGCCGAACTCCATGTTGTGAAAAGTTATCATCCAGGAACTTAACTTTTTATTATTATTTTTATTTAATTTTCTTTTTGTCGTATAATTTATAAAAACATAGATATCTTATTCAGCTTAATATGGTTTCGCATTATGAATGTTCTTAAGCGGTAAAAGTCTTTTGTAGCTTTGGGGGCATTTGCAGGGAGTCTTTTCCTTTTTTTTCTCAATTCAATCTTAACCAGCGGAAAGATTTTAATACGGAAACCCTTTTTAAGTTGCGATTTTACTTGCTTTACGGATCTCATGGACCACCCGTCCGCCTCGATCATCACGCAAGTGAGCAGGGATGAAGAAGCGAGTGCTCCTTTACGGGACAGAGGTGAGTTGAGAGAAAGTTTGGAGTCGGCACATGTCAAACTCATTTGATGAATGTGTGGCGCGCGGTGGCCGCTTGATACAAAGCTGCATTCCGTCAAAGTTAAGACTGTATTCAAAACTCAAGAGTTAAATAGCGCACGTTTCCGCACATCAGAACAATAACGTACAAAAACATATGATTTCCACTTTTCGAAAGGTGACAGTTGATGCGTCTTAATGAGGATCCATTTAGTTAATTTATTATAATGTTACCGTCCGTGGAAACCCACAACACACAGTTCGTTTCATAGCGCTTCATACACTTGAGTTATATTACAAAAAAACTTTTATTTTTTTTATTTATACTTAAGTGAAGGGTTTGAGGGGGCGTGTCCATTATGACAGTCCCTATTGACGTTTGAGGGAAGGCTTTGTAGTTCTTGTTTACTTCTAGTGTGTTGTAGTACATCAGCTAACCTGTCTGAGTCATATTATGTTTATGAATGCACTTATCCCATAATGAGTACCTCAGGTTGCAGGCTGTCATCTAATCTCTTATGTTTAGATTGTCTGTCTTTTTGCAATGGTGTCACTGTAAATGCAAAAATGTACAACGTCTGTTGTTTGTGTATTGTATGAAACTGGTGTAGTTTTGTAGTAAGGTGCAGTCAACCTTAGTAGTACACTTCCATTTTACAAGTTTGGAAATACCTCTGTATTCCTTATTGATATTTTTTTTTACGTTTTAGAAGGATCAAACGCATCTAAATTATGAAATGAAACTGGAAGTGGTGTAATATAACGGTTCAAGTTTGTAAGACTTAAGATTTTTAAGATCATTCAGTCAATCAATAAATAATCAGCAAAGTGTCCAAACTTCTTGGTAGAATTATTGAAAGGTCATAATGTCACAGTAAGCAAGATAGGCCACTATCTGCAGGTCAAAGGTTAGATGAAAAGTGACACTATAATCAATTTTTTGACTTCTCAGGCAAACATTGTGGCTACAATAACTTCATAGCTTCTCTTTTCTGATTGTTATTTATTACCGAATAGCCTTCCCTTTGTTTTCTTTAATTGTTTAAGCCGTGTGGTTACTTTTTGCAGACCGCTTTTTACAGAAAGAAGAGTCAGTGTTGATGACTTAAAGTTCAAACTGTCCAGGAGTAGTTGAAAAAAAGTAGTTGTCTCTTAGTTAGTTTTAGTTTAATGTGAGACCAAATATTCACTAGGGTTCTGGACTCTGACAGACCATAACATGGGCCTGATGGACTTGTTCTCAAGCCACTTCTTGGTGGTCTTTGCAGTTTAGGCGGTAGCATTGTATTGATGAAAAATAACATCTGATCATTTCTTTTCAATTGTGGGAAACAAACCATTCTGCAATATTTTTGTAAAAATTAAATTAGGGTTGGATATCGTTACTACCGAATATGTCTGGTATGTACTGGACCGAATCAGAATGCAGATTTTGGCCTTGTTTCAGTGACACTTAATCCTTTGATGCTTACGATCACACTGGTGTGATTAGAACGTTCAGTGCAACATGTGATCAACTGCTAAGTTAATATGTGCTTTTGTGCTTTGGCTGATGCTGAGCCAGAGACGGGTGAGCTAAGCATTTGTCATATTACATCACATTGATGACGTTTTATTCATATCAGATACACATAGTGTAAGTAACTAACTATAAAATGTACTGTTATTCTCCCACTTTACTGGCCACTGACTTTCAAGTGGATGAATTTATGTGTTGTAAATCTGACTGATCCGATTCTCTGAATTGCAATTTTGTTGCAGAATTGTTGGCGCCCATTGAGCATTATAGATCAGCTAAGGTTTTTAAATGACAACACGTTCCCTTCCACACGTGAGAATCTGGAATTCGGAATATCAGGTAGTTGATGACATAGCAAGGAAGTTCATGAATATTTTGAATAATGAAGGAAAAACTAAATAAGTGATACATCCGTCATACAGTGATATTGTGGCTGCGGTGTGCCACATGACAAGGAAATAATGTGACAAGTACAAGAGTAATAATTTATTTTGATGATATTAAGTGTATACTAGTGTGATAATTCACAATTGTTATAATTTAACTTGGTAAAGTATTAGTACTTTAACTGTTATTTACTGTCTGTTAAATTATTTTAGTCGTGTTAGGTGGCTTAGGTTTTATTTTAGATTTATGTGGATTGGTTGTGTTCTGTGTTTACTTGTATATTTAAGTATACTTTAAATGTTTAATATATTGTACAATTTAAATATTTTTTTTCCAATGAAAAAGCAGATATTTAATGTCTTCCACTGTTGTTTTGTGGTTCTTTATTTACAATTTATCTGTTCAGGCACTGTTTAGGCACCGGTACCATTTTAAATAGATTTTTCCACCTGAATCATAAAAAATCCAAACGATACCCAATCCTA
Organism: Pseudorasbora parva; assembly: GCF_024679245.1. Lineage (NCBI taxonomy): Eukaryota > Metazoa > Chordata > Actinopteri > Cypriniformes > Gobionidae > Pseudorasbora > Pseudorasbora parva. The sequence continues at coordinate 41,879,787 of NC_090176.1, forward strand.
GCATTAAATGATTTTGTCGGTTAAAGCTACACTATTCTCTCCGCTAGATGGCGCCTATTCAAAACAGAGGTGTAGTTTGATGCCACCAGGTTTAAGCTCAGAATCTTGGGACATGTGGTCTTCACGTCACAGCCGGTGGAAAAGAATCGGGATAGGACTCAGGCAGAAATCATGTTCATGTGATTTATTAATATTACTGTAGTATAAAGCAGAACAGGACCGAGTGTTGGTGACCTGAGCAAGGCCGCTGGAGCGATTGTTACGCGCAAACACGTATCGCGAGCAGTGGGACTTTTATTATGAAGGGACACAGACACCGACGCTATTTCAGCTTTTCCGGTCATGAGAATGAGGTAACACAGCTGTTTATCATATTAGATACATTTAAGTGTGTTTAAAATGATGTTATAACGTTACTCTGTGCGTTCATTCAGCGGCTGCTGTGATTCTTGTTCACACTGCTAAAAGTAAAGTGCGTCTGCCAAATGAAACTGAGAGTAACGCAGATATGACTCAATTGACAGGTGTTTCCCTCAGACGCCCCAGCTCCTTGGTTAAAATAACAATTTTATCACGATTTACAAATAGTTGGAAACATTTGGGATATTTTAAGTATTTTACAAAATACTGGCCTGGTGGTTTTTGGATATTTTACTGCAAAAATCCTACACAGTGCACCTTTAAGTAGCTCACCAAAACCAGCAGCTAAAAAGGCTCGCTACACAATGACACTCTTCACTTCACTGTGGTAGAGACGCATTTATTATTTTATTCATCAGCAGATTTTCGAAAACACCATCGGACTATTACCATGGAGCAACTTGTTTCATTGTGATTCATACACAACTTCCCATATTCTGCCAAAAACTTCACTCTGTCTTTGATGTTTGATGAGACAGCAATGGCTTTTTAAGCAGTGCATTTGGTTAAATTTGACTAATTTCCTGACAAATAATTTGTGGTTAGGACAATTATAAGCTTAGTGTTTAATGAACGTAATGAACACAACTGTGTTTTCGAAATGATGCCTGGGGAGGACCTGCTACGGGTAAAGCCATAGCAGTCAGCCTCACTGCTTGTTTTTCCGACCGCTGTGTTTTTCACCAGCACTCCTTTTTCCCCTCTTGCGCACACAGAGATGGAGATGGTTTACAGGCCTGTGTTTTTGTTAGAGATTTAAAGAAAACCACTCCCTGTAGCAGGTTCAGTACAGAGCAAAGATCCAGAGCACAAATCATTTACCTAGAAATGCCAATTCATTTTTATATATTTGAGCTCAAATCAAAACTATATCATGTAGAAGAAGGTGATGCACTGTATATGGGAAGGTTTTATTGAGTGCAACAAGCCTTTGTGATGTGCCTAGAGAATGTTGCTGAACTGGGAAGTTACATCTCCGGTTGCCTAATGAATGTAAAAAGAAACACATTGTTTTGTAAGGCAAGTATGACGTGGTTGAAAAGGAATCAGAGCATTTACTGACTGTACAGCCATATGTGATATTAAGTTTCAGAGTGACTCTTTATACTCTGAACATCCCTCAAAAAACAGAGCAGTTAGACATATTGGACTGAAATGACTTGTGGCAATAAACAGAAACAAAGAGAAATGACCTAATGCCAATGATTAAAAGGTAAGTTCACCCAAAAATACATTTTATATCACTAATCACTCACCCTCATGTCATTCCAAACCCGTAAGACCTTTTGTCATCTTTAGAACAAAAATTAAGATATTTTTGATGAAATCTGAGTTCTCTGACCCCTCCATAGCCAGCAATTTAATCAACACTTTCAAGGTCCTGAAAGGATGGAAAGACAAGTGGTTCAAGTGAAGTGGTTCAACCTTAATGTTATGAAGCGATGAGAATACATTTTGCGCGCAAAATACAAGCAAAAATAATGACTTTATTCAACAATTTCTTCTAGCCTGTGTCAGACTCTTACGCAAGCCTAGCGTCTGGAGCAAGAGATTTCCATGTTAAGTCAATATAATAACGCATTAACGTCTGTCTGGGTTCCTGTGGTGCGATAGATGGTTAAAACGTGGCGTGATGGATGCGATTTCACCTCATTCTTATGTCCAGTTTGCGTAAAAGAGGCAAATTGAGTGTCTTGCTCGCACGAGTGATTTTATTTGGTGCTTTTTGTGCATTCATGTAGTGTTGCACCGCGATATACCGGTACTAGAAAAGTATTGCGATACCCTGCTATTACAAACAGTATGATATGGACTTTTATTAGTACCGGTACTTTAAGGAGGACAGCGCTAATATGAGCTGTGTTTCTTAATTTGCGTGGATGTGTGACAGCAGGTGTCAGGATGTGTGTGCAGAGCTCTGCTTCCACCGTTCACTAAACATCAAAAGTAGAAGAGTTAAATATACGCGCAGTGCATGATAAAGAAAGCACCAGAAATATGCGCGCATGAGAAGAAAAAGCGCGGCGCGGGACGTGCTCGCGCTGCCGGACTCTGACCTGAAGCGCGCGCACACGCCTTTCAGACAACAAACATGCGATCGCCATTCAGGTCTTTCGTGGATTATTATTTGGGTTTGAATGGTCAAACATATGTAAAAATGCACGGTCTGGCGAGTATTGAGGTAAACACAGTCAGATATGTCTTTGTCTCAGATATGAAAGTAATTAGATCTGTGCAGGTCTTAAAACAGACATTCTGTGTGATTAATGTCAAACACCAAAGAAAAATAAAAAACCACAACATGGTTGGCTAAATAACTAAATATATATTTGTTAAGAATCAGTTTATTGTTAAATTATATAGTGAAGACTATGTAAGCAGTTTTATATTTGATTATTTCTTTCTTGACTTGCTACTGTTAAATAGACCTAATAGCTGAAAAATAAAGCACTGTTTTTGTCATATTGTTTGTAATTTGCGTGTTTTGATTATTTTTTTAAAACAAAGATACAATTAAAAATCTATATTATAATTATAAAATTACACTTAAAAATATTAAATTACTGGTATCATGAAATAGGATTTTGGTCATCCCAACCAGGGATGTAGTGGAGGCTAAACGCACGTAAACGCCGTTTACGCACCTCCCAAAATTCAGAAAAAGGGTTTACCCACCTCCAAAGTGCGTTTATCCACCTCTAAATAGAGTTTATCCACTTCTAAATAGCCTACAGTTCCTAAGCCATTTTAAATTAAGCTTGTGTCGTTTTAGTTTCATATTGTTCATTTTCATTGGTTGTCTTTCATATCGTGCTGCAACTGTCAGTGAGAGTAGTGGAAAGTTCGGATCATTTTACTGACTCGGATCTTTGAGTCTCGTTCAGCAAAATGAACCAATCTTTTCTCTTCCCGTCTCTATGGGACTGACAGGAAGAACAAAAGACTCAGATCTCACCTGTCGATTCAGAATCAGAACAATCGGAACCCATATGTTGCGTAATGCGCACGTGCAGTCAAAACAAAGTGAACGAATCACTCTCTGAGACAACTCTGTAGTCCCGAGTCATAATAAAGATTCGTTCAAAATGAACGACTCACTCTCTGAGACAACTCGGTAGTCCCGAGTCATATTAAAGATTTGTTCAAAATGAACGAATCATTCATGAACGACACGCAACAAAGATTCAAAAATGGATATCCAGAAATTTTCAAAATGACAATTATCCATTTGTAGTACATTTAATCAGCTTGTGACACTTTTCAATCACTTTTCAAGTGGACAAAGAGGCACTCTGGACATTGTTGTGATATTAATTAATCACAGGCAGCTGGTTTAATGTAGAGAGCATGTCGAAACCCTGTAATAAAGCTGTAATGATGCAGTGTATTTTGTGTTCAAATAGAACATTTTTGGTTTTATTGTTTTTATAGTTTAGCAAAATCGTCTGTTAATGTCGGCAGCCATTAGGCTACACTTGTGGAAACTACAGTCCAACTTATATTGTCTTTCTTCTGTTGATTACAGAAACTGAGTTTTCTTTAAATTCAAATATTTGGCACCAAATTCATCCTTCTGTCGTTAATCTGCACCTGCCTTATTAGCAATTGGCAAAAACTGAAATTGACAACTATTTTGATAATCGATTAGTCGGCTTAAGTAATTTTTTAAGACAACAGTCAAATTCTTTGATTCCAGCTTGTTTAATGTGAATATGTTCTAGTGTGTTCTCTCATATGTGCTCATATTAGCCACCTCGCATTAGTACGAATTGCCGTGAGATCGGGCTGCATACCGGTAGGCAGTGGCCCACCTTACCGTGACCACGATGCAGTCACCCAGAATTTATAGTTTACCCACCTCTTTTTTTACCACTACACCTCTGATCCCCACCTATTGAGAAGTGAAAGGTTAGTTAATGATAACATGATTGATAATGTGATCTCTGTAAGGATGTTCACACTGGCCGTTATTATAGCAATAAGAGGAGCAATGGTCAAAAACCAAAAAGTAAATTTTTATTTATTTATTTTTCGAGGTATCGAGGTATTTTGGTCTGGTATCATATCGAAGCCATAATATTGGTATCGTGACAACACTACATTTATGCGTTTGAAGCGGAATCACGTCTGACGGCCGAGTTGAAAAACAGTCTGTCCGCGCCATCTTAGATCAGGAGCCTGCTTGCTGCTGTCATGTGGTGAAGTGACGTGATGAAATGGGGACAGTAACATTCAACATGGAGTGATATTCGCAGTAAGCAGAGATACGGAGCTAAATGATTCGAACGCGCTTCTATTTCGCTTTAAACGAGGGTGGATTCAAAATGTTCAAGCATCCAACTAGACGCGATAGAAGCAAATTTTACCCGCAATTCTCGTTCGGTGTGAATGCAGCATAAGAGTGTAAACAGTGCAGCGCTTCTAGAACGCCGGCTTACCATTGGCTGATGCTGCTTATAATAATAATAATAATAGTAATAGATTTTATTTATAACTCAATTTTCATTCCGAAGAATCTCAAAGTGCAACAAAGGGAAAAAATAACAAAAAAATTAATAACAAGTAAAAATATAGACTAATACAAACAATCAACCAACACAGAAAACTGAACAGAAACAGAGCTGATGGTGAACAGAAAACAGAGCTGATGGTAAAGTCTCTGTAAGCTCCACAGTACACTGTGCTCCACTCCATGTATTACATTTCTCCCAGCACTAGAGGCTCTATTGCCACATATTCCCAATTCGGCAGTGTCCTGATGACGTCATCGAGGCATGACAGCTGAAGACCAGATGATGGGGATCGCCGCAGCACTATGATGAAGGAGGCAAACAAAGCTCTCTGGGCACTTCTGTGGACACACTGGGGTTGGCGCAGAAGTCCAAGCCGCTCCACGGCCACAACGCAAGACGGAGCAGCGGCGCAGCCGAGACTTAGCAGCCGTGAAGCGGAACATCTCAACATCATGCCGGACGCTGATGACGCTAGCCTGGTGCAAACTTCAGCCACCATGCAGTTCAAGCCCGAGGGAGACCACCAGTGAGCAGCCGCAGCGAGCAACATCAAATGTCCTTCAAACCAGAACCAACCGCAACAATTCAAACAAAAACAGCGGTCAGAGAGCTTCCCAATAAGTGTGAAGACACTAGTGCACACTATGTGCCCAAAATTGGAATATTGCATAAAATATTTGCGAATGAAGCAGAGTTTCCATCCCATGTGGTCAAAATAGCTATAGCCTAGAAATCTAGACGCACCCTAGCGGAAGCAAATTTAATCTGCCCGCAAGTGTCGTCTAGGAACTCTCAATACCCTTCTGAGCTGTATTCCCTCACTCTGGTCGGGCCAATCACATCGTGTATAGAGTCGGCGGACGGGGCTATAATGACGACGGCCAAGTTGCGTTTGCGTGCTTCTAGTAAACACAGAAACTGCCGAACGGCGGCGGTCTTTCGAATCCGCTTTGACTGCGATTCTGGAAGACTTGGAGTTAAGCTTCTCTCTGAGAAAAGAACAAAGAACGGCACTGAAGTCATTCTTAAAAAGGGAAGATGTGTTCGGAGTTTTGCTGACCGGATACGGCGAATGTTTAATCTATCAACAAGCTCTGTTTCACCTTCGTTGCTCTGGTTGGTGGTAGCGCTATCCTATCGCGTGCAGAGGGAGTTTGAAAGACAGCCGTTTATCCCGCCCCTTTTGGGGATTGAGCTCTGTCTATGGTGAGTTTCCAGACCAAACATCTTGATGTGGGTCTGGCTTGTCTGGCTACAAAATAGCTGTAATAAAAATACAAGCTGCTATAATTGCGGAAGGCTAGTCACTCTGGATCTTTTTCCATATATCATCAAGCGATTTTTGTCTCCGGTCGCACAGATTAAACGCTATAAACACCCTTGTGTTATCTTGCATTTGAATGCGGATGCCTGGTGTTTGAGAATGCAATCATGTGAGACAGTTCTGGGAGGTCATTATAGCAAATCATTATGATGACAAACTTTGGCTCAAGCATTTTCAGAATAAGTAAAAACATTTGAGATCCTGTGCGGTGTGCAGTGAATCTGACCTGCTGCTGGTTAGTCCAGTTATCCAATCACATGTTGAGGCAGTCGGTTGAAGTCAGTTTTTTTTTTGGCACGTTGAGGGATTTATTTGGTAAACGTGTTTCCATCCATCTTCTTGTCGGATTAAAACATTTCAGACTCAATTAAGCATGTGGGTTTTTTTATAGTTTTTTTTTTTTCTTGCCGTTTCCATCCAGCATTTTTTTTGTTATGCAATGTCCCAAAATGTGCATAAAAATAGGTGAATGAAATTGTGGCTGAAATCATGATCTGTCTCTTATGAAATAATATAGTTAATGGTAGTCAGAGTAGTCACAATTCATTTGTGCACATGAAAGGATATGGAAAATGTATTTTGCAACTGCTGCAATTCATATACAAAAGAAAACCTGCCCCTGCATAATAGGCTTGCTACGATAGTCTGTGTTACCGGTATTCAGACTCAATACCGGTAACATCTCTTGCCCACCATGGCAGTGCCTCCACCATCGTTTTTTTTCTAGTAATAAAATAATTTCTTTCAGTTAGAGAACAAACAGTACAAATAAAAACTGTACGTGTCTGCTTAAAGCATGATCCGAATGAGTACCGCAGCAGGAGTCAGATCTCATTCATCACGAGCGCGAAGAGCTGATTGAGATGATCGCGGAAGATTTGGTTTCAAAGTGAAATGTAAAGCGCCTATTTAAGGGAGTTTGTCATTGTACTGTGTTGTTGTCATGTTTTTCACTAAGAATAATAGGCTAATGAACCCACAATTCAAAACCGAACACTAAAATGAGCACAAATTCTTGAAGGAACTGTCATTCACTGGCGCGTGTTCAGTTTGAATGGTTGTTCTATCTGCTTTGTTACAAACATTCTTCAAAATATCTTCTTTTGTGTTCAGCAGAAAAAAGAAACTCATACAGGTTTGGAACAACATGAGGATGAGTAAATGGTGACAGATTTAAAATTTTTGGTGATTATTAGTCAAATGACGCTTTTGTGGTCTTCGAGGCAAAGGCTATCTGCAGATCTTTTTACACATTCATTTCTAAATGAATGATTTGAAATGCATATTTGTACTTGAAACACATCAAAGTAACTCAGTTAGTGCTCTGTCATGTACTGTAAACATGATGTGTGTGAGTTCAGCAGTATGGTTCAGCTTCATGTGTGGCTTGCTTCTACATGCCCTGATGCTTAAGAGGAATCCCTGGATTTTCTTGTCTTTAGTGTCTGTACTCTCAATTTAGCTGGCGCTATTACTGCTTTCAGGTCGTGTTGTAGTGGTTGTGGTCTGTTTATAAGTACAGCGCTCATGAACTCTAGTACAAAGTCATAATTACCAGTAGGAAACTTTGATCTTAGACTTCTGAGTTTGGGGTGTGTTGGTGTTGAATGATCATGGCGGAAATGGTCATTTGGCCTACCAACGTGGGGGAGAGGACGCTGGCGTTGTCTGTTCCCCGCTTCTCCACCCACAAATCATGTTAAAGGGTTAGTTCACCCAAAAATGAAATTTATGTCATTAATGACTCACCCTAATGTCGTTCCACACCTGTAAGACCTCCGTTCATCTTCGGAACACAGTTTAAGTTATTTATATTTTTCGGTCTCCTCTCCACCAATCAACCAGTGTGTGGTGGGCGTTCTGGCGCAATATGGCTGCCGTGGCATCATCCAGTTGGATGCTGCACATTGGTGGTGGTTGAGGAGAATCCCCCTACTATGTAAAGCACTTTGAGTCCCTAGAAAAGCGCTATATAAATGTAACGAATTATTATTATTATTATATTTTAGTCTATGCACACTTTACTGTCCATGTCCAGAAAGGGAATAAAAACATCATCAAAGTAGTCCATATGTGACATCAGTTGGTTAATTAGAATCTCTTGAAGCATCGAAAATACATTTTGATCCAAAAATAACAAAAACTACGACTTTATTCAGCATTGTCTTCTCTTCCTTGTTCCTTAAATAAATATTCAAACGGTCATGAATCATTGATCGATTCACTGATTCATGACCGTTTGAATCTTTATTAGAGTCATTAATGACATAAATTAAAATTTTGGGTGAACTAACCCTTTAACTGTACAGTTGGATTTAGATTTTATTTTATTTTCTAATGACTGTGACTAGTCTAACAGTTAGAGCGACAATTGGGACTGTTGCTGATTGCTGGGAGCCACTGAGAGGATGTTGTTCGCCGTTTTCCACCGCTTCTCCACTGTTTTTGTTTGAATTGTTGCGGTTGGTTCTGGTTTGAAGGACATTTGATGTTGCTCGCTGCGGCTGCTCTCTCTTCTGGGTGTCGGCTGCTCACTGGTGGACTCTCTCAGGCTTGAACTGCATGGTGGCTGAGGTTGCCGGTTGATTGGCAGCATTTGCACTGGCCCGGCGTCATCGGCGTCCGGCATGATGTTGAGATGTTCCGCGTCTCGGCTGTGCCCACCGACCCACCCACTTTTTATTTGCTTCCGACGCCGAGGATGATGTCACGTGTCGTTTAACCGATTTTAAAAATTCCTCACCATCACAATCCTAGGTCACCACATTCTTACAATAGTGCCACAAACCTTTCCTCCATTATATAAATTCCACCTAGCAGCACCAATACCATTGTCTCTCTTTCGTTTCGCCATGTTTGAAAGCTGTGTATGGAAGAGCTTCTGTGGTGCTATTGGTCATAATCACAGATGTGACGGGACCCATCATGGAAGACCGGAAAAAATGAAACATGCTAGTGTTTCCGTGGTGACATCATGAAGCATCACAGACACGGCATTGGTTAGCGTCCACTGCGGCACTATGAGATGATACAAACGATTCTTGCATCCTGACTCCCATTGCCATTTACAAATCACCGCGCTACCCAACATCAAACAGATCTGGCCATAATCAGGCTGATATTGTGCAGTCTGAACCTGGAAATAAGGAAAAGGATCCCTTTAAATCTGAGCATTCCTTTTTTCCTGGACACAGGAGTCAGACTAAACTCGTGACTTGTATCTGGCCACAAACATCTAGACTGCTTGCATAATTCAGTAATCATCATCTTAATGGCGTGGTCTTTGAGCTGAGGAAGATTTTAGTACCTGATTCATTTAGGGGTGCTAATTAATGCGCCAGCATAGGAGATGTATTACTGGATAATGTTGTTTACTGAGGCTTAGCTTTTAGTGGAACACGGTGAAAAGTGTGCCAAGACATTGTCCAGGACTATCGGATCCAGTTTTGGCACGGAGATGGAACACCTGTTCCCCACTTTGTTATACTATACTGTATTTTTAGAAAGGCAGAGCTTCAGAGCTGTGCCTTAGTCATTTCTCCATGTTTGGGATTGACAGTGCCCAAGGCTACGTTGGCAAGTGCCAAATATTCCTAATATTTTAAAAAAATCCCCTTTTTTGTTATTTCCTGTGTTGGAAGGTGTTACCGTCTTAGAGAAGTGGGTCAGTGGATGTGGTCAGTAATCGGAATCCCTCCCTGTCTGCGCGTTATTGTGGATTATCTCGGCGTGGTGTTCCCAGGCCTTTGCCATTCTGTACCTGTTTTGTTTGCACGTGAAACATGATCTGACTGAGGCGGGACACAATGAAGGCTCAGTGTGAGCCTTCCATTACCTTGTGGCGGATCTTACTTCACTTCCTCACACTTCCTGTTCCTATTTTGGTTTGGCTGGGTACAGTGCAGCAGAGTTATGGGCCAGACATATGGCTGCATTCCAGGGAGGTTGTGCGAGAGGGTGAAAGACAGGGAGGGAGAGAGAGTTCATTGGGGCCCCCGGAGGGATTCTCATGCGCTCTGAGTTTAATTCAAGCGGCAAGACTGTCATTTTACGATCTGCTCCATTTGTCTTGTGTTTCCTTTCTGGTACTGCCCGCTTTTTTCATTAGGTGGTGGGTCGCTCCTTTTAGCAGCCTTTGCATTTGTTAAAACTGAGATTTAACTAGTTTATGTAAATCAAAACAACATCTGTTGCAAGCGACCATATTTTATTACCAAATGCACAAGTGACATGAAAAAAATTAAATTGCTGATCGTGATTTTGATGATTTTCAATAAACATTTTGAATTACAGTTAAATAATACATGACACGCAGGAGTGAAGTTAGATATTTTTACAACTTGATAATACTATGATTACATGATAATACTATTGTTTTTGTTTTGTACTATTCTAAAATTAACATGAAAAATAGATATGGTAATCGCACACCATGGTACATACTATAATTCTTGGTTTTAGGAAATTCATTTTCTTCACTAAAATGTACTTTTAGTGCGAAATGTTCTTTTTGTTGGACAAAAATGCATTAATATTGGAAATTATAGGATTATTATTAGGATTTTCTTTGCTCAAAAATTATAATAATTTGAATGTACCTCAGGGCTGCAGCTACTGATTATTTTTATGGTCAATATTTTTTTCTGATTAATCAGTTGAAAAATCAAAAAAAAAAAAAAAACATTAATTTGAATCCATTATTTTGAACAATGTTATTCCACATCCTGCCTAATAATATCCTCAAAACAATGCATAATATAAAGCCTATGAAAACAATTATAGTGAATGTATTTTGTAGACTGAATGTATTTGTAGACTTTATAAACAAAAAAGGGGTAAAATACAAACATTACATTCTAAACCTAAAAACAACTGATTGCTTACTATTTTTAAAGCAGAAATTAACTAAATTAAAAAATGTTAATACACAAAAGGACAAAATGTTAACTTGTATGAAGTATTGAAGAACACCAAAATTCACTCATCTGAACAGTAATTAATATTACATGAATGGCCTATACCAACAAAAGGGCTTTTATGTTACTGCTTTCATAAATATGATTTTTTTTTTTATGTAGAATTTTAAACCTACATTTAGGGCTGCGTCATTTTGACAATCATATGATTTGACAAATCATAATTGTCAATTATACCCTTGAAATTGTAATCACGATTATCGCAATTTACATTGGATGATGCTTTGAATGGCTTATACCATTGTTTGAAGCAACTGTATGACATATTTTTATATGAAAATAAACAAGCTGAAAACAGTAGTCTCAAAGAGTGATTGGTTATTTTTGTGTTATGTCGTGCACCATCCCATGCTTTCTGTACAGGAAACCTTTGGGATTGGGATTAGTTTTGAGTCTGCGGGTCCGAGTGGATTGTTCATCTGTTTCAGCCCCGTAGGCTAACGCTACTGTAAAGCGATGTGGCTGACTGATGTTTTTCCAAGTACAGAATGCAGACCTGACAAATTGATATTCAAATTCATTGTCGACTATTTTCATTATCTATAATTTATTTAATCAATTAGTGGTCGCAGCCCTAATATATATGTGTATCACGTCTTCTTTACTAACAGCCTACACTTCACCTAACATGCTTGTAGGTGGCACATTGACTTAATTAAAAACACTATGATAGCTTCATCTAGCCTGAAAAGCCAGACCCACATCGAGATGTTTGGTCTGGAAACTCACCATTGACAGGGCTCAATCCAAAAGGCGGGATAAACGGTTGTCTTTTAAACTCTCTCTGCACGCGATAGGATAGCGCTACAACCAACCAGAGCAACGTAGGTGAAGCAGAGCACGTTAAACTTTCGCCGTATCCGGTCGGCAAAACTCCGAACACATCTTCCCTTCTGAAGAAAGACTTCAGTTAGGCATGTGCCGATATCAATTTTTCATGTTGCGATTAATTGATGAAGTTTTATCACGATATACGATATTATCACGATATTGAAATAAGTTGCAAAAAAAGTGTTGCCATAGCATAACAGCTTTAAGAACTATTTTTGTAAGAACAAAAATAACTGAATATTTAAATACAATAATGCACCAAAAATATATACAGCTCTGGAAAAAAAATTAAGAGACCCCTCTTGAGAAATCAATGTTATGTGGTCTCTTGATTTTTTTCAGAGCTGTAAAAGTAAAATTTTCAAACAGATTAAATTGCAAAAGAATTAGGCTAGAGAACAACAGGTAGGCTTACAAATTACAATAAGGTCTCATTAGTTAATGCATTAACTAAGATTGAGCAATAGCTACATTTGGTACAGAAAGTATAATGTTTTTGTTAATGTTAGTTAAGAAATACTGATCATTGTTAGTTTTATCTTAGGTCCATTAAAAAAGTTATTTTGATTTTGATTTTAATGTTATTAAAAAGTAACTAAGAAATTAACATAGAATGATTAATTCTTTATAAGTATTTTTCATTGTCAGTTTGGTAATAATGAATTAACATGTTAACTAATGAAGTCGTATCTCAAAGTTATACTGAACAATAACAAATAATTAGAACAGTTCTAATTATTAGGGTATGTTGTAGTCCAGATTAAAACATAAAAATGTTTAAATTTGAAAATAAATAGCCTATTAAGTCTTTAAGTATTAAGTATTTGGTGCTTTGATGAACAACATTGAGATTACAAAAACGAATGGCTGTGTTAAAAACTACAGGCGTTTTTTTTGTTTGTTTGCTGGTTTCCGGGGTAACCGGCTTCATTCTGCAGTTCATCAGCGCCCTCTGCTGTCACTGAGCGGCATTTCAGCAGCGCGTCTCCTTCAGTCATGTGCAAACGCACGTTGAACTTGTTTATATCTGAGCGCGTGTCCCTTTGACGCGGTGTTGAGCATTTATTCGGTTGATGGGCAAAGTATTCTTGAGTGCATTATAAAAAAATTATAAATTGTTAATAAATTATTATTTACGATATTTTAAAGTGCCCACGATAACAATATCGTGCATATTCATTATCGTGATAAATCGCATTATCGAAAATCGGCACATGTCTAACTTCAGTGCAGTTCTTTGTTCTTTTCTCAGAGAAAAGCTTAACTCAAAGTCTTTCAGAGTCGCGGTCAAAGCTGATTCGAAAGACCGCCGTTCGCCAGCTTCTGTGTTTACTAGAAGCACACAAGCGCAACTCGGCCGTCATCATTTTAAGCCCCGCCCACCGACTCTATACACGATGTGATTGGCCCGACCAGAGTTTGGCTTTTACAGCTCAGAAGTGTATTGAGAGTTGCTAGACGACACTCTCGGCAGATTAGATTTGCTGCCGCTAGGGTGCGTCTAGATTTCTAGGCTAAGCTTCATCAACACAAATAAAATTATTGAAGAGTAAATTGAACACTATTAATACGACTCCTGTTTATGCATGGTTTTCGTCTTTACTTTAGATATTTTAAGAGAAGCAATTCACTTGCAAATAAGACAGTCAGGAGACAATCCACAGATCCAGTTCGCTCGACAAATGCAAATTCATATGACAGTCCACAAAGAAAGAGATTACATGGACCGCATTTATTTACCAACCATGACAAACAATATGATTGAATCATGTTTGGATTTATTACAGTTTGTCAAAGAAAAGGTTCGCTTGCAGATTTAGTAGCAGCAAATCGCACGCGTGAGCTTGTGAAGAAACACAGACTGGCTGTATGACAAGTTAAGATAGGCTGCACCCCCACTTTAGAAAAAATCCTAAGAAATGCATACTCAGACTAAAACAGATACAGTTCATGAATCCTTTTATACTAAAAGCATAAGTATGGTCTCATCTGAAAGCAGACACTTGGCAGTTTCCTGTAAAATCAAAATTATAATCAAAAATAGCTATAATAAGCTTCAAAGTTTTGTAAAGTTATTAAAAATTTATTCGTATTAAATATCTTTATGAAAATAAAATTGAAATTAGCCTTGGAGCAATCTAGAAATGCAATACAGCTAAAGCCACAAGTATTTTAATAAACGTTTTACAAGGTCATGTGATTTTTATTTTCTCTAAAATGTTAACTGATGTTTATTGCCATATCTTTCGAGCTTTCATTGTTTAGAGGTACAAACCGCCCCATGCCCCATTTTTTTTGTCTCCCCAGCACACATTCACACCTCTGCGGACTTGTATGGCTTTAATTATTATTCCTTTGTCTGCATTGTAATTACTAACGACTCTCTTTTCAAACTGTTCTATTCAAACCTCCTTTCTGACTCAAACCTCTCACTTCACCTTCTCTGAGACTATCAAATGCATTTCTTGCAAATAAACATTTCAGTAGTTTAGCATTTCAAACATTTTCGTGAAAATAAAGTATTTGCTTAGTGACAGGTGCATCTTAGGGCAAGCTAGCATTAGCTTAGCACACCAGCAAAACAACAATTAATAATTTATATATAATTTATATCATGTTTTATTCAAAACTTGCTAATCACTTTATACTTCATAAGTGGAGTTTTTTATATAACCATCTGTGATCTCTTTTACACAATGATAAAAGCTATGTCGAATAGCATTGCATTGTAAATATAATCTATAATGAAAACATCCAACATGGCATAAAAAACATATTGATGTTTGACTATATTCTAGACAAGAACCAACCATATATTGTCGCGATTGTGTGTTTATTGTCTTCAAACGTGTCTATCGGCATGTTATAGTGATCTCTGGCAGCTTTATGTCAGATAGTTCCTGGAATGTCACATGGTTTCTGCCATATATGGACTGAATGTTCACAAGTACAGCTTGCCAGCGCCCTCCGGCTGCCAGTATGAACTGAAAACACAGCACATCACAGTCTACTGCGCTCATAATGATACATCCGTGGATTTTGGATAAAGATTGAATAAATAATACTTCTCTGTATAGAAAATTGACTCAAACATATGAGAATCTATCAATATTTCTCCACATCTGCACACATTTGAAGTAAAAGCCCTAAGGGAAGTTGTTTTGTCGAGAGTCTTCATGACGACCATAGAGGATTTTTTTATGAATGGGAGCAAATGACACGCATATTACAATCAAAAGGTACCGAGACAGATTATCATACTCATAATTCCTGGTACATATTAACACATTACGGTCACTATAAGACTTTGAGAATAAAACTTTAGTTTAAAAAAAAAGTTTGTCATGGTAATTACTTATCTGATAGTAATTCAGAGCTAATTTAAGCAAAGAGTGTTTCAGCATGTCCTAGCGAAAGGTAAGAGGTTAATTCGAGCAGAATTCGCATAGCTAAACTCCAATGTAAGTTTGTTGGCGTTATCAGATCATCAGTGCTTTTTTTGCAGCATGTGGACTATATTGCCAGATTGAGAAGATAATTAAAACACTGTGTAGAATATGTATCCTTTTAAGAGCAAAGCCCTTATTTGGGGGATTTATTCTTTTGACATCTTGCAACTCCAAGCAGGAAATATGAGATGGTCCTCACTGCAGAACACAAGATCAGGGGGGCGGGGTTGGATCCAGATCTAGGGGGGTGGAGTTGGGTAGGTTTAGAGTTTGGGGTAGGTGTAGTCTCAGCCTTGGACTGTTGAACTCTTCCCACTTTATATACTTTGCTATATTACTGCAACGATGGAGCCACAAACTTCACATAGCCTACTTTTGAAAAGTCTGACACGGCAGCTTTCTTCTTCCACGAGGGAGTTTATCACCGCTGCATTTGTTTCCAGACGTACCATTAAAGAATGTGACGCACACGTCTTGCAGACATCCTGTAGAATTTACACAGGTGACAACATAAATATTTCCATTTTAAGTGTGCCATATGCATCAGACGTTCAAAAGTCTGAGGCAGAGACTACACCTACACCTACCCCAACCCTAAACCTTCCCAGCTCCACCTCCTGGATCTTGTGTACTGCATTGAGGAGCTACTGGGAAATATAGTGGAGGCTTGTTACCTATGAAAGATAAACAAGCTTCATGATAAATAATCAGTGGGGCAAATATTGAGATGATTTAATTAATCGAGAAAAGCTGAAATTATCATGAATTTGGTGTCACCAATGTCACACTTTTATAATACTAATCATAAACTAGCTCCTCGTAATACTAAAGTTAAAGTATGTGCGATGTCACCCAAATCCACTACACATCCTACACATCCACTGAAGTGTGGTGTGCAACAAGTTGTGAGATTGTAACATGGGATCACATGTCATGGTCGTAAAGTCAGCCGGTGAGTGGCCTCTGTCCGCCGGGATTGGAATAACACGAAGACCCTCTTTAAAAGAGACTTAGATAAGCCACTCTTAAGTATGTGGGTAGAAACTGATCTGGGTGGAGTGAAAAAGCTGCAGCCCTATTATCAGCTCTTGAGATTTGAAATGTATTCAGCCCACTGGCTCATTACAGAATGCCAAGGAGTCGAGTTTTCCTAAGAATTGTCTCCACTAGCTAGTCCGTGTTTGATCTTTTTCTGTTTACAAGTTCAAGTTTGTTGCTCCAAGCTAATAGGTTACAGCTTTTTTGCCTTTCATCATGGTGTTCATCAAGGTATCATATGTATGGCATGAGATAAACATATGGTTGAGCCATTCCCTCCTGTCCCAGCGCAGGGAACACAACAAAGTTTTTTTTTTTTTTTGCGATTCCGTTTATGGCATGGTCTATATTTATGTAGAATGCCATCACTAACCACTGTCAACAGCTGCCCGTGGGTGCTATTTAAAGCCTTCTGATGTATAATATAAGAGGAGTCAACATGAAGAGATGTATGCGGTTTCTTCACAGTTCCCTTCACCTGCCCTTTTCCTCACATTTGTAGACCTGCCACCCTCGTGTCCTGTGCCGGCATGCAGGTGTGCTCACTTAGCGATGTTTCACTATTATGGCCTGTCAGATTCTCCGGATATCTCCAGAGGGTCATATGCACGGTTAGCGTGTGTGCTTCCTTTTGACAAGTCAATGTACATTTTATCTGTGAAGGTCAAGAGACATATGTTATATCCTGATGACTGGTTGGCAGCTCTTGGTATATATTCTTTGGGTTAAGTTTGGTTTTAAGGGCAACTTTTATGTTTAAGGACACGTCAGAATGGACATAAATCGAATAGACTAATCTAAATTTGACACAAAACCTTCAGCATCGGATTATCTTTTACCATTACTCTGAGAATCCTATTGTAACTGAAATGAAAGTACAATATGTTCTTACTAACTTATTTATAACAGCTTTGTTTGATACATGAGCTTTACGTTTTAATTTTGAACGACATGCTTATCCTCCTTGTTGACAGCTGCTTTGGCCATCTTGGCCGCAGCCTAATTTGTCATAGATTTTGTCTCGCAAAGTCCAGCTTTCGTCGCTGTTGTTCGCTCCTGCAAGTTGTTCAGGGATGTGCTGTTTCCCCGAGCCCAACATAGATCCATAATCACGTGGATTCCCTGTAATGTGTCACTATTCACGGATACTATGTCTCTGACTGCTGGATTTGGTGACAAATATCTTGCTTATTAGCAAACAGCCAACAGTAGAAATGGGTATTTAGAATAATTTAGTATTGGAGTACACTTATCAATGAATTTTGTAATTATTTGATGCCAGGGACCCCCAAAAATGATGATCCCCTATTTATCAAATATGTGTCTTTGTTTTGATTATAAATAAATTAATAAATAAATATGGTAGTTTACACACCAAGTAGTTTACAAAGCAAATATAATAAATATATAATATACAAAAAAAAAAAAAAAAAAAAAAAAAAAAAAAAAAAATATATATATATATATATATATATATATATATATATATATATATATATATATATATATATATATATATATATATATATTTGGTGTGTAAACTACCCCCCTCCCCCTTTTTTTTTATAAACTCTAAAAAATATTTCCATTGATCACTTAGAGACCCTGTTGAGACCCTCTGTGGAAAAAATTGGTCTGTTAAACATTTAACCTCTTAACCTGCGGCCTTATTTTTGTAGAATTTTCTGAAAACGACATACCCAAATAAAAAGATCTGCAGCATAAACCCTATGGTCTAAATTCATAAATCTGGACTTATTTTAAACTAGACACATGAAATATTGTTACACAAGAGTCATAATAACTCAAAATAGTATAGGAACAAAGTAAAAACAAGCTGAAATATGCATGAAAGTGAAAAAAAAAAAAGAGATGTTAATATAAATGGCCTGAAAATAACCTAAATATAAAGCTTAATGTCTGATCATACTTTGATTCAAACTTGAGGATGATTCTCTCAAAAGTGTAGCTTCTGTAAGCTTTTATGTAAAAAAAAGAAGCCTAGGCGTCCTTTCAAAAAGGCCATTTATATCAGAATATTTGTAATTGTAAAGACTAGTTTTTTATTCAAATAAATCTGCAATAAGCTGCTAATTATAATTATAATGAGGTGAAATATGAGATAATAGAGTAATTCTATTCTATATATATATATATATATATATATATATATATATATATATATATATATATATATATATATATATATATATATATATATATATATATATATATATATATATATATATATATATATATATATATATATATGAGATGTATAGTAATTCTAAACAAAGATTAAAATGCATTCTTTTTTTTTTTGTGGTGCTGGACAAGTGTGCAAAAAGCAGTTTGACATCCCTTTCCCTCCACTTTTTTTCCTCAAACCATGCCAAACTAAAAAAGAATTGTTGTTGTATGTCGTATGTTGAAGTTTAGAGTATGGAGTAAGTTTTTCAGAACTCATGGGTGTAACATGCATATGTTTCCTATTAATAAAACTTTCACTCCACCCTTTTAGAAATTCATAGACTAGTTCGGGTGAAAGATTTTACTACAGTGAAATATCCTGCTTGCCTTAATATTTCAACATGTGACTTAATTTAGAGGATAGTTTATTTTCTGTCTAATTACTAAGACGCTATCATTGGGAATTTCATTTCAAGGTTGAAAAAGTTTTTGTTAGAAGTTCTCCATTTTTTTTTTAAAATTCTGATTTATTCTATTTTACATCTAAACATCTGGCACTCAGATGTTTAGATGTGTAATTTAAGTCCGGTCATTACCACTTGTTTATTTGTGCATTTGAGTACAGTCATCTTATAACAAGCATAAGCTGTCGGAACTAACCGAGTGTATCGTGTATGCGAAGATATATGATGGTGAACAGCGGGGTAGCTGTTGGAATGATATGATGTGCTTCTCGTTTCCCAGGTACCCCTCAGCATGCTGCGTCCTCAACGAAGAAACCCCGCAGTCGTGGCATTTTCCACAGTCTCTTCTGCTGCCTTTGTCATGACGAGACGGATCACGTGCCCGTCAATAACAACTCTCCGCTGCTGGTGGAAGAGAATGGAACCATCTCAAAAGTAAGAGTTTATTTTAGTTTTGGTAACTTTTTATTTTGACGTCCCGTTGACTCCCTACCCTGTACTCTCTAGCATATTCTGAATACTGGCCAGCTCATGGTTAGCATAGATGGGAGCCACATGATCAGCTGTGATAGTGAGGAAACCAAAACCTCAAGCTAGCTTTTGCGCAATTCTTTTCCTGTTTACGAGCTCTCACAGTTGAATGTACCCTAATAAGTATTAATCTCATTTGCATTTATGTAAAGACCCTAAATTACTCTAAATAAATGCTGTTAACTTATTTAGCAAAAAGAAAAGCTATCTGCCCTCAAAATTCCCAACTAATTGAAAGGTGATATGAAGATATGTCAACTTTTTCCACTCATGATTCCATTAAAAAAATTATTCAAGAAAAAAAAAAACATGGCCGCGAACAACTACGAGCAGATCGGGTGTCAAGACGCTGTAGGTGTCGGGTTCAGATTTATGCCTTACTTCAGCTTTTTATAGTGATTTGATACACCAGGGGATATTTGTCACGTCTCTGAAGCACCAAAATAAATCGGTAGGTGTCCTGAAGGCGGGCTGAGTGCAGGGTTCATTGGAGTCTCAACCCCTTCATGTCAATGTGCACATTACTGCTGGTGTCTCAGGCAGGCTGTGGGCTCAACGAATCCCTTCAGCTTTATGAGCCCCCTCTGCAGATGCAGATCTCTGACAGTTCTTGCAGGCTTTCTGGAGAAGGCAAATCTATGGGAGAATGTCTGGAGTGTTTTCCTTCTTCTGACCTTTGCTAGTGTTTTGGAGAACGGATGCCTTTTGTCGAAAGCAACATTACTAAATACTTGGAATCCTCTTTGTTTTTTAAAAGCGAGCACACAGAAGTAAACATGCCCGCTGAACTGTGCTTTGGCCATTCTGAGGTCTCTGGACAAGGAGATCCAAAAAAGGAAAACCAGTCTTTGGAACGTGCTGCAGAATTGTGCACAGAACCAGAAACATCTTTTGGCCAAAATACCATCGAACTGAGTGAAGCTGATGGACTTTGCATTGAAAATGGTCAAATCAATGGTGAATTTTTAGATCAGTCTGGTTCATCTGGATATAGCTCTTTGTTGGACAGCTGCTCTGAGCACAGTGAGTGTTTTGAAACAAGCAGTTCTTCAGTTGACTTGGTTGAAATATGCCAAAATGATGAACTTTGTATTGCATTTGTGCCAAGTGATCAAAGAGAGATTTCTGATAACGATGCAGAACAGTTAACTTTGTCTGAGTTGAGCCTAGAAGATTGTGAGTCTTTTCAACAAGATGATGCAGAACAGATAATTTTAACTGAGATTAAATTGGATGATTGTGACTCTTTTGAACAGCATAATGCAGAACAATTAAACTCATCTGAGATTAGCCCAGATCTTGGTGAGTATTTTCAACAAGACGTTGCAGAAGAAATCATTTCACCCAAGATGAGCCTAGATGATTGTGAGCAAGATGATGTAGAACAGTTAACTGAGGCAGATCTTTGTGATTCTTTTCCACAAGTTGATGTTGACTCTTCACAATTTGATCTCTTAGATTATGAAATGCTTTCTGAATGTGCCGCAGAATATCGGGAAAAGTACAGCAAGTGTAAAAACAGCAGTTCGGAAGACAACTTATCTGATGAAAACGATGAAGTTGAACTAGATTCTGAAGACTGTGAGACATCCAAACAGTCCGAGCCTAACAATCAAAACAATCTTGATGAATTCCATGCCACACATTTTGAATCCCCTGACCTGTTACAGGACTCTAAAGAAAGTAAGCCATCTGACCACTCTGTGTCCCTTGAGCACACACAGCTTACTGGGCAAATGGACACCTCTGATGACAGAGTTCTGCTAAACAGCCTAGATGATTGCACTTGTATGTCGGAGACTTTTGATTGTAGCCGGACCTTTAACTCCTCGACTGAAGGACATCAAGACTGTAACCAACTCTTTGAGCACAGCGAATCTTCTGTATCTTTTAAGGCTTTAGAACAATGCACAAGCTGTGGAATGTACTTTGAAAAATGTGACGTCCTTGAACAATGCACTCCCTCTGTGCCCACTGACCATTCTGAGGGCCCACATCAAAGCAGACTTGCAGAAAAATGCCCAAAGTTGTCAGGAACACACGAGATTTTCTTTCACAACCCTGAAGTCAAAAACAAGGATAGTTTGCCTAATCATAGCAGCAGAACTAAGGGTAGAAAACCATATGAGTCCGAAGCCATGTTTTCTGGATCAATGGAAACCTTTGAGGCTCGCTGGCTTTCTCAATTTCTTACCGATCTTTTGAGGCATAATAAGGAGACTTCAAGTCTTGCTGCTGAAATAAGTGAGTCAAAAGAAGAGGTAGAAAACCCTAAAGTTGTAGATTCTATACCTGAAGTTCAAGCTTTGGATAACTGTAGGAAGCTCTGTAGAAAGTGTGAAGAGTTAGAAAAAGGAAAATGTTGTAATGATGAAACACTTCAACCTTTTCAACATGGTAATGATGATGAGGAGGCAACTTTTGAACTCCACTCAAATGTGGACATCTCCCTTGATGCAGTATCTACAGGAGCATGTACTTCAGATGAATCAAGTGAGGAGGAGTACAGTGACTGCATGGATGCAAAAAGTCAAAGTAGCTCTGAAACCGATGAATCATTCAAAAGTTTTGTTGATGAGTCTGAATCATTTGAAATGTTCTCAGATCAACCATGTGATAAGGAAAACCTTCTTGCAGAGGATACTGAGTCCTCTATTCATATATTACAGCCAGATGAGTGCCACGAAGAAGGTTATAAGAATTTTGACATGTATACGCAGGAAAATTTAGACGCTTGTGAAGAAGCATGTGAGATTGATTCTGAGCAACAAGTGACAGGAAAGGAAAGCAGTAAAACGTATGCTGAAGCTGTAGCTGTTGGACTTCCTATTGAACCAGTTCAAATCCATGAATGTGCCAATTCAGCCAAGGTCTGTGAAATTGAAGCTTATGTGCCTGATTTTATTGATGAGAGTCTCACATTTTATTCTGAGGGCAATGATCTTTGCGTCATAAATGAAGAGGACGTTGATATGCATGTGCAAGTGTCACATGCCTGTGTTGCAGCCATTGAAGGTTCTGGATTGAAAGAAGTGGTTGAAAATGCTTTCAACAATATATCTGGAGATTCCACAGGGTCCTGTGCTGTAAAGAACACATTTCAAGAAGTTGATTCATTGGAATCACCTGAAGAAGAATTGGTGGAAAATGAGGTCAGTCAGAATTTAACAGAATTGTACAGGTCTGAGAACAAGGAAATCATACAAGATCTCAGTTCTGTTGTTGAAAGTGATGAAAATGAGGAGACACACCCTGCCTTTGAAAATGAGGGGGCTCATAGACCTTGTTGTGGAGAGATTGAAACTACTGAAGATGAAGAAACAACCCAGTTTGATTTTGAGGATCTTGTGAGATGTTCTGAGGAAAGTGACAAATGTAAAGAGACGCCAACTGCCGCTCAACTGCTCCCTTGTGCCTTTGAGGAACAGTCAAACTCAGTGACTGGCTCCCTTTGTGTATCAGATGGTCAGCAAGAGGCCCATACCGAGCCAAACGACACCTCTGGGCTCCTTCTTCCTCCTGAAACAGATAGTCTGCCTGAGGAGAATAAGCAAAATAAAAAATTTGAGGAACTTATACATCAAGTTGCTAGAAGTGAGGCATCTGAACAGGATGCATTTAGGTCTGACCAAAAAAAGACAAGTGAACAGAATGATTCTTATGAGGACAGTGATATATCTGAAGATGAAGAGTACCCAGAGGACTGCGATTGTGAAATCTGTGTTCCTCCCACAGATCAGGTACCTTTTTCTTAGGAGAGGTGCTTGTTGATTGATTTTTAGGAGTTGAAGGCACGTTTTAAAAATCACACCTTGAATGCACGAATTTGACAGTACAATGTCAAAAGAGTTTGCTTGTAAAGGAATGTGTTTGAATTTTAATTAGTATGAAGTCAGTGGCAACAGAACTAAAATAAGACCGCATGCTGGGTTCTTATTCCATGTCATATGTTATGTTATTTAAATCAGAGTCATCTGTACACTCTCCCACTTGTAACGAATCCTGAAGGCTGTGTAGGTCTTGAGATATTCATTCTGTAAGCATGGGACAGAGACGGTTTCAGACTGTCTGTGCACTGTGAGCAGCTTTGCAATTCCACCCCAGCTGCAGTCAGTCACTTGATCTTCCTCTGCTTATGGCATGCTCGTGCTTAAAGAGCTACCTTATGCCCCCTTATGGATAGTCATGTCTATAACTAATACACCCAGTTTGGGATGGGCTGTAGGACCAAAATCTTATCATGGTGTATTTGCATTTTGTTAATTGTACTCTACCATTCAGATCTTTTGGGGTCAGTAGGAATTAGATTTCAGCAAGGACACATTAAACTGATTAAAAATGACAGTTAAGACTTAAGAAACTTCTGTTCATCAAAGATTCAGGTTTTCCACAAATATCAAAGGTACAGTTCAACCAAAAATGAAAATTAGCCCATGATTTACTCACCCTCAAAGGCCTTTATTAACCCCTGGAGCCGTGTGGGAGTATGCTTATTATGGATGGATGCACTTTTCTGGGCTTCACATTTTAGGCTACCATTATAATGCTTGGATTAGCCAGGACATTTTTTTTATATAACTCTGATTGTATTTGTCTGAAATGAAGAATGTCATAAACACCAAGGATGGCTTGAGGCTGAGTAAATCATGTGATAATTTACATTTTTGGATGAGCTATCCCTTTAAGCAGCACAACTGTTTTCAACATAATGATAATAAATAAGAAATGTTTCTCGGGCTCCAAATAAATAAACAGTAGAATATTTTCTGATGTGTCATGTGACCGTGAACACTGGATTAAACACAGGAAAAAAAACATGCTTCCAAAAATATAGGAATAAATTACATTTCAAAATATATTTTAGTAGGAATATTTTTTCAAAAAGCACAAGACTTTGGTGAGCATAAGACTTAAAAAATAGAAATCCCGTCCACCCGCCCCCCACCCCCCAATACACACACACAACCCCCTTAAATGTAATGGGGAACATTTCTTTAAATATATTAAATAATGGCTTTTTTATATAATACAATATTTTACTAATTATTATTTATTTTTTAACAACAAATTAAAGATAAGTTTGACAGTCTAAAACTTGGGTTTAAACGAAAGATTCTAATTGTTAAAACAGATAATTCATGTTTAAATTCTGAACACACGAACATACATTCTGAATATACATGTCTTACATATTTTCCATGTGACTATCCGCCAATAGCTTTCCTCATACACCAATGAATTTGAACTAAAATCTTTACCAGTTGACACACTTAACAGTTCAACATACAGTACATACCATCATACCGGCCAGTCCTATATATATTTCTCAGAAAACTAGAGTGTTTACTAACAGAGTAGAGAAGACTTAAAATGAATCATAATGTTAATGTAAAGCTGATATGTAATCTTGTGTCTTTATTTTTTTAAAATATAATTTTTAGTTTTCCTGTGATCATTAAGCCATGACCCAGTATAACATGAGCTCAATATAATGTCTGATTGGACAGTATAGTTTGTTTTTCTGAGGTGAGAAACTTTTCATTTACACACACTTTTGAGTTTCGACCCAACAGTTGAGAAACATATGACCTATGCTGGATTTTACTGTAAAATAGTTTCTTGTTGTAAATACCAACTTAGCTACTTATTTACCAGTGTCCTTGAAATGTGAATTACAGGTCCCAGCCAAGCCACTTCTTCCGCAGATAAAGTCTAAAGATGTAGGGAAGATCTGTGTAGTAATTGATCTGGATGAAACACTAGTCCACAGTTCATTCAAGGTAAGCCTATTTGTTGAGTCCTCTTTTTCCATCAGTTTATAGCTGACAGCGGGTGTGAAGAAACTATATGTCACATGTGCTGTTGGCAGTTCAACTAATCATATCATGGCTATGAGATATACTTGACTAAATGTTATAGATAGACATTTAACACCATTGCGTGTATTCACATCATCGCAGACCATAAAGCTGAAGTGTTAAAATGTTTTCTCCTGTCTGAGCTTTAAGTTCACCCAAAAAAGAAAATACTGTCATCATTTACTCACCCTCATGTCATTCAAAATGGTATGACTTATTTATTTAGTTTTGAAATGTTTCAGTGTTTTTGTGTGTTTGTCTATACAATGATAGTCATATTTTTATGTCGGGACTGATGGGAGGATAAACCTGTTTGTAGTTTATGTAGTGCATATTACTTTTGAAATACCAATTGTTGATAGTAGTGGTACAGAATGTTTTAATGCATTTTTTTGCATGTTGCTTTACATTCCTATTTTAAAGTGACCAATATCTGTCTCTACTGTAAACTGACAGTTGCCTCGTATGGAAGCAGGGTAAAAACTCCTCCAGTATTAGTTCAATCTGTTCTTGCATGTTAATGTAGACAAGTGTTTTGCAGGTCTAATGCAACGTAATGAAAATAATTTTTGTATTTGTGATTGTGATTGTATTTGTAAAATGTGATTGACAACTGAGAACACAACAGAAATTGCCTACTTTCTTTCTAGATACCAGTCACAAGTTATTTTCCAACCTTCAGAGTTAGTAGGAAGTGTACCAGTGTAAATACACATAAGATAATTTGAGCTGATGGAAAGCGAAGAATTTTCTTGAGAAAGTGCAGTTTTGCTTCATTTGGTTAAATGATTCTGTTGTACTGCATTTAGTGTTTGTTTTTACACGCATACATGCACTTGGAGAATTGGGGCCTCCCCTGATTTGACTCTTTATGGAAGTTTTTTTCTTGCTGGCTGCATGACATCATAGAGATGCTATGTGCACAATTTGGGGAAGCCAGGAGGAAAAGGAATGTTTTCCTCACAGGAGTCTCAGCTTTGACTGTTTTAACGACTGTATCTACTCATTGTACTCAGTGAACTTGTCTAAGGCCCTGTTTACACCTGGTATTAAGATGCGTTTTGTTCGATCGGATCACAAGTAGACAAGGAGGGAGATACATTCTTGTTTAAACCGGTGTTTTAATCTGTCTCTTTTGTTCACTTTTAACCGTTTCTGAATTGATCGAGGGAAGGGTCTATGGGCAGGTAAATGCATGGGCTTTTTTTCAGATCTAATGGGCAAAATTAGCTTGCACAATTTACAAATGAACGTGAAAGGATACGATAGAAAACATGGAGAGCAGCAGCTTTCGTTTCTGCTCTGACAGTCGCAAGACGATTCCGAATGTGGCGAGTGTGTGTTAGAAATCAGGAATGGTGAGAGGACATTTTGCCTGGTATGTTTTTCGTCTTCAAACCAAACTTGGGCTTTCAGTCAAAAATGTTTAAAACCCGTCTGGGTAGCGTGCTTCCCATAATGTTTACGCATTAAGCCAGTAGGTGGAGGAAGGGGCGTAGTTATGGGGTGGCCATGGGTTGCCAGTGCCACCCCTCAAACTTGGCCACCCCTGTTGCGCAAGGTTTTTTATGGCTTTAACAGCTGATTTTTCTCAGTTAAAAAGAATTGAAACTAAGGCCTTGTACACACTTCAGTTAAACTAAGTCACTTTACCTATTAGTTTGGGAAAAATAACAAGCCCAAAGATGCCTATAATAAGTGGACATGGGAACGCTGCAAATGCACGCTTGGTGAAGCAACTTTACAAGCATAAACAAAAACACAGAAGAGGGACGGTCTAAAATGTTCTTCAAATGCATGTTTACATAGAAAAATAATGAGAAAATAGCACAGTGGAATGTAAAAAAAATCCTTAAAGTTTAGCCTACAAAATTAACAAATATTATGCACGCTCACGCATTAGGTAATCACATATCCTGTGATAGCACAAAGAAGGCACATCCATTTGCATTGCAATTTGCAACACAACAAAAATATAAATGAACACGCCTTTTGCATTTTTAATTTAAAAAAATTGCGATAACAACTTTAAGCCATTTTATTGGTTCTAGGCTACTCAAAGAGCCCTACTGGTTACAGTATACAGAGACTCATATTAAAGAACTAATGCCAGGCAAAAATGCAATCATAGGAATGGTTATACAGTTTAACCAGTTTGTTGAAAATGTTTTAAGGTATTAGATGCAGGATATACAGTAATCTTCTCTAGATTTGAAGTGTTTTTTTGTTTTTTTGCCCGCCCCAATAAAATAACTGGGTCTTACCTGGCTACCCCTGAAAATAAGTTTTAGCTTAGTTTCAGGTCAGGCTTCTACGTAGGTGAATGCATTCGACCACATGTGCGTTTGCTCTATCCAGCTGAATGCGTTTTCGACTACATCTGGAAGTTGTCCAAAGTGGACAAGTTTAAAACTTTTTAGACACCATTCACATCTGTATTTAGTATCGTTCATTTGTTATCCGATTGATGACAACGCTTCTTAATACCAGGTAATTAATAAACAGGGACTAAGTGTATTGAGTGTATTCAATTTAAGCTGTTTGTTTAATTGCAAATGCAGTTTAAAAAAGCTCACTGTTAAGTAAGTAGGTCATTAAAAAGTAAAAGTCATACTGCAGGTTTTTTTTAGTTTTTTTTAACAGCAAAGAGTTGTGTTCCAATGAAAATGAACGGCATACTGGTTTGAAATGACCCGAGAGTCAATAATGACAATTTTTATGTTTGGAGTTAACTATTACTTTAAAGTCAGTCAGAAGTAAAATAAGTGTGATCTTCTAGCACAAGACATCACTAGTAATGTTACTTCATGCCACATCTGTGAATGTAGGTCACACTGTCCTGACATCTCTATAACACATAAACGAGATTATCTCAACATTTGAGATTGAGTTTCTAGACCTATCTAAAGACCACTCTCAGGGGCTGTGGCAATATTCTGAAAATGACTGGAGCCTGATGGGTGTTTACACATCCTGTCAGTCATTGACTCAGTCAACTGCAAATGTAATATAGGTTTATCTTATTTTTCTGCCGGCAACAATTATATCAATTTTAATGTGTTTTCTTCCCAGCCGGTAAACAACGCTGACTTCATCATTCCAGTGGAAATTGATGGGACAGTACATCAGGTGAGCATAACCTGTTCTCATGCAATGTTGTCCATGGATAACTGACGATTAGAAGGATATGCTATGACATTAGCTGTAGGGCAATCAATCAGAAAAAAGAGAAAAGATTATGAGTTATTTTTATTCAATCATGAAATGTGTTGATTACCATAATCCCAAGATCCTCAAAATACGATGATCCCCTTGTGAAGAATCTGCTTCCTAAAATATAAATATATGATATTGATATATATATATATATATATATATATATATATATATATATATATATATATATATATATATATATATATATATATATGTATGTGTGTGTATAAATAATGATGATGATAAAATCAATATAATTAAATAATCACTTTTTCTTATGCACTGAAGCCAAAGTAAATTATTATAGTATTATCTGGAAAATATTGAGTTGTATATCAAGTGTATCTTTTTTTCCCCTATCTAAACACTTATTATTAGATGTATAGAATTTTTTTTTTTTTTTTTTTTTACATCAGATTTATTTGTACAGTGCTTTTCATGATAAACATTGTTCAAGATTGAGAACAGCGTTTATAGTTATCTTTCAAATCGATACAGTTTAGATAAATACGTATGTTATAGATATATAGGGCCAGATTTACTATAAAGGACAAATTAGAGACAAATTAGAGCACAATTCCATAAAGTGCTAATGGGAGTGTAAAGTTCTGTGCGTGATATACTGATGCAAATTAAAGGGGGGATGAGTTCAGAAATCAACTTTCCCTTGAGCTTTTGATATACAAGGTCATTGTAATATAAGAATAGCCGTTCGGATCGCGCTAGCCAGCAGCAATAATCATGCCGAAGAAGATAGCAAGATATTGTGAGAAGAACACAGTCGCTGCATAAGCTTCCTTCTGATCCTTATATTAGGAATGTGTGATTGCACATGTCTTCCCATGTGGGCTGGAACTTCATTTAAAATAAATGAAGTTCCAGCTCACATGGGAAGACATGTATGCGTGTTCGCTTTATTTCACTGCGGAATCTTTTTTAAACAAGTCTCAGATTTGCAGACAATGCTATGTGCTTTCTATATTAGATCTGATAGGAATGGTGCAACACACTTAGAATTAGTGTTGGGTAAGTTACTCTAAAAAAGTAATTAATTACTAGTTACTAATTACATCTTCAGTAGTGTAATTAGATCACTGTACAAATTACTCTCTCCAAAAAGTATTTAATTACTTATTACTAATTACTTTCTAAATCTTATATCAACCTCAACTAGTTAAGTGATTCAAGGATATACATGAAACAGCTCTTTTAATTAATTAAAATAAATATAAAACTGCATAAATTATTCTTATTAACTAACCAAAGTATTACAAATGCTACAGTATGCAAATGATGAAAAAAACATGCATTTTACAGTTAGACATTAAAATCTGATGTTAATTCCATTATTGTATTAGATGTAATAGTTCTACAATCTAAACACAGTATTTAGTTAAATTACATCAGAAGTAACTGTAAATTACAGAAAAAAATAAGAGTAATCCCTTACTTTACTTTTTCAAGGGAAAAGTAATTAAATTACAGTAACTAATTACTTAGTAACTAGTTACACCCAACACTGCTTAGAATAAAGTAAAACACTTAGTAAAACATCTTTTTTTATATGTAATGGTAGTCCCGGGGCTAGGGCTGGGTATTGTTCAAAATCTTTTAATCTGGTGCCAATTACGATAATTAGTTCCGATACTGGTTCCTAACGATACTTTTTACGATACCATATGCAACCGACTAGCAGCACTAGCTACCATACATAAAGTGGTAGTCAACATTATGCATTCGGTTTAAGTAGAGAAATTACACTTATCTGTATTTCCCCAAGCACGGTTGTCCCCCCACCCTTCTCCCTCGCTGGCCTGCACTCACACTTGACGTACTGGGCCGCACACTTGCGTCATTCATGATGCAAATTTTTGTTTTGAAGAAGTACAGAAGAAAAGCACTTTCACTAATAGACTGCCTAATAGATTTATCATTGATGCTGCGCAGCGATTTTTACTTGACTGCACTGCACGTATCAGAAGATTACTACGGAGGCAGCTGACTTGATGGAGGAATATACCGCTTTACTCGCAAACTTCAATTCATGTTAATCAATAAGGTGATAACCAGGACTGTTATAAACCTAAATACTTGATTTAATCGAAAAGTGTAT
Organism: Pseudorasbora parva; assembly: GCF_024679245.1. Classification (NCBI taxonomy): domain Eukaryota; kingdom Metazoa; phylum Chordata; class Actinopteri; order Cypriniformes; family Gobionidae; genus Pseudorasbora; species Pseudorasbora parva. The sequence continues at coordinate 41,910,711 of NC_090176.1, forward strand.
CCAAGTAGAAATAATTCGGTGTTTGCTATCGTAATGATGACAGTAGTGCACAGCTGTTTCCGTGCTCTGGCGCAGTTAATAATCACTACATGCGAACCGCGCTCTGGCTCACCTCTTCCAAGCGGGCCAAACAAACCGCGGCAGGGCACGGAACGGAGCGCTCACACTTGTCAAATGAACTGGGCTTTGGGGCTCAAACGCGCTCGAGCACAGTACAGATCGTCCAGTGTGAATACACCACCGCCATTGGTCACCTCTTATTGCATATGTTGCACTTTGCTGATTGATTTGGCATCCACTTTTTATAAAATGTAGACACACTTTAGACCTCTTTGGTATTGTAAAATGACGCGGTAGAACGCATGAGAAAAAACAACTACACTTGTGCTGTGTCTAGTGTGACTGCGAGTATCTTCAGAAATCCTCCTTGTCATGTGGTGGTGGACAGCCAATCTCCGGTGCTATAGGTCCTTACATGCAAGTATGCTGCAGGCTCGAACAGACAGCCGCTTGGCTTTTGGAACCGAAATTTGGCACCGAAAGATAAATAACTTTTCGATAATAATTTAGATACATCGTTTATCCTTTGATACCATAAAAGTATCGCCGTTCGGTGCCCAGTCCTACTCGGGGCTTTGTGTTTACCAAAATGGAAGCCTGTCGGCAGGCAGTGAATCTCAAATAGTGAAATAATATTCCTTTCTTGATCTGTGTGTGTGTGCACGGTTCACGCTTATATCCACCGATCGTGCTGGCCAAGTATTACAGAAATAATATTCCAATCAATTGCGGGTGGATGAGAAATAAATGATTGTGTTTGTTTGATAAAGACGTTTACGAGCCCTGTGATCGAGAGAATCATTACTGTTGCCGCTTTCAAAACAATCCCTCTCTCATGTGAACTGAAGTTTAAAAAGTGAAATCATAATCAACCACCCCTTTAAAGAACACAGATGCAGCCGGATCATTTCCAGAATGAGCAATCAACCTGTTAGCGTCTAGTTTAAGACATGCTTTTTTTGGGTGGTAAATAATGGCACAAACACCAGTACATTTGCTAGCACAACCCTTAATAAATCACCTTGCGTGATTCAATTAAATACTCTCCCCCAATAAATTTTGCGTCTGAAAGGGAAACTCCTGCAAATGCATATGCAATAATGTCAGCTCCAATAATAACCCTGTCCATGCCTTTTCAGTGCTAATTAATCACTGCATGTCTTTAGTAAATCTTGACAGTATTTTTTAATGCCAAAAGAGGGTTTGCATTGGCGCAAGCTGTTAGTAAATCTGACCCATAATAATTTCCCATTGACCCCCTAGAATCCTTTTGCTGCCCCTGGCGTTCCATGGATTACGGTGTTGTTGTATTTACATTTTTAATCTGGTTGAGAATTGTAGCCAGTCAGAGCCCATTATTCGCATGAATGCAGTGGTGAATCAAGGGTGTGTAAATAGCTCTAAAGGGCTGTCAGCATCAGTCCTAATTGGACGAATGTGTAATGTTTCACTTCTGTTCTCAAACAATGTGTGAAACTGTGAAAATATGCAGTGACATATGCAGCTTTGTTAATTTATATTGTGAGCATTGTCTTGTTTTTCTGTTGTTTGCTCCGTGCATACAAACATAAAGAATACTGCTGTTTCCCCACACAGAATTTATTTTAATGTATTAATTAAAATGAACAATTGTCTTTACAATATCAAGACAAATAATCATCAGTTATGCTTTTGTCATAATCATGCCTGTGACCACTATTTGTCTGTCTGCTGTCACACAGTGTTGAACAATGCACGCATTTTCTCCTCTGTTTACCTATTGCCGCTTAACACGGGTGTGCAACCTGACAGTTTCGTTGCCATCTCGGCTGATGGGTCAGAGCAGCAGGTGGCTATTTCTGTGTCCTGACGAAATGGAGAAACCCTGACTGGCTTCTGAGAAGTCATTGGCCATCAATCTCTCTTCAGAGCGATTCTCCTGCTCTCTCTCTCGCTCTCTCTCTCTCTCTCTCTCTCTCTCTCTCTCTCTCTCTCTCTCTCTCTCTCTCTCTCTCTCTCTCTCTCTCTCTCTCTCTCTCTCTCTCTCTCTCTCTCTCTCTCTCTCTCTCTCTCTCTCTCTCTCTCTCTCTCTCTCTCTCTCTCTCTCTCTCTCTCTCTCTCTCTCTCTCTCTCTCTCTCTCTCTCTCTCTCTCTCTCTCTCTCTCTCTCTCTCTCTCTCTCTCTCTCTCTCTCTCTCTCTCTCTCTCTCTCTCTCTCTCTCTCTCTCTCTCTATGACAGTATGATGCCTTGTTCCTTTAAAGGCCAACGGCCCCAGTTACACCAGGAGACCGAAGACGGCAGACATGACAGACATGGCTTAGGCCTGTTTCAAGTAATCCAGGATAGGCTTGTGATGTCAGGAAAGCCTATTCGGGATGACTTGGTTCAGGAGTGAGACCACCAGCTTCATAAACAAGCTTGGCTGACCTAGTTGTTAGAGTAAAACAGCCCGTTTTATTGCTTCTCTTAAAACGGGGTTTATCGTTCTACGGTCACATAAAGCTCATCGTTATATGGAGCTTCATATCAAGATGCAGGCTAATATAAATCTTATTTATTTAGTAATAAATCCTAGCTGTAACATTGCAAAGCACTTTATGAATGTGACCTGCTTTAGTTTAGTCTTCCTCGTATGCAGTTTTTTTTTCTAGCTGTGAGTTTGATACTTTGAAGTATTGACACATTTGAACTGTTTTTTCCTCTGTCCTTCTGAATGTAGGTGTATGTGTTGAAGAGACCTCATGTTGACGAGTTCCTTAAACGGATGGGGGAACTGTTTGAGTGTGTGTTATTCACTGCAAGCTTAGCCAAGGTAAGAAATGCAAAAGGAGTTTTACACTATGCAGTGTTCAGCATTAAATTGATTAAGAAATAGGATTTAACATCACCTACAGTCAGTTTTATAGATTAGATGGGTTTATAGATTCATGAATTTTCAAACTTGTAAAAAAAAATTATTTGGTGTGCTGACTTTGTTAGTCATGCCACTGCGCATATATATATATATATATATTACATGTATACATACATACATACTGTTGAGCCAAAACATTGACCAATCACAGGTGAAGTTGCTCATCTTCTAACAAGGCCACATATTAAAGGTTTAGTTCACCAAAAATGAAATTTCTTTCATTAATGACTTCTTTATTTCTTTACCCTAATGTCGTTCCACACCCGTAAGACCTCCGTTCATCCTCGGAACACAGTTTAATATATTTTAGATTTAGTCCGAGGCCTTTCTGTCCTTTGAATGTAAGTGTATGCCCACTTGCAGTAGTCCATATGTGACATCAGTTGGTTAGTTTTGAAGCGTTGACAATACATTTTGGTCCAAAAATAAAACAAAAAAAACCTGACTTTATTCAGCATTGTCTTCTCTCCCGTGTTCCTCAAATAAAGAATCAAGCGGTCATGATTCAAGATTCAGATCGCCTGTCGAATGGGCACACTGCTGAAATCTCATGACATTGGCGATATGAATCACGAATCAATCTGCTGATTCGCGGCCGTTTGAGTCTTAATTTGAGGTTTGAAAACAAATGCGGAAGAGAAAACAATGAACAGAGGTCTTACGGGTGAGGAACGACATTAGGGTGAGTCATTAATGAAAGAAATTTCATTTTTGGGTGAACTAACCCTTTAAGGTCTGGTTAGATTAGGTGGTAAGCAAACAAACAGTTCTCATAATCAACTTGTTGGATGCAAAAGAAATGGGTAGGTTTGAATGAATGGCTTAATTCTTATGACATGGTGACTTGGTCAGAGTGGTCAGATCTCTGAAACGGGAAGGCTTGTGGATTGTTCCTGGTCAGCAGTGGTGAGAATTTACCAACAGAGGTCCGGGAAAGGACAAATCACCTACCGGGTATTGCCTGAGGCTCATCAATGCACGAGGACGATGAAGGTCAACAATGGCACAAGTCACACAAAATTTTAATGATGTTGGGAGGAATGTGTCAAAACACATCTGCTGCATATGGGGCTGAGTAGCCTATGATGACCCCTGTCCTCCGTGAAAAGCACATACAATGGGCACGCGAGCGTCGTGAACTGGACCTTGAAGGTCCTCTGGTCTGATGAGTCCTGTTTACTTTTACATCGCTTGGACATCCGCGTACATGTGCAATGTTTACCCGGAGAAGTGATGAAGCGTGATGCTCTGGCTGGCTGGATGCTCTGGGTGTGGCCATTCATGTGAAGTTAAATTTGACACTTGCCACCCACCTAAACATTGTTGCAGATGAGGTACACTCCTTTATGACAATGGTGTTCACTGATGGAAGTGGCCTCTTTCAGCAGGATAATCCACACTGCAGTGCACACATTGTTCAGGAATGTGTTGTGGAACATGATGAAGTTCAAGATGTTGCCCTCAATCCAATTGAGCATCTGCGGCTCCACCTCGCAACCTATAGGACTTGCTAACGTCTTGGTGCCAAATACCACAGGACACCTTCAGGGGTCTTGTAGAGTGCCCGCCTATAAATCACAAAGACTCACACATACATGCATACAGCAGATACACATACACCATACACAAACACACATTACACATTTCAGTTGTAATTTGAAACTTTTGGATTACTTTTGACTTTTAGTCTTAAATAGTTCATCACATCGATTTATATTGGATTATCGTGTACTATAGTGATATAAAAAGAAAAATAAAGTGCTGTAAATGACATCAACAAAATAAAGAACATCAAACATTACATTATGTCAGGGTTTTCCAAACTGGGGTTTGTAAAGGAACTGCTGGGGTTTTGTAAATTGATGAAAAGGTAATAATTAACCCTTAAAATGTAGAATTTTCAAACAATCCAAGTAAAACAAACTAAAAAGATGAAATATTTTACTTGTTTTATGCTGTGTGAACTCTGACTTGTGCATTTCCACTGGGGAAAAATTGGAAGACTTTCTGAACATAAAATTCTGTGTTTTTTTTCTTTCTAGTATGCTGATCCCGTCTCGGATCTGCTGGACAAGTGGGGAGCTTTCCGAAGCCGTCTTTTCCGGGAATCTTGTGTGTTTCACCGTGGAAATTATGTCAAGGACCTAAGCCGTCTAGGCAGGGATCTCGACAAAGTAATCATTGTGGACAACTCGCCAGCCTCCTACATCTTCCACCCAGACAATGCTGTAAGTTACTGCCTTTCTTTGTTATTTTGTGCATATAACTGCTTTGGGTCTGATGATATAGTCAGTGCTTAGCCTGCTAAAGTAAAGTTTGTCAATGGTTTGTCCCAGCATTCATATTATTTTTAACAAACTCTCTTCTCTGTCATGTTTAGGTACCTGTAGCCTCCTGGTTTGATGACATGTCTGACACAGAGCTGCTGGATCTCATCCCTTTCTTCGAGAGACTGAGTAAAGTGGATAATGTCTACACTGTGCTCAAGCAGCAGAGGACTACTAGCTAGCTAGCACTAAGGCAGCTGTCACTATGGGGCCAGGGAGGCTGCTGGGCTCGGAGCACCACACTGCTTCCCCCTAACAGGACCAGCCACTAGCTCAGTCCTCGTCACCTACCCAGAATTCCATTCACATGATGTTTGATAGAGAAAAGAAGGCGAATGACAGAACTGTGAAGGACTGCTTTATCCATTACAAGCATAAAATAACAAGCTGATTGTTTTAACACACGAACGGGTGAATCTCAGGAAAGCGGACAACACCATATTTCACCCTGAAGTCAAATAATAGAAATAAGAAATGATATTTTGCTTAAAATAAAATTATTATAATTTATTATAATTTTTTTTGCATTTGTGACAATATTTTGACCCCCCCCCCCACCTGTTTCCATGCAAAAAATGCAAACTTATATTTACTGTAATGTGTAAAGAAATATGATAATATATTTACATTATATATATGTATTTATACATTATGGTTGTATTTTTTGTATTGCCTTTATGCTTAGTTTATGCTTAAAGTACTATATTACAGTTATGAAAATCACTATTGTGAATAATAATGGAAATCTCACACACACACACAAAAAAAAATATTAAAAAGTAAAATGTCCAGATTTAGAATGGTAATAATAAACTTGAATTATCATTAAAAATATTTCACAGTGCAAAGAAACTAAAATGTAATTGTCATAAAATATGCTCTTTATGCAAATATTATTTTGTATTTATTTTTCACTTGATTTCAGGGGTAAATGTGGCCTAGGCTTGTTTTCGGTGAGATTCACCAAAAGACATGCGTTTCCTTCTTTGCAACTCTTTCTTTTTCGTGGTTGAGGGAAGCCCTGTTAAAATGAAACCAGTTGATTGTCCTCTTCGGTGGGTGGAAAGATTTGTGTTTTAAGAAAATAACTTCCTCTTCTTGGGTTTATATCTTGAGTTAAGCTTCCCTCATTCCCTGTGTTAAATGAGTTTACCTCAAGATCTCAAGTGAGGACAAAACCATAAATGGCAATCACATGGAATATGCTGTCTTTTTTATCTAGACAAGTTTATTGGACTCCGAAACGAGCATCCCTTTTATTTTTCAAAAATCATGTTTTTTTTATTTCCATTTTAATTTCTAAATCAAACATGAAAAAGGAGTCATGATACAATCAGCAACACTTGAAATTCAAGTTTCACAAAGCAACAGTTGTAAGAAAGGGAAATCGGCCTAACACCTATTGTGTCACACGGCCCGTTTTCACTCCGAAGGTTAAGCTAATGCACCTTTTGAATTGTATACAGTATGCTTTATTGTGTCTAATGTGAGGTCCTTCAATGTGGCCTTAAAATTACTGTAGCAAATTTTTGTCAGACAATATCAAAGTGGTCTTATTTACAAAATCAGTTTGTCTGATACTGTATAGTTCTAAATTCATAACAGTATGCCATTTTGTGTGTTTGTATTAATCAAAACAAGTAAAGAATACTGGAATCAAACCTTTGATTTGTCAGTGGAAACAGATGTTCGACTTGTAATGCCTTAACACTCCATTAGATCACTAAAGCTGTTATGTGGTTTATTGAGAAAGTGATTCGGCCATTGGCGTAAGCATGCTGTAACGTGGCCTGGAGAGCCCCTGTTAACGTGCAGTTGACGTGCCTTGTTAGTTGTGCCATTTAATATGGATGGTTTTCCTCATGGGATCGTATACTTGCTCAGCACTATCTGAGTTGATTGTTCTGCAAGTGCCAATGTTGATGTTTCGACACATAATGGTGATGATGATGTTCATGTGTACGCGAGAGAGCGGAAAGATGATGTTATGGTTTTTAATACTGGTGTTTTGTCAATTTTTTCAGTGTTTGACTTTTTAAATAGATTTGGGGATGGCGAAACATGTGCCATCTTTCTATATTTGTGATATTAATGAAAATAGAGCTGTGCCATGATGAAAAAAAAAAAGATTTTGTTATTCATAAAAGCTTAGAGCCACTTGAGTGTTGAATATTTAATTCTTAAAAAGCACAATTTATCTCCCCTACCTTTTCTATGAATATAATTATACATAAAAAGCCATTAAAAGGTATTTTTTTACCTTTTAAAACGAATTTATAGAAAAATAAAAAATACTTAATGTCAGTATTATTATTTTTTATTATTATTTTTCTGATAACACTTTTCAATACTGGCTATGGAAAATACTTTATTTCATTTTCCCCCCTTATTTTTGCTAACAAGTAAACAAATTTCTCGGTCCAGGTGACGGAAAGATTAATTAGGGGTTGAAAATCTGTGAAGTTAAATTTATAGGAGCTTATTGTAAAAGTGTTACGTTCCACTTTTCTGTTTCTAATGTCAAGAAAACTAAAACACATCAAACTTCAACGAAGAACAACCTATATTTACTGGGTATGTAGGTACATGTCTTTAAACATTTGAAACTGATGATGCGATTTAAGACGTTACTGAATCGCAGGTCTGACACTACATTCTCCGAGGTCTGACTAATCGTCAATCTCAGCAAGACTTCTCACACTTGTCTACTTATGCAACAGGACCAGCCAGGCCCATGTTTTTCAGAAGTTATGTAACGGTCTTGGTAGTGCTTGTTTTGATCGATACACCTTTTTAATATTCTCACAGATGCTTAAGATAGGCCACGAATGTATTTATCTTAATGTGTAATTGTTGAATCAGAAGCGTGTAGGCTAATGCTAGTTTTGGTATGAACAAAAATGTGATGATGGTTCAAGGCTTATGTATATTTGTAAATCGTTTTACTATAGGCAAATTATCTGCCCTGAGTAGCAGTCAGTTTTCACATAGACTATGTTAATATAATATGCTCTACAGACTGTTTTATATGTGCTGTGGGTGCTTAGATAAGTGAAGACTAGAATTTAAAACGTATTGCTTTAAAAAAAACTGTTAGGTTGCTCCATTCTATTCTTTAATGTTTTGAACGTTAATGGCCCCACCTAGCGTTGCATGTAGAAATGAATAGCCATGATGAAATGCCCAATGCAAACGATCTTCAACTAAATACTTTTAAACACAACCAAAATTAAATGCAAGTCAGTAATTGATTACCAAAATGACACATTTAAATATTATCCTGTGAAAAATGAATCTTAATACCTTAAAACAGTTAGTGAATAGGGCTATAACACGAGCCACGACTACACCCTTAATTCATTTAAAACCACAACACACCTGCCCAGAGATCCACTCGCCCAACTCTAGGCTACTGTAGGCTAGTAAACGCAGGTGGTTATGGAGGACCAAACTACTCAAAATGAAATAATTTAATAATTAATTAATTTAACAAAACAACAATTAAATGTACAAGTTTATACTGAAATAATTACATTGTTAATTTAATAATTTATTTAATTAAATATGAATTAAATTATTAAATAAATAAATTTATTTTGTAAAATTACATGAAAACACAACAGTTATTGTTTAATATATCACACAATTACCTCTTCCACACACACTATGTTTAAAAATAAAAATAAAATAATTATTAAAAGTCCTTTTTCAAAAAGCCGTTTTTCATAATAATATGCTGCATTTACGAACTTGACAGTGACACGTATTTGACAAATCATGCATTTTCATAGCACGATTTTCCCAAAGATTTTTTTCATAGGCCTAATAATAGAGGACATTTCACAAATGCCAATCAACAGGCAGTGGGCGGTGCTTGGTGCTGATTGGTTTGAAGTTAAACCCTGCGTCCCAATTCGCATACTATCCATCCTAAATAGTATTCGAAAATAGAATTAGTATGTCCCAAATCGTAGTATGTTGAAAAGAGTATTCCAAAGATTCCCGGATGGTTTACTATTTCCGGTCCGAATTCACAGTATGGATCGATGGGCACTCTAACGGCTGATATTGCCCACAACCCACTGCGAGTTGGACGAGGATTCGATTAGAACTACAAACGCGGATAAAAAGCGTTAATAAACTACAAACATGACGGATGTGCGAGTTCGACGGTTAAGTAGAGAAGTTTAGATAAAGGGGTTTGAGTGACCAACTATCAATATTTAACCTGACAAAAATATATTTATTCAGTGTTGTCCACATTATATTTCACCTGCAGCAGCATTATGAACTTTTGTAATGACACGTTTGGCCATTAACTTTTAAGTGCATCATTATATTTAAACTTCAAACAAATGAGGAGAGTCTCTGCATTAAAGACCCACAAATGGCAGATCAACGAGCGGCTACATTTCTCTCCGATACGGTAGGAGATTAAACTGAATGTGGAGGATTTGAACTGTGACGAATCTGACGATGATTGACAGGGCAGATAAACGGTGACGGGATGCACGTAACTAAGCGACAGAGTCCGTTAAAGATGGCGAAGTAGTATGTCCCGAAACTTGCATACTTTTCTGCTACACACTCAAAAGTATATACTTTTTCTTCACAAAAAGAGTACATACTTTTAGGACGTAGTATAAGTAGGCGAATTGGGACGCAGCAGTTGACAGACATGACAGATCGATCCGTGTGTGGTTTGATGACATCACGGAACACCAAAGGTGCTTCTAATTTCTTATTTGTGACTGAAAATGTATTTTGATTCTATTGAATTTTCTCAAAACCTGAAAACTATGAGAACTGTGGCTGCGTTTAAGGCAGTGCGTTTTTATCTTGATCAATTCCTACTGCCATAGGCCTATTAATTTCCAATCAATTCCCCAATTAATTTCTCCTTGCCACTTGCCTGACCCAGACAGAAAAAAGTAATCAATCTGAAAGGATTATCCAATCAGCGCCAAGCACCGCCCACTGACTGTTGATTGGCATTTGTGAAATGTCCTCTATTATTATGAAAAAAATCTTTGGGAAAATCGTGCTTTGGAAATGCATGATTTTGATTTGTCAAATAGGCATCATTCGTAAATGCAGCATAATTATTATGAAAAACAGCTTTTTGCAAAAGTACATTTAATAATGAAAAAAATGATTTTTAAACATAATAGGGTTTTTGTGTGTTCGTGTGGAAGAGTTCATTGTGAAATATATTAAACAAAAAAAAATTGTGTTTTCATGTATTTTTATAAAATAAATAGATACATGCATTTAATTATTTTAATTAATATTTAATTAACAATTATTGAATTATTAAATTAATAAACAAATTGTTGAATTAATTATTTCTGAATAATTGGTAATAAACTGCTGCATTTAAATGTTGTTTTCTGAATTCAATATTTATTTAATTATTTCATTTTGAGTAATTTGGTCCTCAAAGATAGTCGGTCGGTAATTAATTGATATGATTAGCCTTTTACTTGACTAAGTTATCAAACTGCTAATAATGGGTTGGTAATGTTACACAAAAACCATGTTCCCATTCACCATCTCAGTCATGGCAAAGTTTATCAGAAAGTCAGTGGGGAAAAACATATAGTTCATCGTAATATACATCATATAGGCCTACATAATTCACACACTACATTGCTAAATATACCCGATTTCAACAGAAAAAATATACTGGGATAAGCTGGCTTCTCTTGAGACTCCCCTGCTTCAGAGGAGCTGTGCTAAATATGCCCGATATGCTAAAGCCCGCCCATACATTGTCCCGGTGTTCGCGAGGCGTGTGTTTGTATAGCAATCGCTCCAGCGGCCGTGCTCAGCTCCACAACACTCGTTCCTGCTCTGCTTTACACTACAGTAGCGTTAATAACCGCATCCATGAACATGATTTCTGCCCGTGTCCTATTTTCCACCGGCTGTGAGGTGAAGACCACATGTCCCAAGATACTGCGCTCACACTTGGCGTCATCAAACTACACCTTTGTTTACAATAGGCGCCCTCCAGTGGACGGAAAGTTCCATAGTGCACCTTTAATAATAAAAAAGTATACCTATATATGCTGTAGCCACATTGGAAAAGCGGTTTGGAAAAGCAGCGGGCGCCATCTTGTGGTCAGACGCGGGAATTAATTCGACACACGGCACATCATGGATATTCTCTAGCTTTTGAGCTTTCATCAGTTGTACACTAATTATTCCAGTGAATTGTGGGATTGAATGAGTGCACTCAGAATGGCTGCAACTTACAGCCATTCCACCTGTAACCTCAAATAGTGCCCTATTTAAGGGTATTTAAGGTGATTTCAGACATAGCCCAAGTTTGATATTGTCTTTGATAAACTGCAGTTTTAAACAGGAAATACTCAGCAATAATGTTGTCGTGTTGACTTATGAATTTGGTCATTTGTAGTAAAGCATATACATAAAAACTCCACATATACTACATATAAACAATACAAACTTGATTTCCACCACAATGGGTCTTTAACTTTATTTTATCATGGGAACACAAACATTTTGCTAGAGAAGGCAAATCCATTGACAACTTATTTTTTCCTCCTGTCTCATATGTCTTTTTTTTCTCCCATCACCATGTCCCCCTGGGGGCTCTGTAGTTTTCCAAAAATAGAAAGAGATATATTGGGTTGTTTACTGTTCACAAAAAAATTATAAAAAATTGATAGAACACTCAAGAAAAGTTGTTTTCAAATTTTATTGAAAGATTTTGATAAACAAGGGAAAATTGCAGCACTTTATTTGGATATTTCAGTAAAAGGCAAGAACTGTGAAACGCTACTTTTTTAATACAACATAGCAAACGACTAAAACTCTCAAAAGCATTTCCATTTATTTGTGAATGTTTCCCAATAATTCATACTGTTCATGAATACAGTGTATCTATTACATATGTTGAAGTTACTTTCCATCCCAAACCCTCTTTTGATCGTCTTTGGCCCTGCATGTTTTAATTACATGCCTTAACCTCACTTTAATCTGTATCCCACGAAACAAGAATAATAAAAAACAACACAAAGGATATCTATACAAGGATATACAGTAGTACACAAATGCAAAAGTAAATACCAAATTACTGTGCAAGAAATGTAAGTTGTAACAACATGGGTGAATTACATGGGTGTCTAGCCTGTTGCAGTTAATTTTGTTTCTTTTTTTTTTTTAATAAAGCGCGTGTGTTTGATCATAATTTTAGAGCAATATTCAAGAATTAAATAAATTATTATGTAGCCTAATGGATAGTAAACCATGTAGAATGGGATGCAATGTGCAAAAATGGCACTAAATATTTATTTAAATATTGTTTTTTAAATGAATGACTTATAAGCCTCTCATTTTCAAACACATTAAAAGAAAAGATATTTAATGGTTTCATTATATCATTTGGTATTTTTTTGTATTTAAATAGTGGTGTAGTTAAGTATTATACAGTATTTTGCTTATATGTTGTTTCTAAGTGGTTACCTGCAAAAAAGAAAAGAAAAAAAATCAGTTAGTCAGCAGTCACTTGATAAACACTCAACTGGATACAAATCACATGGCCCATGCTATTGGTATCAAGTTCTTATTAAAACAAGTCCAGACTCCATGTCTAAGAATAGGCATCAGAAACATCTCCTATATTCAGAGTTAAGGTAATGATATATATACAGTATATATGTACAGTATATAAACCAATATAAATGTAAATTTCAACTCTGTAACATATAAACATGCATATTGTCTATAACAAAATTATGACTTACTCATGGATACGCAGATTTGCAGTGCTTTTGGTTTTTCCTGTGACAAAGCACACAATGCCGCTCATGTCTGCGGATGTTTGTTTAAGAGTGAGCCTGTGAACGGTTCCCATTTTCTCCACCACAACTTTAGGACCAGGAAGCAGTGCCTCTCCTTTCAGGGTCCACGTAGGTGCCTTGGCCACAGGCAGGGAGACTTCACATTCAAAGCATGCATCTGCAGGAGCAGTTACATCCACATCCTGCAGCTCTCGCACCATCAGGACTGACTGAGCTGTTTAAACAGGGAGAAAGTGCTAATCCACAATGGCATGATGTGTTATATTATGCCAGTTATGTACATGAAATGTTTTACCCTGCAGTACAATGTAGACCACAGACAGTCCTTTTCTCGTTATAAACCAAAAACAAACAATCAAGCCGTTTTCTTTTAAAATAGCATGCTATTAATATCTGAAACGCTTTTCTATTTGCAAAATCAAACTCAGAAACTTGCAGGTAGGTTTAGCTGTTTTGCTGTCATCACACAGATTGAAATCCTTTATGGTTGTCAATCACATTTATTTTTCCATATTTTAAACACACACACACACACACACACACACACACACACACACACACACACACACACACACACACACACACACACACACACACACACACACACACACACACACACACACACACACACACACACACATTCAAGTGTTCAATTTCAATATTTTACTATTGCCAATGCTATGACTGACAGTAAAAAACATGCTTACACACAATGTTTCTGTTCAAGTTCAATGACACACACATCAGTTATATCGACAAAGTCAGTGTTGAATAAAAAGCTTTCAAAATATTTTTTTTGTCATAATCCTTATTTCATTATGTAACATATCACCCCAGTGGATATCATAATGTTACATCTCACTATGTTACAACTAACTCGGACTAGGGTGAATTGTAACTTTCCACTCCTCGTGTCTGAAACTAAACCATGCATTTTCTGTTTGTGTCGCAAAGATAATAGTTATCAAATTTAATAGCAGACACTTGTAAGTAGTTTGAATCACATTTTGAACACACTGGCTTAAAAGTACTTTTCCAAGAAAATATATAGACAGAAAGGTCAAAAATGTTACAACTATCCCAGGTCTCCTATGAATCCTTATTGAACACAGTGGCTCGTGATGACACATTGATGTCTTAAGACACGATACTATCGGTTTGTGCGAGAATCCGAACAGTATTTATATATACATTTTTTTTTTTTACCTCTATGTACAACAGCCATGAGTGTGCCATCATTAATTACTAATATTAAGTAATATATTAAGTATATTAATACACAAAAAGTGTGTGTGTGTGTGTGTGTGTGTGTGTGTGTGTGTGTGTGTGTGTGTGTGTGTGTGTGTGTGTGTGTGTGTGTGTGTGTGTGTGTGTGTGTGTGTGACTCTTACAACTAACCCAGAGTCATGTAGCCATGAACTAGCTCACCTACAACTAACAGCTAAAACATTAGCACTAACAACTTGAGTGAAATGAAAAAATATGTCTAATGAAAAAATATCTACACAGACACACAATAAACATAATTTAAATTGGATGAGTTTAACAAAAATAAACAAAGTAAAAAAAGTTACTTTCTTACATCAAATTTTTATTTATTTGTTTGACTCTAACATCTAGGCTACTATGTCTGCAACAGAGCTATACTTTATGGAGAATATGCTAAGTGAATTAGGTGATTTGTAACTAGTTCCTGATTGGACAGATTGGAGTTGTTACAACTGACCTGTTACAACCATCCCCGGTCTCCCTATATGTATGTATTTTTACTCTCATGGCTCTCATACTCTAAAATGTTACCATTGACATGCATTATACGGCTGGCACACTGCAACGGTTGGAGTTAAAAATCTTAATTTGTGTTCTACTGAAGAAACAAAGACACCTACATCTTGGATACCTTGGGTGTAAGCAGATAAACGCCAAATTTTCTTTTTGGGTGAACTATCTATTTAAATGCCATTTAAATGCCTTAATTGAACTAGGCTATAGGGCATTTCAAAGCCTAATCCTGGTTTAGTCGCCCTGTCTGTGAAACCAGGACATTATACTAAATTACACTTTATTTTTATTTAAATTGGTTTTTTAATAATGAAGAAAAAAAGTGTCTCCATTGTTTGTGGAAGTACAGTCCATGATACAATCCGCGTACTGTAATGAATGTGTAAAAGGAAGGGAGACATCGCCACCTGCCGGTTATAGTAGTAACTGCATTTAAAATTTGGATGCGTAATTGCAGGTGGCTGTGACGACGGTAAGTTGGACGCCCAGAGGTCCTGAGATTTCTTATTTTAAAGTAGTTCTAAAAGCAAAATCCTTGATTGAATGTGCTCCGAACATTTTGAGAAGTATGTGTCAGGTATTTGGTATAGAATAATACTGAATATTAAGACAGCGCGGTAATTTTTCACGGGACTAGATGTGTCTGTGAGACGGTTTCGTGACTGATTCATCTTGTTGCTAAGTGCTAACTAAAATACTACTTTGTTTTTTATTGAGAATACCCCACATAACAGCGAAGTGAGTGACTGATTGATTTATTGAAGTTGTCAAAACATTTGGAAGACTTCTTTACTGTGCTGATTTTTCTTCTAGACATTTATTAGTAGCCTAAGTAAAGAACATCAAGGTATTGTTGATATAGTGAGGAATGCATATAATATACATTTCTTTCGAATAATAATACAAATAATAGAGATAAATTAACTTATACAACAAAAATTGTTTATCCATCGGTTTCACAGACAAGGCATAGGTATAATTCACTAAAAATTATGTCATTACTCACCCAAATTGTTCCAAACCTAAAATTCACTCTTTTTTTTCTTTTTTTCAATGTTTGGTTACCAACATTAATCAAAATATCTTTTGTGTTCAATTTCTCTGAAAGTAAAAAATGATGTACCCCCTCATCAACTATTGACCCTTCTTGTAACCCCTTGCTGGTTTGCCAAACTGGATTTAACCGGATTGGTTTATCAACGGTTATTTTTGTTTCCTGTCCTCCTGAGTGAGAAATTGAGGTGATCTTCCTGAATAACTGTTTGTATTCACTTGTATATCAAGCAATTACTGTATAGACAAACATCTGTAGTTGCAACTTTTTAAAAAAAATGTTTGCTCTGCTAAAATTTCACATCTGCAAGGTTTGCTTACATTGCAGACAGAGTGAGAGATTCTATGTGGCTGCCGGCTATATTGAAGTATCATCTGCAACAGTGTTACAACAACAGCGTGACGTGTTTCAACAAAACCAGAGATAAAATCAGCTGCCACTGCCATACATACATTGTTGATTTATAATGGGAGCAGCACTGATGCCCCGTGTTTGACAGGAGGTGAGAATGCAATGTCCAACAGTGGGGACAGAAAGCATTTTTTCCCTTTAATATCACTTAGCAAACACAATATATTGTCTTCTGTTGAACCAGAATAGACCGTTTTTCTTCTTCCCACAGATGCATTCTGCTGCTCCTGCCACTTCCTAAATGTTTTGTTGTTAACTTGCTATTAAATAAATGTATCTAGACTTTGTTTAATGTCCATTAATTTCTTAAATATACACTTTTTATCTGTATATTATATATAATTTATTTAAATTAAATATACATAACATTTGATATAAAAAAACCTGAAAAAATAAATATTTATGAGGTAAAAATGAACCCAGCTTTTAGTCAAAATTAGTAGAAATCAGGATAAAGTGTGCAACCCAGGCTGCTGAGTTAAAATATGTAACCCAACATGCTTTACAAAGGTTACACAATGTTTGCTGGTAGTACTATGATTAAAATTGTTCTATACAATATTTACCCAGTGCTGGGTTGCCAATTTATTTGTAACCCAAATAGTTAAAGAGTGTAAGGCATGGTTATAAAAGCTTGAATGTCCTATAATGTACAAAGGTCAAATCCTGGCTTAATCTGAGCCCTGTCTGTGAAACCAGGCTGTGAAGTCAGAGGAGTGTCCAGTCCTGCAGATTTCAGCTCCAACCCTTAATTAAACACACCCGAACCAGCTAATCGAAGTCTTACTAGGCACACTGGAAACCAGTTCTAGGCAGCTGTGTTGAGGCAAGCTGGAGCTAAAATCTATAGGACAGTGATCCTCCAGGACTGAGGTTGGACACCCCTGCTATAAGTGAATTTGAAACATCACAATTATATATATAATATATACCCCATTACCATATCCGGACCATATTATTTTATGTTTTATTCTATATTCTGTATGAGAGAGCCTTGTTCCGTCTCCGGCACGACGACTCCGATCTTTCAAATATTCATATTCTTGTGTAATCGACGTGCCATACTCAATAAACCCGTCTCTTGCGTGATACCCAGAAATATCGAATATTCCGATCTACTATGATTTCTGACCTGTAAGGTTGCCAGAATAATAATCATACACTGCTAATAATAGGCCAGAGGAGAATTGGCACCCCGACTGAGCCAATCATTTCAATCATTTCAGGTTGTCGTGCGATTCTTGTATAATTAGTTTGAAAGGACTGAATTTGCCTCACCTTCAACAGTTAGTTTTCCTGAGGATGTGTAGTTTCCAACTTGAACACTATATGTGCCCTCATCCTCTAGCAACACCTGCTGAATCACAAGTTTTCGATAGCATCCTTCACTGCAGATCTCAAAGCGCTCTGAGGGCAGGATGACATTAGGTCCTTTATACCAGCGAATGCTGCAACGAGGATTGGTCACAGTGCAGTCCAGTATGACACGGGTTTTTTCTAGAGCCGTTTTATCCTGAAGTGGTTTCACAATGTTTGCTGGTAGTGCTGTGGAGATGAAAAGTTTTAGTTTTAAGCCTTTTGATTGTGATTTGTTTATATATATTTCTGATGTAATATGTTCAGTTATTTTATTGTTGCTCTGCCAACAATTGTATTAGAAGTTGTTGAAATTGTGTGTAGTGAACATGGACAATGAAATGCAGCATTACTTTTATATTAGTGATCATCACTCTTGGAATGGAACTTGTCTAACACAAAGCATAAACATTTTCAAAACATTAGCTGTTCAACAGTATGTAATTCTGTGCATACAAGGAACATTTATTGCTTTATGCTATTGCACATTTTATACAATTAATCACTGACTGTGTGTGTCAATTGTAAGATCATTCTCATCCCCCATAGGTATGATACTGAACTTTCAAAAACAAATGCATATAGTAACGTGAAAGTTAATTCTTGCACAGAATGAGAAAAAAAAATCAAACATATAGATGAAACAGTGCTTGGAAATACCTAATGTCTGGTTAGCCAGATTTCAAAATCGTTTAAAATGTCATAGCATCTAGTCATCTAAAGCCCTATTCGGACGGGATTAGATTAACATGGGGACATGGGGGTAAAGTCATTTTACCTCAGGACGTCTGTAATATTAATGGCCAATTTGCACGGGATAAGACATCTCAGTAAAACTAGCAGGAGTGGGAGGAGTAACTCGCTTTACGCACCTCCTTGACGTCATGTGCGTATGACGTTACCGTTATAACGTGAGCAAACAACACACAACCTGAGCGCCAGTCTGAACTCCGTCTCCAATATATGTGTGTTTTAATAAACAGTTAGGTCCAGTCTAACGATTCTGATTGGATTATGTTGGTAATAGACACTTTCTTAGAGCTAAAATTTGTTATGCCTCTAATAAGTGCTTTTGATCTTCTTTTTGCTTTAAATCATATGTGGAAAATACTGGACATTTTCCACAGATTTGTCCCACCACCTAGGCCTACATTGCAACCGAATGCTTCAAGCGCCTCCAAGGTCGCAAAATGCGCTTTTTTTAAAAACTTTTAAACAAGAAATGACGGCATTTTACCATACATTTTTACAGCAGGTCTATTCGAACGGGATTAGTATTACCCGAGGTCATTTTTCCAGACCTTTTTACAGAAGGTAAAAGTCTCGGTAATCTTTACTGACATTGTCCATAATGATTACCGAGATGGCACATTCGGACGGGACTAAAATCACCGAGAACCTCTGGTAATAATTACCTTACCCCCACGTCCCCATGTTAAAGGGGGGGTGAAACACTCAGTTTCAGTCAGTGTCATGTCAATCTTGAGTACCTATAGAGTAGCATTGCATCCTGCATATCTCCGAAAAGTCTTTATTTTTTTTATAATTATATAAGAAAGATGCGCTGTTCCGAGTCTTTCCGAAAAAAGCCGAGCGGGTGGGGGCGTGTCGTGTGAGCGGAGCTAAATAATGACGTGTGCAGCAGCGCGCTGCTATTGTGTTGAGTGCGTCGAGTGCGTCGTAAAGCTGTCATCCCTAACAGCGGGGAAAAAACTTTATTCAAAATAAAAATATGGCTTTTAATCAGATACAGCCATACATCTATGATCCGGAATCAGACCCAGAGGCTGCAGTTGAACAGGAGCAGCAGCAAAAACGACTAGAGCAGGACGTCTCTATGTGGTACGATAAACACTAACTATATAATATGCTTAGCGGCTTGTGTTATTTACATATTTATACTTGAATTATATCGTCGTATTTTTGTCTTTGAAGGTGTACATGTGGGAAGTGCAGTTGTGCACGTGTGTTTGTGTGTTTACGCGTGGTTTGTGTAGACAGGTTAAGTTAGTGTTTACATAGATAGACACGGAATAGTAGCGCATTTGAATGAAGAAGCGTGCTTATTTAGTTCAACATATTTCCCCCCTCTTTGTGTATTGTTGAGTGCTTTTACAATACACAAACATAAAGTTACACATATAGTGGCCAGCTAAACAAATGTACACGCACTACACATCGCATGCTCTATTGATCAATTTCTATATATAGTAATATATATAGTAACTATACGTGATCATGTTTGGGCTACTTGATGAGCATAGACACAGACATTTGAAGCAGTCTAACTCACCGCCCGCGGTTCTAACGTTGGGACTGCTCCATCCTTCAGCATTAGGCTATTGGAAAATCCTGTGTCGAGCTGGGCCTTGTGAAACAGTCGGCACCGAAATGCAGCGAACAGATATAAACATTCGCGCAACTCAGTTGCTGATCCGGAAAAGCAAATTACATCCACTGTTGCCTTACCGCGGGGTTTTGGGGGAATCTGTGCAGGACTGTCTTGGTCTGGCAACCAAAAACGCACTTTTTGATGTCATTGTTAATTGTGCACATTACCTGTGCAGCGCAGCCTACGAGCGCTTTGATGGGCATAGCCTGTTGCTTTCGCTCTCTCCCTCTCTCTCTCTCCCTCTCTCTCTCTCATACGCTTCTGGTAGAATTGTCCGTAAGGCCCATACAAGGAAATTCCGCCCCCACTAACGTCAATGGGGACGCATGATCGCAAAAAACTTGCCGAAACTTATGACTAACCGGAAGTAGTATTTTTGACAAAGAAATACTCCCATCAAACGTCCACCTTAACTTTTGAAACTTTGTCTATGTTTAGTATGGGATTCCATGTCTTTAACAGTGTAAAAAGATCAGTATGCATGAAACAGCATTTCCCCCTTTAAACTAATCCAGTCCGAATAGGGTTTATGTCTATCAAAGAGGGTGACAAGCTTTGGTTTTGTAGTGTGTGCTTGACTTAAACATACAGACCTTGCACCTCAAGGTAAGCTGTGGACTCAACATTCTTGGCAACAAACTTGATTTCTCCAGAGTCGTCTCCTTTAACATTGCATATGAGGAGGAAGTGCTTAGTCCCTAAGAAAACATGGTACAGAAAAGTCATGATCAGATATTGATATAAATAATCACTGGTTGAGTGATCAATTTTTGGAAAAGAGTCAAGTTTAGCAACGGGCGCTAGAATAACCTTCCTGGCGGATCTTAATGGTGCTTGTTGGTTTTATCTTCTCTCCGTTCTTAAACCACTCTCCTGGCACATCATCCAGTGTAACTTCACACATGAACACTGCATTTTGATCTTCTTGAATATCCAGATCGTCTAAGCTTTGTAGTATCTCAAGTTCCCGCTCTGTTGAAATGTTATTAAACATAAAAAGGTGTCGCATAATTCCATAATATATTACAAATTCAGTTAAAGCAGTAACCACTAGATGGTAGTGTTGTAGTTAGAATGAATTATTTCAGCAGAATTAAGATTTAGATTTAAATAATCAGTTTAGCACCTGGAAAGTATACAATCTGCAGGTAATTGTGATGATAATGTAACAGACTCTTTGTTATTACCATAGATTTCCACTGAACAGGATGTTGTAGCTTCCCCAGCATCACACACATATAAACCAGAGTCTCCCAGCTCACACTTCAGTATCTGTAGAAAGCACTTTCTTCCCAAAGAGTAAATACGATGATTTTTTCCTGGTTTGAGCTGAACTTCATTCTGAAAGTGAAAGACATCTGCTTTATTTTGTAGACAAAAAAATGACACTTCAAATAATAAATATAATAATAGTGATTTTTACACCAAGAGGGTGTGGTATGTGCTGTAATTTTACCTTTGTCCATTTTATGTCTACATTGTGTCGTGACAGCTCACATTCAAGGGTTAGACCAGACCCCTCTGGTTGCCTGATATCCTCAAGCTTTTTCAAGACTGATACTGGGATTTCTGAGGAGGCAAATGAGTTCGCATAAGGGAAAACATTAATTTTGATATAAAACATACATTGAACAAAAAAAAAA
Source organism: Pseudorasbora parva (assembly GCF_024679245.1). Lineage (NCBI taxonomy): Eukaryota > Metazoa > Chordata > Actinopteri > Cypriniformes > Gobionidae > Pseudorasbora > Pseudorasbora parva. The sequence goes on from NC_090176.1 coordinate 41,932,459, forward strand.
AAAAAACTGTAATTAGGTCAATATAGAAATTGAGCTACATATTCGTGCTGTGAATTGTAAGGTTGAAAATGGACAGGAGTAACTGCTGAGAGTAGCCGAGAGCATAAAAAATGTGGGCAGTTCTCGACTTTATACAAATATCAAGTAAAACCCGCAGGCTCCAGCCAATAAATGTGAAGTTTTACAGTTTGACATTTCATTTAGTAAGGTTAGGCAGTTTTTATTTACATGCTGTTTAATGTTTGATGATCAATCAAGCAAACTTTTATCGCTTGTTTCAGCTTCTTCTCCTGTATATTGATCTGGAGATTCTGTACTAGATGTCATAGCACCCCCAACTGTACTTTTTATTTATTTAATTAGATTAACTTTAATTAGAAGTTTATTAAATAAATTCCTATGTACACTACCGGTGGACTACACATTCAGATATGCAGAATTAGGAACATGTCTGTTTTCTATCAATATTCTAATCAATATTTTCAAAAAGTATATTTAATTGTCTACTCAATCAAAAGATTAAACAATTACAAGCCAAATATACTTTGAATACTTCATTATACTTTTAAATATCTCGATCAAAAGATTTACTTTTCTGTCAGTATAAGTCATTTTAAGTATTTCTGAGAAGTATATAAAAAGTTGACTGAAAGTATACTTATTTTTAGTTTAAAAGAAGTATAATTAGAACATTTATATAAAAGTATTTTTCGTAAGGGTAGGATATGTTGCAGTTTGCATGCTTTCATTGTTATACTGGCTAGTTTTACAGAAGTTCATAAAATTGGCATCAAATCTTTACATCATCAGGAAACAGAATTAACACACTTGCTACAGACACATCCCTAAATGCCGGGGTTTTGCGTAGTTTGCTTGGAGTTTTGCCACTGTAGTGAACATTTACTAAGTAACTTCATTAGACGTTGATCTGCTTATCAATGGAAAAAACATTTTAATCACATTTCAAAAGGCTGTGATCTTAAAAGCAAGTCACTATTTATTATTATTATTAATTATTATTTACCTCTGGTTGCCCTTGTTTGACTTTTGAGATCACATAGTCAACTGTGTACATGTCAATCTGTCTAGAACAACAGGAGCTTATCATTTAACCATACCTCAGCTTTGTGCTTAGAGGATTTTGAGAAGAGTCCTTTGTTGTAGTGGCATTTAACAAGTTATTGTCATCCTCAATGACAGCTCTGTGACTCCAAAGGATAAGCCCTATTGAGTGACTTGGCATAGAAGAGATTGCCTTACACCAGCACCTTATGCTTGTGAATGTTTGAAATGTTTCGGTAGCTGGAGTCTGATCATGTGATCCATATCTTTTTATATGTGTAACCTGACACATGGTAAAAGCAAAACTGTCTGCCCATGCCATTGTACTGTCATCAGCATCAGAAATTTACCAGTTTGAGAACTTACATCATTGCCCTGGACCCTCTTACCTCTCGCAACTAAGATAAACATTGCCAGATTTCAGCCCTTATAAGTTAGTCTTAATTGTTTTCAAGGGAAGTAAAAAACATAAAACAGATTACTGCAAGCATTGCCCTGTATGACTTGTCATAGTAATGTGAGTATTTGCATGACCTTTATGATTTTTTATGATTTTGGTCATTTCTTTGTTGTCATTTTGGATGTCTGTTATATATTGGGTTTCAGGTTCAGGTTAGCTGAGATACGTGTTGGGTTGTAGTGTGTTGGAGAGGTGTGTGATTGATAATGGCTGGATCACTTGCAGCATCTTTATTGGTGATTTCTGTAAATGTTGCACAACTAGTTTTCTAAACTAACTCTTCTCAGGTTTTCTCTAACCTTGCAAACTGAGAGTTGTTATGCCCCAAACGTATGCCATTGGTATAGGAACCAGCAGTTGATGTGGCACACAGCTGAAATAAACTTAGTAATGTTTTAACCCTCATGTGGTGTTCAAAACCCTATAACACCTGAGGTGTTCCCAGTCAAAAATGACAGGCCCATAAAAATAGCTAATAAATCACTCATTATACCATATTTTCACCCAATCTTGAATTCAATCTTTTTGTCAACTTGTTCTCTTTCAATTAGGACTGGTTTTATATTTCTGTTTGCATCTGATTGCATGGGCCTCATTTATCTGAGAGTAGGCATTTCATTTTTTGAGTAATTTAAAACAATTTTTTGAATAATTTTGGAAATATTAAATAAAATCTGATGAAAATTGGTATTGTTGATCACACTAGTCTACTCTAATGTTTCACCAGGAATTTTGTTTTAAAGCTTTTATTTTGTAAAAAATATGACACATAGTCACACTTGTGGTGTTCCCGGTCAAAAATGACCGGCCTATAAAAAATAGCTTATAAATCACTCATTATACCATATTTTCACCCAATCTTGGATTCAATCTATTTTTCAACTTGTTTTCTTTCAATTAGGACTGGTTTTATATTTCTGTTTGCATCTGATTAATCGTGGGCTTCATTTATCTGAGAGTAGGCATGGTCAAAAATGGTCACAATAGCTGACCATTGAAAGTGAATGGGAGAGACTTAAAATAACAGAACAGTTTAATTTTCAGGAGCATGTTCATTATTTTCATGTACACATATGAGCATATGTGCTTGCAAACATCGAGCCCTTGGACCTGTGCATGTATCAATACATTTTTACACACGCTACCCAGACACACATGTTAAAACACACAAACTTTGAGTATTACACACATTCTTTTCCACAGAGAGAAATTTGATCCTACCCTGACCTGCATCTAATATACATTTATCCATCTGACGTTACCACACACACACACACACACACACACACACACACACACACACACACACACACACACACACAAAACACAAACTGGCCGTGACCCTGCTTCAAAAGAATCTTTCTTTCATGTTCTTTTTTCATCACAGCTTCCAGACAAAATATTATGACATGTTGTTTTGGAACTGTGAGGTTCTCACACAGAACTAGACAATATTTACAATTTATATATGCCTGTGCTTTTGCATGATGTATATTTGTATAAAATGGTACATTGTCACACTTGTGTGTGTGTGTGTGTGTGTGTGTGTGTGTGTGTGTGTGTGTGTGTGTGTGTGTGTGTGTGTGTGTGTTGTAATGTCAGATGGATAAATGTATATTAGATGCAGGTTAGGGTAGGATCAAATTTCTCTCTGTGGAAAAGAATGTGTGTAATACTCAAAGTTTGTGTGTTTTAACGTGTGTGTGTCTGGGTAGCGTGTGTATAAATGTAGCGATACATGCACAGGTCCAAGGGCTCGATGTTTGCAAGCACATATGCTCATATGTGTACATGAAAATAATGAACATGTTCCTGAAAACTAAATTGTTCTGTTATTTTAAGTCTCTCCCATTCACTTTCAGTGGTCGGCTATTGTGACCATTTTTGACCATGCCTACTCTCAGATAAATGAAGCCCACGATTAATCAGATGCAAACAGAAATATAAAACCAGTCTTAATTGAAAGAGAACATGTTGACAAAAAGATTGAATCCAAGATTGGGTGAAAATATGGTATAATGAGTGATTTATAAGCTATTTTTTATAGACCGGTCATTTTTGAACGGGAACACCACAAGTGTAACAAGGTAACAAAACTCCCACAAAAAAGTAAAAAAAATTCCCCCAAATTTTTGAGATTTAGTTATAATAATAAACTTAGTGACTTTGGGAACAAAGTCACTAAGTTTCAGTCCAAAGCGATAACATTAACTAGTATTTTCGGGGAAAAGAAAATCTTCTCCGGGTCAAATTGACCCGAACACCACATGAGGGAGCCACAGTGTTTGTAAATCAGCCAAATTACTTACTTTTACTCATCTTTTCACCTGAAACTGTATTAGGATTATATTTTAACATTGAATTCCACATTAGGATTTTTCATCTTAAATGATTGAAAAAGATAAATATACTTGAGCTAACACTGCATTAGATATAGTTTTCAGTGTCTTTAACACACATGTATTTTATACTGCACTTGCAGATTTTTACGTTTGTTTTTAAAAACATAAAGCATAAAAACAACATATGTGTTTTTTTTGTAGTGAAAAAACTATAAAAATAGTTTTAATTTGCACAGTACCTTTAACATCCAATCTTGCCAATGATCTGACATTGTCAACAGAGAATGTGTAGGTGCCAGTGTCATCCAAGGTCAGGTTGGAGATGGTAAGGCTGTGCACCCGTCCTTTTGCAGTCATACGCAAGTGGTTGTTGTTTTTGAGAGTGTGCCCATCCTTCTGCCATACACCCTCCACATTGCTATGCGACAGCTCCACCTCAAAAGATGCTGTCTCTCGCTCATGAGTTTGGATCTCAGTTAGACCTTTCCGAATCTTGATTTTCCGTGCTGCATAGATTGTTAAAGACAAAAAAAAGTTCAATGGTTCAATGGTGATTCAGTTAGAAATCAGTACCGTGTGGAAAAGAAAAAGAGTAATTAAGATGAAAGGGAAAGATTATGACAACATTTGCTGAATTAGTTGGGTCTGTTTTGTCCGCTTGGTGTTAGCAATACACTAAATCCTGCCTTCGATCAGGGCTATGCCAACATTTTTTTTAAAGTCTTCCAAAACAGACAGGCAGACAGGCATTCCCCGTGGAAAAGGGTGGTTTATTTTAGAGAGTTGGTGACACCACCCTAGATTTTGAAGGCCAGTGCATAAATTTAGCTGCAATGAAAACAGATCCAGATTCATAGTTGGTGCCAGGAACAGCCAAAGCACAGACTTTCTCTCATCACTTGCTCATTTGTATAACACAGCTTCATTGTCTTGAGCTATCCAGAAAGGAATGCTTATCACCAGTAATTAATTGTTTGCTTAAGAGCAAATTAATTTTATCATGGGAAGTTATGTTAAGCGATATCGAAAAGCTTGTTTGGTAAGCTTGATGTAGACGGCTAATAATCAAAGCAATGGTAATTAGTTAGTGAGTAAGAGACACATGTAACTTTTATCCTCCTCTCATAATATCTGTGTTTCACAGGGAACTAAGAGGAATTAAAAGGTTTCTCAGCCAGGACCTTCTACCAGCTCTTGATCTGGCTCTCATTTGACTTGCTTAATTGAATTATCATAGCTCTTCTGATCTAATGTCAATACAGATAGCTGTTCTCTGTTCCTCAGTAAGTGGTCTGCCAATCACCTGTTTGCTGCTGTCACACCATGTAAAGTAGCTGCCTCTTGCTCATATTACTCCTGGTTACTTGATTCAGTTTGTTTCAGACAACAACATCGCATCGGGCAGTAATGAGGGACCATCACCATAAGGAAATGCTAACAGCAGCACATAGTGAGAAAGAGATCAGCACATGCAGACTCACGTTCCACACTGAGCTTGGCTTGTGTGCGGTCATGGAGCGTTTCACAGCTGTAGGTGCCTCGGTCTAAAAGGGTGAGTTTGTGGATTGTGAGAGAGTGTTTTTTGCCACTCTGCTTTAGGGTGAATTTGGACCCTGGATGTATAACCACTCCTTGTCTCATCCACTGCACCTCCGCAGTCTCAAGGCTGACCTCCACCTCAAGCGTTGCCTCACCAAACTCCTCTGCAACCACCGGGTCCATGCTCTTTGTGAAAAGCACCTGTGCCTCTGAATACAGATCAGGGCAATTGATAAAATCTTCCCCCAAAGCAATTTGTAACACGTTATAAAGCTCTTATATTCTAAAACCAATGAGCAAAGCAACTTTATTTCATGTGCTTGAATCTCAGCTCCTCGTTCTACATAGCTATGTGCTGTAGTAACACTTGTCTCTGTCAGTTAAGAGTGGAATTCTAACTGGAGAAGCTGTTAAGCGCAAGCCATCATAAGCACCTTTTCAACAATTCAGGCATGCCTGAAAGGGTCATTATTAAAATCAAACATGTTGACATGACATTAAAGACCTGTGCAAGCTCTTAAAGAAAATACCACTCTCAACACTCCAAATACCATTTAGTAGAAAATTACTTATTTATTAATTTCTCACTTAATCTGTTTAATATTGACTTGTGTATTCATCTGTTTTAATCAAGCAAAGCAATGAATTAATGATGGATAATATTCTACCTTGGACCTGGAGGATAGCTCTGGAAATCACACCTTCAGCCTTAGCTGTCAACTTGCAGCAATCTGAGACTTGGCAGTTGTTGATATGCAGCATATGGCATAATCCATTACTTGAGATGTTGAACTTATCGTTTGATGAAACTGGCTGGCCATTCCTAAACCAGGCCAACTTCACATCCTCTGGAGACACCACACACTTAAATGTTGCGTCTTCTCCTTCCATAACCGTTATGTTGTGTAGCTCCGCTATAAATTCCACAATGCGAGGAACTTGGGGAAAAAAGTAGAAGGATGTTGGCACTAAAGTAATATGTGATTTTCCCCCTGATTTCAGGTTAAACTTTATGCATATCCACCATTGGTAGAATTTTACTTACTATTGACCACTACAGCAGCTGATGTCCTTTCATCTTTGGATTCACATGCATATTCTCCTGCATCATCCTCTGTGACGTTATGTATTGTCAGGCTTCTCATCCGACCATCAGCTCTGATTGTAAAATGTCTGTTTGGTGCAATCTCTTGGCTGTCCTTAAGCCACTGAACGTCGCCTTTTGACTTGTACAATTCACATTTTAAAACCACTTCACTACCTTTGAGTCCCACTACGTTTTCCAGTGGTTTGGAGAATTTTACTTTCATTGCTGATTACAAAACAGTAAAAACAACAATTTACCACAGACCTTGACAAGCAATCAGTTATCCGTGAATATAGAAATTGGTAGAAATGAATGGTTCATTCCTCAGTCTTACCTTTGACTTGGACACTAAAGTGCATCTCGTCTGATCCCACGTGACATGTGTACTCTCCAATATCACATCTCTTAAGGGGGTTAATGGTAAGGTAGTGCTTGTTACCATCACTTGTTGTGTGGAAACGATCCCCTCTGATTGGATCATGACCTCTGTGCCATTTCACTTGGGCATTGACCCTGTTAACAGTGGCACGTAGTGTTACACTGTCTTCTTCATAGGCTGAAATATTCGTTTTTTCTTCTTTTTTGATGAATTTGAATGGTGGTTCTATGAAAAAGAAATTATTGTGTTATTATTTTCTGTTTTACACTAGGGCTGCCCCCCACTAAAGATTGTTCTACTCTGGTCGTTCATTTAAGCCGTTAGTTGACTAATCACACGTTTAGTGTTTTCTGAGTCGGTGTCCGCTACAAAGATGAATTTAGTGATTCTAACTCATCATCTCCACAGTAATACGCCTATAGAAAAAAATTTACAAGAAAGAGAGTATTTGTTTTAGATTCTAAGACTCAGGCTTTCTATATATTTCTCATGTCTTTGAGGCAAGTAGCCTATTCGCTGAGTTTTGGTTAATTTATGTGCAATTAAGGGAAACAGAGGTGTCAGAAAGCACCATCCTCTTTGTTTTCTTTGTTTTACAAAAGCACATAAAGTATTGCTAGTACTTACATGTTTAAATGATTAGCCATATTTGAGGTTGATGGATGATACTCTAGCGTTTGGATTTCCTGCCAGACATACTGTAAATACCACAAGGATCCACCATTAACTATCTGTCCCTCACGGACTGCATGAGTTTGCCACTTTCTAAACTGAATTACTAATAAAATCTTGGTTGATTAAGCCTTAACGTTTAGGCCGGCGACACACTGCAAGCGTGGCATTTCTGTTGCGTGGTGGCTGTGGCATTCTCTGTCTTTGCACACGGCTCAAGCCGCGCCTGAGGCACCAGTGTAACGCAGGTAGTGTGCAAGCTCCAAACTGTTAACATGGGAGCCGAAATAAAAACGGACCTGCCACGTAGCCGAGACTCTCATGGCACGCTTACAGTGTGTCGCTGACCTTAGTGAACTATTAGGGGGCAACCATATTTTAAAAACAATGTTTTAGTTGATGCATATGAAATTGCTTTTTCTTGCATTTTCATTTTCTGCATTTTCTTTGCTACTGGTAAATGTACCTTGAACTGTTAGCCTAGTTATCATTTTGTCGTCAATGGCATCACAGAGATACTCTCCAGAGTCAGATGTCTGAAGTCCTGATATCACAAGCTTCCTCATTGTGTCTTTGCTTTCAATGTGTGTGCGTGAATCTTCTTGTAGTAAACATCCATTGCAGTACCACTGGACTATAGCATTTGCTCGTGATACCTCACATTCCAGGATAAGCTCATCTCCTGCCATTAAAATGTGTTGTTCTGGCTTCTCTGAATTTCCAACAATAGACACTGGGGCCTCTGCGCAAAAAGAAGTAGTTAAAAAAATGGATACGATTTTTAGGAGTACAAAAGCTTGTTGCTGGGGGAGTACCCTCAAAAGATACAGCTTTTATATACCTATTGGAATACTTCACTCTATTAAGGGGTTGGAGGGACTCTGGAAGCCATCAAAGGCAGGCGGGAGTTGATACTAGTGTGTCACGTGAACCGAAGCTCTCTGACTCTTCCATTCAGACCAGGGCTTATTGATTCATGTCTCTCTGCTTTTATTGTTATTTTTGTTATTATGCAACGATTATGATTATTTTGACTATTTTAATTTGTTTTATTTGTAAATCACTTTAAATTATCAATGTGTATGAAATGTGCTATATAAATGAACTTGTCTTGCCTATTAGTATGTAGATAAGGTACAAAAGTGTATTTTTGAAGATACTGCCCCAATGACAAGCTTTTGTATTCCTAACACATTTTGCATTTTTTTGTGTACATTGCCTTTTAACAAGTAGTACCTTGTACAGTAACCGTGAAGACAACTTTGTCATCTTGTGCATCACAAATGTACTCCCCTGAGTCCCTCATCTCAGCACTCAGGACAATCAAAGATCTGAATGTCCCTTCCTCTTCACAGATGAAATGGTCCTTTCCCTCAATCTTCTCATTGTCTTTAAGCCAACTGACCACCCCGTTAGCTCTTGAGATCTCACATTTTAACACAATCGCATCAGATACTACAAATTGGCGTTTCGTTTCTATGTCAGCTTTCCGCAGAATTGTCAGTGGTGGATCTGGAAGGACGAGTGTAGAATTTTAGTTGGTTGCAGTGATAGATTCAACAGTTTAAAAAAAAATCTCATTACCCCTGAAATGTACCTTTGATTTTCACTAGGAAATCCATTACATCATCTCTGGCATCACAGACATATTGCCCTGCATCATCAAAAGCTGCACAGTGAATAGTTAACTGTCGACTTGTGCCATCCTCTGTTATAGTAATGTTACTGTTCTCCTCAATCTCGTCTCCATCCTTCTTCCAGCTAACTTCAGCATTTGGTCGAGACACTTCACACTCAAGGACCACAATGTCTCCAACAAGTTTCTCTACTGCATAGGTCATTTTCCTTGGCCGAATAAATCGAACTGGTGGCTCTGCACAAAGAAATTAAGCCATTATAGACACTGAGAACTAAAAGTTATCTCAAATTACGAATGACTAAATCATGGGGTCTTTGGCATACCTGCAATATTTACAAAGAAGGTTACTGAGTCATCAGCGGTGTCACAGACATATTCTGCAGAGTCTTTGACGGTAGGTTTTGGGATAATAAGCCTCCTATAGACACCATCAACCTCCAGAATTAGGCTGTCACTCTCCTCCACTTCAAGACCATCTCGATACCAACGTACTGTGGCATTGGGTCTAGAAATTTCACAGCTCAAGACCATCCTCTCAGAAGTCTGTTGGCAAAGTTCCATTTGGGACTGGCTTGGAGAAACTATGCGCACCGGTGGTTCTTTAAGGGAAAACGCCATAAAAGTTAACAATTGACTTTATATTCTTAAAAGGTAGTTCACCCAAATATTAAAATTCTGTCATTAATCACTTACCCTCATGTCATTTGACACCTGTAAGACCTTTGTTCATCTTCGGAACACGAGCTATTTTTGATGAAATCCGATGGCTTAGAAAGGCCTCTATTGGCAGCAATGACATTTCCTCTCTCAAGACTCATAAAAGAAGACCATTAAAAAGTCCATTTCACGACAGTGGTTCTACAATATTTGTACTCTTTTTTTTGCACACAAAAACTTCTTGTTGCTTCAAAAAATTATTGTAGAACCACTGTAGTGACGTAATGGACTTTTTAATGAAGTCTTTAGTGCCTTTTATGGGTCTTGAGAAAGGAGATGTCATTGCTGCCAATGGTGGCCTTTTTGAGCCATCGGATTTCAACAAAAATAGCTTAATTTGTGTTCCGAAGACGAACAGAGGTCTTACAGGTGTTGAACGATATGAGGGTAAGTAATTAATGACAGAATTTTCATTTTTGGGCAAACTAACCCTTTAATGCATGTTCCTGATCTTATTTCACACAATTCATGCAAGTCACTAGTGAATAAGTAGTCTTATTCAATTGAATAACTTTCTGATTATTTTCCTTCCGGCTGACATCACAAATCCCTTTTATGTTGTACATGCTATATTTAAACCTGAATTTGATACCTTTTATGTTTAGATTGAAGAATATTGAATCATCAGCTGTGTCACAGACATATTCTCCAGAGTCCTCAACGCCACTGCGCAGAATTTTTAGCCGTCTATATGGACCCTCTGTCTTTAGCTTTATGTTTTCACTCTCTTGTAGTTTCTGTCCGTCCTTGAACCATGTCACTTTTCCATTTGGTCGTGAAAGTTCACAGCTGAGGACAATTTCTTCAGGAACATGGCGATCAAGGTGGACATCTTCCTTTGGATATACAATCATCACTGGAGGTTCTGTAAAGCAAAGAAAATAGCCTTGCAAATGTAATTTTATCAGAATTTTACTTGTTGGTAGAAACATAGATGCATTTACTCACCTCTTACATTAACTTTAAATATTAAGGCACTATCTCCAGCACGACAGGTGTATGTTCCAGAATCTGATAGCTGAGCTGATAGGATGATCAGCCTTCGTAAACTGTTTTCTGTCTCTATGAGGACATTGTCACTAGACTTTAATTCTACTCCATCCTTGTACCATTGTGCAGTAGCATCTGACCTGGACACTTGACAGCAAAGAAGTAGATTGTCTTGTTCCACAATATTTCTGTGCAGATCGTCTTCTGGTATGTAGGCAAATGTCACAGGAGGTGCTGCAATAAGAAGGAAGTTGACATTATTGTTTTGTTATGCTGCTTTTACTTAGTCACACAATAATGACATGTCAAACATGCAATTCAAGCATTGATGATGATTGCTTGGCCAGCCCTGTAGAACTCTTTCTCCACTCTAAAAGCCAGATGAAATACAAAGAAAAAGAGAATATAGTTAATGAAAGCTTTGTGAGAATGAAGTGCTGTTAAGCACAGATAGTAATGGTTACAAGGCATGCTTGACCAGCAAAAATGTTTTTATTATTATTTGTTTTTAAGTAAAGAGAACCAAGATGCTGGTTAAATAGCATCTAAGGATGGCAGTAGTTGGTAGAAAAATTGCAAACAAACTTGTGAAGCTTCAAAATATTCCTGCATTAGGGAAATGGTTAAGGAGCCCATATAAGCAGCAGAATGATCTGTTGAAAGGTAGAGAAGAATGCTTTCACCCAATGGAAACTGAATTCTACAAAGTTGATGTATTTGTTAGTTATATAACAGAATACTTTGGATATGGATAAAGGATATGTCACCTTTAACATCCACAAAAAATTCGCTGATATCATCAGCAGTATTACAACTGTAAAACCCAGAGTGGGATACATTTGCTGATTGGATAACCAGTGTCCTCATGGTGTGTTGTGATTTGATGTAAACCCCAGATTGAGGTAGGAGCTGTAATCCATCCTTGTACCATTGGACCAGGGCTGTAGGATCAGATATCTCACATTGGAGAATGATTGGCCAGCCTGCTTCAACGGACTTGTTCTTCTCAATCTCAGGAACAGCTGAGAACATCACTGGTGGAGCTAAGAGGATTTTTGTTCAGTCAAAATGCATGGAATTACCCCCCCAAAAAAGCCTTTTTAAGTTATATATCCAGGTAATCGATGAGAAATAATGAAATGAAGTAATGAAAAATATTAAAACTTACATATGGCTAATGGATGAGACACTTTGCTGAGGCTGTGTGTATATTATATATGAGTTGATCTCTCATGCTATTTGCTACTGTAGTTCTGAAGCATATTCTTCTGAACATATAACTTAATGAGCAGGTCTAAATCAGGTGACATCACCTATACAATATAGTGATATTGTATAGCAGTAAGCGTTTTGAAAGCGTTCCTTTACAATCCTTATTTATTGTTTGTCAGCAAAAGGGGTGAGAAGATTATAGTACTGTTTAACAAAAATGTAGTGTTTAACAAAATGGGGCATTGATTATTTGGTTATTAATGTTTTCTTTGTTAAAATCTGATAAGGGCAAACAGCATTTAGTGGATGAAGCGTTATTTGACACATTGTTAGTGGTTTTGAGAAAAAGTATATAGACTCAAAATCACCTGCAACATCCACCTTGAATGCTATCCGATCATCCACAGCCTCACAGCTGTACACGCCTGAGTGTTTGAGCTCAGCGGAATGGATGATCATTGTCTTCATAGTGCCCTCTGATTGAATATCAAGTCCACTTTCTTGTTGGAGTTCGACTCCATCTTTGAGCCAGGAAACTTGGGCAGTAGGGTCTGAGATTTCACACTGAAGTATAATGGGACAGCCTGCTTCAATAAACTTGTTCCTTGCAATTTCTGGGAGTGCTGAGAACCTAACAGGATGAGCTATAGACATTTGGAAAATGTAAATAAAATTGTAGATTATTGACAAATCAATTTGTGAAAAAAGTACAAATCTGTTGAAAAACATTTAAGCAGTCTTAACCTGCAGATGGGTTAGTAACAGGATTTGTCCAGTTATCAAGAAGTGAGAGAAGCAGGGTTTAAATAGATGGTAAAAGATGTTATAGGTGATGACATTTTTTCAGATAGCAAGTTATTAGAAATGTAAGGAATATATAGAGTATATAGGGCCATGAAAGAATACAAAGCATATAATTTTAATAGTTAATTTATGTGGTAGTGTTGTGAAAATCACCTTGAACGTCCACCTTGAATGATAGGGTATCACCTGGAACATGACAGGTGTAGTTTCCAGTATCAGACAGTTTTGCTGATTGAACAGTAAGTTTCCTCATATTTCCATCTGTTTGGAAAGGGTTTGGGGCCAGCTCTCTACCATCTTTACACCAGAGCACCTGAGCGGTTGCGTCTGGTAGCTCAGATTTCAGAGCAATTGGTGAGTCTACTTTGGTGGACTTGTTCTTCTCCACTTCTGAAATTGGGATTAACTTCAGTGATGGAGCTACAAAGTTGTGAATGGCATAGAGAAAGAACTGCATGATTTACTGGAAAATGACTGGCCATTATGTTGTTTTTCTTCTATTTATAAATGCGTGTGGTTGAGTGATTAGTTAATATGTCAAGCTGCTTTTGAGGGTTAAAGGCCAAACTATTTCCCTTCTGCTTCTGAATAACCACTTTCTATGGTTTAATTCAGAAGATTGCTTGACTTGATTAACACACATCTCATGTGGTGTCTTCATGATAGAAAGCATCAAATCACCTTTGATTTCCACATGGAATGTGATGGCATCATTATTTGTCTGGCAGCTGTATGTCCCGCTGTGACAGAATTCAGCAGTTTGCACAGAGAGTGTTCTCATTGCTCCCTCTTTCGCAGTGACAATACCATCTTGAGGAAGCACCTCATTCCCATCTTTGTACCACCAAACTTGCGCATCAGGGTCTGAGACTTCGCATTGCAGATTAAAGGATCTTCCTGACTCAATGCATTTGGTCCGTTGAGCCTCATGGACACTGGACAACATCACTGGAGGAGCTACAGACAATTTTGTACAGACACATTTACTTTTATATTTTGTCTTTGTATAAAACATACATTTAAATTTATAGTTTTTCTCAATTTGATTCTTAAGAATGAGCCAAACTATTTGACAATCATTCAGCCTGTTTGGCATGAACATGACTTCAAGAATATGCTGAAGATTAACTGTAATGATCAATAAAATGAAAATACAACACAGAAAACAGACATACTCAAACTTCAGAATATAAGATGAAAGATTAGTAGCGCAAGAGTAAAGGACAACATGGAAAGTTACAGATATTTAACAATGAAGACAAAACATGAAAAACAAACAAAAGACAAACAATCTTAAAACAAATTTAGTTTTGTTACCTATATACGAATCAGGCCTTTTCCTTTGTACATTTGTTAGTGATGGTACTGTAATTTCCTCAGTATACCATAAAATGCTTGTTATATATTATTATTAGTAATATATCAACAGGATAATTTTCAAATAGATATCTGAAGGAGACAATTACTGTATAAAAGGGAAATGTCAATGGGAAAACTATCTTGGATAGAAAGTCATTTCTTTACTGATGTTCAGTAGCGGTGCAACATCTTACAACAACCTATTAGTCTGGCATGTATTTGAACAAAAGATTCTACAAAGTTAGTGACAGTTGCATGATTGAAGTGGTTAGTTTGGTAATCGGATGGATTGAGCTGGCGTAGATGACTGATGAATCACCTGGTAGGTCCACTGCCAACTGGACGGTGACATCATTTGTCTCACAAGCATGTTCACCGGAGTGAGACGGCTCAGATGTTTTGACAATAAGAGTTTCCTCAGATTGGGTGATAACATCACATTGTTGGAGGTCCTCACCTTCCTTGTACCAGCACATCTCTGCCATTGTGCTTGATTCCACAGGTCGTGACAAAATAGCAATGCCTGTTTCATCATTTGACTCGCTCCTTTCAGTCTCACGAATAGCTGAAGTTTGCAAAGATGTAGCTAAGGGGGTTTAATTTAATATGTTTTAATGTAAGCAGATAGTTTAAACTAAACAGGTCATATTAAAAATAAATGTTTTTCTCATTGACATGTAACATGCATGACAGAGAAAAATATATATATTTTGCTTCATAGCCACAAGAAAAATAAGAGGGTATACTACATTAAAGTTTTTACGAGTATCAATTACTACTTCGATATGGTAAAAAAAAAAAAAAAGATCTATTGTTAGATTTTTTTTATTTTTTTTATGCTTGAATGACTGGAACTAATTATGTAGCAGTGTGACTAGTTTAAAATCACCTTTGACATCCACCTTAAATATTATGTCATCATCCTTTGATTGACCCAAGTCAGTGGCTGGAGCAATCAGTCTTCGTACACCTTCCTCCATTTCAAGAACATGTCCATTTTCAGAGTAAAATTGTATTCCTTCATGAACTGGAGTATCACCTTCAATAGGTCTGACAACTTCAGTGTCAAGTAGTTGCGTAAATGATTCTTCTTTATTACCAGGTTCTTCAGTTTTGAGGGGACAAAGCAATGTTTTATGAGTTATCTATCAAGAGTATAAGTGAATAAATTTGGATCGATTTGGGCACAGAACATTTAAGCAAAAAGCCAGACAAAGTTAGTTGCTTTTGTTGATTAATGCTGTGTTAAACATAGCTTTAAATCACCTTTCAGTTCCTCTCGATAAACAAATTCATCCTTGGTGTGAACATGTGCTTCTTGTAGACACATATTTGATGACTGGATGAGCTCTTTCTGTTTTGTAGGTTTATTGAATATCACCGTTGCTTCATTCTGTTGGCAGGATATATTTTTTTCTTGAGTTGCATAGTCAGAGCTCTCAGTTAGCAGTACACTGGAACAGTCTGCATCAATGGGCAAGCTCTCATCCATTCCACAAATTGGCGAGCAATTTGTCCACGAAGCTAGGGATATTTCAAGTTATATGAAAAAAGACATGTATTACAATTATGACACATTACATTGAATACTTTAAGTTAACTAAGCTAAAATGGCTTACTATAGGTTTGTATCTTAGTGTTTTTTATTACCTATATCAAAATGTTGTTCTTTCTACTAGAAGTTAGATTTGAGATGATACAATAGCATTTTTTTTAGTGAGATGATCTTTGTTAGATAAATAACAACATTTGGTGATGAATTTTACTAGTGAATAATGAAATGCAGCTACATTATAGAACAGTGCTGTTTTTTTGTTTTGTTTTTAAATTCAGTAAATGGATCCAAAAAGACGAATGACGTTAATTGGTTGTTAGGTGGTAAATGCCAATGGCATATATTTTGCTCTCATCATTATTTGCAGAATGATGGAGCTAACTATTTAAATCACCTTCAACATCCACCTTAAAAGCTAAGACATCTTGATCCATGTCACTCTCATGTGTTGTAATATGATTTGAGCCTTCATCTTCGGAAATTGAAGTACTGGTCTGGTTCATTGGTTGCAATTGTGGTTGCAACTGTTGTAGCTGAGGTTGCAGTTGTGGTTGTAGCCCTGGTTGTATCCGTGGTTGTAGCATTGGTTGTAACTGTGGTTTTAGAATTGGTTGCAGCATTGCTTTTAACTGTGGTTGTAGCATTGGTTGTGGCTCTGGTTCCTCTTCAGTCAGTCTGAAAGTTGCTGGAATGGACACTTTGGTCCCTTCTCCAGATTTTTCCGCTGTGAGTTTGTTCTCTTTTTCAGATTTGATCTCAGCCTCACTTCCTGATCTTCTCAGGAACTCTTCTATAGTTGAATGGTTTACACAAGGAAAAGTTGAAGTACTTTTCTGTCTTCGTAATCAGAAAAGCTTTTAAAGATGCAGTTTTATTGATTGGTTAATTTTTAAGATTATTTCAAGATTGTAAAAATGTAAGAGAGATGACCGTATCACATAGCGGTCTAAAAACAATTCAAACACATTGGTTATAACACATATTAAAAACAAAACATGATTACACAAGAAGTCAGATCACCAACTTGCATTCACTCATCCATTCATTCATTCTGTATTCTGGTTCTCTATAATACAGTCAACACAATACTGATGATGATTCAGAATGGAGCATGAACAAGATGACTCAAGCAAATGATGATGGTGTACAGTATACGTTTAAATGAAATGTGCTTCAATGAAGAATGAAGATTTGTAAGTCTATAGAATGAGTGTTAGTTTGGAAGAAGGGTTTGCAGACCAACTTTGATGTTGGATAAAGACATGATAGCATGGATTAGTTTTAGGAGCTATTTTGGGTAGGTAACCAAGATGCAGGGGACCAGCATCTCCAGGAAGAGCCATTGGATAGTTAAAACCGCCCTTGTTAGTGGCACAGAGGTGCTGGGTTAAGTGCTTGGGTTGAGGTAGCATTATATCACCTTTTATATCCACAGTGCACTGGGCAGAGTCAGCATAGTTCTCACCACTGAACACCTCATAGTGAGACAGTTCTGCTGTTAGGAAAGCCACAAAGAAAACAATAACTGACTTGCTTCAGTCATGTCAATGTTCCTAATTCAGAATGGCGTACAAATAAGTGGCAAACCACCTTGGTCCATTTCAAACTGGATGGGATCATCTGGTGTCTTTGGGCTGTTTACTTCACAAAGAGAAGCCTCAGGTGAGTGGATGATTAAAGTTCCTCTGGATGCATCTGAGTGATTTTCAGGATCAAATTCAGATTTAGATTCAAGTTCCAATTCAGCTGCAGGTTCAGACTGAGGAAGCACAACCTCCTCATCTTTGGTCTGGCTGACATATGGAGTGGGATCTGAGATCTCATAATGCTGTGCAGGAGGCTTCATTTCTTCACTCCATTTGGTCATCTCAACTTCAGGATCAGCCAAAAATGTTGGTGATGGCACTACGGATGACCATTGACAGAGGAATGCTTTATTCAGTGTAAGTGACTAGTTTTCAAAACGCAGAAAGACAGAACCAATTATGGCCACTGAAGCCAAGGGCATAAACAAGTAACATAGTCAGAATACATTTAAAGAGAATAGAAAAGCTACGTAAAGCACACAATTGTTAGTTGTCACACAAAAAACATTAAGAAGATTAGAAGCAAATATTTGAAAATCACCTTGGTCTTGTACATTAAACTGGATGACATCACCCGTTCTCACACAGTCGTACCATCCAGAGTTAGAAGGCTCTGCTTTCTTGACAGCTAACGTTCTCCTGGTACTCTCCAATTTGATATGAGGCTGACTTTTTGAGACGAGCTCTACACCATCCTTGTAACAACACACCTTGGCATTTGGATCTGAGATCTCACCGTGCATATCAGTAGAGTAGTCTGCTTCAACCATCTGGTTCTTCACAGTGTCTGGCAATGTTGAGAACATCACCGATGGGTCTAAAGGTGATCCGTTGCATTGTTAAAGAATATACAGAATTAATATCCTTCATTAAAAAGTTATCTAGACTGCCTAATCTGTGATTTCTCAGACCATCTGCCAAGAAGCAAGTTCAATAAAGAAATGCAAAACGTAATATCTGTATCACATCACTGCCCATAAATTGGATGCATGGTGAGAGGCATGTCCATAACAGCAATGCTAAGGAGACGCAGACAACAAAAAAGCTTGAATGTTAGTGTGCATCTAGTTTTGCAAATGTGTTACTGGATGTATAATTTTCTCAAAAAATCACTATTCACCTTTGATATCCACAGTGAACTGGACAGAGTCGTCAGATGTTTCACAGCTGTACAATCCAGAATGACTTGGCTCAGCTGGATTGACTACCAGTGTTCTTGCATCTCCCTCTGACTGAATATCCAAACCATTCTCTGGCTGGAGCTGTGTATTGTTGTGGAACCAACGGACATGGACTGTAGGATCTGAGACCTTACAGCGGAGTTCAAAGTGGCCACCAGCTTCAGCGCATATATTCTTCTCAGCTTCAGGAACAGCTGAGAATCTCACTGCTGCAGCTACAGATGATGGTTCAGAATCATCAAGAATTACAAGAAATGACCCAGATTAAAGGACATACTGCTTTAAGATAACATGTAATTTATCAACTGAATATACAAGAACATAATGACTGAAAAGATAATCCAAAAGTATAAAACTTAAGCAAAAAAAAAATTGAGACAGAGGTATTGTACAACATAAAGTCTTTGAAACATTACTAAAGAATGTGACATAAGCACAACACAGAAAGCAGTGATTGTAAGTGGCATAATTGCAAGAAGACATGCTGTTAATTTGTAAGTCAGGAATAAAGATGGCAAATCACCTCTTATCTCCACATGAAACTTGATGACATCATCCTTTGTTGAGCAGCTGTACACACCGGCATGAGATGGGCGTGCTGACTGAATACTGAGTGTTCTCATGCAGTCGTCTGATTTGATGTCTACTCCAGATTTTACAAGGAGCTGATCCCCATCTTTGTACCACTGGACCTGTGCAGTAGAGTCTGAAATCTCGCACTGCAGAATAATGGGGCAGCCTGGTTCAATGCACTGTCTCCTCTTAACCTCTGGGACAGCTGAGAACCTCACAGGTGGGGCTATGGATATTTTAGAGTGTTTTAAGTCCCATTTCATGATTTGAATAGTCATTTTTTTACATTTAAATTGAAATTAATTTGGACATCTGTACAGTCTTAATCAACATTGCCATTGTCTTGCCATTTGTTAGTTGTCTGGCAAAATGAAAATGTAAAAATATAAATCACCTTTAACATCCACATTGAAGTGGACTGCATCACCCCTTGTCTTGCAGCTATACACCCCTGAGTGGTAAAATTCAGCTGATTGGACAAAGAGTTCCCTCTTAATGCCCTCGGATTTGAAGTCTAGTCCACTTTGTGGCAGAAGTTTTGCACCATCTTTGTACCAGGAGACATGGGCCAGTGGATCTGAGAGCTCACATTTCAGTGCTATCGCTGAGCCTGCTTCAATGGATTTGTTCCTCTCACCCTCCGGAGGAACTGAGAACCTCACTGGTGGAGCTATATGTGTTTTCATTCAGCAGTATTTAGTAAACTTTAGAGACTTGCAAGTGCAAGATTTTTTTATTGGACATATTCATTTGATTTTGAGTCATAGGAATGACAATTTAAGACATGTCAACATTATGAAGCTGGTTAACAACTTTGAAGTAAGGAGAAATAAGAACAAAAATGACTCACCCTCAACCTCCACATTAAACCTGATGACGTCATCAATAGCGTCGCAGCTGTACACTCCTGAGTGGGAGAAATCCGCTGATTGGATGACGATCCTCCTCATTGTACCTTCTGATTGGATATGCAGACCTTCTATTGATTGAAGTTCAACACCATTCTTATACCAACGGACTGGAGCCTCAGGGTCTGACAGCTCACAGTAAAGTACTATAGGGTTGCCAACCTCCACAAATTTGTTTCGATCCATTTCAGAAAGTGGAGTGAATTTTACCAGTGGAGCTGATTAAGAGGAAAAGCCAGTGCAACACAACAACTGTTAATATCCTCATGAATATATATCAATCCAAAGAAATCAAAGTTAAATATTCACCTTGTATATACAAAGCAGCAGAATCTCGAATTCCGTAGGCAATGAAGGTGATCTCTGCTCCATTGTCTGTGTCTCGTACCCCACGAATACGTAGGGATTGGTGTGTACGTGAACGCCTAATGGAAAAACGTTCATCGTCTTGAAGCTGATTTCCATTTAGAAACCAAGTGCCTATAACTGACGCAGAGAGCTCAATGGTAAAGCAGGCATCCTGGCCCTCTGGTACTAAAGCATCTTGTAAAGGTGCTTGGATTCTGGCAACTGGAACTAGAAATTTTAGGAATTAGGTTTGTTAGTGCTTTTATTTTTATGCATACAATGGACTGCCTTATAAAGGAGCTTACCAAGATGAACTGCTCGAGGGAACTCTACATTTCCACTCCTTCCATATTTGTTGACACTGCATATCCGAAATCTGTAGTCTGCCTCGCATGGAACACTGTCCCCAAGAATCTCCACTGAGGTTGCAGAGTCTGTGGTCAAGCATTGCAGCCATTCTTGTGAGCCAACCTCTTGTCTCTCAATTATATACCCTGAAGGTGGATTCTTTCTTGAGTCTTGTGCAGGAAACCAGGAAAGAAGAGCTGCATTTGCCCGTTCTGTGTTTATCTGTACCCCGATAGGAGAGCTTGGTGGACAGTGCCTTGCCGCTGAAATTAGTAGAAAAGAAGAAGAGGTTACTTTAAAGTGAAAACATTTGGACATTCTGTAATATAAGTGTTTACATATTAATAATTCTGAACAAGAGTTGTCATACCTTTCACCCGTAACTGAGATGAAGTTTTTGATCTACCCACATAGAACATGACCAAACCAGAGTCTTGTGGCGTGGTGTTTACAAAGACCAAAATGTGTGTCCTTCCAAAAGATTTGAGAATGGTCTGATGGGTCTCCCTTAGCTCTGTTCCATCTTTGTACCAATGAATGTCCATTTCCTCCTCCTCCACCTCCACACAGAAAGCTGCATTTTCCCCCTCTAGAACATCAACTTTTCGTGGCAGCTTTCTTACTATAGTGCCTACAAGAGAGTACGTTTACATTTGATTGAAGTCTCTTAAGTTGTACAACTGCAAATGCTAATCGGCTTAATTTGTTTTCCCAGATAGATGATGGCAAATACACTATATTGCCAAAATGTTTTGGGAAACCTACATGCATATGCACTTTAATGACATCCCATTCTTAATGTAGGGGTTTAAATGAAGTTGGCCCACCCCTTGCTGCTATAATATTTTCAACTCTTCTGGGAAGGCTTTCCACAAGGTTTAGGAGTGTTTTTATGGGAATTTTTGACCATTATTCCTTAAGCGCATTTGTGAGGACAAACTTTCCACTTGGCACAATACTGTCAGGCAAGTCCCATTCTCCTGGCAACCACCAAACCCAGACTCGGCCATCAGATTGCCAGAAGTGTGATTCGTCACTCCAGAGAGCACATCTCCACTGCTCTAGAGTCACGTTGTGCTTTACACCACTGCACTTGCATTGCACTTGATGATGTAAAGCTTGGATACAGCTGCTCTGCCATGGAAACTGCCATGGCTCTCTATGCACTGTTCTTGAGCCAATCTGCAGGCCACACAAAGTTTGTAGGTCTGTAGCCACTGACTCTGAAAAAGTTGGCGACTTCTGCGCACTGTGCACCTCAGGTCAGATTTTACGTGGCTTGCCATTTAGTGTCTGAGTTGCTATTGGTCCCAATTGCTACCACTTTATTATAATACCACTAACAGTTGACCAGTTAACCATGCAATATTTATTAGTGAGGAAATTTCACAAATGTACTTATTGCACAGGTGGCAACCTATCATGGTACCATGCTTGAATTCACTGAGCTCCTGAGAGTGACCCATTCTTTTACAATTGTTTCTAAAAGCATGCCAAGTTGCTCGATTTTATATACATGTGGCCATGGAAGTGATTGAAATATCAGAATTCAATGATTTGGAGGGGTGTCCCAATACTTTTGGCAATATAGTGTAAATATGATTTTTTTGTTTTACCTTTGACTGCTACCTCTGCAATGCTTCTACCCCCATCAGCCATCTCGCATAAATAAATCCCATCGTCATCAACTCCAATATCACGAATGGTCAGACGGCGCTTTGTCCCCCACTCTTCCATCCCATATTTGGCTCCAGGCTGTAGTCGTCTGTCTTCTAAGTACCATGTGATTGGAACAGAGTCCTCAGGAACTTCACACTCAAGAACAGCCAAGTCTCTCTCCCATACTTGCAAGTCATTTAGTGGTTGCTTAAATCGAACAGGTGGCTCTGTTACAAACGGAAAGGACCCAAAAAGAATAGATCTGCATTATCTCAGAGATACATGATGCATTTACAAATTATCAAATACCGACCCCACTGACAATGACCAGCAAATGTTGTGTTTTGGATACTGATGTGCTGGTGTCCCCATCATGCTTTTTAACATGCTTAGACAGCAAGACTACCTTGATAAAACAACTTCACCAGACAAACCATGCTGGTCAAAAAGCATTTTTTGCTGGTGAAATGCATGACTATGCTGGATAATCTTTGAGAACAACACTAGCCTCGATCAGCATGGATTTTCATGCATGAAAATGTAAAGTAGTCTAGTTGCTTAATAGTGGCTTTAAAGTAATCTGTAATCAGAAATTGTTACTTTTTTAATTAATATATTACATTTTGGAAACCAATGTTTGCACTGTACTGCATTTTGTCTAATTTTCCAGTTTTTAAATATCTAAAAATTCTTGATGCAACCACTCTTAAGATATTTAGACTAGTTTTCAGATAAATGTAATCTGTAAAATGAGGGTATTTTGTGTAGTTCAATGATATACGTAAATAAAAAATCTGCCAGTGCAGTTAAGCTTATATTCAATATAACATTTATGAAAATGTATGCTTTATAAAAGTCTTTGGAAAAGTCTAACTAAATAAAATAAAAATAAATAACACGATTTATACTGGAAACACATGGAATATTACTTTAAGATTTGAAACTATATCCCTGATATTATTAATGTTTTTTTTTTCATCCTGTTTCGTGGTTGCATTAGTAGTCATACCTTTATTTTAGCCTTGATGAGCTTTATGGTGTTGTCTTATACAATATGGTCATGCAAAGCAATCAGTTTTGACTGTTTGATGGTCCATGTGAGAAATATGAGCTTGCCTCCAGAGATTTCTATCACCTCAGGCCTTTCAAAGCTGAAGTGACTTTGCAGATATAGGACTGGCTGGAATCTATTTCATGCTAATGAGTTTGGCCTGGTCAGGTAATTTTAAAGCTCCCATGATGCATTTCCTACAACTGAATCATCATAAAATGTACTGTTGATTAGGGAACCAAATACTCAACACAACAGATGGCAACTGTCTCCTTAATTGTGCAGGCCATATAAAGAGTGTGTCAAACTAATATATACTGTATAATGTTAAATATATAGTAAAAATTATGGTATGGTAAAACCATACAATCGTATTGGATTCGTGTTGTACTGCATCTATCATATTTCAAATGAGATAACTCTTACCTTTGACGATAAGGTGTACAGCACTCAGGGTTTGCCCTGCAGTGTTTGAAGCAGAACAGACATAAACTCCATTGTCCTGTTGTTTGCAGTAAAGAACTTTAAGTGTGAAGTAACCCTCTCTGTCTTCATACAAGAGATACCGTCTCCCAGACAAGATAAGTCTCCCATCTTTCCTCCATAATATTTCTGGTTTTGGCTTCCCGGTTACATAGCAACGAAACTTTGCATGTTTCCCTTCTGTCACTGCAAACATTTTCACTTTGGCTGAGTTTGGTAGTGGGTCATCTTTCAGCCTTGTTGCAACTTGCCTACCACTTCTCTGTTTTCCCTGATGTGCTTTCCAGTGGCCATTAGTGTATCCGTTACGGTTCCCTTCATCTTCGTGTCCTGGTCCGGCATCCACCAATAGCACAGCCCCAGCCAGACTCTCTCCAAATTCATTCCTAGCCTTACATGTGTACACCCCTCCATCTGGTGCTCTGGTCTTGAAAATTTTTAGCTGGAACCACCCTCCGTCCTGATAGCTGATGGTGAAATGTGTGCTCTCGAAAATCTCATTCAACTTCTTGCCATCCTTCTCCCACATGACTTCTGGTCTAGGGTTTCCCCACAGCTTACAGGAAAACATTGCATCCTCTCCTCGTCCAACCCTAGTTGAGAGGGGCTTGATGAGGAAGCGTGGCTTGTTTTCCTCCCGAAATTCCATCTCCTGTGCTTCACCTTCTACTTTCAAAGTGGCTGCTGCGTAAGTCTCTCCAATGGAGTTCTTGGCCTTACAGATGTATTGTCCACTGTCCTCCATTGTCACAGAAGTTATAATAAGGTTGTAGACATTGCCATCCTCAAACACCCGGTATCTGCCCTCTGGGTGAATCTTCTCATTGTTTCTCTCCCATATAACTGCTGGTCTGGGATCCCCACCAATCTGGCATTTCAGGACTGCATCTGTGCCACTCTGTACGACCACAGGACGAGGGTAGGCCAGGAACCGTGGGGCTCCACCAAACACATCCATCCCTGCTCACTTGCCAACCTCCACTCAGATTGACAGGCTACAGGCATTCAGTCTCTTTATTACTCTGAATTTTTTTGTTGTCCAGTTGTTTATCAAGTAAGACTCTAAATCATAAAAAAAAACATTTAATATATTATTTGAAAATAACCAGCTGTTTCAAACATTATAATACTACATGCATTACCAGGGTAATGGACCATTTAAAATCTAATATAGAAATAGAAAATCAAAATCTTTTAATTTCCAGTTCAAATCCTTCATTTGAATTGAGGTAGCAAACAGTACTGAATTTGAATATAAAGAAGAGCATTTTGTAACTTGTTTGATAGTTTTGAGATTTTTTTAAAGGTCTTAAAGAATTAGCTCACTTTAAAATGAAAATTACCCCGTGATTTACTCACCCTCAAGCCATCCTAACGGTGTAAATGGCATTCTTCTCTCTAATAAACACAATCAGAATTATATTTAATAAAATCCTGATGCTTCCACACTTCATAATGGCAGTGAAGGGGACCCACGAGTTTAAAGCTCAAAAAAGCTAATCTATCCATCATAAAAAATATCCATATTTAAAACCTTATAAAATAAAATATTTAGCTTCTGCCAGACCACATTCCATATTACGAAAAAAGGGTACCGGTAACTGTGTTTTGAACTGCAAGAGGTGTTACACTTTCTTCATAAGTTGAATATGGAAGGTGGTCTGGCAGAGGCTAAATATTTTACTTTGTAAAGTTTTAAATATGGATATTTTTCTAATAAAAACCCATGAATTCATTTCAGAAGGCCTTTATTAACCCTCAGAGCCGTGTGGAGTATGTTTAGGATGGACGGATGCACTTTATTGAGCTTCAAACTCATCGGCCCCCTTCACTGCCATTATAAAGCTTAGAATTCTGATTGTGTTCCTCAGAAAGAAGGAAGTCATATACAGTTAGAATGGCTTGATGGTAAGTAAATCATGGGCTAATTTTAATTTTAAAGTGAAAAAATCCTTTAAATCTTAACATTTATAGGCCTTGGAGATGGTCAGATAAAGTCAATTCTTCACGTTTGAATTCCACTAAACCTTGGTAAACAGTCTTATCAAATAACAAGTCTAGAGGCCACCAATATCTAAATACAGTAGTCAAACAGGAAATCATTTAACGTAAGTCATTTTATGTTACTTTGTTTATTGCATAATACTGCCTTCAACTGCACCTGGGAAGCCTTGTATCTAACAAATTAAAATGTACACATTACTTGTCTAAATCAAACTGCATTAGCTTTACTAAATGTTAAGCTCTGTTGTTTATAACAAATTCATTTGAAAGCTCTGATTTACTTCTTTTTGCCAACATGGAAACACCTCTTCCAATGTCACAACTCACTACAGGTAAATATAATTAGTTTGATATGATATAAATTGCATTATTATTAATTTTTTTTAAGCAGAATTATAATTGACACTGGATCTGACAATCATTTACAAAAGAGATATATCTGTGTTGGATCAACTTTTCAAAAATGTACACCTAACTTGACCTGTCATAGCAATAATTTTGTGTTAATTGTACTTCTCTTATATTTTCTCAGATAAACTTTTTTAACTTCATTGCTTTAGCTATTTTTCAAATCTTCAACAATCTGCTAAAGTATACCGACTGAGTTAGGGTGTTGGCATGTGCGCTAGTGGGATTCGATAGTGTGGGCTCTCCCCAGAGTGAAAGGATACTATTACACCAGAGTACTTAATGCCCAGAACTTTCTTAGAAATTATGCCTTGTGAGAGATGAGCTCTAGAGGTGAACCATCTTTTATCCCTATTGCAATAGCGACCACAACACATAACTAACACAGCTGGTGCTGTATTTCAATGGGAAAGTGCTTTATATAGTCTGCCCTAAATAAAGACCTGTAAGGGGGCATGTGTCAGGTATCACAAAGCGCACCACAGAACACGCGTGCACATACAACACAGGTCTCACACACTCACACAGGACACACCCCATAGGGACCTCTCAGTCAAAATATGCTATGCCTCTCACACCCCTTTAAGCAAATGCAGTGACGAATTTAGCTGTTAAATGTCATTGTCAAAATTAGTTTGTTTGTCATTCGTTTCAGGAAAAAAACACTTGCTATGTAGTATTAAGTGATATCTTCCTCTGTTGCATATGAAGTAATCCAGATCACCGCTTAATATTCCCTCATTTGATTCGTTTTTAATGTGTGGCTTCTCAATTTCAATCACACTGCAAGTTTGGCTTATGTGGAGTACAGGGGGATGTTTATTAGTCAGGACAGGTTTATCTGTTTTCGGATGGCACAACACATGAATCGCTAGTCTTGGGAATCTATGACGCACAGCTAACTTAAGGAAAATGATCTGGGTATAAGTATCCTCCTCAGTACCTTAAACGTCTGCTAGATATTCATCACACTACGCATAGAGGTTTGCTATGCTACAAACAAGACAACAAACAAGATATATGCAACACAAACTACGTTATAAGAATCTCCCTATGATTGAAGAGCTTTAGACACCAATTCTGTGTATTGACTGCATACTGTATATTGTCTTAAGAAAACAGGTGTTCAGAAGTTCCTCAATGTAATCAACATGGAGGAACACATAACAAAAAGAAAGTAAAAGCAAATTCTCTTAATGAATCTCCAACTGGTATTTGGTTTAAACTGGTAACTGGTAAAGATTTAAATGTATAACATCAACAATATTTTCCCTTAGGACTTTAAAAGGAGATTAACCTCCTGGCTGTGCTCCTAATTTAATAAGACTGACCTTTGACCTCAGGGAAACTGCACTTTGTAACATTAACATATCCTACCTCTCTCCAGTCCTCAGAGACAACTGTCAATATACATTCCGCTGCAAACAGCTTCTCCTGCTTCACTGGCCCTCACTTCCAGCTGTAGTTTTTTTTCCTTTTTTTTAACAGAATAATCCTTTTCCACTTCGGTAAGTTTGTTGCGGTATATTCTCCTCATTAACATCTAGTCAGTGTCACCTGCCCATTTTGCACCCTTTTAAGATGGTTTTAGCCTTATCAGACAGCTTTCCTTTGAACGCTTCACCAGTCCCACAATCTCTGTGGCGTTTAGTCCTGAGACACCCCTAGTGTTATTGTTCGTAGAAGACTGTTAAATGCTTTTGCAGCTGCTGCTGTCCCCTAAAAATACTGGCAGCCTTGATGACAGCAGTGAAGATAAGTCAGGCTCTCCATTCACTTGCTCGCAGTGGCTAAAGATAGGTTGGATTGCTCGTCCTGGCAGATTGCTTGACTTGAGACCTTGCAATAAAATCTAAGGAGAAGGACAGCAGCCTTCTGGCCTCCTGAAAAATTTCAGCATTTAGGTTCAGAACCTTTTGTTTATGGCAGCGGTGCCAGCATAGTCATCTGACTGCATTCAGACGCTGCGGAGGATTCCTGGTAATGGTCTTAATTTTATGGGATCTGTCATCAGCCTTAGTAGATGTGTAGCCCTACAAATGATTTAGATAAGTATACCGTTCACACATACTCTGTTTCTCTGTTTAAAAACAACGACAACAACATTTGATGTAAATGGCATTGTGACTGCCGTCAATTGGAGTAATCTTGACACAGCTGATGGTGTTATTTTGAAATGCATTATGGATTTCATTGTCAGAGAAGGTACAGCAAAGTGTCCTTAAATAAGCCACACAACTGTGGAAAATATCTAAAAACGAAGCATTCAGAGAAAAGATCCAGGGGGTGCTGTGTGCATGTGTGATAAGGCTTATGAATGTGTGAGGGTGAACACAGAGAGCAGTGACCCCTCAGCTGTTTAGAGGCTCACGTCTCATAGGCTCAACGCCGCCTCCTCTGATTTCAGCCATTGGAAGTAATCTGATCTTACCCTGAACCCTGAAACCAGCATCCTGGCAGTGAAACGGTTTGTACAAGCCACTTTGTGAAAACCTGCAGGGATTAGCGGTCCTCTTTTTGAAACTTCTAAACTCCCCCAGCTGCTAAAGAAGATATTAGCAAGTGCATCGTTTCTTTGTGTGTTGCAACCTGTTGCAAAAGGAAAAATTGTAAAAACAACATTGAGAGTCTGTTAATAGCTATGCTTTGCTGATAAAGACCCAGTAAAGTCACAAGACGAGACTATTTGTCTTCTGCATTTTTTATCAACTGGAAGTTTGTATACTAGATATTAAGGTCCAATCCCATTTCTACCCCTTCCCTTTCCCATTCCCATACCCCTTCCCTTTGCGCATTCACGTGAAGGGGTAGGGGTGTCTCGATTTCTCTTTTGGCTGGAGTGGTAGGAGTAAGGGGAAGGACCAGATAGCCCCTCAAGCAAAGATTTTTCAGGGGGCACACTTCAAACAAAAGAGGTATGAGGAAGTACTCTGCATACACCGACTACCGTGTTGCTAGAATGCGTGTAGGGATGTTGCCACTTGGTATTCAATCACTTGTGTGTTGCCTGGCTGCCAGTTTCTCCATAGCTTGCAAAACACTCTGAGTGATGTGAATACATTAATAATACAGTTAAATGAAATATCTGTTCATGCTTCATACTGCAGTCTATATTTGCATCACATGTTGTCTGTATCTAAATCTTGCGTTACTAAGGCAACAACTAACTTATTTGTATTACATTGCAAAGAGCTCTGTTATCGCAGCACCACATTAGAAAGTTAAACCTTATCTGTAACTGCTGGCTTGAATCACCATAGACTGGAACGGTTAACAAACAAAGAGAAAGTTTGGCCCGATGGAAAAGCTCCTCCACCAGTCTCGTATGTTCTGTATTATTCAGTATCGTTTAGGAAACGCAAAGGCTTTTCAAACTAAAAAAGAGCACTTTTCTTAAGTACAAAAAAACATTGGGTTATCTACATACTCGCGCCTGATTTCCGTTAGATATGTGCACTTAATTGCTGTTCATGCTGGTTAAATGTTACAGGGCACTAATAAAAGAAATGGTATGATTACGTATGATGATGTGTAATGTAGTGGTGTCCCATTTCTTAGGGGAATATTTTCACACTTACGCCTTGCCACTCTGTTTCAAGGGGAAAGTGTAGGGGTAGGCGAAGGGGTATAAAATAGAATTGGGATTTGGCCTAATGTGATTTGTAGGTATTAGGAGGAAAGAGTAAGACATTACTGAGTCATGAATATATCATTACTGAGTCATGAATATATGTGGTCTGTTTACTTGGAAGAAAAAGTTGATATGTGCAATCAATTTTTGGGATTGACAACCTCATTTACTTACAGCCACAGCAACCGTGACTAAGACATATAAAAAATGGCATTGTATATATGAAACTGAAAAGTCTTACCACTTTTGATACAAGTGGCCAATTGCGTTCATCCATCAAATCTTCATTAAATGACTGTAGCTCTTATATGTGTGTGGAGAGCAGTGCATTTTAGATGTGTGTAAAACACAAAACTGATGCTCCGGTGGAGAACAGTGACTGTTATCTAAAATCTTCAGTTACCGAAAGCTAAACCACAAATAAAACCCTGCAACACAGTAGAAACCTGCAGCCACACTCTTTGCAATGTATGAAATGAACTAGTTGTCCTGTCCGGTTCCGTTCACATAGCACAGGTTTTCTGAGAATGCAGTTGTGCTGTAACCTGCACTACGTGAATGGAACCGCACTGGACAGCTATTGTCTGTTACATCATACAGTGCAAGAGCAGGGCCGTACCCACCATTGAGGTCCCCGAGGTCCGGACCTCGGTAATTCTCCGAAGTGTACATAATAGAAGTTGCAAAATAATAATTAAGGCGGCGTGTACAAACAGGTGTTCTCGCCTCGCCTGGCGTATGTTTTCAATTGTTTCCAATGGATGCGCCGCACTTTTCAATAGCGCCAACAGCTGGCAGGTTTTGTCCATTTTTACGCATTGAGCGTCCACAGTTCAACTTTGGGTGAACATCAATGTCCAATCACAGTGGAGGAGAGGCAGGACAAATGCCACAACCGGCACTTCGAATAACGACCGCAAGAGTGCTTAATAATCAGGGATGCAAACTAATAACGTTTTCTTTACCTGGTTTTCTTGGAAGCCTTCGGTAAATTTACATTTACAACTTTGTTTTTACCGATTCAGACGAAAATGAAAAGACTGCTTCAAACAAAGCTCAGCTTTGAAAAGAGAAAATATACAGAGCAAGAGAAGGAGACTGGGGAAAAAAGAAAGAGAGAAGATGATGGTGATGAGACAGAAAGAGGAGGTAGCCCACTGTGCTCAGAATAGAAAAAGCATTAGCCTACAGTATATTCCTAATTGCTACACATAATGTGATTCTTGTCTGTGAAATCCAGGCTAAACTCTCATCATCTAATATTGAGATTAGGAGCATCACATTTTGATTACACTCATTGGTTATATTTTCACATTGATTTCTATCTTTGACATGATCTTACTCATTCAACATTAAATATATCAAGG
The DNA here is from genome assembly GCF_024679245.1 of Pseudorasbora parva. NCBI lineage: Eukaryota > Metazoa > Chordata > Actinopteri > Cypriniformes > Gobionidae > Pseudorasbora > Pseudorasbora parva. Next base: position 41,963,823 of record NC_090176.1, read on the forward strand.
TTATATGTTCAAATAATGTTCTTTACATAATGTAAATCACAAAAATTTACTTTAGCTAGGTTTTCAAAGACAGAGTCACACATATGTCGTCTTTGGCTCAATTTAACAACGAAAAAGATTTTCTGATTTTCTAATTTGGAGTCAATTTTTTTTGCAACATTTAACCAGATTCTCATTTATAAAAATCTGTTGTCTTCTTAAAATAATTTATACTGCACACTGACATGGTTTTAAAGCTACAGTTAGCTGATTCTTTGATTTTCTTTTGTCTTAAAATGCATGTAAAGGAGTGAAATGTTTTTTTTTCAAACCCTCCAAAATTCATATTTGGACCTCGGTATTTAGAAAATCCAGGGTACGGCCCTGTGCAAGAGAGACGCTCTGTTGAGGGGTTTTGTGTGTGCACAACTCAAACGCAGTGTCAGGATGTGAGTACAACATTTTAAGGGTCCAGCAAGCACATTCACATTGAAGCTTCTTTTGGTTAATGAAGTTTTGCTGGATTAATTTTTGGCTCAATTGGACTCGTTGTCATGTCAAACTTTTCAGTTTTATGGATGTCGCGTCTTTGATATTACTTTAGTTACTGGTAAGAGAATACAGTACAGACAAGGCTGTGTGAACGGAACATTTCAAGACTCACACCTGTAAGTTAGTGTGGTTGTCTTGTCAATCCCAAAAATGGTCAGTGTGAACGTATAGCCTATAAAACCTGGAACTTGTAGAAACATTTTTCTTTCTCTTTAATTTACAACATGTCAAATAAGTTTTCCTGAGTTTGCGATCAATTACATAGGCTATATGAAATATGTATCAGAACGTTTTAGAATGAGTTTGAACTTTTAGAGTTGCAATATGATAAATGATTTGTTATTTATGGTTCTCTGAGGAGCACTAAATGGCTCGCTCCTTCCCTCTGCTGGCAGGATTACAGCTGTCATTATCCAGTTATCTTATTTTATGTAATTTTAACAATTTTGTCTGAAAACCTTTCGCTCTACCTCATGATTCCTTCACCAAAACAATAAAATATGAATCTGTCTATGATGTTTCTTCCCTATATAATAATCATAGAAATTTGTTTGCTGGTTATCAAAATAAGAAATTGTCACAGAGTTCTTGTCTGAGTAGAGGTAGTCTATCTTAGGAAAGTGTCATCACTACTTTATATCGTCTTTCTTCTGACTGGCTCAGACATGTTGTAAGATCTTGGCTGCATGCCTGCTATAACTATCCAAATGTATTTCTAGCCATTTGTTTACAAAGGTGGCCACTGGTCTGACAAATTATATCTCCTTTTCTTAGAAAACATTAGTTTATCTGTAACCAAGCATATGATAGACAGAGGCACAGAGATGAAGATATGTCAAAAAGTGTAAAAGGCATCTACTCACTGTTTTAAATGGTTTAATGTTTATGCTATTTTATAGGGTCTTCATTTTGTTTTGGAGGTCTCCTACAACATGTTTACATGCATCAAAGTAAAAAAAAAAAAAACACTTTAAAGGGGGGGTGAAATGCTGTTTCAAGCATACTGAGCTTTTTACACTGTTAAAGACTTGGATTCCCATCCTAAACAGACAAAGTTTCAAAAACTAATGTTGGACGTTTGATAGAGTATTTCTGTGTCAAAAATACTCCTTTCGGTTTCACCCCCCCTTTAAAGGTCCCGTTCTTCGCGTGTTTTCAAAGCTTTGATTATGCTTACAGTGTGCAATATAACATGAGTTCATGTTTCGTGTGTAAAAAAACAGTATTTTTCACACAATTGACTTATCTGTATACAACGCTGTTTTCTCTGTCCTAAAAACGGCCTGATTATTTCCTTGTTCTATGAAGTCCCTCCTTCAGAAACACGTAACGAGTTCTGATTGGGCCAGCGCTTCCCGTGTTGTGATTGGACAGCAGCTAAGCGCACTTTGCCGGGAAAGGTCCCGCCTCTTACCATAACGGGGAGATGCAAGCGCTGAATGTGCGCTCTTCTCCACGTGGGAGAGAAACAAGACCACGCCCCCTATTTTGCGTGTTCTTGTGGGTGGAGGGTTAGTCAACAAACGGTTCTAGTGACGTCATTACATCCCTGCACTTCCTGCTGTAGTCCAAACCGGCCGTTCGCTGTAGGCTTTAAAAGGGAACTTCTGTTAAATAAAATATCTCGCTTGGCATTGAACTTTGAGCATTATAATTGTACAGGTATTATTTATGCTCTAACAGCAGCATTACACACTAACTAAAGTTTGAAAGATGGAATCGCGAAGAACAGGACCTTTAATTTTCTCATAACATTGCACATCACCGAATTTTTCAAACCAGCCGGTAACAAAGCGCCCTACCATAACTGAATTTTAGCTCCAGAGGCTTCTTAAAGCTCAGTGATTGTACACACTGTAAAGTAACTCAGTGATATGATACTCATTTTGAGGTTCATCATGAAATGTTGCAAATGTAATTTCTCACCATCAGTATTAACAAGTCTACGTCTATCTACAAACTGATGTGTATATTTCAAATTTATTTTATTGCACATGTGGGAGCTGCTAGCCTGACAAACCAGACCCACATCACGATGTTTGGTCTGGAAACTCACCATAGACAGGGCTCAATCCGAGGGGCGGGATAAACGGTTGTCTTTTAAACTCCCTCTGCACGCGATAGGATAGCGCTACAACCAACCAGAGCAACGAAGGTGAAGCAGAGCTCGCTGACTGTTTAAACATTCGCCGTATCCGGTCTGCAAAACTCCGAACACATCTTCCCTTTTTAAGAATGACTTCAGTGCCGTTCTTTGTTCTTCTCTCAGAGAAAAGCTTAACTCCAAGTCTTCCAGAATCACGGTCAAAGCTCATTCAAAAGACAGCTGTTCGCCCTCTTCTATGTTTACTAGTAGCATGCAAGCGCAACTCTGCCGTCATCATGTTAAGCCCCGCCCACCGACTCTATACACGATAGGGGTGTCCATGGTTAACCGATTGACCGATTAACCGTTAAAAATTGCGTAACCGAGTGAAACATTTTGCTCGGTTAAGTGGCTTCAATGACGTGCCTTGAATTTAGTTGTAATATATGTTTGCATCCCTAGAGACCGCCAGAGCGCTCCCAGACATTTGTAATATCCACAAGAAGAAGTCATGACCAGCTTTCTAAGCGGGCAAAGAAAGCGGGCAAAGAAAGTGTGGGAGCACTTTAAAAATGAGAGTGACGGGGCAAAATGTAAGTATCGCAATGCAGTGCTTACCGCATTTTTCAGGCTATAAGTTGCTCCGGAGTATGAGTCGCATCAGTCAAAATATGCGTCATGAAGAGGAAAATAACACACGTCGCACTGGACTAAAAGTCGCATTAGGGCAGAAGCAGAGCGCGAGCCGCGCGCGCTGTTCATAACGGATCAGAAGAAAGAAAGTTTGAAGTGAGAAACTTGTGAATGACTAGAGAAAAGCAGACGTTACTTTAACTGTAATGAAGAAAACAAAAAAGCTAATCGCAGACTGAGAGCAAGATGGCCAGAGCTGAAGGGACGAGTCCACAGATGCTTGAACTCTCTGCCGGGAGAGGCTCAGTCAAACTAGAGTCAACAGCGAGTCAAACGCTGTGTCTGTGTGAATCGTTCTCGGCTGCATATTTTACTAACGTTACATGCCCTAATCATGCAGGCGCCCTCGCGGCCACTCGCATTGCTCGTGAACTGGAGCGCATCTCATCCTAATTTAACGAAACTCAGCGTACGCCTCGCAGACATGAAATAGATCTTAAGAAACTTGAAATGTCTTTTAACAATTTAAAACGAAAAGAAATAGGCTACTCTCTGATTATGTAATCCATGATGTGCATTTCTCTATATAGGCGCGTTCACTACAGAGATGGTGGTCGTCAAATTAATAAGATAAAAATAACCCTGACGCACACTATGGTTAACCGAGTATTAACCGCTAAGGGCCTCGGTTAACGGTTAATGAAAAACTTGAAAACGTGCAGCCCTAATACACGATGTGATTGGCCTGACCAGAGTTTGGTTTTTACAGCTCAGAAGTGTATTGAGAGTTGCTAGATGACACTCGCGGCAGATTAGATTTGCTGCCGCTAGGGTGCGTCTAGATTTCTAGGCTAGGGAACTGCATTATTAACTGTATCAATGACGAGAATATAACATTAAATATAATATAAAAACAAATTTTTCTCCAGCCTTACTCAAAGTAGTAAGAATGGGCGACCAAGGCTCATCGATGCACGTAGAGAGTGAAGGCTGGTCCGTGTGGTCCGATAAAACACACGAGCTGCTGTAGCTCAAACTGTTCAAGTTAAAAGGTAAAAAAAAGGGCAAATTTTGCAGTACAATTGACTTGGATGTTTAAGTTATTTCAACTTAGATTATGTTAAACTGACTTTAAAAAATGAATTACATTTTGTATAACTTATAAACTTATTTTGATGAGTTAAAACAATGTATAAAAAAATATGTTGTCATAACTTATTGAACATATAATTTTTTACAGTGTATCAGAATACACAGTGCATCACAATTTGTTGCATATGGGGCAGCATAGCCACAGACCAGTCAGGGTCCCGTGCTGACTTCTGTCCACTGCAGAAAGCACCAACAGTGAGCATCAGAGCTGGACCAACGGGACAAGATGCTCTATGGGAAGAAGGTAAGCTAGCAGAGGCAGTGTGATGTTTTGGGCAATGTTCTGCTGGGAAACTTTGGGTCCTGCCATCCATGTGAATGTTACTTTGACACGTACCACCTACCTAAGGATTGTTGCAGACTATGTACACCCTTTAATGGAAACGGTATTTCATGGTGGCTGTGGCCTCTTTCAGCAGGATAATACTCCCTGCTTTAAAGCAAAACATTTTGGAGCACAACAAGTTTTAGGTGTTGACTTGGCCTCCAAACTCCCCAGATCTCAATCCAATCGAACATCTGTGGGATGTGCTGAACAAACAAGTCTCATCCATGGAAGTCCCACCTCACAACCTACATGACTTAAAGGATCTGCTGCTAAGATCTTAGTGCCAGATAACACAGCACACCTTTAGCGGTTTGGTGGAGTGAGTCCATGCCTCTTGTTATCTCATTATTGGTTTAATTTGCCCCACCTGTGTTCCCTCATTCCCTGCCTCATTTGTTCCCTTTTATAAGCTCCTTGTGTTTGTCAGTCTTTGTCAGATCGGTGTACTGTCTACGTCTCCCGCATGTTTTCAGTTTTATGGTTTTCTAGTTTATGTTTATGGAGGGCTCCTTCGGTTATGGATCCGGTGGATCGGTGTTCCCAGTTCTGGTGGATTGTGTTCCGGTGGTCCCAGTTCTGGTAGATCGTATTCCGGGGGTCCCTGTGCCGGTGGTCCCAGTTCCGGCGACTTGTGTACCGGTGGTCCCAATTCCGGTGGATCGTGTTCCGGTGGTCCCAATTCCAGTGGGTCGCGTTCCGGTAGTTACGGACTTCCGGTTTCCACATTATTTTAAAGTGGAAAATATGTTTTTTCACTTTTAAATAATGGTCCAGATCACCAGTAGTCCTTGAAGAGTGATTGGGTACTTGAGTAATTAGTGATGCATTTTATTACTTTATTCAGAGTAAAAAAGGACAATTTTTAAGAACTACTAGTGATCTAACAATGTTTTCCACTTTAAAATAATGGTCCAGATCACTAGAAGTTCCTGCATAATGACTAGGTAACACTTAAGTAATTAGTGATGCATTTTATGACCACATTGAGAGTAAAAAAAAAGAGACAATTTCTCACATCTCAGCCATGTTAATGTTGTGATTAAGTAATTATATAATAATTAAGTAATTAATTTGTAATTCTTTATAATTTTTCCTTGTTACCTATTAGTTATTAGTGACGCCAGTCTCATTCAGTAACTATTAATTACCTAATAAGGAACTATCTTAGTCCTGAATTCAATATTACTTTCTGATTAGTCCTTTGTTGTTACGTGACATGAATATTATTAAATAATTTTTAATGTGGTATAAATGTTATCACAGATTTTATAAGTGTAGAAATTAATCTAATGAATATGTAAAATGTTTCTTCTAAAATTCTGCTAATTTTTTTTAGTAATTTGCCCAGGGACGTTATGATAAATTATAGTGTGCAGTGGGCTGGTTTTCATGGGTGCATATGATCTGATTGTCATTAGACGTTGAGACTCGAAGACTAAAATAAGCTTATAAACTACTAAATCTAAAGCACAGATACTTTCCCCAGGCTCCAAATACTTTCTCAGATTGCCTCCTGAAACATGAATGGACATGAATGATGAACGTGTATAGCAGCACATCTTTAGGGATGTCAGAAAGTGTCTGATTATTTGTGAAACTATGCATGTCTCTCTTATTCGTTGCACTTCTGTGTTGCTGGTGAATATGTTTGACTTTGACATTGTTCAAAGCATTGTCTGAAAGAATGTTCTAGGTGGCCAGCTGAAAAAGAGATCTATCCAGGTAACTAAAAAATGTGTTTGTGTTGATTAGACGTTCTATTAATGTGGTCGTTTCTTTTGATGTCACTTTATCTGGTTTATGCATTTCAGACAACGAAGAGTTAACCAATCCAGCAGCCGGTTTCTTGACATGACAGTGTTTACCTGTGTATCACTAAGTCAGAGTGACAGAAGCCTGGCATGGCATATCAGTTTCCATAGGTCCCAAGCTATTTGTTTTTTCTACATCAACCTCACTTTTTCCTCATGATTTAAAATTGAGCCTGGCAAGTCTATTCCTATACAACCTCACTGATCTACAGCAGAGTCAATCTATCATTTAATATTACTACCTCCTAAAATTTATCCTGTTCTTCTGCTGTGTTGAAAGAAAACAGGCAGGTGATGCTTGTATATCAGACAATTTCATGGTCCTGGCAATGGCTACGAATGAATTCACACAAGGTTAGAATGCTGCCTGGATGCTAAAGGTCTGAAGTACCCTGTCTCTACTTGCTTGTTTGTGTGTGTGTGTTTGCTAGGAAACGTTTCAGCTGGAAGGTTGTCTGACTGCAGAGTCATTACGGACTGTCTGCTTAAATACTCACTTGTTTAAACATGTTCACAATTAAAGCACAGTCGGTTTAATCTGAACAAAGACTAATGTTTTTAATGCTCTGTGGATAAAGTAGGCCAGTTTGTTCACAAATGAAGAATTGATACTACTGCAGTTCTTTCGGCAACCACTGTGTGGTGACAAAGAATCAGAATTTGTGCATATTTGTCAGACTTGAAATCTTTACTTGCATTGACACACAATTGTTTGGTCAGAGGAGAACTAGTACCCTGACTGGTTTCTCCCAAGGTTTTTTCTCTCTCTCTTTCTTCATTCTTTAACCATGGACGTTGGGTTCCTTGCACTGTTGTCTCTGACTTGTTTAGTTGGGGACACTTAAAGGTGCACTATGTAGTATTTTTGCAGTAAAACATCCAAAACCCACCAGGGCAGTGTTATATATTTTGTTCAGTTGAGTTCTTACAATGTCCCAAATGTTTCCAACTATTTGTAAAATGTGAGAAAACTGCTATTTTAACCAAGGAGCCGGGACGTCTGAGGGAGTCGCCTGTCAACAGCGTCATCTGCGTTACCCTCGGTTTCCGGTTTTATTTGGCAGAAGCGCTTTACTCTTAGCAGTGTGAACAAGTGTCACAGCAGCCGCTGAGCAAACGCACAGAGTAACGTAATAACATCATTTTAAACAAACTTAAATGTATCTGATATGATAAACAAAACTCTGTTACCTCATACTCATGAGCGGAAATAGCGGAGGTGTCTGTGTCCCGTCATAATAAAAGTCACGTTGCTCGCGAGCCATGTGTTTGCGTAACATTCGCTCCAGCGGCCTTGCTCAACTCCTTAAACATTCGGTTCAGCTCTGCTTCATACTATAGTAACGGTAATAACCGCATCTATGAAAATGATTTCTATGCCGATTCTTTTCCACTGTCTGCGAGGTGAAAACCACGTCCCGATATTCTGAGCTAAAACTTGACGTCATCAAACTACGGCTTTGTTTTGAATAGGCGCCCCTATTATGCTATTTTAAAGGCTCTTTTTTTTGTAGGTCTCCTACAACAGGTTTACATGTGTCAAAGGTAAAATAATAATAATAATAATTTGCATAATATACATTACACATCACCAAATTTGTCAATCATTCTCAAACAGTTATTGAACGGAACTGAATCGACACCAAACTGACTTCAGCTGAACAATACTGTCTTTTTAATGCAGCATAATTGAATTTGGTTTGCATAATTGATCATTATTTTCCTTTTTATCACTATAAAGCTGCTTTGAAGCAATCTGTGTTGTATACAGCATTATATAATCAAAGGTGTCCTAACTTGACTTCAGTTAATTTGCTTTTAGTCTAGGTGCCAAATGGCTTCCACCCTTACAGATGGAAAATGACCTGACTGGAAGGTGTCAGGAATTTTGATGGCCTTGTGAGCCCTGGACAGCACTAACTGCTTGCCTCTAGCCACAAGAGATGAGGTATAGGGTGGTAGCTGAAGGTATGCTGGCCTACATGTGTGAACAAGGCAGTCAGCAGGAGCACCTGGAACCAAATTATGCAGATTCCAATCAGCTTCCATTGAGTGTTCATGACCTTTTTTCCTGTTTTCTGTTTTGTTGAAATCACAATAATTCTGTTTCTCTTTTGAGTTCTAGTTTAGTTCCTCATAAGCTTTATCCGTTTGAGTGTTGTTGCTCACTCTGAAAATGATTCAGAAATGGTTTGTGGTTCTTTGCAGATAAACTTATTTGTACGATATGATAAATTGACAAGCAATAAACACTCCCATGTAATGTCAGATTCGGCACTCAAGTAAAAATTCAATTGCTTGGTTGTTATTACAATAGCGTTTGCTGAATTGCCCTAACCAAAGCTAAAGACAAACTCAAGTGTATTTCTGAATTTATATACAGTAGCACATAATTTATTAAAACCTGCACATTCTTGTTCTTGAGGCACAATGTAGTTCTTGTTTCAGAGTGTTTGGCATTATGTTAATACCCAAAAAGAGTCGAGTTAATGAGACCTTTGTCATGCAATTAAAAGCGGTAAGCTGTATTGGTGCTTATCTCGTCTGAGCTTCTTGCAGCTACTAGATTTATACACCTTACCAACCTGGGGCAAGAGGCCCTCGTCCTGATTCCATAATCAGATAACAGGATTCTTTCATCCTCGACATTGTTAGCCATTGCCTCACCCAAATAAGTTTGAGACACTAGCTGGGTTTCCATTCAAAGTGAAGCAAATCTTTTCTACAAACAAAAACAAGTGTGGATTAGGTGTATTTCCATCAAGCTGTTCAAGTGGATGACGGTGATATTGGTAACCATCAGTAAATAAGACATCATCAGCAGAAACAGCTGATTAGTTACCTGGGTTTAATGTTTGCTACGTCAGACTTTATTCGGCGTATGCATTCCCATCTACCATTATTCATATGAACTCTTTTTCACAGAAGTCAAAAGGCCACCTCAAGTGAACTTAAAAACTTAATTAAGGTATTTTGGATTTCGAAATTTGCTGAAACTTTCCATTTCCATCACTCGTTTCTGATGCGATACCTCAAAATGCGCATTAAAAACAGTGTGATGGAAACATAGCTAATGTGAATTCTCAAGCATGAAATGAAAACGTATTTAACATGCAGAGAGACATATTGGAAGACTAATTACACTGTTCTCTTTTCAAATCTGATTGGTCAGTTTTTTAATTTATCGAATATTTTAGTGAAATGACCATTGTTATGTATATATGTATTATTATTATTATTATTATTATTATTATTATTATTATTATTATTTTATTTTATTGAATTTATTCCTGTGATGCAAAGATGATTTTTCAGCGTCTTCAGTGTCACATGATCCATCAGAAATCATTCTAATATGCTGGTGCTCAATAAACATTTCTTATTGTTATGTTGGAAAAATGTAATATTTATTGCTATATAATTTTCATTCAGGGTTCTGTGATGAATAGAAAGTTCAAAATAATAGCCTTTATTTGAAATTTACATTCTTACAAAAAAGTTATTTGTGTCACTTTTGATCAGTTTAATGCATCTTTTCTTTTTTCTTTTTTAAATCCTACTAAATCCAAACTGTTGAACTTTTTGAAAGTTGACATTGACATAGTCCTGAGGGATTTTCTGCAAATGCTACATGAATAAACATATAGCTAAAAGTTATGTCAGACAAAAAAGCAGCTTTCAAACAATTTGCCCCATTGTTCAGCGTCAAGTCATAACTGTGGCAAAACACCACCAATCCGAATTCCTTGAGAATAAAGCAGCATACACATATCAGTCATCAGCTCAGATGTCATATTAGTGGAATTTGAATCACTATTCTAAAAGTTAAAATATGAAATCCACTCTTGACAGAAAAAAATCCACAACTAGACCAGACACATTCGTCTCTAAACAGAAGAGTCTTTGACTGATGTTCACAAATAGAATGGATTCAAAGGGTCTATGTATGAAACAGAACTGCAGATTATTTCGGCACAACAGCAGCACATTATAAATCAAGAGAAAATTGATGGGAGCTTAGCTGGAGGACATGGATGAGCACAATGAAACAATTTTTTTAGCAAAAATGGGCAAGATAGAGATGTTCAGTCAGGCAGAAATCAACTGCAATTTGGGGTCTCAATAGCTATTTGACAAGTGAAACAAACTAACATGATCTTAGAAGATCCTGTTTGTTCTTTGACAAACATTGCTTACTGTAAACACATTTATATCCTATTTGAGTTTGTGAAGTTTCTTTTATTTTGGCTGGACGCAGTGTGTCAGCTCATTTAGTCAATACGTGTTTTTGTTTATCTCATCTTTTAATACAAGATCCTTCGACAATGAAAACGCCACATGAAAGTAGTTTGAAGTTTGGTTTGATTTTTTTTTATCTATTAAGTACTTTTCATAAATTGTTTATTGTTATAGTAATCATACACACACAGAGAGAAAAAAGTTGAACGAAAGTAAAAAATCACTCTAATTTAATCTGGAGACTGTTAATGTAAGGGAATTATACAACATAACTTGATTTTCTAGAGACATGCTCTTATTAACTGCTCTGTATAGCCAAGATAAACACAGTTTTGTTTTTTTCATGAAATGTGCCACTACTGCACAGGCTTGGAAATAACTGCTTTTCTTCTCAGCTAATGAACTGCGAAATTACTGATAATTGTGAAAAAATGCTGGCTTGGCTTTAAAAGTGTATGTGTTGTGTCTGGTGAAAGGCTAATCTAGTTGTGTATTTGTGCAATTCTGAGGTCTGTTGATTAGATTACTAACTTTTTTCAAATAGACCAAACTTTCAGGCCTTCACTTTTTGAAGGCTGTTTACCTTGATTCTTACCTTGATCTGTGAAGGAAATCTGCGTCCTTAATGTTTACTGCCAAAAATCTGGTGTTACTATTTTTTTTTTTTTAAATTATGGTGTTCACCTTACTGAAAGGTCTTGCCTTTATTAAAAGAATACAATTTTCTTCTGTGGAACACAAAGGGTGAACATTTTTCCATATTACATATTTTCTAGCATATCAAGGTAATATGACTTGAGAGCTGCAGTGGAGGGAATCATTTTCAATGAAAAAATACTTACATTTTGTCCTGTTTACCATTAAAAGACTTAGAATAGAGTGCTCAAGTCATATTCACTACTTTTATTACACTGTAAAAAACACAACTTGAAAAAATTTGAAATGACTGATTTTGTTGTGTTGGTTCAGCAAAAATCCATACTGTAAAAATCTTGTACAACAAAAAAATCTTAGTACTAATTTCCACTAGCTTTTTCTTGTTGACTCATCTTTTGTAAATAACAGTTATCCGAACTGAAAATAAGTTGTCTGTGATACACAAAATGTTTAGTTGAGTCAACGTGACATTATTTGTTTTCTGGAGAGATGCAACTTATCTGCTCTACTGCAAAAAAAAGTTTTTTTTCTCTGGTAAGATATTGGTCAGAAATAATATTATTGGTTTATTAGAGTTTATGAGGCTGAAATTTTGATCATCTTGGTTTCTTTCTTAGCAAAAATTATGCTTTTTTGCTAAACACTGTTACAAACTCACACAATGAGGCTAACTGCCCAACCAAAGGAAACACTCATCACCAAAATGGTGATGACCAAATGATTTTCAATTTAAAAGTGAACATCTAAACCTGTTTCCAATGGACAAAATTTCTTGAATTGGCTCAACTACAAAAGATTTGTTACTGAATAGTTGCATATCTCCAGAAAACAAATAATGTCTGGTTGACACAACAAAAAATATATGTCACAGACAACTCAATTTCAGTTTGTATAACTGTGTTTTATAAAAGTTGAGTCAACAAAAAAAAGGCTAGTGGAAACTGGTACTTAGATTTTTTTTGTTGTACAACCTTATTTTTTTTTTACAGTGTATCACTTGACAACAACGGTCTATATTCAGTTCCGTTAAATGAAAGAGGAAAGCAATGTATAGCAAATTGAACTGTTCATTTTAAGAATCATGGTATTAAAAATACTATTAAAGTATTTATTAATTTTTTTAATTCGTTTTTTAATTTTAATGTGCACAACTCTACTGTACATCAGCATATGCTATTTATTTAAAACAGCCTTTTCCATCATTTGATCATGATTATGAATTACCGCTGCTCACTAAATTTTTTTATACAAAAATCAAATTTAGTTCTGTTTACTGCCAGCTTTCTGTGGCCGGTAATAATGCAACATTAATTTCTATTCCTTTAAATATTAATTCATAAATTAAATCAGCATCTTACTTAAAGCCTTTATGTATAATGCATTAGAAAAGTATTTTAATGCATTGTGCCTTGTAATGCACCGTATAATGCTTTGTATTGTCTCGTTTATCATTTTAACCACATAATACATACATTGTTACATGTTTATAAAGTATAATAGATTGAAAACACATGGCAAACAACCAATTTTAGATTTAACAAGGAATGTGCAAATTTTATAATGTACGTAATTTACTTTTTGTTACAATTATTTATGAAATGGTATAATCTGTGATCTGGATGTATACTCCCAAAGACGGCATGAAAAAATTGATTCATTTGTTATACTATTTTTGTGTATATATATATATATATATATATATATATATATATATATATATATATATATATATATATATATATATATATATATATATATATATATATATATAAAAAATACATATAGTGATATAATATAGTGAAATATATATATATATATATATATATATATATATATATATATATATATATATATATATATATATATATATATATATATATATATATATATATATATATATATATATATATATATAGTGCCAGTATAAGCGGTATTCAAATTGTCAAAGAAAGACCAGTTTCCAATATCTCTGGGTGCCTAGAGAGCACGTCTGTCGATGAACGATGCTCAGATGCCTTGTCATCCTCAGACACCTCTCTATTCGCCAGCAGGGAGTATCGACTGTCGGGACACACTCAGGCGGCCTTCCCTCACTCGGTCACCCCCTCAGCAGGTAAGTGTTACACTGCGCACGCAGACTCCACTTCGGGCCGCCACCAGACCGTCTTACTGGCTCATCCGCACCATCAGACTCGGCTACGCGATTCAGTTCACCGGCATCCCGCCAAGTTCTGGGGCATTCACTTCACCTCCATATCGAAGGAGAATTCTCCTGTTCTACAGGCGGAGATCGCGGTCCTACTAGCCAAGGACGTGATAGAGCCGGTCCCTCTAGCCGATATGAAGACTGGCTTCTACAGCCCGTACTTCATTTTACCCAAGAAAGGCGGCGGGCTATGGCCAATCTTGGATCTGCGGTTCTTGAACCGGTCACTTCACAGGCTGCTGTTCAAGATGCTCACGCAGAAACACATCCTCAGATGCGTCCGTCCCCAAAATTGGTTTCCAGCGATCGACATGAAGGATGCGTACTTTCATGTCTCGATTCTCCCTTGACACAGGCCATTTCTTAGCTTTGTGTTTGACGGACGAGCATATCAGTACAAGGTCTTACCCTTCGGGCTAACCCTGTCGCCCCGCGTCGTCACAAAGGTTGCGGAGGCGGCCATTACTCCCATGAGGGAGCATGGCATTCGCATTCTCAACTAACTCGACGACTGGCTGATTCTGGCTCAGTCGTGAGTGCAGTAGTGCGAACACAGGGATATGGTGCTCAGGCACCTCAGGTCAACTGGGAGAAGAGCAAACTCTGCCCCACGCAGAGAATCTCTTTTCTCGGGATGGAGCTGGACTTGGTCGCTCAGAATTCATTCAAACGCAGAACAACTGTACCACTAAAACATTTTCAGAGGCTCCTGGGGCATATGGCCTCTCCTGGCCGTGGTAACACCACTCGGATTTTTTAATATGAGACTGCTTCAATGCTGGCTACATGATCGAGTCACAAGATGGGCGTGGCACTGCGGCTCCATGTCCAAGTAACGCCGAATTGTTGCCAAACCTTCAGTCCGTTGTCGGACCCTTAATTTCTACTGGCAGGAGTGCCTCTAGAACAAGTATCCAGGCATGCTGTTGTCTCCATGGATGCCTCATCCACCAGCTGGGGTGCCACGTACAACGGGCTTGCAGTTTTGGGTCTGTGGACGGGGCCCCAACTGCAATGGCACATCAATTGTTTAGATTTGTTAGCAGTTCCTCTTGCACTCAGCCGCCAAAGGGGCCACTCAGAGGCAAGCACGTTCTGGTCTCCTTGACCTTCTGGCCCCAGGGTCTACGCAAGTATGCGTATCCCCCAGTAATCCTTCTCGCACAGACACTGTGCAAAGTCAGGGAGGACGAGGAGCAGGTCCTGCTAGTAGCGCTGTATTGGCCCAAAAGGACGTGGTTCCCGGAATTAGTGCTCCTCGTGCCAGCACCTCCTTGACCCATTCCTCTGAGGAAGGTTCTCCTGACTCAGAGACGGGGCACCCTCTGGTACCCTTGTCCGGACCTCTGGAAACTCCATGTCTGGTCCCTGGACGGGACGCGGAGTTTCTAGGTGGGCAGCCACAGGCTGGGGTAGACACCATCACTTCCGCTAGAGCGCCCACTATGAGAAGACTTTATGCGTTCAAGTGGAACCTGTTCATCGACTGATGCTCTTCTCACCGAGAAGACCCCCGAAAGTGTACGGTCAGTTCAGTGCTTTTCTTCCTACAAGATGGGTTAGCGCGAAGGCTGTTTCCCTCCACCCTCAAGGTGTATGTTGCAGCTATTACTGCAAATCACAACATGGTAGATGGTACATGTAAGTCCTTAGGGAAACACGACCTGATCGTCAGGTTCCTGAGGGGGGGAGGAGACTAAATCAGCCCTCGCCCTCCCTCTATACCCTCTTGGGACTTAACTCTGGTGCTTACCGCACTACAGAGAGCGCCCTTTGAGCCTTTGCAGTCAGCTGAGTTGAAAGTTCTGTCTTTAAAGATGATACTCCTGACTGCAATGGCCTCCATTAAGAGGGTAGGGGACCTGCAGGCATTTTCGGTCAACAATTTGTGCCTGGAATTCGGTCCGGGTAACTCTCATGTAATCCTGAGACCCCGACCCGGATATATACCCAAGGTTCCCACCACTCCCTTCCAGGATCAGGTGGCGATCGCTTCCGCTTCCGCGGGGCGGGGTGCGATATGTGAGCACGCACGCACGCCAATGGCCATTGGCCTGTTCTCTTTATCTCGAAGCTGATAGGGGCTCCCAGAAGTGATCCCAATTCGTCAGTGACGTCTGACGTACGTCTCTGTTCCCTCCTTCAGGGAACGAGGGTTACCATACGTAACTGAGATACAATTATTTGTCTTGCTAATCTACAGTGACTATTTCTCTAGTGTAATTTGATGCTTCCCTACCTTTGAAATCCAATAACTGTGATTTCTTGTTGTATCGCTGCATCAATAGGAAGATTATTACAATAATATAAATGAAGTTCCAACAAGTGCCCAACCAGAGGAAACACTGATCCCCCTAATGGTGAGTAATTTTAGGAAATCAACATGAATTTATGAAGTCAATTTATGCGATGTCCCAAAATTAACAATAACAAAGATTACTTAGGAAAATAAGTGAATGCAACTAAGGAGAACGATAACTGCAGAAGTGGAGTAAATAAGTGAAAAGTCTATTAAGAATAGCCCACCTGTTTTTTTATTTTATTATTATTATTATGATCATTTATTTATTTTTTGCTTTGAAAAATGGTACTCAAACCTAGCTTAGGTTTTCTGATTAACGGAGGCTTAGCATGAAAACTGTACAGATTACTGAATTGTTCATTAAAAAATTATGTAAATTATTTTGCTCATTAAATAAAGTGAACTAAAAATTGTTAGTAAGAACAGCTGTTGGATTTTACAGTGATGTCCTATTTATTTCAGTTTAATGTTTAAAGCAATGTAGCACAGAAGGGTAGTTATGGTGTAGAAGAAAGAGACTGGTATGCTGATGAGATGCTTAATATTCAGCATTTTCCTATATATATAATTACATTTAGTTCTCTACCATGTCCTTAATGCATTCTTTGCTTTTATAGGAATGCAAAGCTCACCAGGGTTGCGAACGTGTTTCAACAGCAGCCCACAAGCTGCTGATCACAGCTTTGGCTCCAGAGGGAGTGACTGAACTTGGCTAGAGTCAGACTCCTCAGCGATCCTCCCCATCTCCTCCCTCTCCTCCGCAGTGATAGGTTACCCGTGGTGCAGAGTGCTCGTAATGAGAACATGCTGGAGATGCTTTGATGAGGTGGCCTTGTGTGTGCCAGTGGGTGTTCCTGAAGTCGTAGGTGTGTGCGTTTGTGTCTGTTCCCCTTCCTCTCTTGTTGACCCACTGTTCCCAAGAAAGCTGACCTGACTGGGAAAACAAAAGCTGCACTCTTATTGACCCACTTCACACTGGTGCAATAAATCCGATTTGGCGACACACTCTTTTACCCCATACTTGTTGTAAAGAATGTGCGCTCTGGCTTCAGCTTGTATTTTGTGATCACTCTTAAAAGGGTCTTTGTTTAATCTTATACTACGTCTAGAAGCATGTTTGCCCAAAGTGCTCATGAAAGAGCGTTTGCAATCGGCAAGAATCTGAAGAATTATCATGTCTCGAGTTCATTGAACACATCTTATCTGGATTCTGATTTTATGAGTCCATTCTAACTGACAGCATACCAGACAGTGACAGACATATTTGAGGAGTGATTAACTTTTATGTGCTCACAATGGACTTCAGCTTATCCTTTGCATTGCACAAGTACACCACGTTAACCCCAAGTTAAAACTGCACTCCGGGTCATGCTTCGCTCAAGAGCGCTGGTGACAAGTTCATCTGAAAGATAGATTAGGGCTGGAAGCATACGAGGAACTCTGTACACATTTGAAATTGTTTCTCTTTTGATGACCCTTTTTCTTAATGGCAATTCAAACTTTCCTCAGCACAAATAAAGTAGCTTAAAGGTGATGTCATTTCCTATTCAAGTTTAACATGCAGATACGGCTAGGTAAGCCATTAAGGTTATTAAAAATTGCTCTGAAACAATGACTCAACCAATGTTGTGAGTTTGCTGCAGGACTATCCACTTGGTTGACCAATGCTGGACAGAATTATTTAGGAAACCTGTTGATGATCTTTCTGCTAACATGCTGGCAGCGCTATCAAATAAAGACGGCAAAAACAACACTCATCTTCATCAACGAAATCCAATAGTTGTTTTTTCTTCCCTCATACAGGTTTCTGCAGTCTTTTAGATAAAGATTTTTCATCACTGCGTAGTTGCTCTGTTTACACAAAATATGAAACAGATTTTTTTATTAACTAGGGGAGACCGGGGATAAGACCTTTTGTTTGAGCATTTAATAACTCAATGGTTGTTTGTGTTATATCTTTGATTTGCTGAAATAATATCTACGAAATCTACACTGTAAAAAATATTGTAAATTTAAAATAAAAAGTAAGTAACCTGGTTGCCTTCAAATTTTTAGTTTATTGAAATTTAAGTTTTTTTTTTGATACAATGAAGGAAATTGGTTTCATAAATAGAAGCTCAAAATATTATTGTATAAAAAAGTTTGACAAATCATGAAAACAGCACAATTTGGCATGTTTCACTAAATAAAACACCCAATATGCTTACAAAATCTTGTAATAATATTTGAATAAAGGTTGTCGATTCCCAAAAATCATTCATTTTATTAACTCAAATTTTTAATTTGATTGAAATTTAATTTTTAAGGTAACTTATTTTTTAAATATTTTCTACAGTGTAAATGTATGCAAGAATGTTATTGAAAAACAAAGAATAATTCGTTTTGAATAAAGTGAACAATTTAAAGTAAAAAAAAATGGTATTGTATATAAGGACTTTAAAGTTAGTTCAAAAACAATTTGTGTGTGTGTGTGTGTGTGTGTATGTGTGTATGTGTGTGTGTGTGTGTGTGTGTGTGTGTGTGTGTTTGTGCACGCAAACTTGTCACATAACAGTTCAGTCACTAGCTATGTTGCCATCCACCTATTATGTGAATTTTCGGATATTGTAACAGAACCAGAAACAAACTGAAAATCAAAATCCAAACTGCCTGAGTTTCTGTTGCTCAGAGAGACAGACGGACAGACGGACCAGGGAAACACACTCTAAAACAACAGTGACTAGACAAAGACTGAATGTGATGGTGCAACTTAAGTAGTGAACAGAAACAAGATAATTAACTAGACACAGCTGGGACAAATGAACTAACCATAGGGACAAAGGACATGCGTGAAAGTGAACAAAGGAACACAGGAAAGAATCAAAATACAAACTGAACATCCAAAACACAAACAGACCTGAGGATAGAAACGCTGAGATGTGCATCAATTCTAAAAATGTGCACAAAAAAATCGGATGTGCTTAATTGTGGTGGATAATGTTTTTTATCCGATAAGAAGACGTGTATATACTTTGAATGAAAAATATTTACCATGTTAATCCCTCACTGCACAAAAACAAACAAAAAAAAGATTTATGTGATTGATAAGAAACATCATAAGCGCTTTGTTGTACATTTTTTTATGAGCTGTTACAACTGTTCCACCCCTAACTGCCATAACTTAGGTACTGTAACTCTTTTAGTTAGCATGAATGCAAAGCATCAAATTACACTAGAGAAATAGTCACTGGCAAGTCAAATAATTGTATCTACAAAACAATGATTGCTAGTTGGTAGGCAAAAAAAAAAAAAAAATTGAAAAAAAGTTTTTCTTTTCTTCCTGTAAATCAGTTTTTTGGTCATAAAATGTACAGTGTTGCTCACAGTAACATGACTCTTCTCCTGTGAGCTCAAAAAGGAGATGAGAGATGATATTGATGATGTCATCATAGCTCTTTTCTGACTTGACAAACTGACCCGTGTTACAACACTCCCTGGTCTCCCCTAAATTAGTTCACTGAATTTTTTTTTAAAGGCCTCAAAGGATTAGCTCACTTTAAAATTAAATCTACCCCATGATTTGTTCAATATAAAGGTGTAAATGACTCTCTTCTTTATGATGAACACAATTGGAGTTATATTAATGAATATCCTGATGTTTCCAAGCTTTATAATGGCAGTGAATGGGGCTCACGAGTTTGAAGCTAAAAAAGTGGATCAATCCATAATAATCGGGCTGCTGTCCATATTCAATTTATGAAAAAGCATGACTGATGCTACATATGATATCAGACACATTTTTAATGGTGATATGCGTTGCACGTTTTTATAAGTTGAATAGAAGGCGGTCTGGCAGAGCTTGATATTTTACTTTATAAAGTTATAAAGTAAAATACCCTCCCACCCCCCACCCCTTATGTCATATGCTGCATGTGACGTGTTGCTTGTTATTTTTTTATTTATTTTTTTGGCCATGCACGTTCACTGCCATTATAAAGCTTAGAAGAGCCAGGATATATTAACATACATAACTGATTGAGCTCATCAGAAAGAAGGAAGTCATACACATTTAGAATGGCTTGAGGTAAATCATGGGGTAATTTTACATTTGAATTTTAAAGTGAACTAATCCTTTAATTAACCAAAGGTAATGGATGTATATCACTTACATAATTTTATAATAATTACATTTTTTGATTTTTGTTAAAAAAAAAAATAATTTTAAAGTAAACTTGTCTTTTATTTTTTCTTGTCTTTTATTTTCATGTTCACTGTTTCTCATGAAAAAAATATCTAATTGATCCTGCAATAGGCTTTATATTCCATTTTAAAAAATGTGTACTTCTAGCCTAGACTAGAAAAACAACAACTAAAACATCTATTGAAGTCTCAATAAAACTGCTTTAGTTAGGCTATATCAAGATGACAGAAAGTTCAGTTCTTTCTGCTAAAACTGCTATTTTGAAGTCACAAGAAAAGTTAAAAAAAATATATCACTAGTAAATAAGACAATAATTCAAAAACAAAACAAGACAGAAATAATATATGGTCTCCTAGGGCTTCCGTAGGCTACTTGACCTCGAGAGCGCGTGCTGTCACAGGGGCCGAGAATGCAGGTAGGTGGTTTGTTGGTGTAGGCTTTAGGACCCAGAGGACTCGTCTTGAACGGCTCGTGCGCCGCTGTCCTCTCACTCCGTCTCGTTCATCATTGCGGCTCTCGGATCACTCTCATCAGCTGTTGCACCGGCGCGAGGGCTGCTCTCACACTAAAGCGGGAAACTTTCATCCACCTTCCAACCAGGACCCCATGTAGCTATCGGAACAGATCAGTTTCTGAAATGGCAAGAAGGTACAAGTGAGAAATTCTCTTTAGAAGCTTTTTAGAGTGTAAAGATGGAAAAACAACAACAATAAAAACTAAGCAAATATGGGTCATCGTTGCAGGTGTCGCGCGTTTCTGGAGCCGTTCATCTGCTGCGTGCTCATTGCTCTGTCACCGGCGGCATCGCAGAGGGGAGGTGAGTTCAGATCCACGCGGGATGCGAGCTGGACCACATGTTTAAAAGTCGAGAGATAGCCTACAGGCTTCATATCGTGCTGCAGTATTTGATCAAAGACAGCAGAATGATCAGCATACATGGTCATGTTGTTAAATTAAGTTCATTTCACAAATCTGTAGGCTAGATCGGGCCTATATATTTTCACAATATAGTTTCAAAGCAGCTCTACAGAAAATGCTATCAGAAAAGTTATCAGAGGTGACTGTCCAATGAAAATTTGTAGGAAAAAGTTAGTTAACTTTTTTAGTTTACTCTTTGGGTAACAGTTGCAATTGCACTTTTCAGCCCCCACCCCAAAATAATTATAGGCCTATTATCATGGTGTGCTTCTATCAAAATAGTTTAGCAGGTTTTTGGTTGGTCCAAAATTTGCTTAGAGATTTTCCCCTCCATCTGGTGCCTTTCTCAGTGATTTTGAGTTAGCCTGGACTTGTTTAACGTTTTTGTGGTGGTTTGTGGGATCTGCCTACACCATACAGTAGTTTTAGAAGTTATGGAGTCCCGTCCCATGTGTATCGTTCTGCCATGACTTCAGTTGCAGACCATTTAATTAAGAAAAGGTCTGTACAGCTGTCATGTAAAGCATATCTGAGAAACTGAGAACCTCTTTATAAATATTTGATTGACAGAGATCACTGTTGCTGTCGTCACATTATAGAGGGACAAACTTGCATCAAAGTTGGTTGGTGTGCCAATTGCCTTTTTGTCAATATTCAGGCTATGAATGTTGTGCCTTAAATAATAGATACCATGAAGATCTGATTCCCTGGCTGGGTTTATAGATTTATTGGAAGTAGTAAATTCTTGATGTGCCAGGGTTACGGAGAGACCAAGTGTTCACTGTGCTACTCCATATCAAAGTCTGTTTAATTGTTTTATAGTGATGTAGTATTGTTGAGGAGGGTAACATTCCTGGATAAATCAGTAACAAACATTATGTAATGATCAACGCTAATATAATTAATATAGTCACATACCTAAAAATATGTTCATGTGCTTGTTAAAGTTTACTAATGAACTTATTTCACAGATGTAAATTAAAATGCTTACAAATGTTATTAACTTTAAAATCATAGGATCATGCACTTCTTGAAAATATGCACGTTTAGCATTTACAAATGTAATCCTGCAAAAAGCCATTTGGTAGCTATACGTAATTCAGATGTTCAGCAGAAAATTGGGTGATACAAGTATGACTGGTGGTCTTACTTTATATTAGGTGTCTTTAAATATGTACTTGCCTCAGATATGTTCATGTTCTATTTCAAAACACTTGTGCTGCTACTGAGCTGAGATATGGGTAGGTTAGGGATGGGTAAGGGTTGGTCAACAGTGTACAGGGGTCAGATTGGTACTATAAGGGAACACGGTTTGTTATGATAAATGAACATGTATTTTCTTGATTTATTACATTTCTTGATTTATTATGTTGATGTATGATTTCCAATGCACATAAATGTATTAAATGATTAGTAAACATTTACAAATAATGAATAGTTTCAACTTTAGATTGGGTACTGAAAGAACATGAACAAATAATTCATAAATGATTTGTAAAGATGTGTATATAGCAGAAGCCTGCATACACGCAACAAACAAAGACCAAATGCACGATCTTTACAGTGGTTACGAGTTAATGAATAATGTGTTAACAATGTTAACAATGTATGTGAAGTGCATTTTTTTTTAAACGTTTGCATATTAGCATATTATCTCATAGTTTTTTAATTATATATTAACTAATGATCAGTTAAGCATTATATAATGTTTCTTATTAGTTACATTATTTATTTATTAATCGTTGTAAGCCATCTGTCAAAATCATTTATAGTTTTTTTAAACATGTGGCTCAAACATGCATTGACATTTGTAAGCATTTCAGTTTACATTAAATCATACTCTGTTAATCATTATATAATGTTGGGAGTATTTTAAATAATCAAAGATCACTTTCACTTTGTATAGTGGCTGATCGTGTGCTGGGACTGTCAGAGTGCAGACTACTTTCTTTCCTCGTAGCAGACTTTTCTTTTGTCGTGCCATCAATTTGTCGCTCTTTGACTGATTGTGGCCTGAGGCTGCACAGCAGGCCGGAGGAGAACAGCTGTAAAAGGACACCCCACTGGGACATTTAATCGCTCGGTGAAATTCTGCATTAAAAATCACAGCAAACAAGGCTTCCCACCTGCTGTATATGGATGCCTAAGCGATAGGAGGCAGGAATGTCCTGTTGAGAACTCGGTGGTTGCAAGTAACAATATGCTTTTACCCAAAACAAAGCTTTCTTCGTGCTCGGGGATACCTAGAGACCGAATAACCTCCATGACCTGTTCTCTAGTGCTTTAGCTAGAGCTGCTTTTTAAGTTACAAACTCGATTGCAAATGTTACTTTAGCAAAACGAAAAGGAAAATTAGTTTGTAGCACTTTTAAAGTGCTGATGTATGGTAGTCAATAATGAAAATGAATTGATGGTTAAAGTAGAAGTTGATGACCTAACACTTGATTTACTTTGAGACTTTGGACGAGAAAACTCTGACACATATTTGATTGCTAATGCTTCTTTACAGGATCTTATTATTACATAAATATCTCATCTGTTTCTTGTTGGATTGATGATCTCATATAGCATGTATATCCCCTTTTACTTCAGCTTCAGAAAATAGCATTAACTTTGTGTTCCATTATGGAATAATTTATTGTTGGAAATTTGTTGGTGAGGTTAAAAAGGGTGGATTAAACATGATATGACATGACGACTTTAAATGCAAGTTCTGATGCTAGATTTATGTTAACTGCCTAAACATGTTTTAGTGAGTGCTTTGAACACCCACAGGCGCTAACATATATTCGCTAATCATATTTTAAAACAAATGGAATGCCTTTATTTCCATGACACATAAAATGTAATTGTTACAACAAAGTCCTTGAGTTTTCATTACTCTTTACACAGATGATCTACGGTACGGTTGACAAAAAGGCGTGATCTGCGTGTGAAGCTTAACCTTTTAGTTAAAGGCAGCATTCTTGTAGGTTAATGGCAGTGCTTTCTTAAAGGAAAAGTTCAGCCAGAGATTAAATATTTAGTCGTTATTTTCAGATTTGCAGGATTTGATGGTGCTTTTTTCTTTTTTTGCGATTGGCAGTAAAAATCACCATCCCCTTTTTTTGTGGACAGCAGCTTGGACATTTTTCTTTTTGTGTTACCATTCCTTTAGAAGAAGTGGAAATGGATGTTCTTAAGTTCTGTCCTGGTTCAGCAACTCCTGTGGTTTCAGTAATCCACAGATTTTCCAGTCAATAAACAGATTCACTTATAGCAGTCTTTTTTCACTAGCAGACTCTAGTGGGGGGCCCGTTTCTCTGTCTGAGAAGTGTTGAGGCAGAGATGTGAACTGAATTTTTCTTTAACCCACCTCTTCTTTTCAAGAGGAGCAGTGGAGACGGCATTATCCTGTGAGCTAAATGGGCTGTATTTAACCCACTTCATGAGAATGGGAGCCCCTGGGATCAAGAGATGGCTAAAGTGTGTGTGTGTGTGTGTGTGTGTGTGTGTGTGTGTGTGTGTGTGTGTGTGTGTGTGTGTGTGTGTGTGTGTGTGTGTGTGTGTGTGTGTGTGTGTGTGTGTGTGTGTGTGTGTGTGTGTGTGTGTGTGTGTGTGTGTGTGTGTGTGTGTGTGTGTGTGTGGGTCAGTGAGTGAGAGCGGGAGAATGTGTGTTTGTGCACTTCTCAGGTACCCCATCAGTACAAAGAGTCTGGATTTATCATTAAACATAGAAGCATTGTTATCTGGTAACTTGTGATGCAAAGTTGCCAGGCAGAATAATCACTCACTTTTCCACTATCAACACTTAAATTGAAGCATCTCAAACTTCTCTATCTCTAGTAATTTCTTGTGTTTTAGATTTCTAATGCATACTCCATGCAATGTTCTCATAACATTAATTATAAATCAATAATTCATGGGTAAAATTTAGCTTCCTTTTTATACAAATGAAGACATTTTTTTTATTTTTATGGGGGAATTCTCTATCAGTGCATTCTAATCAGTGCATATCAACTGGTTTTGCTTTAGGACAGGGATGTAACCACTATAGACACTATAGACTGTCTAACAACGTTGGCCAATGTCAGAATGATTGATGGCCAATCAAATCAAAGAAGGCGGGGCTTACTGTTGACAGAAGACAAATTCCAACGCAGTGCTTTAGTTTTGAAAGTGAAAATGTGTGTTAAGACCTTATCCCCCCCCCCCCCCCCCCCCGTGTTCAAGACATGGTTACGACCGCCTTGCTTTAAGAGCCATTTTTTATAGTGAATAATTGAAGTAGTGAGCACAGTCCTCCACAGTAACAAAACTGTTTATAACACAAAAGTAAACAAAAACTGTGCATGTACTTGGAATGCACACAGAATATATTTCCGCTGCCTCATCATGTGAGCAATTATGTTGTCTTTTTTTTTTTTTGGTTAATGTGTTTAGTTAGTCAATTTGACCCAGCAATGACCTACAGTATATGCATTGAGGCATATCTCGCACCTTGACATGAAAAATATAAACCAAAGTTTGAAAGTTCATGCAGATTTGCCTGCTGTGCTGCCTGTGGCTTTTTGCCTCACTTTGAAATCTTGGCTACACGTGCAACACTGGCTGGGACTTTATTGTTTGGAACAATCTGGCAAAGTTACCTAAAACTGTGGTCTTCAAGGCGATTTATTTTATAGTAAAGCAGGGTCTGGGTAGGCTAAATGGGCGATGTGGGTCTAAACTGTGAACAGCCACATGGGGACAGTTAACAACCAGTGAACCCAAAATGACCAAGTAGTGGCTTATCACTACAGATTTGCTTTAAATATATGCTTGTTTTGGAAATGTGATACTCCAACATGCCAGCTAAAAGGGTGGGGACCGCACTGATGAATGGGAACTGACTTTGACACATCTGTGTTTTACTGCGCAGTGTTGTAATCTATTCACAATAATCTTGCAAGAACAGAGGGTACCGCTTACATTCAGTGACAGGAATGAGAACATATGTTTCGCCTTAATGCTTGTCATTTTTACTTTACCACACAATAGGGCTTAAAGCATGTGCATTCTAATAGCATGCGTAATGTCGGAGATCTACAGTTGATGAGATCAGGAGTATAGTATTTCCAGCAGGTAAATCATTCAGTCTGTGTCCAAGAGCACAATTTGTTTATTGTACACATCATCCCTAGAAATCAGAATTAACTTAAGCAATGGCAGATGTATAGGGTTGAAGACCTGTGTGTGTGTGTGTGTGTGTGTGTGTGTGTGTGTGTGTGTGTGTGTGTGTGTGTGTGTGTGTGTGTGTGTGTGTGTGTGTGTGTGTGTGTGTGAGAGAGCTGGGTCTCCATTTAAACTGGTTTCTTTAACTTTATTGGGTCACAAAGTTGGATTTGCTCTTTGTTTGTTTGGCACAATGAGCTATCAGCTGTTCCACCAGTGCATTTGTATCCTCTCAATAAAAGCAGGTGTGCGCTGTATTCACAAGGTCAAAGCTGAAAGGTCTCTCATTTTGGTCCAATGCCATAAACGCAGCTCTGTCTAAATGATATCTTCCCGAGACAATTAGGTCTATTCTAAGTGGTGATTTAATGATCTTTAAAGATTTAAACCACAATTGAATTTTAGAAAATATTACCACTAGATATTTATTCTCCAAAAGCTTTGATCTGAATTTGCTGTAGCATGCCATCTTCTTTTCAGGGGGATGCTGTAAGTGCCAACAGCTGTTGTTTGTATTTTTTATTTGTCATGTAGCTCCAGTCCTTAGTGTCTGAACCTCTTGGTCTCACACTGAGCTTGAGCAATTTAGTGCCAAAAACCAATAGGAAAACCATAATTATAGCTTTTGGATCATGAAAGGATGATTTGTATTACCCTTTATGGCCCGCACCCTACCATCATCTTGGCTAATAGACAACTGAGCAGCCCCTGAGTGCTCCAGAAGTCCTTCCTGCCCAGGTTGAAACCCTTACTTTTTCGCTCCCTTCACCTGTAATTGGCGTTATTTGACAAATGACAGGCCAATGGGTTCTGTACACATCTCTAATTCCCCTGAAAATGTACTTGTGGTTTAAAGGCGTTAAAGGCAAATAGGAAAAGTTGACTTTTGCAAGAAATTGCATTATGTGGATATAGACACTGTGTGTACTTTTATTGTATGGTGTATTGTGTAACAGATGATGGATTGACTTCCTATTTGGGTTTTACAGATAGTGTCTTGCTTTTGCAGCTGTTGTGGAAGAAGATTGTGTTGATAAGGAGGGGCAGACGGGTGGGGTTGGGGACAACTGCACGTTATCTTTATTACTGTCTGTTGTCATCGGTGTAAAGTTGCACTTCAGTGGATCTGAGGAGGATAGAATGGATTTTTGGCTTGTCGCTTGTGAGCCAGGATGAATGATGTTTGGGTTGTATTGTTATTATTTAATGTAAATTTTGTAATAATGGTGTAAAGCAAAACATTTTAAAAGTTTTTTAAAAGAAGAAATTAGTACTGTTATTTGGCAAAGATGCATTAAATTCATAAAAAGTGATAGTAAAGACTTTTATTTAGTTACAAAACAAATTCTCTATTTCAAATAAATGCAGTTTCTGTTCATCAGAGAATTCTGAAAATAATGCATCACGTTTTCCACAAAAATATTAAGCAGCACAACCATTGATGGACATTGATAAAACACTATGAAATGTTCCTTGAGCACCAAACGGAAAAAAATTATGATTCCTGGAAGATGACACTGAATTTTAAAATAATGGCTGCTGAAAATTTTGTTGTTGTTGTTGAAACGCAGCCTTGGTGAAAATAAGAAACCATTTTATATATATATATATATATATATATATATATATATATATATATATATATATATATATATATATATATATATATATATATATATAGTATAAATAAATGTTAAATTGAATCTGATTGTACTCTCTTTTTTAAAATTGTTAATAACAAAAGCCGACTGAAAATAATATATATGATCTTCTTATGTCTCTAATTACAGTAATTTTTCATTTTATGTCTTCCAAATGACAGCTGGCACACACTTACTGTTTTGAATAATTGTTCTCTATAACAATTATTGTGTAATTGCAATAGATGATAGCTGCACTTGTTTTATCTTGCCTGCAAGCGAATCATTTTAACTTCAAAGGTGATCATTTTGATAGTGATTTTAGTGAGAATATATGGCATGCAGACATGATTGTGTAAGTATTTTCATATATAAGTAAATCACCACTGACACTAGGGTGATGTAGCATATAAAAACAAAAACATTTTTTTGGGCTTTTGACAATTTTTAATACTTTTAATATATTCACCAAAGAGCCATTGTTGTATTAAACATGTTAAAGGCAGGAGTGGAATTACTGTAAAATATAGTTTATATAGTAATTAGGTCTCCACGGTCACTGCTGTCACAGGACTTCACCAAATCATACCAAAGAAGTGTGTTTTTGAGGGAGCGGTCCCAGCGATAAAGGTTCGGTCCTGCTTTGGAAGCAGCCGGTGAGTAAAACTGCTTCAAATGTCTGTGCTGTTGGTTATCGTCGCGTGAGTAAACATCAGTAAACGACACGATCGCGTATAACGTTAGTTAATTTATCAATGGAGCATGCGATCTATGGTGTGTGTTTAAATACATTTGTTTAGCTGACCAATATAGGTGTTAGTTTGTTTATTGTAAAACCACCCAAACATAAACCTAGTGTTCTCACAAAGCGTGCTTCGTCATTCAAATGCGCTAACGGACTCCATTGTTGTTCTCTGTATAACGTTACACTAGTCTGACGTGCAAAACCGTTTTGCTTGCTACTGCTAAGGTTTTGTCGCATACAATAGTCCATAAACCGAATCATGTCCTCATAAACTGCGAGTAAAGACACACAAATGTTGACAGGCCACTAAATTCAGTACATACCACAGAGACGGACGTCCTGATGTTGCCGTTTCTCCTGTTCAATTTATTTCAGCCTCAGATTTGATTCTGGATCATATCTGTATTAGCTGAATCTGATCGTTAGCCATGGGTTTCTCCACGCTTGAGGACGTCACCACTTTGTGCGCATTCGTCATTCTTTAGCTCCGCCCACACGATACGCCGTTTTTTACGAGGCGCTTTACGAGCCTATATTTCTTTTATAAATATAATAAAACTAAAGACTTTTCGGAGATATGAAGGATGCAATACTACTCTATAGGTACTCAAGATTGACATGAGATTGACTGAAACTGAGTGTTTCACCCCCCCTTTAAACGAATGAAAATAGACTGTTCAAAAATGAAAAATATATTATTTATTGCCATATTATTACATTTTCAATCAAAGGAATCTGTGCTAATGCACTCATAATTTAGACATTTAATGGCTAAATAAAATGCACTCAAATCATT
Organism: Pseudorasbora parva; assembly: GCF_024679245.1. NCBI lineage: Eukaryota > Metazoa > Chordata > Actinopteri > Cypriniformes > Gobionidae > Pseudorasbora > Pseudorasbora parva. The sequence continues at coordinate 41,993,240 of NC_090176.1, forward strand.
GAAATATTCATGATTAATTTTATATGTCCAAAAAAATTACAGTGAATAAATCTCAATATGCGGTACAACCCTATTAACACTTTTTTCTGGATCCGACATGTTTTCTAATAGGAGATATAAAAAATATGCTTGTGCAGATAGTCATCTTGTCATTAGATCTTCACAATTGGTCAGTAATGAAGGGCTGCCAATAGGAAAATGGTCTCCATGCCAACCAGGTGTAGATTTGTCAGGCACAATGCGTAGTTTGGCCCCTGTGTGAGAAGTAAGATCCCATTACCTGGCACTTTATCCTCCCACCAGCTTAAGAAGTGTTTACATGTCCCGAGTAACAGTCTGCTGAACGCAGGGCTGGATGAAACCAGATACATCATCCCACGAAATCCATACCAGTGCCTTTATTCTCATGAATGAAACTGGGATTTGAATGACCACCACTGTACACCACACAAGACTATTAGGGCAAAGGCCAGTGAAATGATACCTTTAGTCGCTCCAGGCAATTCTGCTCAACATGTGCTTGTAAATGTACGCTTTTTTATGATCATATAGTTTTTTCTGATCTTTTTTTATTCACTGTTTTTAAAATAGGTTTTTAATACTGTTCACTCTCTATTTTCTGATAGTATTCCTTGAAGTAGCTTTTAAAAAGATGATTTGAAATTCTCTCCTTTCATTCATTCTTTCACCAACAGCAGTGTCCATGGACAGTTCTCGTTTCACCCCACATAAATCTTTCTCCCCAATGGTGTGAAAGACGTCTGTCCCCTGGGCAGGGGAGATTACCATCAAGGGCAGTGGGCTTGAGAACAAAACACTGATTTGCAGAGGTCTTTTCCCAATTCTATCTCTCCTGAGAGTTCTGGGAATGGGGGCTGAGGTCAGATATGGGAGACGGTATCATTCATGCTCTTTAGTTGTCAGGGGAAGAATGCAATGAGACTTAACACTCTAAAGGCTCTCTTGAGGCAAGTGCAAAAACCCTGTTTTCTATAGCAACACCTTTTTCTATAGGAGGTCACATGAAATGGCATTCAAGGATCCTCTGGGTTCTCACTGCTAGAGCGGCTCTCTTCTTTGCCTTGACAGCTAGAGGCACGTTAAGACATGCTGGGATAGTGCAAATATTATGCTGTGACCATTTTCTTGCCTTCTCTGATTTCAAGAGTGGTGAGTCAGAAGTGTGTGGGTTTAACATGGATGTAGGCTTAGTTTGGAAGGAAGTGTCTTTGAAGACTTGATGGAATTAAATGGATAATTCACCCCAAAATGAAAATTGTCATCATTCTCTCATACTCACTTTGTTCTAAACTAAATGAATTTTGGTCGCGCTTTAGTTTAGGGTCCAATCCTCACTATTATCACTATATTAACACTATATGACTTTTGTCTCAATACATTTCTAATTACGGCTCATTAATAGTTGGTAGTTGTTAGGTTTAGATATGTGATAGGTTTAGGGTATTTAGAATGTGTTCACACAGAATAAAACATTAATATGTGTTTTATAAGTACCAATAAACAGCCAATGACCTAGTCCTAGTAATATGCATGCTAAGCATGCCAAGCAAATCATGCAATAATGAAATATGGACCAAACTGAAGTGTTACCAATTGTTTCTTTTTCTTTTGGGGAACACAGCGGGATAAATTCTGAAGATAGTGCTTGTTTTTCCTTTACAAGCAGTAGAGTGAATCTGTCATTAATTACTTACCCTCATGTTGTTCGACACCCGTAAGACCTCTGTTCAGCTTCAGAACACAAATGAAGATATTTTTGTTGAAATCCGATGGCTCAGAAAGGCCTTCATTGTCACCAATGTCATTTCCTCTCTCAAGACCCATAAAAGGCACTAAAGATGTCTCACTACAGTGGCTCTACAATAATTTTAAATAACAACTAAATAAATTATAAAGTGATGGGCCAATTTCAAAACAAAGCTTCGAAGCGTTATGAACCAGTTTATCAATTCATGATTCCGATCACCAAAGTCATGATTTCAGCAGTTTGACATGCGATCCGAATCATGAATTGATAAGCTGACTCATAACGGTTCGAAACGCGGGTCATACAATTATTGTAGAGGCACTGTAGTGAGATGGACTGTTGAACGTCTTTAGTGCCTTTTATGGGTCTTGAAATGACAGAGAGAAAAGGACATTGAAAGGCCTGTCTGAGCCATCGGATTTCAACACAAATATCTTCATTTGTGTTCTGAAGGTCTTACGGGTGTCAAACGACATGAGGGTAAGTAATTAATGACAGAATTTTCATTTTGGGGTGAACTAACCCTAAGAAAAAGACACGCACACAAAAAATATGATTAATGAATCAGATCTAGTGTGCTATATCCCAAGTTATACAATAGTTTTGCGTGAGAAATGGACCAAACGCTAAGTTTTTGTTCCATGATAATCTTCACCTTCTGTGAACCAGATCAATGATACATTGGAAAATATTACTCAAACAAATCAATCTCTCTCTATATTTGGTCAGTGTTTTTCCAGGATTTTTTGATGAATATAAAAAACATAATTTATTTGAATTATATTTTTTTGTTACTATTTGAAATTTACTTTAGCGTAAATTTGGATCCTTGTTGAATAAAATAAATGAAATGAATTTATCTCTAAAATGAATATCTTGCAATAACATCAACAAAAAATATTACTGACCCCAATTATTATTTTTATTTATTTAGATCTGCGTTGTCTGAAGTTATTTTATGACCTAACAATACTTGAAATATAGTTAATGACTATAGTATGGACTTCTTTTATAAAAAAAAAGTGTGCTTTTGTTTCTTTTCTTTTCTTGAAAATTGAAAGCTTCAGTTTTCATCCCTTGTAACTGTAAAGAAATGATTATAGAATACAGGCTTCATGTTTTGTGTTCTACAGAAGGAAAAAACTCAAATGGACTTGTAAACGATGTTAGAATTTAAGGGCGAACTATCCCTTTAAATGTCTCCATGGATGCTGACAGTTTATTGAGATGCATAAGGATGCATCTAATTTCTTAAATAAAAACAGACTGCAGAGGCTGGAAGTTCTAAGTAGTTTTCACTTGTAATTTTTTTTTTTTAAATTGCACAAAAGCCAAAGCATCACTTTGCCCAGCATGCTTGGAGGCCGCAACCATCCTGTCTCTGAGCTGGAACCGAAGCAGTGAAGGAAGTCCTCTATTCTTCTCTGTAATGTAGGCCAGATGGCACAGTGCCATTCTTTGAGACATTCACAAAAAGGGAAGGGAATTAAGCCAATTGTGGGGAAGTTAGAACATTTAGAGGACAGTGAAAGATTTGCCAGTCCATTCCTCTACAAAGCTATAAAGTTATCCACACAACAAGGGAGGGAAGGCCATCATTCTGGACGAGTCAACAGTTGACTCTCTTGTTACTGGCTTTTTGGCTGAAATTTCCCAAGCTACTCGGCTCTACAGTAATTTAGTGGAGAGCATTAACATGTTTAATTTAAGTGCTCTAGGTTTATAATGCCTTTATGGACCATTTAAAAAAAGTTTTTTTTATATTATATATTTAGGCTGCATGATAGTTGATGTACCCCAAAACCAATGCTTGAAAGCCAAAGCCAAGTTGGAGCAATAGATTTTAACTTTTTCCACACCCTTGCAGTGTTATTCAATCTTTGGCACTGCTTTTGAAATGTTATGCCAAGGAAGTCTACTTTGTCCTTGTTTGTCTGTTTGTGAGATCTTTGCTGAACTAGAATTATGTGTAAAGTAAAACCATATCCATATGTTTCTTTGGATTTGCTTATTTACTTACTTAACAATTTACTAATTAACTCTAATGTAGAACTGCTCAGGTACTGGTAAAAAATAATTTCAAATGAATGCTGATCTTTTGAACATTCTGTTCATCAATTAATACTGTATCTGTGTTTCCACAAAAATATTAAGCAATACAACTATTATAACAAAAAGAAATGTTTCATGAGCACCAAATCAGCATATTAGAATGATTTCTGAAGGATTATGTGGCATTGAAGACTGGAGTAATGATGCTACAGTAAGTACACTTACTGTGTACTTAAAGGTGCCCTAGAATTAAAAATTGAATAAACCTTGCCATAGTTAAATAAAAAGAGTTCAGTACATGGACATCACATACAGTGAGTCTCAAACACCATTGCCTCCTCCTTCTAATGTAAATCTTGTTTGTGAAAAACACTACGGAAAAACAGGCTATTTTCAACATAACGCCACATGTGACGCAATCGTTGGGATCCTTAATATGTACGCCCCCAACATTTGCACATGTCCGAACATGTTTCTTTTCAGGTGGAACTGCGCATCTGAATCATCAGTTCAGCAGGTAAACAAGCGTCACACGAGAATAGCGAAAACGGCAGCTCTCATGGACACAAATGTCATGTTCCAGCTGTGCAGGGGATGTGAGGACTTTTCATAGCCTTCCCACAGATAAACAATGTCAACAGTCATGGTTGGTGTTTATTTACAATAGGATACTGCAACAATTTAATTAAAGCATAAAAACCTTTTTCAAAAACATAAAAAAATGGTAAACAAAACTTTTGTAAGCTAGTGTATATTTAGATTATTTGGTGCTTCCTCTCAAAATTAATGGAGGAACTGTTATCATGAAATGGCAATGGAATCAGAATTAGAGTTATTAAATTCTTTATGATTCCCACAATGCATAATTCTACAGTATACATGGCCTAACTAGTGATCAGTCTTACCAATTCCTGAGACACAATGAACAATAAAACGTGTGTATATCCACTGGAAACTAGGTCCGTCTGAGTTTTGTCCCGTGAAAACAGAGACTATTTGGGTCAGGTCCATGTTGGTACCTGGTGCTGACTGATTTTATCTAGCTCAGGACTTTCAGATTTAGAGTCATTGGCTATGAGTTTCATGTCTCCTGCTGTTGGAGCACATTTACTATGTCTACAAAACACATTAAGTTAATGAGTGCTCTCCTGAGGCAAGTGTCACCACAGTTCTCAGAGAGATTTTTCTCTCAGATTATCATTCCTTTGCCCTTTATTATCTTGAGTCGAGTGGCTGGAAATCTTAGACCCTCTTTGGAAATCGTCTCACAGAAAACAATGTGACCGCCGGTCTCTTTTCAGCCTGCCTGTCACTAATTGCGGGACAGGCACGGCCCGACTGATGAAGGACCCCTTTGTCATGCTCAGGGGTCCTGTTGAATCTAAACCTTCTGATGTTGCTTGAGGCAAGACGTCACCCCTTAGATAATTTTTTACTTCATTACACAGGATTACCATGTTAGCTAAAAAAGGGTAGGTCATAGTTACATATGAGCGTGTAGAGGTAAGTTCACTTTGCAGTTCTGTTTCATCAGCGAGTCATTCTTACAATCAAGCAAAAAGGTCACATTCTGTCCGCTAATCCTTAAGTATTAGCTTTCTTTAGCAGTCAGTCACCAAACAACAGGGATTAAGTTTGATGTCGGGATCATTTAATTCCCTATACTGTGGAATTTCATGCTAGATTTGAGTGGTGATTTCGCATAACGTGCGGTATTTCGTGAAGACACATTTGTTTTGTGCATTTTTAGAATTGAGTAGCTGTGTGCCAACCAAACACGAACCATTTCACTTTTAGGTCACTCTTGTTTTGCATCAATTAGCAAAGCTGTTTTAAATCTAAGATGATAACCAGAGTTTAGTTAAGTAATTTTCATTAAAATGTAGCATGTACTAGGTCTTGACAGTATTGTTTAACAAATCCCTATTCCAGCAACTCTGGAAAACACTATCCGCATTTTTGCTGGTGATTCATGAGTCTGGCATCAGCAGCAGAATAAGGATGCAATGCTTTGACCAGAGCAGAATGTTGGAGTGCTTTTATTCAACCATCATTCATGCAAGATAGATACATTATCATAAGAAGACTAAGAGGGACACCTGCTTGGCCTTGTCGCTTATACACTACAAGTGTTGGTCATATAATTAAATATAATCAAAAAGTTGATTTCACTAATTCTATTCAAAAAGTGAAACTTGTATATTATATTCATTCATTACACACAGAGTGATATATTCCAAATGTTTATTTATTTTTGATGATTATAACTGACAACTAAGGAAAATCCCAAATTCAGTATCTCAGAAAATTAGAATATTGTGAAAAGGTTCAATATTGAAGAAACCTGGTGCCACACTCTAATCAGGCCTTTAAATGGTCTCTTAGTCTAGTTCTGTAGGCTACACAATCATGGGGAAGACTGCTGAACTGACAGTTGTCCAAAAGATGACCATTGACCCCTTGCACAAGTAGGGCAAGACACAAAAGGTCCTTGCAAAAGAGGCTGGCTGTTCACAGAGCTCTGTGTCCAAGCACATTAATAGAGAGGCGAAGGGAAGGAAAAGATGTGGTAGAAAAAAGTGTACAAGCAATAGGGATAACCGCACTCTGGAGAGGATTGTGATACAAAACCCATTCAAAAATGTGGAGGAGATTCACGTAGAGTGGACTGCAGCTGGAATCAGTGTTTCAAGAACCACTACGCACAGACATATGCAAAACATGGGTCTCAACTGTCGCATTCCTTCTGTCAAGCCACTCTTGAACAACAGACAGCGTCAAAAGCGTCTCGCCTGGGCTAAAGACAAAAAAGGACTGGGCTGCTGCTGAGTGGTCCAAAGTTATGTTCTCTGATGAAAGTAAATTTTGCATTTCCTTTGGAATTCAGGGTCCCAGAGTCTGGAGGAAGAGACGAGAGGCACACAATCCACGTTGCTTGAGATCCAGTGTAAAGTTACCACAGTCAGGTGTTGGTCCACTGTGTTTTCTGAGGTCCAAGGTCAACGCAGCCGTATAACAGGAAGTTTTAGAGCACTTCATGCTTCCTGCTGCTGACCAACTTTATGGAATTGCTGATTTCATTTTCCAGCAGGACTTGGCACCTGCACACAGTGCAAAAGCAACCATACCTGGTTTAAGGACCATGGTATCCCTGTTCTTATTTGGCCAGCAAACTCGCCTGACCTTAACCCCATGGACAATCAATGGGGTATTGTGAAGAGGAAGATGCGATATGCCAGACCCAACAATGCAGAAGAGCTGAAGGCCACTATCAGAGCAACCTGGGCTCTCATAACACATGAGCAGTGCCACAGACTGATCAACTCATGCCACGCCGCATTGCTGCAGTAATTCAGGCGAAAGGCTGTACATGCTCATACTTATCATGTTCATACTTTTCAGTTGGCCAATATTTCTAAAAATCTTTTCTTTGTATTGGTCTTAAGTAATATTACAATTTTCTGACATACTGAAGTTAGGATTTTCCTTAGTTGTCAGTTATAATAATCAAAATGAAAAGAAATACACATTTGAAATATATCAGTCTATGTGTAATGAATGAATATAATTCCTTTTTTTGTTCACTTTTTGAATGGAATTAAAAAAAATGAAATAAATCAACTTTTTGATGATATTCTAATTACAGCTCTGGAAAAAATTAAGAGACCACTTAACATTGATTTTTTTCCAACATTGATTTCAGAGCTATATATGACCAGCACCTGTACTTTTCAAATGTTAAGTCATTAATTAAAAAAAAAAAAAGTTTCTGAAAGAAGGATTTTATACTCAACAATGGACAAGCCGATTTTTTTTAGCGGCCATTACTCCAGTCTTCAGTGTCACATGATCCTACAGAAATCATTCTAATGTGTTGACTTTGGTGCTCAGGAAAACATTTGTATTATTATCAGTGTTGAACACAGTTGTGCTGCTTTATATTTTCGATGATTAGAAAGTTCAAAAGAACAGCAGCATTTATTTGAACTAGAATGATATTTTGTGACAATATAAAACTATGTAATGTCATTTTTGAACATTTTAATGCATGCTTGCTTAATAAAAGTATTAATCTTCCTACTGACCCCAACATTTCAAATGGTAGTGTACATAAACAAAAATTTAGCAGGAGTTAAATGTGCAAATATATATTGTCTAGTTAATATTTTATTTTAGCTTTGGCAAAATTACTGCATTAATGCTAATTATTTGATATTCAAACTGTTTTGTTTATCACTGTTTTCCCCAAAGAAATCTAAGCTGTGGGGGGTTGTAAAATGGCTGTAATATGTTCTTATTATTCAAAGTAAAATTACAGTCAGTGTTTTATCTTGTGCTATGTCTTCAGTTCACTAACATCCATTTCAAATGATTTTATTCAGACTCTGACTTTAAGAGAGACTCAAAATTATGCTTTAAAATAAACAACAAAGAGAGTTTATAATTTGTATGCTGTGCCTAACCAAAAGCTTGTCATTACATGGGAGTTCTCACACTGTGGCTTTGGGACCCTTAAAGTAAGTAAGATGAGAGTCTGATTTTGCTCACACCAAAGGTGTGAAGATTAAACGGCTCAGAATCATGATTACGGATCCAGCATTTGCTACACAACCCGGGGACTTCCTTAAATAAGAGCAGTTGCTCAGTCTGAAAAATAGTTTTCTATTGTGTTCACCACCTTCTCTGTGGAAGAAAATGGTTTATATTGCAAGAAAATGTGTTATATTGCGCAGTAGCCAATTTTCATCAGGCTGCATCCCAAATCTGTGGTTTTGCTGTTGACTAAACTATAACAAATCAAAAAAATGTTTGCTGCAAACCTTTGCCAGGCCACATCATTTATATAACTTGTAGATGGAGTATAGAGATTATATAATTGTAAATGGTTTATTTATCCTATATCTCAAGTTATGTTTATATTGACCTTATGGAAAAAAAAGTTAATTGCTTTGTGATATGCCCCAGGGGTTGTTGATCTTTTAGCTCTATTTTTACAATGTTGTGGTGATAAAAGTCAAATCAGTTTTACTCACTGATTGACAGGGGAATGCCAAGAATGCTGGATGCCTGGTTCATGTGTCAGTGGATGCCCATAGAAAAGTGAAGCTGTGGGCCCCTATTTCATTAGATATGACTACTTACAGGAATGTGAACAGGCACTGACAGACTCTAGATATCTTAAAATGAAGCAACACCAAGAAACAGCAACAGATTCCATGTTTTACAGGTTCACTGGGTTTAGAAGGCCATTTTATACATTTGAGGTTTAAGCAAGAAAGCCTAAGAGAGTTACAGACAATCACCAGATTACAGTATGCCACTTCTCAGACATTCCTTGACCCGACAAATGCAAATTCAACATGTTCATTTGGTAAAAATGCCAACCAATGCCAACAGGCGCTGACAGTCTGTAACACTAATCCAACAAAACCTGACCAAAGTGTGTTGTTGTCTGTCGGTGCAATGTGAATTGGCCTTAAGTGAACTGACTTCAGTAGAAAGAACCAATTCATAAGAGTCATACGCTTGACTCACTGGTTGCAGGCACAGAACATTTGCTTCTAAACATGCTTATAAAGACACTGGTTTTGTGTTCAGATATGCTCTTGTTAAAGACGTATTAAGCCCAGTTCAATTGACATTATCATTAAAACAAAAGCTTAAACCCTTTCCTCTGCTTGTCATTGGATTTTTGTGGCGGAATTACTGTGTGGCCTCACCTTGTCAGGTGCCAGGGATTAGGTGTATTAAGTGCACCCCTCTGAAAGTGACAATAGCAGGTTTGTTTGCGTCTCCTTAGAGGATCAGCTGAGCTCCACTCAGTTAAAAACCTCTGTGATAATCTGTCCTGGTGCACCAAACACATACTTTTCATTGCCATTACCAATATGCTTTTCCTTTAGCTGTTTTTCGATGAAAGATAAAACATTGTGGAGCATAGTCTTTTTTTAATAAAGGCTTTGCACTGCTAGATAGTTTTGCTGCCTTTCAAAATTCAAATTCAATTTTATGACCAGAATCTAATCTAGCTTTGAGGGGAACTTTCCTGAAGAATGCAATCTCGTAATGCATTTCAATTAGTTTAATCACTTATTCTATTTCAGACAGTCTTTGTAGAAAGTAGGTTTCAAAACAGCTCACTAGGCTTTGAAACAGAGCTCTGATATATTCTATTTATTCATGTCTGGGATCTCATGTAATTTGTCTCTCAATTTTTTGGAGTATTTTTAAATATTAACAGGCAGTATGTTCATAGAGCAGAAGAAAAAAAATCATGTCACCACATGCTGAAATCTTTGAACGACCTTTGCTCAGTCTTGAAATATTGCATAGCTGTTTTTATACCACCAATTGCATTTTGTTTTATGCTAATGCACTTTAATGTGACCTAAAAGCATTCCCTGACCATGGAGCACAGTCTTTAAAACATAGGTTAATGATTGATTCTTATTTTTATTTTTGCAGGATTATTCTGTGTGCAGTACAGTACCTTCGTAAAAAACAAAACAAAAAAACATTTAATTAAATTTATCTTGAATTGTTTATTACTCCATTTCTTACTCCATTAAAATAGTTGTCTCTTGCTTTAAGCATAAACTTAAGCATAGCATTTTGTTTGAGTTTTCAAATAGGAAAATACACTTTGCAAGTGGGGTTTAAAATAAATAAATTCAAGATATTTCTTTAAAGGTTGGATTGACCGCTAGTGGTTGAAATAGGTACTGCCGTTAAATTTAAAATATTAGAGATTGTCGTTTCCCCTGCCCCCTCCTCAGACTCGAAGCTCACGTGGGTTTCCAGTTTGAGGACATGCAACAGGAACAGGCACAATTGACACTGGAAGCCACACTGTAAGATGATTTGATATTTTTAGATGGAAAAAGAGGCTTTTTGGGTCGGATAGAATCTGTAAATTCTAACCCAGGTTGTTTGCTCCTGTGGCTAAAATATGCTGTGTTTTCCACCAACTGGCAAACTGGGGTGTCAATACTATTGGGTAAACTGGTAGCGTGCGGCTTTGCAAAGACTAAAAACAAGACATTCCAACACAAAACGCACATTTCAAAGTAGAATAACTGGCAGTAGAATTGTTTTTCTGAGAAACAAGTAGGTGAATTTAGCAGTTTCCTAAATATCTGCAAGCATAGTATTTTTAGGCTTTAGTCAAGTGAAAAACCTACATACAGCACCTTTAAAGGTAAACTTTTCACCATTATGAAAGCTTAAGCTTCGAAGCCTTTAAGATACTTTAAGTATTGTGGAATAGTTGTGAACTCAGTAACCTCACTGAAAACCCATGGCGTGAGTACCTGTTTCTAGGACATTATGTAAAGGATTAATGCCATTCCTGACCCTCAGACTGAATAAAGTTTGACATTAATTCATGATTATGTGAAACCTCTGGTCAAGAAAAAGCAAATAATCTGAACAAAGAAAGCTCTTTGAGACATTTTAAGTCTCAGTTTGGGCACCGTTCTTGGGGCTAGATTTACTAACAGCTTGCACCAGCGCAAACCCTCTTTTGGCTATACTATCAGGATTTACTGAAGACACACAGTGACAAATTTGCAATGCTGTTTCATGCATACTGAGCTTTTTACACTGTTAAAGACTTTGATTTCCATCCTAAACATAGACAAAGTTTCAAAAACTAAGTTGGACGATTGATGGAGTATTTCTGTATCAAAAATACTTCCTTCCGGTTTCTCACAAGTTTCGGAGAGTTTTTTTCGAGTATGGGTCCGCTTGATGTCGATAGAGCGGAAGGTCCTTGTATGGGCCGCACGGGCTTTTCTCCCGGAAAGGTGCGCGCACGCGTGACTAGATGCACGCTGCCCAATCTGGCTAAATCTGGCCCTTGGTGTAAAACAATGTTTTGTGTATTTTCTGTTACCAAAGTCTTGTCAGGATCTGTTTAATCTGATTTGATACAGCCTTTTATGAGATGGCAAATGTTAGGGATTACTCATTCAGAATACATGGACTTAACTTCTGCCAGCCAAAACTCTTAAAAAAATGTGTCTGGGCTGCCAGGATTTCAATTGATGTGAGCTTTAGTGGGCACTGGCCATCTTCCAGGAGTTCAAATGCATAATTCACATTGAGAAGCATAGCGGTGACAAATTATTCCTTAATAAAGTCAGAGGAGTCTTGTATTTTTTTGCAGATTTGTGGTGGGACTTTCTCCTGAGGGCGGAGGGAGATGCATGTTGACCTGACAGTGAAGGGAAACGAGAGACTCTTAAACTGAGATCCTGTCAGGTGTAGCTCCCCTCAACCCAACAGTGGTATCTGCCCACATTCCTGCCATGCATTCTGTTCACCAGTCTGCCTGCTCTTACAGCGCTATTCAGTTACACAATGTCATTCAATACACCTGATCTTTGCTAAACAGACCTTTGGACAGTTACTGAGGAACTTATTTAGCTGACTTTTCAGCCACAGGCCAACAGCAGCCAAAATGTCTCCATGGCCATGGCTTCACTACCTAGAGTCAACTTTCTCCATTAGCTTGTGTTTTATACCTCAGGGATCACCAAGACCGATATCTTGTGAAGGAAATAAATCTAACTGGATTTGCAACATTTGACATTTTTTCATGTGTGTGTTGCCGGCTAGCATTTCAAAATGAGCAGTGCTTTGTTTTGACTTTGAAGGGTTTTTGGGATGCTTTTCAGACTTTCAGAGTTCTTAGGAATAACCATAAGTTACCCCACCAAAGCAGAAACAAACTTGAGCAAAACTGTTCCTGAACTGTAATTTGTTTACAAGCTGGAGTAAAGTGTGTGTGTGTGCGTGCGTGCGTGTGTGTGTGTAGGGGAAATATGCTTGGGAAGAAATAAGATTTGTATATTTCAAGATGACACAAATATCAGTGATCCTGCGTTCTGTGACCTCAGATCACATTACATTTCACGCTACTTTAACAAACATTTTTATGTCATTTTCCATTGGCTGTAAGTATAAAGTAAAATTCACTTGAACATTTTAATATCCTGAACATTTATATATATATACTCTTGCAAGGATGATGCAATTGTGTATCTGATTTAAACTTTAAATATGCCATTATATTTATGTATTCTGTTTTAGTTAGAGTAAATGTTTCTGTTCTTCTTTACTATTTATTCTTAAATGGTGCATATAAATGAAATTCTTTAAAGGCACAGTGTGTAAGTTTTGCCGCTAGAGATCGCTTATTCAAAACAAAGGCGTGGCTTGACTCTTCACCTCCACAGCCAATGGAAAAGTATCAGATGGACTCTGGCAGAAATCATGTGCATTAATGAGGGAATGTATTAAAGTTTTATTAATGTTACGATGGTATGAAGCAGGACTTGGCGAGAGCCCTTGGGAGCGAATGCTAATGAAAAAGACCTGCGTGAAACACCGTTTGCTGATCTTTCATTATGCTTATGCTGCAGTTGGTCGCTAGTGTGTATGTGGTGTAACGCAGTGCTGTTTTACATGGTTAAAACATTCATAGTAAATACAATTGAGCATGTTGAAAATGATGTTATAACGTTACTCTAATATTGCATTCGTTCTGTGGCTGGAATGAGACTTGATGCACTGCAGTATTCTAGATCGATATTAGAATATATAAATACAAACAGGATGACTAAAATGACTGTTGCTAATGACATGCAATCCATTTTAAATATATTATATGATGGAGAAAGCTCTCTCTGATTATTTTAGCCACTTGACAAAATAGTGTTGTCTCTGAGGCATGGTAAAAACGTAACTCAATGAATCAAGAAAACAAGTGATTCAGAAAACTGTGTTGCGCTGTATACAGATAGTTTGCTTTTTGTTGATAAATATATATTTAAACAGTTGCTCGCCTGTCTAATAAAATACATGCTATATTAACATTTAACATTGTTGAAAATGTTTGGGATAATGTAAGTACACAGGTCAACAAAATATATCAAATTGTTCTAGTGGTTTTTGGATATATTAATTTAAAAAACTTACTTATTTTGCCTTTTAATTCTTGCCTTGTACATTTTGAACCAATTGGCAAGGCAACAATGGCTGTTTAGTCGGTGGTTAAATATTGAAGAAGATAATCAGAGCAAAAGCAAAATAATGAGAGAGAAATATATATTCAATACTTTTCAGCATTTTGACAACATTTCATGGGATTCCGATATGTATTTGCTTTGAAAGGGATTTTAGACAAAACATTTTTTAGACTGAAAGCCAACAGGAATTGCAAGCTAAAACACAAATAAAGAATAAATCCCCAAATCCCACACATTCCATATTTATCTATGTTTCCGCTTTGTACACTAGTGTGACTGTCATTTTCTATACAAAACAACCTTTTGAGAAATGTTTTGTTGCTGGAAACCGCTTAGTGACTGGCCTGTCTGAACTGCGGTGAGAGTGTTTCAGCATTTTCCTGTTGGTTTGTGTCCTAATTAAATTATGGCTTCTAAAGTCCCTGTTACAAATTGTCTCTTGTGTACCCTCCGGTTGTTGCTTTTGTTTTATTTATCCCTTTATGAATGATGCATTGTTAGAAAAGAAGGACATAAAGAGGCAGAGAGAAAGGAGGAGAGAGAAAGCCAGCTACCCATTACCTTTGATAAATCCCCTGTGCTGTAGGGGGCCTGTCATACAGGGGCCTGATTTCTGTCCATTCTCATGTTGAACAAGTCCCTTTATCTTCCTGCTGATTCATCTCTGCTCCCCACCACTGCTCTTAAATGCTGGTGAGCATAGTGGCTGAAGTTCCAGCAAAGGTCAGCGTGAGAGGCCACTGCCCACCCCACAGGGTCTCCTTAGTAAAGCGCATACAACGTCAGGAATGTGGCCGGTGGACAATGAGACCCTCTCTTACCTCAGCACCAGACTGACTCCCTAAAGCATGCTCACAGTTAGAGTTAGGGATCAGGTTGAATCCCATTAAGTTGCTTTAAAATTAGAATGTGGTTTGTTATCTAGCTAGACAGACAGATAGACAGATAGACAGATAGATAGATAGATAGATAGATAGATAGATAGATAGATAGATAGATAGATAGATAGATAGATAGATAGATAGATAGATAGATAGATAGATAGATAGATAGATAGATAGATAGATCTGTCTATCTTTCTTTCTTTCCTTCTTTGTGTCATATCAACCACTTGCAATTCCATAACAAACAACTTCTTGTAACGCATTTGAAACCACTTATCAACACCCTAGCAACCATTCAGTAAACTTAGCAACATATTAGCAACCCCTTAGAACACATAGTAACACCATAGCAACCACATGGCTTTCAAACTTTCTCACAAAAGTCCATTTCTCTATCAACTTCTTGAACCACCTTAGAACTCAACTCTAGCAACTTCACAAGAACCACTTTGAACACCGTAGCAACACCCTAGCAAACACCCCAGCCATTGCTTGATAAACTGCTTAGCACTATCCTAGCAACCACCCAGAACAGACTTACAACCGTCCAGCAACTTGAAACACCTTATAGATCACTTAGCAAACACTCAATACACCTAGCAACAACTCAGAACACCTAGCAACCACCTAGCTATACCCTAGCAAGCACATGGCTTTCCCATTTTCTCTCAACCTCTTGCAATTTCCTAGCAACTTTTTGAAATACAATTGAAAGTGCTAAGCAACAACTTGGCAAAGAACCACTTTGAAAAGCACTAGCAACCACATGGTTTCCAAAAGGCTTTGTCAAACTTCACCTTTTTACTTAACATTGTGCACTTCTTGAAAATGTGTTTTAAGGTTATTGGATAAGGTAATTGTTCTTAAGATTTTAATTAATGAAAACTGTAAGTAATTAAGCGCTTACTTTAAGTGGTGTTTTTCATCTTAAGAGAACACCACAAAATTTTCAACAGCTCAGCCTAAGGCCCACATGTTGAGGAATTTGTACAGACAAAGTTTTTATAGTCACGCTTCACTGTAGGAGTTGCCTACTGGCGAATGCCAAGTGAAATAGCCTGGGAAATCAGTTTTTCTAAACCTCCGAACAGGAAGAGCATGATATTTTCTTTATATCTATCTGCTGGTAGCAGTCTACCAGATGGTATTGTTTTAAATTTAGAGGCATTGTAAAACTAAGGAACTAGGAAGTCTTTCTTACAAGGGATTTTTTTTTATTTTTAATTTTCAAATATTAATTTGTATTATTTTTTACGTTCCCTGCCCACTGCCAAACAGCGAAAACAGTTTGTTTACTGTGCCACATGAATTATTATGAATCTGGGGAATTGTTCTAAACAGGAAGTGTTGATACGTTCTCATGTTGGTCCTGTCCTTTTTTTTTTTTTTTTTTTGGTCTGTTAATAATGCCTTGCCTTAATATGATTTTAACTTTTGTTCGTTTTCTCGCACTTTCTCTCTCTTTTTGTTCGGCATGGCTCTTTTGTTCCAGCAGGATAATTAAGTTGGAATGTATTCTCTTCAGGGGGGCTTTGGGGTTGGATAAGAGAGTGAGAGTTTAGGAAGGACAGAGGCAGTGGATGTTTGAAGATCTTCTTCGCCAGACTTTGGTTCAAGACTGATTTTTTTCTTTCTAAGAGTAGTTTCCTATAGCCCCTTTTAGAGATTTCTGCTTGTCACATCGCGTTATCTGACTGTACATGCACCCTCCAGATTTCTCCTTTGTCCCTGTTTGCTCAGCACTTTGGCTCATCAGGAGAGCGGTGTTTCAAAGCGGCTCTCTGATCATGCTCATTAATTCTATTCTCATAAGCTCTTAGCCTTCTAGACACATCAAGGCTCACATTGTCTGTTAATGGTTCAAATAATGGGTGTTCTTCAAAACTGTAGCATTGTATCTCTCAAGTTTTTTTTTTTTTTTTAATTCTTGCTCTGATGAGTAAGCACATTAACTCTCAGATCTGGGAAAAAGCTCTTGAACGCTTTCAGCACATGTTGGCTACAGGGAAGGATGGAGGAGGGAAAGCATTTCTAGTGTCCTGAGGGAAGGTTGGTTTACTCAGGCTGTTTCCCAAGGGAATGTGAGTCAGCCTGGGCTTACAGACAGATGCAGTTTAGGGTCATGTGACCAGGACAGGGCAGTGAGTTTGGCTATAATCTCTCCTGAATTTAGGACGTCCTGTCAGTTGCATGTCAAAAGTTTTTGATCGGTATAAGATTTTTAATGTTTTAAGAAGAAGTCTCTTATGCTCACTTCATTAATTTGATTAAAAACACCAAGAAACAGCAATATTGTGAAATGTGAAATAACTGTTTTGTATTTGAATGTTTTAAAATATAATTTAGCATGTGATGCAAAGCTGAATTTTCAGCATCACTACCCCAGTCTTCAGTGTCACATGATCCTTCAGAAATCAGTTGTACATAAATGTAAAGCTACAATCAAATTTCCAGGAGTTTTTATTTATTTATTTATTTTACAATTTTAAGGCATAAAGAAATTTTCTCTGGAAAAAAAATGTTTCAATATGTAATTTTGGTGTCCAAAGATTACTTTTAAGGGATGAAATTATTGACTACGGTTGGACTTCTAGACTTCTGTTTCACAGACAGTCCTGTGGAAAAGTCAGCTTGAATGATGCAGGGCACTTGAGTCTTGTTCCAGGATTACTAGTCAGCGATAGGCGGTGGGCAACAATTGAAATGACCCCGTTTCCCCGATACAAAAACTCAGTCTGGTCACAAGCACTGGTGCGGAAGCATTGGAGTAGCATAGCCAAGCAGTTTATACTTTCTTGAGCTTAAAATGTAGCACAAAGGCATTAAGTGTGCATTTTCTTAAACAATTGATTGAGAAGATAAGAACTAAGTGGTAGACTGCTGCTAGTGTTTTGTTATTAAAACCTGCTTTGAAAGTAGTACTCAAAAACTTGAACACAAGAACATGCTTGTGGGCTTTGCATGCAGAATACTTGAATTTGTCATGATCATATAAACACAGGATGGGGTAGGAGTTTCCCATGAGTGAGTGAAGGGGAAAATCAGAGAAAAATGATGCATTGACTCATCAGTCCTGAGTCACTGACTTGTGTCTATGTCATTAACCTTACTAACATGCGCTTTAGGGAGTCACAGGGTCCTCCCACTGTAATTTAGAAAGGAGTCGATAGCTTTTACAGAAGTTGCACTTTTTCAGTAAAATCAATGCTAAAATGATTGATTACTGAGATTAATAAACATATCTCCTTTATCATACATCAGACACCTTTGCCAATCTATATTTTTAGGCATAAACTAGAGCTGCACGATTGTGGATATGCTGTTTTTCGCGTGCATATGATACGCACTTTATGGCGTATATATGACACGCTCTCTTGGGTAGGTTTAGGGTGGTGGGGTGGGGGGTTCATATGTATAATACGCCATAAAGTGCGTATCATATGCACGCGAAAAACAGCGTATCATATGCACGTGAAATGAGTTTTGGCGTATACACTCCACGACATTGCACACTCGTACTATTTATACGCATTTTTCGTGAGATCCGGCTGCATAAAGACTTCTCTTGTCTCATGAATGGAACATTTTTGAATGAATCTTTTGAATTAAGGATTCAATGACAAATGCATTTAAAAAAAAATTAACAGTGACTTCTTTCCACCTACTGGTGTAACTGTATAAATTATTCACTATTTATTTGAAATGTCAAGTTACTTTCACAAGGGTATTTACTCTATTTTGATCACTACCATCGCTTTGACGTCAGTGTTTATATCCGAACCAAAAACGTTAATCCTAGTACTGTAATAATTCTGTAATAATTAGAATTATTGTAAGACTTGCTGTCTGGTTGAAAAGTCTGTGAAGCAGTTTTATACATGACTCTCTCTCTCTCTCTCTCTCTCTCTCTCTCTCTCTCTCTCTCTCTCTCTCTCTCTCTCTGCTGTGATCATACCTATTATAGGTATAAGCTAGCTGAATCATTGAATCAATAAGATTGCGTGGATGTTTGACTCAAGATTGGGATCTTTTAATGATTAATCGTGCAGCAATAGCATAAACAAGACTAATCTGGCAAAGTACACAGAATAGTTTTTTTATGAATCAAATGGAAACTGATGACCCAAATTTGGCTGATGTCAGCTTATTTAAAGTCATGTCTTAACACATCAGTAGCTGCTCCCTTAATTCCTCAGGTGCAAAAAAAAAATCACCCTGTCTTTAAGGTTTAAGACCAAGTTTATGCGTCTGGCCCTTTTATTTTACTATTTCTTTTCTATGGCATTTAAAGTAGTAACAAAATCAAGGAGACAAAATATTTTTGTTTTGTTTGAACAGAGCCATTAAGTGTGACTAAATTATGAGGGTAGATGTACCACAAAACGCAAGGTCAGGTCAAACGAGATGCTGTAAAACCAAATTTAGTCTTATCAAAGAAGGGTTTGTTGAGTGACAAAAAGGAAATGGCTTGACATGAAAGGGTAGACAGACATAATGTCCTTTCTTGCTGAAGTTTTAACAAAGTGAGGATCTGGATAAATAAAGGTTACATGGTGTAGTCTCGTGCAGACATGTGGGTCCTGTGGGACCAGCACAGGTGATGGAGCAAGCTTGACAAAGCGTTTGCTGTCAGACCGCTTCATTTCAACTTGATTAAAAGCTTCTTGTGCTCACTGAAATACCCAAATGTTCTGCTAACAGAGGAACTGTTGGAAAATATTGAGTTTAGGACAAAAAAGGAAATGCTGGTATTGAAGGGAAACTTCCGACACGTTACCATTTGGCTCTTAATCAAAGGAATTGTGAACTATCAGGGAGGTCCAAATGTGTTCTAGTTTTTCTTGTATAGACTAGGATTCAGAAAGACTTTAATGATTTTATTCAGCAAGCATGCATTCAATTAAATTCAATTGCTTTTGTTCCTCTTTTGGAAGTCACTTAGGATAAACTTTTAAACTTTGGATTAAATGCAGACTTGGTGAGCTTCTTGGAGTCTTCTATCAAAAACATTGAAATGTCTCACCAACCCTAAACTAGAATAATGGTGCACACAGTTACTGCCTTCTCTCCATAGAATCCATAGAATGTCTTTTTTTTAAATGAATCAAACTATTTAATATTCCACACATAAATATTATGGCAATAATCACTACATGTTTTGTTTTCAAAACTTTATAAAAGCAACAACTAAAGATAAAAAGCTAATTATAAACATTGAAAATACTAATACTTATAATAGAGGTCCAAAATGTATTAATAAAGAAAAACAATGTGGATTTCATAGCTCACATAATTTGACTTTTTTGATTTTGAGATCTGACCACAGTAAAAACATTTGTTGAGATGTCTTCTGAAGCTCGGTGGCATATGTAAGACAATTGGGGTCTTTTTCCCAGAAAAAAAAGAGAAGACCTAAACATTTCCATTTGCTCTCATTTTGATCTCAATATTTGGCTGCGTTCGAAACCTGGAAAATGCTGCCTTCGGAGGACACATTTGAAGGCAGGAAGGCCTCAAGCCACGTCTGAATCTAATGTTTGCTTTACTTCCTGTCTCCTGAGATACCTTCATCTGATCGATTTTTGATATCCCATAATCCTGTGCCTTCCATTCTGTGACAGTTGAGCTGGGAAAAAAAGATGGCTTCCGAAAGTTGTGTTTGCTGGTCAGTTTGTGTAAATGTATGTTTTTTACTAATATTTTCCACTTCTGATGTCATTTCTAGCGAGAAATTACTTATGTAGTAATTAAATATGTGTTTATTTCTCACCAAAGCTCGCTCTATTTTGTTGTAGATCATTAAACTGTAACATTGCCTTAGAAGTCTGTCCGAAATTAGTTTCGTGAAGTGCCTTCGTGCACAAAATGCTGCCTTACAAGTCATTGTCTCATAAGGCAGCGAGGCAACGAGTCAGCTGCCTAGGTTTTCGGACGCAGCATTTGTCTCAAGGGTCGTAGTGAGTTACTCTGCTATTTTACATTTTTATTTACTTAATTTAAATATGTTTAATGAGGTTCGCTTGTAATGTTAATTACGTTTTTTGCACAAAAAAACAGTATGTGGAGTATGTCAGAAACTGGACGTGCATCTGTATACTGCAATATAGACAGCGTCAGTGATTATAATTGGTTCTATTTGCTTTCAACGAGCCTGTGGGTGGGGCCTATGGTGCGATAATATATTTTTTCATCGATGTCTTGCTCTGGACGCAAGCATATGCAAATAATTTTGCCAGTATGACGTCACAAATCACCCAATATGAAAACAAGCTGTTTTTAGTGCTTGATTAAATAAATGCTTTGTTTATAATGAGGAGAACGTTTAACGCTATGAAACTTGCAGGATGTTTTAAAGGGGTGGTTCCGTGGTTTTTCTAGGCTTGGTTGTGTTTATGGGGTGCGGTATAACATGTCTTAATACTTTTTTTTTTTTTTAACGCCTTATTTTTCTTATATTTGACCTTTATTCCACACCGCTGTCTCCACTGTCCTTTGAAAAGCTCATTTGCTTCCTGCTTCTATGAAGCCCATCCCTCTGAAAAACGCAATGGTCTTAGATTGGTTAGATGGCCAAAAACTAGTTTCATGTATTTTTATTGGCTGAAGTACCAAGCACAGGTTGTCCAGAAACGCCACGGCCCTCACCATTACGGGCAGAAGTCACATCTGCGGTGACTAGCAAAGGTTTATGATGTCACCAACCCGGTAAGAAGCTCGTTGTAGTCCAAACCGACGTTTTTGTAGGCAATAAACTGCCATAACTTTAAAAGACAATATCTCCGTTTGCATTGAACGTTCAGCGCTGTAACTTTGCAGATACTGTTTATGCTCAAGCAGCAACTGTACACAAGTTAAAAAAGTGAACTCGCAAACAACCACCCCTTTAAAAGACCTCTTATATGTCAACAGGTCAAAGCAAATTTGGTTTCCCAGGCCATTAACCTTTTAAAATCTTTTAGTGATTTACAGATAAAGCATATCAATACATTTTTTCATGTCTGAGGATACCGTAAACTCCTGGCAAGTGGCATAGTTTTTCTCTTAGGGTTACAATATGATGATAAACTAATATGGCTTTAAATATCAGTGTCCCTGTTTGAGCCGGTATGAAGAAATGCCAGTAAAGGGGAAAAAAAAGTGAAAAGGGGGAAGGGGCACAGGACCCAATGCTTACTACATGTTCTGTCCAACTGTGCATTGGGGTTTAAAAAGATCTCACACTGCGAGCCGCTCTAGTGTTTGGGTGGGAGGGCAGGGAGGACCCAGCTATTCTTCCTCTGGCAGACGGCATTTTCCACCTTTTCGTCACCCTGACGGCTGTCCTTTGAAGCAGCTTTGTTCCCGAACCCCAGAGATGTCTGGAGAATGCTGGGCCGGTCCTTGTAAGAGATGCTTCTCCTTAGATGCCTTTTTGAAGCTGAATACCCTTTCATTCTTAAAGCCTTTACTTATCTGGAAATAAACACAAAGGCAACAGATGATTTTCAGATAAACATAACCATTTCATGAAATTCCCAGAACAAACACATCCTGTCAGTATTACGAGGCATCCAATAAATGCAGCGGATGTAGTGTTTTCCGTCAAAGAACAGAGTAGTGTTCAGATGCTTGTGTAGGTTTCCTTCTGCTGAAGCGTGTGCAGATGTTGTTGGGTGGCTCATTTCCCATTATGGCCTCTTCTCCAGATGCGAATCCTTGCCAATCACCACCTCCGTCTTCCCCTCTTCCGTCTGTGATCAGTGAGTGCGACAGAGGGATGACAGGGTTTTTAGGTGGGTGTGCGTGCAAGAGTCTGTGTTGAGACCTATTATGACTGTGATTCACAACAGGTTTTGCTTCAGGACTTTAAGACTTGGTTCTAGACATGGCAATCTAATGGAAAACTTATTGTTTTGAATATATATCTTTTTTTATCATGCAAAAGTAAAAAAATACACTACCATTCAAAAGTGTGAGGATCGTATTTTTTTAAATATATTTTTAAATCTCTATTGCTCATCAAGGCTGCATTTATTTGATAAAAAATACATTTATTCCAGTCAAAATAAATACGTTTTTTTAGCTTTACTGTCACATTTGAACAATGTAATACATCCTTTCTGAATAATAATAACAGTATTAATTTCTTTAAAAATATTGTACTGACCCAAAACCTTTGATCAGTAGTGTATATCCATTTAAAAAATGGTGCACATTAAAGGACAACTCCGCTGAGAAATGAACCTAGAGGTAATTAACAGATGGTTACCGAGTAGATCGTTCTCTGGGATGCGTTTTCATGAAAATCACATGTTTTATCTTAAGAGTTTTATCTCTAAAAACAGATTCGCTTATAACGCTTGTCTATGGGGCAAAGGGTAAGTGAAATTAAATCGCTAGTTGATACCACTAACAACGCTCAAAATAGCCTCACACTAACACAGTAGCATAATGAGAGTCCCTACATGCAAACCAAAGCATTGAGAACTTTGTAAGTGTACAAACAGTTTAATAAGTATATACTTTATAAACACAGCGCATTACGCATTCACGGTCAGGCACCATCTTGGAAAACCGTCTCGACTAGTCGAGCCACGAACGCTGTGCTAAGTGATGAATTTTGACTTGGAATCTCATGGTCCGTTGTTTCCGGAAGAAAACACTGAACACAACAGAGAAAATAAATAAATAAAAATAAAAATGTCCTTTTAATTAGATTTCGTAAACTTAATTCCTATTGACCAGCTCACTTAGCAGAGCGTTCGTCACTCGACTAGTCGAGACGGTTTTCCAAGATGGCACATGTCCGTAACTGCGTAATGTACTGTCTTTATAAAGTATCTTTTTATTAAACTGTTTGTACACTTACAAAGTTCTCAATGCTTCGGTTTGCATGTAGAGACTCTCATTATGCTACCGTGTTAGTGTGAGTCTATTTTGAGCCTTGTTAGTGGTATTAACTAGCGATTAAATTTAACTTACCCTTTGCCCCATAGACAAGCGTTATAAGCGAATCTGTTTTTAGAGATAAAACTCTTTACATTCGATTTTACATGAAAACGCATCCCAGAGAACAATCTACTCGATCCTGTAGATTTGCCTTATACAACAATAGAATAGACCCTTCCTATCAGAACAGGTCGCACAACTCCTGGTCCAAGCTCTTGCTCTCTCCAGACTGGACTGTTGTAATGCTCTTCTGGCTGGGCTTCCAGCATGCACTATCAAACCCTTGCAACTGATCCAGAATGCAGCGGCGAAAGGGGTCTTTAATGAGCTGAAGAGAGCGCACATAACGCCTCTCTTTATCACACGTAACTGACTGCCAATGGCCTCTCGCTCAAATTCAAGGCACTGGTTCTCGCCTACAAAGCAACCACTAGCTCTGCACCAATATACCTAGACTCGCTTGTTCAGACTTACACACCCTCCAGAAGTGGTTCCATCCCAAAGAGGCATGAAATCTCTCTCACTGACCTTTCCCTGGACCGTCCCCACCTGGTGGAATGACCTGTCGATCTCAATTCGTGCAGCCGAGTCTGTAGCGATTTTCAAAAAGTATCTTAAGACACATCTTTTCCAACTGCACCTGACCAATAAAGACTAGCACTTAAATATCCAATTAAATGTTGTTTTAAAGTTTGTTTGGTAAAAAAAAAAAAAAAAAAATGTTTGTGTACTCTGCTCGATTAACTGAGACTTCTTAAAGCACTTGCAGGTTGTTGGCCTTGTTTGTTTCGTTGCTTCTTTTGCTCTCCCCTTTTTGTAAGTCGCTTTGGATAAAAGCATCTGCCAAATGATTAAATGTAAAATACTGCATGTGAGCAAATGTGTCATTGGTCAGATTCTCATAGGAGTCACACTGATTGTTTATGTATCCTTTGGTGGCCTTGTCCTAATTCTTGCAGCACAAATGATCATGTTAGCCCAGCAGACTGCTGAAATATGTTCAGTTATATAACTTGTTTGTTCCAATACATATCCTTTTTTTGTATTATTTGTTTGAAAAAGTATGTTATATAAGGGTATTGTTTTAGTTATTGAGCATTACTCATAGACTTTGTGGGAAGTAACTGAGTTTCAGGTCCACTTCTACTAACCTCCCAAATTCAGTTTTGCCCTCTGCTGCCTCAAAAATCCAGATTTTCAAAGATCTTGCCAACAAACAGCTGTTGTCTACAAGCATCCCCATCCCCCTGGTTCCTTTCAATAGAGCTTTAGGACAGCAGAGGGCTCTCTTTTCAGGAAACAGATTGATGGGCATTTTAAAGACTGACAGGTGTGGGTTTATGTGTGGAGGTCAGCGAAGCCATTGTTACAAATGAAGGAGGGCAAGACCGAGGCCACGGCTTGGTCACAAGCCATTTGAGTTTCACCTCATAACTTTTTTTTTCTTTTGTGATATTGATGAGCTGATATATCGGTTCGAAAAATGAGTCAGACAATATCTGGACGTTTTGAGATTGTCAGCATTTGCTTACATTTTTTCGTGCATGAAAAGTAAATCTGTAAAGTTAATAATTTCATTTTATTTGCTATCATCAAATGATGTAGTATGAATTCAATGTATGCTATATAATTTATCATTTTTTCTCATGATGAAATATTCTATTTATGTTATTATTTTAAAAGTATGATTTTTTTTAATTCAACATAATTACATGTACATACTTCGTCAAACATTTTGAATAATTACAATTTCGAAAGAAATCCATTATGCTTACCAAGGCTGCATGTGTTCTTGTGATGCAATCATTACGCCAGTCTTCAGTGTCACATGAGCCTTCAGAAATTATTCAAATATGCTGATATGATGCTTAAGAAATATTTTATTATTATTAATGTTGAAAACAGTTGTGCTGCTTAATATTGATATGAAAGCAGTAGGGGTGTCCCCGACTAAGGATTTACACATTCGAATCAGAATTTTCGAATCTCTCTATGGTCGACCGATAGTCGAATCATCTATGTGTGTGTAAACCAATGACCGGAAAAATTAAATGAAAAAGACGTGAACATTATACGCGCAAGCTCAATTTTGAATCGACTTCTGACAGAAGAGCTGCACGATGAGTGTATCTTGTATCACAGGGTGAAATCAGTATGTACATTCACGATTTGAGGGAAATATACATTTAATCGGCGCGGACAGGCGTCGAATGCCTCCGTCGGTGTATGTTCAAATTTTAAAGGCGTGGCGCGTCCGGTGCGAAGCTCAGTGCCCTTAAAGGGGCGATCGCTCAGCGCCGCGACACGTCTTTATAACACTAATATTGAACACCCCATATTGCCAAAATGGTATGATCCTCGTTTCATAACACCCGCGAAGATTCGACCATGAGATCAGTGGTCGAATCTGGTCCTGCATATCAATGCATCGAATCTTCGACTATTAGGGATCACCCCTAGAAAGCAGTGATTCACTACTATTCAGAGGTTTGGGGTAAGTAAGATTTGATAGAAATTAACACTTTTTTAAAAAAAAAATTTATTTACCACTACTGTTATTATTATCATTATTATTATTAATATTATCTATTATTGCTATTACTATTGCACAACTGATCACCATCTTTAGCATCATTATTTTTATATATAAATATTGACTTTTATATATGTATGTATATGTATGTATATATATATATATATATATATATATATATATATATATATATCTATCTATCTATATATATATATATATATATATATATATATATATATATATATATATATATATATATATATATATATATATATTTATATATATATATATACATGCTATTACTTTTTTGTGTGTGTGTGTGTGTTCTGTGTTTACTCTGTTGTGTTGTGTTCTGTGTTTACTCTGTTGTAAGTTTTGCACTTCTAAAAAAAAAAAAAAAAGAAATTAACACTTTTATTCAGTATGTACATATTTATCGTCGCTCTATGAAATTTTGCAGATGTAATTCAGTCATTCCAATAGAAATCCATGTGACTGCGAGTTTCACGAGAGTATGAAAAACTTCCCCACGCAGATTAGTTGGTCTCTTGAATTCACCATGCCGACCAACAGAAAAGCTCATTGGTTTCAATGTGAATTCGATGTGAGCTGTGTTTCTGTGACAAGTGACAATTTTATCACAAATTTTCACTGAAATATCATTGACCACACATTTACTTTTAAAGATGCGTTCTGTGTTGTTGCACTACATACTTTTTTTTTTTCATTACAAGAATGCACTGTGTGAGCACCCCCAAACGCATCTGGGTGAGGTGAACCCAAACCAACCTTATACATGGCTTCCTTAGCAATGCTTTTGAAAAATGTACTTTCGCGTATACCTAACCTAATCCAAATCTATGTCATTATTGCTCACTTGTGTAGACAAGTGTTGGCTTGAGTGCACTTAGGAAGGACGAGTAGTCATCTGTAAGTTTCAGCATCAACAAAGCCTTTCCTCAGGCATGTTTGCTTTATCTGGGCCTCACCCTTTGCTCTCAGTTAATATGACCCGAGGAAGGATGGTTGGACGGGGACGGACACACCTTGTCCTTGACTTGGCCATGTCAGAGGTTTGAAATCTTAGCACAGGTAAATAATTAGCCCATCCCCACTGTTGACAAGACATAGACGAGGCTTGTTCCTGCCAGACGGGTCCCATGTCCAGCAATGCGGCCCGTCTGCTCTCCCTGCGCGAACCACGTCGCACATGCACACACACGCTGTAACACGGCACTGAGCTTAAGCCCTGCTAATGATAGTGCTTTGATTGAGGTGTCCTCTGTAATGAGGTCAATGTGCACCCCCAAGAGGCCCCCCCACCCCGCCTCTAGGCTCAGCAGCACACCCTAATGGTACTTTTGTTAAACTGCCTTTTTCCTCTGACATATCAGCCAATACTGCTCTGGGAAATCAGGTTTATTTGTGTAATGCTAATTAAAATGGCAAACCTCTTTTAAAAATTTCAAACCTAACACATCCAAGAACTGTAATAGAGAACATATGCTTGCGGTTTTGATGCCGCTTTGTTTCAGGTCAACATGGTGAAAAAGCCTGGGCGTGAGATTTGATCTTAGCTTTGTGTTTTCATGAGCTGTTTGCTTGAGATAAAGCTCTTCACGGTAAATCTGAGATCTAGCGAAACATCTCCCAGGTGCATGGCCATTTAAAGTGTAAAAGACCACAGTGCTTTTATTTATCTAGGGTGAAAACCGTGAGATTGTTGCCTCAGTCTCACCTGCCCTGTTGTATATTGCTGGTTGAAATACATTTTAAATATGTGTTTCAAAGAAGTTTCTGAAGTTTAATAAGACTGCATTTATTTGATTTACAAACAAAACATTTATTTAAATCAAGCTCCAAAAACGGCTTGTTTTGATATTTGGTGATTTGTGACATCACATGGGCAAATACACTTGCTATCTACACTGGATACAGTATCCAGATGCACAGTTTCTGACTTATTCCCCACACTTAAATCTGTGGAAAAGAAGAATTGAAGAGTGAAAGAATGTTTGTTTTCTAGTTTAAACAGCTTGTTTGCATCTCTGTTCAGATTTCACAAGGATCTAGGAAATGAGTGGATCATTTACGCCGCATTCACACGGAGCGTAGGCGTTAACGCTTGACGGAGGGCGTGGCTGAAGCTGGGTGCTGACGCGATCGTCATAGTGACAACAGCCAATCACATTAACTTGCCGCTTGGACCAAAACACAACACAAAAAAGCGCCTTTTTTGGTTGTATGTGCGAGTACGATTGCCCGTGTAGTTGTTGTCAGCGCACTGCACAGGTGCACGAAGCTGTTAAGTACATTAAATCCCGAAAAAGCGCCGACAGCGGGAAGAATATCACGTAGTGGTCCAGGAGCTGCGTCTGGATTTTTAACGGTCTATGGTCTGGATGGTTCACGGAGCAGTAATGAACGCAATTGGCTAGCGTCTGCTGTAGGATATTTGCATACGGCGATCTGATTGGATGACGCCTGCGCTGGCGCTTGAAAAGTTGAGAATTCTTCAACTTCTGCCGCTTGCAACGCGAGTGAAGCGCCGCGACGGAACCCACAATTCAGTTCGGCAACGGATGATGTCACCCATTCAAAGTAAATGGGAAGCGTTAACGCCTACGCTCCGTGTGAATGCGGCGTTATTTTAATGGCTTCTCAGATTGCTTTGGAAGGATTATATGTTTGTTCGGAGCATTTTGTTTTTTTTTAAATGGGGCACAGTGTCATGGAGAGTTCACAAGAAACTTTTGTTGAAAGATGAAGCAGCCAACTGATTTCATAATGCTTTGTCTGTTAAATTTGATTTTATATGGAAAATAAACAGTAGCGAGTAGCGAGTGGGTGTTTATACTCTTTCCTATTCAATGACGTCATTAGCCAATAATAATTGTGGTCATTTAGTAGTCTCACATAGCCAGACCTTTAGACTGACAGCAGAAGGTCTGGACTTTTTCGCAAATTTACTGCAAAAATTCAACTAAATTCAACTAAATATACAAATACAATTAATTAATTAGGTCTTATTTAATTCTATAGACTATAATACTGATCTGCAAACATTGTCGCTCTATGATAAATTAAAATAAGCTGATAACATCACTGTTTTCTCCAGAACATTAATCACTATCACTGACAACAGAAGTCCAGCCAGGATATTGTCATTTAAAAGTTGTTGTTGCACCCCTCAACTGATGTTGATATTGACATGTTGTGTTTTGGCCTGAAGCTCCACCCTCCTCCTATCTACCAATCACGAAGTCAGTAGTGTTTGGGCATCCGGGTTGCCAGCTTTGCTCTAGTTACCACAGCTACAGCTACAAACGTTCCTGCTGATCCTGCAGCCTATCTGGCAACCTCCAGTCAAGGGGAGGGGGAGAGGGGATACACTGCTCTACAGTCATTTGAAAGTGATTGCAGCTTTTGCCACAATTTTACATACACTTCCTTTAAAGGAGGTGCCCCTTAAAACAGATAATTTCAGACAGTGGGTCAGAATGAAGGTTGCAAATAGTTGTTGTTCTACAAAAAAACTTTTTTAACATTATCAGTGATCCTCATGGAACAAGTATTTGTATTTTTATATATTACTGGTACACATGCCACTAAATAGCATATATGGACCAAAAATGCTTAGTTTAAAATCTCAAGTCTGCTACTTTAGACCACAAACCTGATACAGTCAGAAAAGTGCTGTGCAATCAGCACATTATTGTAATTGTATGTTATATGGGTACTGAGTGTGTTGATATACACAAGATAAAAGGCAATAATGTCAACTCTCCTTCACTTTAAGTAGCAGATGAGGGACGCCCCTCTGTTTGTCTTTTTTCGGTTCTGTATCCTCATGTATGAATTGTGTGAACTGCTGTTACAGAGAGCACAGAATCAGATGCTGACAAGTCTTATTAACAGCCCAAGCGCATGTGTTCTCATGCGTGTTTGAACAGGTGCGTTTTGGCCGTAGGGGGTGTTTTTTATGCTTTTGCTGCACACGCTCGATCTCTCCTCAGGCTTGATCAGTATTAGATAAAGCTATAAATTCAGTGATCAAACATGATAAGGCTTTATCAGGCTGTGTAAATGCAGTAACGACTGATATTGTTACGGTTCAAATGCATGCCTGTCAAACAAGAAGATTTTCCACTTCACAGTAAAGGTTCATGCACAGTATCTATGATTTTAGATTTTTTTTATGTATAGTGAATTTAGGGTGATTAGGACACTTTTGCCAAGGCATCTCGATGGCAAAAAATGTCCCAATCACCCTAACAAACACCCTAACAAACGTTTGTAATTTGTAGTCTATATTTTGTGTCACCTTTCTCATTTTACTGTCACTCGTGAAACACTTTAGCTGTTTATACATGAAGTGTTTGTAGTTCCCTCTAGTGGAAAAAGGTAATAGTTACAATTATTAAATCCTAAATAAAATTTGAGTGATGGTTTCCTTTCAAAAGTCACACTGCAAAAACTGCACTGTAAATTTGCTGTACAATTGCTAAGATGTCCTGAATTAGTTGTTAGGTTGATATTTGCTTATCCAAATCATATCAAATAGTATCGAGGTCCTATTTCTCCCAGTAAATGAATTTTTTTTTTTTTTTAATCTTTCTAATTTTATTTTTAATCTTTTTTAACTTTTTTAATAAAAACTTATTTTTGAGAGTAGGTGAAAATCAATAAATCATATATATATATATATATATATATATATATATGTATATAATTTTTTCTGTCATAAACAAACAGTGAACAATACTTTCATTTACAGTATGTTAGTTGCTTCATGTACATTTTAAAATATTCAGGTTGCCAATAGATATTATGAATGAACAATATTCATTTCATAAATTAATATACATTTAAACAAATTAACAATAACCTAAAATAAATGCTGTAAAATCATAAATGCTCAAATCAGTATAATTCTAATGCTAGGTTTTTATGAAAAGATCTCATTTAAACAAGAGCTTACATTGTGTAAACCTCTCATCTTACAGCAGAGGGAGCCACTCATGCTAAAAAGGCGTCATGCTCACTGAAGTTTGTCCTTAGGGCGTTTGGAAAGCATTCTCAGACATCTTTAAGACTATATTATTTGCAGCAATAAAATATACATGCCCAGATGTAGCCATGTGAACATTTTCTGGCAAAAGGTTGCTCAGACATTATAGTAATGAAACTCTGTTTTTTATATCTAGAAAAGTATTTCCCTAATCTCGTTAAGCTACATGTTGCATCCAGATTTGGCCTGTTTTCATGTAGACTGCAGTATTTGCCATCCATTGTTAGTATGGACTTTGTGAAGGATCTCCTGAGGATGTTACATTTTGATGATTTGATGACATGAATGAGAGTGACTGTGGAGCGTGTCTGAGCAGGATAAAGACCCTCTGGGCTGCTCCCTTCATGAGGTTGTCTCTGTTGCATGTGTTTACCCAGAGAGTGCAGGATTTGAAAGATACTTGTCAAGGGGAGGCTCTTCTTATCTGCACTGCTGGGCTGTGACATGTCCCTGACGGAGTCCTGAGAGATATTTTCCGTTGTAGACATCAACCCTAACCAACTTCTTCCTGTCCAAATGGTCCAATTTCTCAGTGGGAGTCTTCTCTGCCGTTCAGAGCGGAGAAACAACTGTCTCTCACACTTGTTTCTGTCCAGACATGCTCCTCTAAGTCTCCTGCAGGCCGGAATAGACTGTTGAAGGGCTGACCTCATTCTGCAAACCTTCTAGTGTTCTATTGGAAGTCTGTTCTCATTTATGGAATCTTTTGGTTTGCATGAACTTCTGGCCTGGAGTTCAGTGTTACAACTCTACTGCTTTATTTCCCATGGTGGAGCTGAAAGGATTTGGTTTCAGCAAGTCCGTAGATAACGCTGAAAAGTTAAGGGAATTGCCCAGCTCTCCAAGCAGTTGTTTTCTGACAGATTTAGTTGAGTGTACTATAGAAATGGAAGTTTTACAGTGTGCTGGATGGGAGGGGTGATTGTGTTAGAAGGAACAGGAATGTTTTTTTCTTATCCCGTACCACCTCGCTGGGCCCCCTTTTTATGTCACCTTCCAAGATTTACGAGAAAGCTGTCAATGGTGTGCAGATTTGGAATATAAAATAACATAAAACACAGCCCTGGGAAGTATAGGTGGCATTGGAAATTTATGTTGAGCGAGTTTAACCACTGATGAAGCACATTCACTGGTTCACTTCCAAACAATATATATAATATATAATACACACACGCACGCACGCACACACACACACACACACACACACACACACACACACACACACACACACACACACACACACACACACACACACACACACACACACACACACACACACACACACACACACACACACACATAAACACACACACTGCCATTCAACAGTTTGGGATGGGTATAATTTTTTTTTTATGGTTTTAAAAGAAGGCTGCATTTATTTGACTTAAAAAATTATGAAATATTATCACAATTTTCTTTTTTAGAGTCATTACTCCAAACATCAGTGTCACATGATCCTGAAATTTTTTTTTAATAATAATAAATGTTTCTTGAGCAGCAAATAAGCATATTATGATATCTAAAGTATAACGTGGTTATAACGAGTAATGCCATTTAAAAAATATATTTAAATTGAAAACAGCTATTTTAAATTGTGATTATATTTCACAATATTACTGTTTTTAATGTATTTTGAATTAAATAAATGCAGTCTTGGTGAGCATAATAGACCTCTTTTATGGGATCTTCCCACCACTTACCCCTTTTGAAGCACAGAGATAAGCTACAGTGGCCAACACAGGACAAAGATTCATCATCCGAGACAGCAGAGAGTAACTAGCTCTCTGTAGAGAAGTTTGTCCATTTAGGGCTACTGTAGAAACATGATGGTGCAAAATGGTGACTTCACTGTAAAGGCAACTGTTCTGTATGTAGATAGAAATGGCTCCGTCTAAGGTTAATAAAAACATAACGGTTCATTATGTAAGGTCTTTATACTCCACTGAAAACATAGGTATGTACAGTATATTATATTGCATTTCTGTCAATAGATCCTCATAAAGATAGAGACATAAAGATAGAGATAAAGACTTCGTCTAGGTAGCCTATGTTAAAGGAGAGGTTTTTTTTTGTGTTTTTTTGCCCCTTACGTTGGTTTCCCCTAATCCTGTAGACCTGATTTCCTGATTTGAATTGATTGTATTAGGCCTCATTAGGCTAATTGAATGTTGTCGGTTTATGGTTGAGGTTCAACTTATAAGTTGGTGTCATTCTCATTCTTTGTGTTGCTTTGCCCTGATGAAGACCAATGCTGGTCGAAACACGTTGACTCTTGTAATTTTAAAAATTACTTAAGCCATACCTAATAAAGTCTTTTTAATTATTTCCTTCTCCTTCGTTTAAATCTAACTGAGTGCCTTGGACCTGCCACTGGCTTTTCCCTTTCCAAAGAGCACCTATTACAGACTATTTAACTCTACCTGAGTGCCGGGTTGAACCTCTTGCAGATCCTCATAAATATTACACACTGCACCTTTATGTCAGTATGTAGAATAAACCTTAAGTGCCTTTAGGATCAATAGAATCAATACAGTTTAATGCTGTTAGATAACACACACCAGGACTCATCAGAAGACTAGCAGTGGAGCTCTTAGAGCCACCGGAGATATAATGAAGCCAGGACCACCCTCTGCTCAGAGATGCTCCTTAACTAAACTCATTACTTTTTGAAGCAGTCCTATGCCCCCCTGGGTAAGCTCTGTCCAGTGTGCGCTCCCTGAGGAAGCAGTGTTTAGCATGTAAATGCCCTCCTGTGGCCCGCCTGCTGAATTCTTTACCCAGCAGAGAGCCAGAGAGGTCCAGACAAAAGCCTGCTGGTGTCATGAAGGCATGCCATGCATTCCATGTCATTGTCACTGAGCCTTTGAAGTTTAAGATGGGGTATCCCTCTGTACTCCCCAATTGCCTGCCCCCCTTTATTGGTCCTGCTAAGATAACATTTATGTACATGCACACAAAGCGAGAAAGGTGCTAGACATGTATTTTGTTGTGTTGTTTAGATGCATTTGTGTCTAGGTTTGATTCAGGCTGAGAGTGTTTTTATTGTGCAAACTGGCTTTACCATCATTTGGGTCCTGCAGATTTGTTTTTACAGGGTGAACTGGGTTTATGGAGACCCAGTGCAGAGGTTACAATCCCTTTTAGCTGTAAAAACACTTCATATGGATCTTCCATATGCTCCTTAGAGAGCTCATACTGTAGGTCACTCAACATAGATCTTGTAGACGATGGGTAGCTTAACCTTCTATATCCATTTGCACTTCCTATGTGTGTTTACTTTGGGATAGTTCACTCCAAAATGAAAATACTCTCAAAATGTGCTAACCCTCATGTTGTTTTAAACCCATTTGACTTGACACCACCATGGCCAGCATTTGTTTTCACTGAATGGACAAATTGATTCA
Source organism: Pseudorasbora parva (assembly GCF_024679245.1). Lineage (NCBI taxonomy): Eukaryota > Metazoa > Chordata > Actinopteri > Cypriniformes > Gobionidae > Pseudorasbora > Pseudorasbora parva. Next base: position 42,027,911 of record NC_090176.1, read on the forward strand.
TAACTGATGAAAATTCATTGACATTATCTTAAAACAAATTAAAAAAAGTATTTTATTAGTATTTAAATTTAATTTAAATTTAATTGAATTTACTTTTATTGATGAACTATTCTTCCAAGCTTTTCTTAATGTAATCATATTCAAATGCAGCTAAAGAAGAAATTGTTTAAATTTGGTTTGTTGAGTCCCACTGTCTCTCCTTCACAAAGGACTTATGTTGAAATGTTTACAGCTTTTGTCAGCCTTAGTTCATATCAGGTTCACTAATTTTGTCATATGGTACAATGGTATAATGTTATATGTGATGTATAGTTCTCTCATGGGGGACCTGAAAGGTGAGGACAGATCGGAGGAAGCTACAATGCATAGAAAGTTCACTGGACACCAATAAGGGCTTTTGAGTATCCTGTGGCTTTTTGGCAGGGGTCTGATTACACGCTCAATTATCTTACTGACTGCAGCGCTTTTATGAAGCGTTAAGGCCAGGACACACCAAGCCGTCGTTCGGCTGTCTGGCAATGCCGGGCTGTTTTTGAGTCTGCTTATTTTTTTGTATGTTCTGCACTGTTGGCTCTAGTCAGATTGGTCTTTGTTTTTTGGGTGAATTCAGCATATTGAATCATCGTCGGGCTGTAGGTGAGGGAACTTTATTGGCGGTTCAGTCAGTGCATTAGAATAAAATCAAAAGTTGTTTACAGTTCTTTGTATATCTGCAATCCAAGTTTCAGGTTCCCCTTTTGAATGACAAAAATAGACTATTGATACCTGCTGATATATACAGATATTAACTTGTGCGCAGGCACAGAACTCAAGTGATAGTTGACAGTCACCTTTAGTCCTTTTGGTGTGTTCAAGCGCAGCTTTTTGGCCGAGACGCAGCCGTCGAAAAGCGAGAAAACTGTCAGCTTTTATCTGCGCTAGTTCTCGTCAGCTTGGTGTGTCCTGGACTTTAAACTAGGCAGGCATACCCATGTCATATGAATCACACAAAAAGTGCATATATTTATGGGTTTGATCATTTTGTCTGGAATAGATTTTCAAGCTTGAGTGTCTCTGTGTCACGTCACAGACACAAGGGAAAATGGTGCGAGGACTCAAGTGCAGAAAATGATTAAATATTTATTTATAACAAATAAAACATAAATGCAAAACAAAAACCCACGAGGGGGAAAACGTAACTAGAAAACACATAAACTGAAACTGAACACATACCACAAGGAAGTCACAGGGGAACGGAAAACGTAGACAGTACACAAGGATCCAACACAGACTGACAAACACAAGGAGCTTATAAAGGGAAGAAATCAAGAGGGAACAGGTGGGAGAAATCAACACTAATCAGATAACAAGGGAGAGGGATCAGACAATGACAGGAGCACATGCAAGACATGACAAAACCCACATGTGCACACAAGACAGGACAGGCATGTGACATTACCCCCTCCTTAAGGAGCGGCTACCAGACGCTCCACTAGGGACGGGCGGGACAGACCAGGGCGGGACGGGAGGGACAGACCAGGGCGGGACGGGAGGGACAGACCAGGGCGGGACGGGAGGGACAGACCAGGGCGGGACGGGAGGGACGGGAGGGACAGACCAGGGCGGGACGGGAGGGACAGACCAGGGGGGCACGGGAGGGACAGACCAGGGGGGCACGGGAGGGACAGACCAGGGGGGCACGGGAGGGACAGACCAGGGCGGGACAGGGGAAACAAACAAGGAAGGAACAGACAAGGGAGGGGTCAACAAGGGAAACATGGGGAAAACAAAAAGTTCAGGAGGCCATGGTGGCACACAAAGTTCGAATGACCAGGGCGGCCCGCCGAAGTCGGGAGGCCCACCGAGTTCAGGTGGCCGGGGCGGCCCGCAGAGTTCAGGCGGCCAGGGCGGCATGGGTAGAGCAGGGCGCCAGGGAGGCGCGGTGAGAGCAGGACTCCTGGGTGGTGCGGTCAGTGCAGGGAGCGCCAGGGAGGTGCGGTGAGAGCAGGACGCCTCAGAGTCGCACGGAGAGCAGGACGCCTCAGCGGCGCACGGAGAGCAGGACGCCTCAGCGGCGCACGGAGAGCAGGACGCCTCAGCGGCGCACGGAGAGCAGGACGCCTCAGCGGCGCACGGAGAGCAGGACGCCTCAGCGGCGCACGGAGAGCAGGACGCCTCAGCGGCGCACGGAGAGCAGGACGCCTCAGCGGCGCACGGAGAGCAGGACGCCTCAGCGGCGCACGGAGAGCAGGACGCCTCAGCGGCGCACGGAGAGCAGGACGCCTCAGCGGCGCACGGAGAGCAGGACGCCTCAGCGGCGCACGGAGAGCAGGACGCCTCAGCGGCGCACGGAGAGCAGGACGCCTCAGCGGCGCACGGAGAGCAGGACGCCTCAGGGGCGCACGGAGAGCAGGACGCCTCAGCGGCGCACGGAGAGCAGGACGCCTCAGCGGCGCACGGAGAGCAGGACGCCTCAGCGGCGCACGGAGAGCAGGACGCCTCAGCGGCGCACGGAGAGCAGGACGCCTCAGCGGCGCACGGAGAGCAGGACGCCTCAGCGGCGCACGGAGAGCAGGACGCCTCAGCGGCGCACGGAGAGCAGGACGCCTCAGCGGCGCACGGAGAGCAGGACGCCTCAGCGGCGCACGGAGAGCAGGACTGCTCAGGGGCGCAGGGAGAGCAGGACTGCTCAGGGGCGCAGGGAGAGCTGGGCGCCTCAGGGGCGCAGGGAGAGCAGGGCGCCTCAGCGGCGCAGGGAGAGCAGGGCGCCTCAGCGGCGCACGGAGAGCAGGACGCCTCAGCGGCGCACGGAGAGCAGGACGCCTCAGCGCCGCACGGAGAGCAGGACGCCTCAGCGGCGCACGGAGAGCAGGACGCCTCAGCGGCGCACGGAGAGCAGGACGCCTCAGCGGCGCACGGAGAGCAGGACTGCTCAGCGGCGCACGGAGAGCAGGACTGCTCAGCGGCGCACGGAGAGCAGGACTGCTCAGGGGCGCACGGAGAGCAGGACTGCTCAGGGGCGCACGGAGAGCAGGACTGCTCAGGGGCGCAGGGAGAGCTGGGCGCCTCAGGGGCGCAGGGAGAGCAGGGCGCCTCAGCGGCGCAGGCAGGGCGTTGGGGAAACTTCTCCAGTCCAGCAGTATCCACCGGCACTGGGACCACCGGAATACGATCTGCTGGCATTGGGACCACCGGAACATGATCTGCCGGAACTGGGACCACCGGAACACGATCCACCGGCACAGGGACCACCGGAACACGATCCACCGGAACTGAGACCACCGGCACACGATCCACCGGAACTGGGACCACCGGAACTGCCTCCGGGGCTTCGGATAAAGCCCTGTGCTCCTTCCACGCATGCAGGACTGCCACCACAAAGCATCCCATCACAGCCCTCCAGGCCGTTTCCGGACTCGGGACCACCGGAACGGAGTCCACCGGCACAGGGACCACCGGAACACGATCCACCGGCACAGGGACCACCGGAACACGATCCACCGGCACAGGGACCACCGGAACACGATCCACCGGCACAGGGACCACCGGAGCACGATCCACCGGCACAGGGACCACCGGAGCACGATCCACCGGCACAGGGACCACCGGAACATGATCCACCGGCACAGGGACCACCGGCGCACGATCCACCGGAACTGGGACCACCGGAGTGGTGGATGACACCCTGTGCTTTTCCCAAGCATGCAGGACTGCCACCACAAACCCTCCCATTACGGCCCTCCAGGCCATGTCTGGACTCGGGATTCCCGGACTCGGGACCCCCGGAACTGGCACCGAGGGAGAACTTCTCTGCTGAGTCCTCATAGTAGGGTTGGATCCTTCTGTCACGTCACAGACACAAGGGAAAATGGTGCGAGGACTCAAGTGCAGAAAATGATTAAATATTTATTTATAACAAATAAAACATAAATGCAAAACAAAAACCCACGAGGGGGAAAACGTAACTAGAAAACACATAAACTGAAACTGAACACATACCACAAGGAAGTCACAGGGGAACGGAAGACGTAGACAGTACACAAGGATCCAACACAGACTGACAAACACAAGGAGCTTATAAAGGGAAGAAATCAAGAGGGAACAGGTGGGAGAAATCAACACTAATCAGATAACAAGGGAGAGGGATCAGACAATGACAGGAGCACATGCAAGACATGACAAAACCCACATGTGCACACAAGACAGGACAGGCATGTGACACTCTGAACATTTGTATGTTTTGCCTCTTGCATGCTTGTCTCTGAACATACAGTATATAGGATTTAATGGACTAATAAAGTGGCATACGATAAAATTCTAGACAGGTTAGGCAGGTGATGTGTCCCTTTTTAAGGTCTTTCCCCTGTAAGTGGTCCAATGTGGTGTCTGTTTAGGGCTGACGTAGAAATTAGAGGTTATGTGGGTCACACGTGCTCAGTTTGGCTTCTAAGAGTGAAATCATCAGACAAAGAGCAATGTTACTCTAAATTGCAGCATGTGTTCACTAGGTTTTCCCCTTTGGCTGGTGTTAAGAGGACATTAATCTGTAATTTATCTTTCATTTAATCTGATTTTAAAGCTACACTGTGTAACTTTTTTAGTTTATTCTTAGCTAAAAACACTTAGTTCTTTCAAAAATATGTGCTCATTAATGTATATTTACTTCTTTCATGTAATAAAGTATTCTCGTAAATTTATAATATGCCATTGAAAATCCATACGGGTGAGGGGTTTGAATGCCGGTCGCCATGTTGCCCCTCCATCTTGAAAGTACATTAGCCAAAGAGGGACATACCCGTAAATTCAAGCTTCGCCTTTCGCGTTTTAACACTCGATGGCAGTCATGAACGAGGTCGAACTGGAAGCCATGTTAAATTTGGACTAAATCGGCCACCGTAGGAGTTCAAACGAAATCGGAATTGAGAGGAACAGAAACTATTATTCACTGGATTGTCATATACCTTTTCACCGCTAGATGGGGGAAAATATCACATAGTGTAGCTTTAACCTGTCTTTTCCTTTAGTAGGTGATCCATCTATATTGGATCTATTTTGTGCCTCTGCGTAGCCACAAAGCACAAAGCGCGATTATTTTAACCCAGACTCCTTTTAAATCACAGTAATGTAAAATAATATATTATGCTATGTTTCGTTCCCCTTTTTTTCCCTGTAAAACATTATTTTGTTACTTATCAGTAACACACACTAAAATTAAATAATTTTGAGGGAGTTTACTTTGTAAGTTCCTCTACCTAAAAGTATGTAAACATTATATTCAGGGAGACTGTGTGACCATAGACCTTTCTCAGTCATATTTCTTTGATAAAACATTTTAGAACAAACAGTTATAGTTCCGAATTTTAAACTGCTTTAAATTGACCTTAAAAAGCCTGTACGAATGTCTGAATGTAATGCTGTTTGACTAATTAATGACAAATCTCAGTGGGGAAAAACCCCAAAAATATATTTGATCAAGTTTTGCTGTCCTGTCTGCTCCTGTTTACTGATGCAGTAAACCCGTGTCACATCTGTTTCAGTGTTATTATGGATCAAGGACACCTTGTTTGCACATCTCATAACTTCTGCTTTTGGCATGTCAGCTTGAGGTGGAGGTTCAGACTCTCTCTGCATTTAAAAAGAAAGCCTGTGGACAGCGGAAACAGGATGAGATGCTGTTATTATCCCTGTGCTCAACTTAATTACAAGCACTCAACAAATTCTCTGTCACCTGTAAACACAGAAACCTTTTGTCCAAATTCTCAAGATCCTTTCATTTATCTGACAGTGTTTTCCTACTCTCTTCAATGCAGCGCCAACCCTTTATGCAGTATTTTTCAATTATCCATCATCCATCCATCCATCCATCCATCCATCCATCCATCCATCCATCCATCCATCCATCCATCCATCCATCCATCCATCCATCCATCCTGTTTTCAATTGTAATAGACTGTAAATATAATATTTGTGACACCTAATATTTTTGTGGAAAACTTGATAAGCTTTTTCAGGATTTGATGTTGAATAGAAATTTTAAAAGAACAGCATTTTTTTCAAATAGAAATCATCTTTGACATTGTAAATGCATTTTGCCACTTTGGATCAATTGAATGCATATTTGCTTAGTAAAAGCAGGCTATTCATTTATTTTCTGTCTGATTCCAAAATTTAAACAGCAGTGTATAGTTTTCATCTATTTTTAATTATTGCATTAATTTGGTAATTTAGTTTAAAATATTTATGAGGCCATGTAGATTTGATGGACACCATCCTAAAAATAAGGGATTAATGACAACAACAATCTTTTTATTTAAACACACCCAAGGACATTACATGTCCAAAACACTTTTCTCATCAGCGAGAGGAAGGAAATGTCAGGAAAGCTCAGTTTCCTCATAGGAGTTTGCAGAGGAGTGTATGGAGAGGTTTTTGGCCACCCATCCTCTCTGGCTGCACATCCCACATATCATGAACACCTCAAATGTTGGTGTTGTTTTGATGCATAATTAATACCAGGTTTACTCAAAACAAATCTCAGATGCCAAACTTTCCGAATTATTAGGTTCCCTTGGCACTCAAGATCACATAAAGAATATTCCAGTTCAGTCACAAAGGAATGAGGGACTCCCCAAAAGACAAGAAAAAATCACCAGCCCCTTTTTTCTGTAACTGCAAGGAGTAAATGCTGACATATATTTTACAATTCATGTTAAATCACATCCTGATGAGTGCAGCTTTCATCCTCCAAAAAAATCTATTTGGCTGATGGCAGGGAACACGTTGGCCCTGAACGTGTGCAGAGAAAGGTCACGACTGCGAGGGAGTCGCCGTGGAGAATTGTAAACTAAGATTCCCACCCATGTAGGACCAGAATTATGAGGTTTAGCATTAACCCTTATGTAAAAGCTAACAGCAGGACTTCTGCCAGTTATTGAATTGTTAGTTGCTTTGGTGATATATGTGACATTTTGGCTTAAAGTAATAAGAAGCATGTGCTGCTGTCATGTTCTCATAGCTGCTCGTGTTTCAGTGTCCTTGTGGGTAAAGCTGTGTTTGCGGTTCATTAACCTTTACTTCCTGTGTAACGAGACCAACAAAGAACGAAAAAAGTCATACTTCCTTTAACCTGCAGTGAAGACTCGAGTCTAAACAACTTTATGCGTTTCTTGCATGTAGGAAATAGCAGAGGTCTATAATAAAATATTTGATGTTATTGGTTGGTTAATATGGATGTTTTGGGAAGGATTTTCTTCTCCGATCTTTAACAAATGGGCTCTGCTCTAAAACCCAGTTCGATGCTTACAGGTAGCATTTTAAGACAACGTTAGTACAATTCCCATTATGACCTTTTCCCAAAGGCAGCGATAATACTTTCTTTTAGCCAAGTTCTAATGTAGCTTGCATGTATCCTCCTTGTAGAAATAATTATGGAAGCTTGTTTCCGCCACAGAAGACAACATTTTAAAAGATTTTTTGTGACTTTTTTAATCTCACAATTGAGTTTTCATCTCGCAATTCTGACTTTTTCCCCTCAAAATTGCGAGATATAAAGCCAGAATTACGCAATTCTGACTGTATATCACGCAATTCTGACTTTTTTTTAGAACTGTGAGATAAAAAAACTCGCCATTACGAGTTATATAGTCCAATTCTGAGGGAAAAAAAAATGCAGAATTGTAAGTTTATCTCACAATGTAGTATCTCACAATTTTGACTTTATAGCAATTGTGTTATAAAGTCAGAATTGCTAGATATAAACTTTTTTTATTGCCATGAATTTTAGCTTGTTCTATTTTATTTTGTCACTTTTTATCTCTCATTTATCTCTCTTTATATCACAAAAAGTCAGATTTGCAAGGGGAAAAAAAATAATTACCGTTTTTATTTGTATTTTATTCTGTGGTGGAAATAAGCTTCCATTCATAATGCACAGCAACATGGTCAATAAAAAATATATACTTTCTTACTATACATAGTATGGGTTAAAAACTGTATGTGAAAAGAATAGTGTCCAAAAATTCACAGTATAAAACAATAGGTGAAAAGTTCCTGGAGAGGGAGTTGGGAATTGCTATAAACTGACTCAACTGACGCTGTAGGTCACGTGACATGATTTATACCATTTAGAATGTACAGTCTTGTTCAAAATAACAGCAGTACAATGTGACTAACCAGAATAATCAAGGTTTATCGTATATTTTTTATTGCTACGTGGCAAACAAGTTACCAGTAGGTTCAGTAGATTCTCAGAAAACAAATGAGACCCAGCATTCATGATATGCACGCTCTTAAGGCTGTGCAATTGGGCAATTAGTTGAATTAGTTGAAAGGGGTGTGTTCAAAAAAATAGCAGTGTGGCATTCAATCACTGAGGTCATCAATTTTGTGAAGAAACAGGTGTGAATCAGGTGGCCCCTATTTAAGGATGAAGCCAACACTTGTTGAACATGCATTTGAAAGCTGAGGAAAATGGGTCGTTCAAGACATTGTTCAGAAGAACAGAAGTACTTTGATTAAAAAGTTGATTAGAGAGGGGAAAACCTATAAAGAGGTGCAAAAAATGATAGGCTGTTCAGCTAAAATGATCTCCAATGCCTTAAAATGGAGAGCAAAACCAGAGAGACGTGGAAGAAAACGGAAGACAACCATCAAAATGGATAGAAGAATAACCAGAATGGCAAAGGCTCAGCCAATGATCACCTCCAGGATGATCAAAGACAGTCTGGAGTTACCTGTAAGTACTGTGACAGTTAGAAGACGTCTGTGTGAAGCTAATCTATTTTCAAGAATCCCCCGCAAAGTCCCTCTGTTAAAAAAAAGGCATGTGCAGAAGAGGTTACAATTTGCCAAAGAACACATCAACTGGCCTAAAGAGAAATGGAGGAACATTTTGTGGACTGATGAGAGTAAAATTGTTCTTTTTGGGTCCAAGGGCCACAGGCAGTTTGTGAGACGACCCCCAAACTCTGAATTCAAGCCACAGTACACAGTGAAGACAGTGAAGCATGGAGGTGCAAGCATCATGATATGGGCATGTTTCTCCTACTATGGTGTTGGGCCTATTTATCGCATACCAGGGATCATGGATCAGTTTGCATATGTTAAAATACTTGAAGAGGTCATGTTGCCCTATGCTGAAGAGGACATGCCCTTGAAACGGTTGTTTCAACAAAACAATGACCCAAAACACACTAGTAAACGGGCAAAGTCTTGGTTCCAAACCAACAAAATTAATGTTATGGAGTGGCCAGCCCAATCTCCAGACCTTAATCCAATTGAGAACGTGTGGGGTGATATCAAAAATGCTGTTTCTGAAGCAAAACCAAGAAATGTGAATGAATTGTGGAATGTTGTTAAAGAATCATGGAGTGGAATAACAGCTGAGAGGTGCCACAAGTTGGTTGACTCCATGCCACACAGATGTCAAGCAGTTTTAAAAAACTGTGGTCATACAACTAAATATTAGTTTAGTTATTCACAGGATTGCTAAATCCCAGAAAAAAAAAATGTTTGTACAAAATAGTTTTGAGTTTGTACAGTCAAAGGTAGACACTGCTATTTTTTTGAACACACCCCTTTCAACTAATTGCCCAATTGCACAGCCTTAAGAGCGTGCATATCATGAATGCTGGGTCTTGTTTGTTTTCCCACAATCTACTGAACCTACTGGTAACTTGTTTGCCACGTAGCAATAAAAAATATACTAAAAACCTTGATTATTCTGGTTAGTCACATTGTACTGCTATTATTTTGAACAAGACTGTACTTTTTAATGGTCACGAAATTCGGGGTGTGATTTCGGTCACACCTACATTAGAGTCTGATTAAATTGTTCTAAATGAGGTTCCATTTCAGTTAGGACACTATCTCAGAAGGTAATTGTCAACATAGGCAGTAGACATCAAGGCTGCTTACTAGGTTTTACCACAGAACCACTGAGAATTCTTCCAGCACTGTCCACTTGAAATCTAATTGCTATGCTGAGTCCATTCTCGATTCACTGTGTTCATGGCTGGGTTTGAGGATTGTCCACCTTAATGCCGCTCAGCATTTGTTAATGTCATTCCCACACTCACCGTGAGCAGCCCCAGTGATTTTGGCTCTGCCTCCTGATGAATTGTTCTGAGGGGTTGACTTCTCCATTGTGCCTCAAGGGGTTTGGCAGACGTTGTAGGTTTCTGAAATATCTGCATGCCTCGTTGTGTGCTTTCACTGTTTAAGATGAGATCTCTAGAGTTTTCTTTGAACCAAATCCCCCCGGTTTAGCTTTTTATCCAGTTTACATCAAAACCCCAAAGAGTGATTATGCATCCTAGACTCATCTTAGTATAAATTCAGCTCTGTGGATAATAATAAAAACACAACACAAGGCTTCATTGTGTCTTTTGGCTTATAGTGTTACTCTGAGGTGTTTAAAAAAAACTCAGAGTTAAAACAATATTCATTAATATTTTAGAATTTGAGTTTTTTATTTTTTTATTTACTTTCCTCCACCCTGTTAAAAAAATAATAATCATATTTTTCAGTGGATTGCTTTAAAGTAAAAGCCAGACCATAAGTATTGGGTTATGTTGTTTTTATTTATTTATTTTATTCTTAGTTAATTGTCTTTTTAATTTTGCCAGTATTTTGTCATATCATATTGTTGTCCATTTGTTTGACAATGCGCACATTTAAAATTTTAGATAACTTTGTGCACTTTAAATGTGACTTTACGTAATTAATTTTCAGGGATTTGCAGACCATTTCGAATATAGCATTGTGTGAATATGTGGTGGCATATTCAAATACATTGTATACACTGAAAAAAATGTTTTACATTCTGTAATTAATTCTGAAATTTACAATGTTGAATTAAACATTAAACATGTTTGTAAATTTCTTCAGGAGAAATATCTGTAGTTTGACACTGCTTATAGTGTCAGTTAGTATGTGGAGGGTCTCTGTCACCAGCTCCTGTGGCTTGTCTGAACAAGTGCACAAACTCTAGATAACTCTGTAACTGAAGCACAGAACATGTGGTGGCCTCTGTCAAAACTAATTGTGAGTTTAGACCAGAGAACAAGATTTATAATGGGGGTTGGTTTAAGCCTATATGTTTGACATGAAGTTAGCGAGTTTTTAGGCAGTTTGTCAGCTCAAAGCTGGAGTGTGGAATTAGCTACTGTATGAAATTCATTGGCATAGTTATGAAATGATTTATGAAATCTCTATCTTCAGGGAATGCAATTTGTATCAAGAAAGCTCTTAATAAGAAAGTTAGGTTACATGTTGGGTCTTTGTTACACTGTAATTATACATGTAAGTACTGAGTAATATTAAGTAACTACATGTACTTACTATAGCTTTAGGTTTAGGGTTTGGTTTAGGGTTAGTTGCATGTAATTATGCACAATTTATAGTAATTACTATAGTAACTACATGTAACATATTTAAAAATGACTGTAAAATAAAGTGTTACTGAAAGTTGTTCTTACTAGGTAGCATAATTTGGTTTTATAGCATCTATTAAATGTATATAATAATTAGTGATTGCATATTGGTATACATCAGACATTCTGATTATATCAATATGATATCTTTTTAGCTCTCTTAACATACAGATAATTTATAAAATGTATAATCTTACTATATGGACTACTGTTTAAAAGTTTGAGGTTGGCATGTTTTGAAAGAAGTCTCTTATGCTAATTTATGCTGCATTTAGTGAATAAGAAATACAGTAAACAACTTTTCAAAATCATTCTAATATGCTGATTTGAGGCTCATTAATAACATTGTGCAGCTTAATATTGAATTAGTGATACTTTGGATGTTTTGATGAATAGAGTTTAATGTCTTTTTTGATCAATTTGTGAACATGCTTTATGAACTACCAACCTCAAAATTGTCAACTGTAAAGTGTCTCTATTGCAGCATTTCATAAACTACCTAAATGTATTTTAATGCCTTGCAAGCACTGGTATTTCCTTCAGAAAAAGCAAAAAATAATAATAATATTTTTAAAATTATAATTAAAATCAGTTTCAGCAAATGACAAAAGCCCCTGTTTAAAGCATACGTGTCTAAGAGGTGTTTTTAGCAGCTTGTTTCTGTGTAACAGTGGGTCTCTGGAATTTTTGTGCCCCTATAAAGGCTGTAAAAGTTGAAACAACTCAGCGAAGGCATTTAGAAGCACCGGAGTATACAAAAGGACGCCTTGCAGGCATTTTTTGGTAAGAATATCTATCATCAGAGACACTCTTTCACAAGGACAAAGGGGAGATGGAGCTACGGGGGAGGAAAAGGTCCCAAGCTCGGCCAATGACGAAGCAGCCCCCTGCTCTTACTCCTCCTCTAAACTTTTCCTGCATGGCTTGTGGGCTGATTGTGGTGACTTTACGGTGAGCCAGGGACGAGTCTCTGAGTGTGTTGTGTGGATTACTGTTGAGGGCATGTCAGGATCCTGTTTGAATTGCTGAATGACTGGACGTGAACATGATGTCTGAGCTCAGGTTTTGGCTGTGCCTCTTTATTGTGGTGTGCTTGAGGATACGCCACACACATGGCTGGTTCTGGTCAGGTGACTCGAATGCGAAGGGCGCGCAGACACCGGCCTACCTGACTACCGTAAGGCCCACATCCGGACAGAGGACAGAACCGTCCAGAACAGCAGGTACAAGTGCTTCCGTAACTGAGGTGGGAAAAGAGGTCAGCTACAATGGAGGTCATTTTGAGGGGGAATCAGAGTTTATATCCAGGTCTGGGTTGGGGGTTGAGTCTGTAAATGAGTCATGGTCTGAATTTGCTTCTGGATCCGGATCTGGATCTTCTCAATTTGAAAGACAGGATGCCTATGTTACGTCAACCAACGTTTTGGGTATTTCTGATCAAAATGCCAGTTTGCATGTGGGAAACCTCAAACTGGAGACCAAAGTGGACCAGATGGATGGTCAAGTGGACCAGATGGATGAACTTCAGAGCCTCAATGACCCAGTATACAGTCAGTTTGAAAAAAGCATTCATGTTAAAAATGTTAGCACATATAATAACTTAAATGGGCGTAATTCTACTGAGCATGATGATTATGATAACACGACATTGTATTCCTCTGAATACTCTGTCTCAGATAATCTACTAACCATTGAAAGTGAGTATTTTGTAGCTAGCATGCCTGTTGTCGAATCCTCTCGCTGCTTGCCAGTCGATCCTGATTTGCCATTTTGCACCAGAATGAAAGTGGAGAGTTTCATGGTGCCCAATTTTCTAAATCAAAGCAGCATGGAGGAAGTTCATGTGGTTTTAACCCAATGGGCATGGCTTTTGCGTTCAAACTGCCATCATAGTTTGGAATGGTTTTTCTGCCTGCTGTTGACACCGCGGTGCGGCCCGCCTGGATTGCCGCCCCCGCTGCCCTGTCGCAGTTTCTGCGAAGTCCTGCGTGACAGTTGCTGGACGCTCCTGGATGAGGGCCGCCTCCCCGTGGAGTGCCACTCTCTGCCTGAAGAGAAGCATGATGGGTATCGGTGCTTGTCAGTTAGTAACCATAAAGGTAATGGACGGTTAGAATGCCATCTCTCTCAAAAAAGAGAGATGCATTTTCAACCAGTGCCACCTGTCTGTCTGTTTGTCCTCCACCAGTCCTGGTGAGGGTTTTGTTTGTCTGTAAGTGTTGTGTGGTCCTGTAAGCACTCAAAGTCTTTGGGGAGATGTGTTTTAACACATTCACTTTGCACACTTGTCAAAACTGCATGGATGACTGCATGTCACTACTAAATCAAGACTTTGCATGTTTATGTGTTTGTATTTCAATACACATGCAACTCTCAGTTCCCACGGTCTTGGATTGTTGTGGTTTCCAGAATTATTTTCTTCTTTTATTTCCCCAGCTCTAAAATATTGATTTTGCCTAAAAATAGGGATCAGGATTTTTGCAGTTGATACCGACCAACGGTTTCTTATCATCGTGATGGGCCGATCCCGATCATTCAAGATTTATGAAAGGGATATGCTTTCTGTTGTCTGTCATTGTTAAGCCGTTGCACCCTGAAGGAATTTTTTTTAAATAATTTGCATGATTTCAAGCGGCATACTTAAAAGTAAGGTAAAGTCTCATCAACATGGTCTTATTTGATAGTAAACCTTTCAAATGTTGGAGGGTCTTATGCTACAACACTGCTAGAAAACCCTGGAAAAAGTGATGCAGTTTATTGGTTTATTTTGTTATTAATTATGCTTGACATGATGACTATTAGAAAGTATATATGAGAGGTCATAAAATAAAGTTGAGGCTTGTTTACAATCATGTCAACTGCATCCAGGCTAACTTTTATGTTGATATCTCAAGGCAAAATGGTATAGGTAAAATTTGTATAAAAATGGTATAATTTTTAGTAAGTCTAAAAACCTCTCCAAACAAGAAATCTGAGTGTTTTAATGAACATTAGAACTACTTGTAAATGCTACGAAGCATAAAACATATTAACACACACAGAATAAGTAACAAGTAGTTAGATACTGGTCGATGAGTGAGGATCTTGCAGCGCTGTTTCAGCTGCACACTCCGATTCTATAACATACAGTAAATAAAGATCAGTCCAATTGGTTTCTACACATCGTCTCTACCCATCATATCCAAGTTACAGTTTTCACTAGTTGAGCTTTCAAATGACATTAGAAAACACTGCTTCATGATCGCGACACAATCGGATCCTGTAGCTTTAGCCAAGAGGCATGTCGTGTCATGCCACAGGGATTTTCTAAATTTTCGCTCGTTTGAGTCATGACTACCTTCTCTAAATACAGATGTGTTTCATTAAAGGAAGTATATGTAAGATTGTGTTCAAAACTGGTACTGCAATCACTTTCAAATGACTGTAGAGCAGTGTATCCCCCTCCCCCTCTCCCTGACTGGAGGTTGCCAGATAGGCTGCAGGATCAGCAGGAACGTTTGTAGCTGCAGCTGTGGCAACTAGAGCAGAGCTGGCAACCCGGATGCCCAAACACTACTAACTTTGTGATTGGTCGATAGGCTGGAGCTTCAGGCCAAAACACAACATGTCAACATCAACTTCTGTTGAGGGCTGCAACAACAACTTTTAAATGACAATATCCTGGCTGGACTACTGTTGTCAGTGATAGAAGTATTTGAAATTAACATGATTTCGTAATGTCTAATGGCATATAAGGGCCATTTTATGATTAATTGAAATACATTTCTTACATACAGTTCCTTTAAGGTTTACTAATGTTTTGCTAAGTTACAAAGGGCGTCATGGGTGTCGGTGACAATTTTTTTATGGTTTTACTTCAGAAAATTTTGATTGTTTTGTGGGGTTGACCAAATTTAGGGGCCATTTTCAATTAAAAATAAGTTTTGGTCATTCATTTTCTGACAATGCCATTTTGGGGGTCTGAACCTTTTGAAAATGGGTTTCTAAGTGCAATTTATGAAACAATACCTTTCTTGTATCCTTGGTAACTACAATGCACATGCTTATCATAGGTTCAGTCTATAGGCGCGTTGTGTTTGTTTACTACTGGCTTGGTATGTGTAAGTTGGTGTTTTTAGTCATTTTCATGGATCCATTTGAAAGGAGATGGTTTTTACAATGGTGTCATCTCTGTATGTGAAAAATGTAAAAGAAACACTATTCTGTTTTTGGTACATCATTGTCGTGTAAACGTGCCCTAACTTGACTACCGATCAAGTCATAGAATGTGATTATCGGCTGATACTGATACGCGGCAGATCGATTAGAGCATCCATAGCTTAAAATTGTGTCTTTGTTTATCTGTTGAATGTAATGAAATCAAGAATGGTTGGAAATATCCTGTCATTTCATTGGTCAGAAGGTGTTGGAATCATAACTCTTAACATCTTTGAGCACTGAATACATCCAGTATCAACAGATCAACACATTCTTTGTAATCTAATCTTTTAAGGACATTTAATTTAATATGATATATAGCAAAAAGACTGCTAAAGATTTATGGTTCAAACTGTAACTTCTTCCTGTGCATTGTAATTGCACAGATAAACATAGTTACATACATGTGGTCAGACTTGGTAAATGTAAAAGAATAAATCCGCAAGAGATTGTCAAACAATTTACCATAAAATACCCCACTTCTTAACCTACATTCAAGTAGGGGTATGTTAGAACTGTTATTTGTCAAGTTTAGGTAAATACAGAGGAACACCTCTGCAAATACTTCTCTAATGCATACTGTTCCTTATCTAAGTATGCAGTTAGTGGTCAAATTGTTAACCTTTCCATACATTACCAATAAGCTGGATATATTACATTCCTCCACGCACCCCTGTTAAGACCATGGAAAGTCCCTTTTACTCTGATTTATTAAATAAAAGCAATGCAAGTTAAACAGAATAATTTCGTGTGCTGTTAGCAGGCATGTTGAAAATGCCATGAGCTGTTCTGGTTGTAAGTTAATTTGGTTTTATTAAATAAAGATGGCAAAAAAGGGTCTGCTGTACTTTGCCTGGAACTATGTGTTTTTTTTATTGAAACATCAGCTCTTTTTATTAAGTATATGGCTGGGAAGCATACACTTTGATCTTGAGTTGTTTGTGACACTGGTTGCCGTTCATATGACTTTTCCCCCTCATTCCACAGTTTGTTCTTATCTTTGAAGGACAGATAAATGTTCATCGTCTCTGTGGCTGGAGGATAGAACCATCTGCATTCTAATAAGTATGTCTTTGTGCTGAGATGCAGTAAATGCAGCTTTCAGGTTACATTTTTGGCAAGAGTGACTTACAGAATTGCTAGTCCATATGTTCAGGCTGAATTTATGATTGTATTCCTCTGCCAAGTAAATCCTGAGAGCATTCAGTTGGTATTTTTTGTGGTTTTGTGATAAACATCTAAAACACGTTTACAGAATAAACTGTCATGTGAAGCAAATGGACATATATAAATACACAATGAGCAAATAGAGTCGTGATGAATAGCTTTGTTTTTTTTAAAATATGATTTAAAAACAGTTTGTTAACATTGAGACTGGCTTGATTTTCTGTTGCTGTTCATTTACAGTATTTTGGTGTACTGTAAGCTGTGCTTGCTGGGGCCAAATTGACTTTATCTTAAAAAGAGTGCCTAAAAAAGACTTTATCTTTCAGACAGCTTGTTGTACTGACAACTTTGAGTGGACATCATGGTTTAGGAGCTGATCCAAGTCATTCTGAAGGGGTTCAGTGGAAGAAAGTGTTTGAATTATTCTGAGAGCTTAGGGTCACAAAGCTCTCACATTTTATTGGGGACAGGTACAACTTTGGTGGCAAAGATGTTCTTAATATTTTTTTTGAAAGAAGTCTCTTATGGCTGCATATCGTTACATTTTGATATGAAAAGTTTCTTATGGCTACAAAGTCTATATTTACACTATTTAATGGCAGATATCATTGTGACAACTTACCCCATATATTGTGACTATTGGTGCATGTTGTCACATAATTTCAACATGTTTTAAAATAAACTTTTTTTTCTGGCCATTAATGGTCACTAGGTCTATGTATTTGCAAATATATAAATTCACTTTCAAAAATAAATCTACCTTGAAAAATATTCACTGGAGTAAGAAAATGTTAGTCCCTGTCTACACCTGGTATTAAGATCAACGCTAAACAGGCTCTAAAATGTTTTGAGCATGTCCACTTTCAACCACTTTCAGAGGTAGTCAAAATCGCAAATTGACCGGATTGTTTTCGTAGTGTAAACGCTTGTGTGGTTGAATGCGTTTGAACAGCCGCAAACTTACTCTCCGCCTATAGCCTAATGTATGAACATTATGGGAAGTACGCTATAGTCAGAGTTTGGTTTGAAGACGCAAAACGTACCAAGCACAATGTTCTCTCACGGTTCCTGATTTTTGACACATACTTACCGTAATCGTTTTGCGGCTATCAGAGCAGAAAAGAAAGCGGCTTCTGTCGTGTTCGCATATAAATTGTGTAAGCTTATTTTTGTCCATTAGATCGAAAGATCTGAAAAAGCCTATACATTTACCCACCTATAGACCCTCCCCTTGGAAAAACCAGGACCGAAGTGGTTGAAAGTGGACAAAAGAGACAGATTAAAACACCAGGGGCCGTATTCACAAAACATTTTATCTTACCACTAAGAGTTCTCCTAAATGGCAGTAAAAGTTCTAAGTTAAGAGTTTTCTTTTAAAACCTATTCTGCTGAGAGCAACTTTTACTAAAGAATAGAGAGAAGTCTTAAGCTAAGAGTAAGGGCGGGGTTGACCTCGTTGCTGTGGAGGATGTCATCACGCTTACTAACTATGACCACAGTGATTGGCTGATAGGGGAGAGGTCTCTGTCAGCGATTTAAATATAGAAAGGTTTTGTTTCATTTTGCCATATTCAAGTAAAATGTATTAAATAAGAATGTTGGCCTATTCAAGTAAAGTGTATTAAATAAGAACGTTGCCATATTCAAATAACAATTTTAAAATAAAAATGTTCCATATTCAATTAAAGATTTTAAAGATTAGGCCAAGTGTCACAAATTAAACTAGTATATGATCAGCTAATTGTCAGACTCTAACATGTCTTCATCTCGTAAGTTTGCAGAATGGTCTATCTATAATCAGCGCGAGAGGAGGTTATATACACAGCCGAGAGGCGACTCACCAAGTTACATCCACAGTTTTCTGCATCCCTCTGCCACCACGTTCCGCACTCTCGGTCGGCGATATGGGGCAGAGCTCTGAGTTTTGGCTTAATATATATATATATATATATATATATATATATATATATATATATATATATATATATATATATATATATATATATATTTAGTTTTCACTCTATTCATAATCTGACATTATTTTTATTTTTTTTATTAAAGACAGGACTACATTTATTATCACTATTGCCTCCATATTGCATAGTGTCTTTGGGCGGATTGCAGCAACAGCCATTAGGATTGTTTGTGATTTGCTCTTATACCCCTTTTCCACCAGAATCGACCGGGTACTAGTTCAGAGCCAGTGCTGGTGTCAGTTCTAAGTTGGTTCGACTGACGAGCCTTTAAGAACCGGTTTGGCTTCCCAAAGGCTAGAAAGCCTCCACAGAGCTAGGTCTTACGTCACTGTATACGTCTCATCTTTCTCAGCAATGCTAGCGAGGCAGCGGAAAATACAAACACACTTGGCTTGTTCGAGATGCATCGGTGCTGCGTGAGACGATCCGCGTATGATATCAAAATACAGCGTGAGCGATTCAAAAGCATGAGTCGTTTGCATCTCGCTGTAACGTTACTTTGATGTCATATGTGATCGGGCTGCATAGCGCGAGCCGATGCATCTCGAACAAGCCTTCCATCAACAATGGCTCATGGCTTTATGATCATACATCGGCATTAAAACGCCGCGAATACAACACATTCATGCAGCTCACCATGATTTGTATTGACGGAGATTACACTCAAACAGCTGTTAGCTTGATTAGCTGCTATTTAAAAAATGCCGGTCACAAGTTTGTGTTCATCTTGTTGGTCACGGTAACCCCGCCCACGGTAACTTCTAGCCCAGCCCAATTTTTAAGAGTTTCTCCTAAATCGGCAAGTTAGGAGCTACTTTTAGCCTTAAGATGTTTTGTGAATATGGCCCCTGGTCTAAACAGGAATGTGTCCCCCCTCGCGTTGCATTCACGCGGGGCGTCTGCGTTAACGCTTCACGAAGGGTGTGGCTGAAGAAGCTTTGCGCTGATGTGACCGTCATTGTGACAACCATAGACCGTAAAAAAATATGGACGACTCGACATCATCCGTTTCCGCTTGCCATATTTGAAGCTTTCAGGCGGGGGTGCACGGCGCTGACATCTTGGGACCGAGTCTGCGCAGTAGCGATTTCGGGACCGGAGTTGCGCAGTAGAGCGCAGGAAGTAGAGCAGGAAGTACAGTTGCGATATCTAAAGCCCGCCCACACTCTCGCAGATGCAGAACAATTAATTATGTTGGTGTGAAATAAACAGTTATGGAAATGTAGAAATTAAAGCTAAAGCTCTAATCTGCTCCCAAAAATTCCGAAAAAAAATCTGTTAGTGCCTCAGTGACAACTTCACTCAGAGAAGCCGTCAGTCTCAGCTGTCAATCATGACGTCACCCCCCCCCCCCCCCCCGTTTTAAAGCGTCAGATAACTAACTAAAACTAAACTTATTTTAAAAACGAACACTTGCAAGGAAATCATCGTGATGATAACTGCCTTCAGTGACATAAACTAACTTTGGGGGAAAAATATTTGAAGTGTAATTTTATTATTTAGTTTGCCTCGCGTCCATTAGAAAACACAGAGGGGCGACTATACTGGGACCGGTCACCGGGGGGGCGATCGAGGCGCGAAAGCTTCAGTAAATGAGAGGGAGACTGCAGGCTTGGTGACAACAGCCAATTTACACGTCTGCTTTAGGGTTGCATAAACACAACTGGCTAGCGTCTGGTCTGGGGTATTTGCATAGGGCGATCTGATTGGATGACGCCTGTGTTGAGAAATCTTCAACTTCTGCCGCGTAAGTAAAGCGACACAACTAGGGATGCACCGATCCGATACTCGGGATCGGTATCGGCTCCGATCTGCCATTATTTGCCGGATCGGGTATCGGACAGACAGGACCGATCCAAATTCGATACTGTGCGCATAATATTCTGTGTTATTGTTAAGCCCCAGCGCCCCACAAAAGGCACAAAAACCTTATAAAGCATCAACGATTCGTGCACTATATTATAAGTGTTCTGAAGCCATTCCATCGTTTAATGCGAGTACAGATTAGTTCACGTCAATGCTTCCCTCTACTGCGGCTGTCAGTCACTCTCCATGCAGCTTTAAACTGTCGCGTTCGGTTACGACACTCAACACGATGAAACTTTCCAAGATTATTTATTGTTTCTGTTATTATGCTTGATCTGTAGATAACGCTCTAACGTTATGGTTCCTCAAAAAAATGGCTATCTGCTGGCGTTTATTGCTGTAAACCGTGTTACTTTCTACCGGGTGTCAGTTAGATCACAACACTGGACTAGTTATTATATTGTTTTTCACACACAGTAACTGAAATGTTAAACTGTTAAAATAAACGGCTTATAAGAATACTGCATAGATATACTTACGCGTCTATATCTTGCTTTACACTTCTCAATGCGGACGGAGCGCGGCGCGCTGTGAGCGTCTATGACTGTGGCTGTGAGCATGTGACTCCGTGTTGCTTCAAGCGCATCATCCTGCGCACGGGATGCGCGTAAGCGCTTTGTGCCGCTCTGTATTATGCTACTGTTGCGCTATGAAAGCCTTATTAATAGCCTTTCTTGTTCTGCTCTATATATATGTTGCTGCCTCATTAAAAATATGCATTATACATTTAAAATAAATGCAATTTCTTAGTATATAGGCCCTATTTCTATAAATATATTTACTTGTTTTTCATGAATATATTTTGTGTAACATATTTTACCAGATTTACAGCTACAGTTATTCACTTTTGTGGTTTCCTTTATTTTTTCCCAACTAAATGTTTAAATTTTATACAATTATTGTGCACTCGTGATTTTATAACTTTTGCTGCTGTATTATTCACTAATCTAATTTATTCAATTCTACACACTAAGGCTTAGAAATTCTACATAGACAAAACTGCATTGGTATCGGATCGGTTTAGTATCGGTATCGACCGATATTCAACATTTTTAATATCGGATCGGATCGGTTCTGGAAAAATGGTATCGATGCATCCCTAGACACAACGGAACCCAAAATTCAGTTTGTCAACGCATGACGACCCATTCACAAAGTAAATGAAAAGCGTTAACGCCGATGCCCAGTTTGAATGCTGATTTGATCAACCAAATGCATCTTAATACCAGGTCTAAACAGGGCCTTAGATTCTACTGCAGAATTGGAGATGTGTTTGCGTGTATGTGTTTATGTATCTAGTCATCAACCTCAATTAGAGTCATTTAAAATGATGGAAACATCTAAACTAAATTAGACTATGCAGTGTTTTGAGACATTCTAGGCTAATTAATGGGAGATAAGATCAAACGACAATATTAATGTTTTTTATAATGCAAGCAGCATGACAGAAAACAAGGCTTTCTCAACGGCTTGATGGCGTCCCTGTGGTGCTGCAGACTGCTCATGTTGTGTTCAAAGTTCACAGACTAAGTTATGCTAATTATATGGTTCTCATGCTAGCTACATGTGAAGGATTTGACATTTGTTTCATCACACACTAAAAAGTGAATGCCAGGTGTTCTGCGTTGGAAAACTATGGTAAATGGACTGCATTTATATAGCGCTTTTAACAGACCCTATGGCCATCCAAAGCGCTTTACATATTGCCTCACATTCACCCATTCATACACCGACGGCGACGTCAGCCATGTAAGGCGCCATCCAGCTCGTCGGGAGCAGCTGGGGTTAGGTGTCTTGCTCATGGACACTTCGACACTTGGTCAGGTGGAACCGGGGATTGAACCACCAACCTTTTGGTTTGTAGACAACCTACATGAACCACTGAGCCACTGCCGCCCCGAAAACTAAATTGTCAGGTAATAGATTAAGTGTGACAGCTTCTAGCCATTGTTAGCTTTTGTGAGGCTCTAGGGCCATGTGCAAAGGACAAGCTAATGTGTAACAGGCTATCTAGTCTTCCTTTAACTATGATTGATTGGTTTTCTTGTTAATTAGTCTGTTATTTTAAGGTATATGCATTCCTCATCAGAACTCCCTTCTGCCCGCGGTTCTCAGGAAACTACAGCGAAACATTAACCTCACAAACTACTACAAGCTAGTTGACTATTAAAGCTCTTTAACAAAGCAATATCTTTTTAGATGATGTGTTTATCTAGCATAAAAACTTAATTATGATGACAGTATAACATTTAAAATTGCAGCAAAATATGTTGCAGTTGCAGAGATCTGTTATCAATTTATGATTATTGTTTTTATTTACTGATGTAAATTGATTCACAAACTGAACTGAGAACTGAACTTCTCAAAGAACAGATATGTATCGCTTTGATGTACAGTACCATTACAAATGTTGGGGGTTGTTAAGATTTTGTTAATGATTTTGAAAGAAGTCTCTTATACTCAGTCAAGACTATTTATTTGATCAAAAATACAGAAAAAAACAGTTATATTGTGAAAAAAGTATTACAGTTTAAAATAACTGTTTTCTCTTTTAATATACAGTATTTTTTTAATAATTTCTGTCACATGATCATTCTGAAAGCATTCTAATATGTTGATTTAATGCTCAAGAAACATTCATTATTATTATAAATGTTGAAAACGTTAGAAACTCTGATACATGTTTTTTTCAGGATTATCTGATGAATACCAGGTCAAAATAACAATAGAAATATTTTGTAAGTTTTACTTTTTTTTTATTAATTTAATAATCCTTGCAGAATTTTAATTTCTTTCAAACAAAAAGGGGGGGGGGGAGTAACACTACAATAAGGTTTCATTTGTTAACATTAGGTAATTTCTGTTAGTAGTGTCAGACTTTTAGCTACACTCTAAAAAATGCTGGGTTAAAAACAACCCAACTTGGGTTGTTTTTAACCCAGCATTTTCAGAGTGTAGTTACTCCCTCTCACACATTTTCATCTTCTGTAATATCCCATCTCATATCCTCCTATGACTTTTCTGAAAGCTTTCTCAAATAGTGTCACAGATCATAATGGGGTTATGTAGTGTCTAGACTCCAGTGAAGCTTGTAGATGGAGCTATTAGATTTAGAGAAAAATGGCTTCATTGGCAAAATGGGAGAGATTGTGCGAGATTTTTCATTGGGTCAGAGGCCCTCCATGGACCTTTTCCACAACAATAGAGCCTCTGAGTGCCAATAGACAGTGTGCTCAATTCATTCTGTAATGGATCAACTGAGGGGCAATTCCTGCAATTGCCAAGATTACTTGACTGTCAGAAAAAAATAAAAATGTGGAAGTGATGTGTTGAGAATCTTAGCAGAGATGTCCTTTGTGCTTGTGTTGTGCCTCCAAGGTTAAACGGGTTTGTTAGGGGTAAATTGTTGATGTCATATTGGATCATGCTTCTTTCTTTCATTGTATTGGCAAAATATGCTGAGCAGGTTTCCAATTTCACTGAACTGTATTACGGCCTTTAATGCTCTCTAGTGTCCAATAAAATGTACAAGCCAACACATGTTTAATTTAGGCTTATTTTGCATAATTAGGTCATGTGGTGTTTTGATTGCTGGTGTTTGGCAAGTGCAAGATTGGTGAATGATGCTAATGATTTTGCATTTTCTGTCAGGATTAAGAAGGGACTAGTAGGGGCTCTTGAAGCTTTAGGATAAACTGATTACAGCTCACATCTTATTTAAAGTGCTTGATTAGAAATCGCATTCTGTGACAGCCTTAGATTAAAATGCTAAATCTAACATCAAGTTAAAACCAGCAGGGTCACAACCCTCAAGTTGAGAAGGTTACATTTTAAAAAATTCAGTTTAGTTTCATATGCTTTGGGCCCTATTTTAACGATCTTAGCGTATGGTCTGAAGCACACGGCGCAGGTGCACGTAAGGCCTGTCTGAATCCATTTTTGCTAGTTTAACGACAGAAAAAACATCAGCGTGTCTGCCGCATGCCTCATTTTATATGGTTAACTATATTCTAAATGTACTACAACAAAATATATGTTTTGTCCTGTTCCTTAGCTCCCCCTCACATACCAGACTCAAAAGCTCATTCATTATGTGGCTCATTATGAGGTTCTTTGTTCTCTCAGGTGTAAATCACAGCATTATTCATGATCATCCACACCTCTTCGCATATGGGCTTTGAAAAGAAAAATTGTCTTACACAATTTAAATCAATTTATGTGAATAAGCAGGCACAATGATTCTCACATCAGTTTGAAGCAAAAAGTCTAGGCCAGCCTTTCTCAAAGTGGGTGCTGCGGCACATTGGGGTGCCCCGTGATTGTGTCAGGGGTGCCGCCAAAAAAATACGTTAGCTAAAAATAAATAATAATAATAACCTGAAATTTCATATATAGAATATATTTGAATTTACATAAATACATTCTTCTTCTCTTTAACCCTTTCGCACGTACGATCACACATTCACGCATGTGATTAGAACGGTCAGTGCATCACGTTCATTCAAATGTGCTTTCGCGTGGGCTTGCACTGAGCCAGAGACAGGCGCGCTCAGAGCTGTCATATATCACAACTTTTCAGTGTTTTCAGCCACATAATGTTTATTTTAGGTTTCAAACGTATACGTACTAAAAAAACAATACATTTAGAGCTTGTAAAAATACACAATGATGTAAAATGAAGAGGCAATAATAATCGTTTCCATTATAATTAGTTTTATTCATATCAGATACACATTGTCTAAGTAACTTTAAAGTTTACTCTATTCTTCTGCCAGTTCACCTGCCACTTACTTTTATGTATTTTGGGAGAAGTGGATGAATTCACGTCTTGTAACTTAAATCTAACAGATCCGATTTTCTGAACTGCGCCTGCGGTGGCGATGGCGGCGCCCATCATGCATACAGCTCAACTAACGCGATCATTATAAAGGTGTTTAAACGACAAAACACTGCCACTTGTATATATTTGACAATCGGAATATCAGATATTTCAGGCCATATCTAAAAAATGTGTGAATATTTTGAATAAAAAAGGAAAAATTACATAAAAGCAGATCATCATTCATTCTCTGTTGTTGCTGCGGTGTGTCACGTGACAAGCAATGACGCGTCACCATGGAAACCATAAAGTGACACATTAATAACAATCGCTTTGAAAAACTCACGCTGGGGGGTTAGCCAGAATGTTTTAAATTTACGTGTGAAAGGGTTAAACATATTAGCGGATTATACTCTGTTCATTACTGTCCTGTCTAAATAAACAGGACATTTGCATTTATATTTGGGTTATGCAGTGTTTTTAAATTATATTTTAAACTGGGGTGCCTTGAAATTGTATGCACTTTTGAAAGGTGCCCTGACTGAAAAAAGTTTGAGAAAGGCTGGTCTAGGCAACCAAATCTACTAATCAAATGTTTTGTGGACAAGTCTTGCCATTAAAATGTTTATAAGTAACTGAAAAAAGCACAAATGTCAGAGCATGTCAAAACTTCTAAAGGGCCCTAAAAGGGTCTTATAAGGGTTAATGAGTCAAGGGTGTGTTTTGGGCATAACATGCAGTAAACCAATCAGAGTTTCATCTCCCTTTCCCGTTAAAAGCCAGTTGCACTTTCGACCAGTTTTTGTTGGTCATTTGCGCAGTCGATTTGAGTTGCCTCAAAATAGCAACGCACCAACAATGCGCCTGAACACACCTCATTTTCATTTTCATAGGTGAACAGATTGATGTGAGTGCGTTACTTATTTAAACAACTTGTCGCTGAATGTGAAAATGCTAGCTGCATCATTGCGCCAGGTGTATGATAGGGCCCATTGACTATTTCAAGTGCTATTGAAGGTGATAAATACACACTGTAAAAAAAGTCACAGCCTGATGTTTTAAGTCACAACTTGGATGTTTAAGTTATTTTAACTTAGATTATGTTAAACTGACTTTAAAACATGTTACATCTTGTATAACTTCTTAACTTATTTTGATGAGTTAAAACAATGTAACAACATATATTGTCATAACTTATTGAACATATAATTTTTTACAGTTTAGTTTAAATTATGCAACATACAATGAAGCAGTTTTCAATAACATTTAATAATTTTATAAGCCTATTTGGTTATTTAAAAATGCCTCCTATACTCTCAGTATGAGAGCTTAAGCATATTTTGATGGGTGGCTTTAAAGTTTAACATCACATTTGTGTTTTCAGTAATAAATCCACCTTAAAAGGTTATGAAGCACCTGTAACCTGTAAAACCTGTTTAATTTTTACTTTAACCAACCTATTTAGTTTTGAAGAGGACAAGAACGCTAATATGGGTCAATAGATTAACAGGCATTATTTAAAATGCTAATATTTAACTCTTAAAATGTGGCCCTTTAGACACCACATACTGATGTCAAGGTTGGTTTGTTTGGTGAACATATAGATGCCACATGTCATCAGCAGTGTGTGACATGGAACGAAGTTAACAGACTAAAACTAGTTACTTTATTGTTTACAAAATCAGATTAATCAACTGACATAAAAGTGTTTTTTGCCAAAAATTTTACTTTCTGTAAATTATAATAACTTACACATTTGTAATTGCTTTGTATTGTGTCTGTACACAAATAACTTTTTATTATATTTATATATTTTTATTTTAATAATTAATATTTTTAATTCAAATTATTTAAAAAAGATTTACTTTTTTTCCAAACAAATCAATTCCTGTAATCAATGTTACATCCATTTACTTTAATTCTGATTCCGTCTTTCCTAGACTGTCTTTGCACTTTCAGTTGCAAAAATATTGCAAGTCTTTATGATAGTTATTAGTGTCAAATATCTGGTTGTTGTATTCATGTACAAGAACTGACACACATGGCCTCAGGGACTTGAAGTCTCATTTTATCCCGACACACATCTGGATTCTGCCATTAGAATTTATTGCCTGCTGTCAGAAAAGCAACAATCTGGGATTCTGGTTTCACTAAAGTGATTTTCACAAGCCCAACATGTCTCAGAAAACCTGCAGTCTCGTGTTGATGTGGCCATTAGCCGTTCGGAACACTGGTTTAGCATGGCTGTTTACACAGCAGCACCTGAACATGTGCAGGAATGCGAGGTGAGCTCCAAAACCTCCTCCTCTTCTAAGCTTGTCATTATTCTGTCATGATCTAAAGACATGGGTTACTCTTTGAGTAGTGAAACTCAGAACAGTGGTTCTCCTGTGTTTAGCTGAATCTACCCTAAGAATCGGTTCAAAAGCTAAACGAAATGCATGTCATGTCGCACCAAAACAAAATGTAAGGTGTTTTCTTTTCTAATACATTCATGTGCAACAAAGGCAAGAGAGGTTTTGTTTCAACAAAAGCACCATCTGAATAACCTAATGATGAGTATGTAAGCCCCTAAAGTTCTTTGATCCTTGTTTGATAAATAAGACCATGTGGTTGTAAGTTATATACTCTTTTTCAGAGCATTTACAAAGCCAAGTCATGGTTCAACACATGTATTTTTCAACATGAATGCAGCACAAAGTTCTATAAGTTGACATCATTTATGTTTCTGTAAATAGTTACAAAACACAAATGTATGTATTAGTACAATGAACACTGTTTTGTTGGGGTTTTATTTGGTTTTTATTTTAGTTGTTTATTTTGCTTGTTCATGTTGTTTTGTTTTTCTTTTCACTTTGTTTTGTTTTGTTTGCTTAGTATTGTTTTTGTTGTTGTTGTTTTTCTTTTATTACGGGTTTTCTTTTCTTTGTTGTGTTTTTCTTTTAATGCTGTTTTGTTTTATATTGTTTTGCTTTGCTTTGCTTTTTCTTTCTTTTAATGCTGTTTTGTTTGTTTTGTATTGTTTTGTTTTTTTCATTCTACTGCTTTCTCACAAAACTAAATCATATTCCGTTTGATAGAAAAAAGAAGGTATATTTTAGCAAGAAACACACTGTAAAAGTATACAACCTATCTGTATTTAAAAAAGCAGAATTGCCCAGAAGATGCAGTGTGGTTGTCTGTGTATGTGTAGGCAGGAAGGGTCTTAAGCTGTCCAGCTGTAACCTCACACCTCTTCCTCCTCTTCATGGCATGTCAGCACATGGAGCCTGTGATGTTTCCATGTCTTGCTTATCTTCACAACTAGCTAAATAAGTCTGTGCTGAGTGATATTAGCATGAGTTTGAAGGTTTCTATCCATAGTTCTTTAGGGCAAGCCTTTTGATCTCACCCAGCAGTCTTGATATATATACACACACACACAGGCTTTAAGAAATGTAATACATTTATTCAGCAAGGATGCATTAAATTGATCAAGTGACAGTATACTTTTATAATGTTGAAAAACACTTTATGTTTCAGATAAATGTTGTTCTTTATAGAAACTTTCTGTTCATTAAATAGTCCTGAATTTTTCTTTTCATTCTTGATTTTTACTGTTTTCAACATTGATAATAATAATAAACATTTCTTGAGCAGCAAATCATCATATTAGAGTAATTTCTGAAGGGTCGTGTGACTCTAAAGACCGCAGTCATAATAATGAGAAATCAGCTTTTAATCACAGAAATGATTGGCCTTTTAAAAAATATTCAATATTTTTGCTGCATTTTCCCTAAAATTGTAATCATTGGCATGAAACTCACGTTTCAGGTCAAAAAAAGTTTTATATCTTCTTGAGTCAAGTATAAAGTACTTATTGGTGCCTCTCATGGGTCTTACAAAATCATTGTTTTAAGGTGTTCACATAGTGTAAAGCATTCACATTTTTCTCTTAAAAATATCAGTGCATTACATAGTAAATTACATTCTCAAGAAGGTCCTCAGGGAACAAAAAACAAAGGGGTCGTGTTCTATCAAAACTTGACTTTTTTACTGGTCAATGAATGTATATTCTTGTTAAATCTAAAGGGTTGTAGTTTGATCCAGGAAGACCCAAAAATTAGAAATTGAAATTGATTATTGTTCAGGGAGTCAGCTGTCTGTTTTATTCACACATTTTCCTCCTAGATATACTATTTACAGCCAAAAATAATACTTTCTCACAGAATTTCACAACTAAAATCAACTGCTTGATTTCCCATCACAGCTAAACGTTGAACACTTAACACAACAAAATTTGTTTGAGCAGACTAATAAAGTGCTCTTTAACCCAGCCAAAGCCTGCTGCCCATCCCTGATCTTTTACTTTTATAGTGTTCTTTGTAAAGTCCATTTATACTCTTTTTCTTTCTTTCCACAGAAGAAAGTGGAGTGTCGCTGTTGCAATTAATTGGCGATCCTCCACCTTTTAACATCGTCAAAGTCTTAGACCTTGATAACAACCCTGGCTTTGTGTTTGGCTCTAACTCCAACGTGGGACAGTCAGCTGCGGCCCACCTGCCCAACCCTTTCTTCCGTGACTTCTCCCTCATCTTCAACATAAAGCCCACACACCCTAATCCTGGCGTGATCTTCTCCATCACTGACCCAACCCAGAACATCATGTATGTTGGCGTGAAGCTGTCGGCAGAGGAGAAGGGCAAGCAGAATATCATCTTCTACTACACCGAGCCTGGCTCGCAGAGTTCATACGAGGCGGCCAGATTCTCTGTCCCCTCCATGTTGCAAACCTGGACCCGGTTTTCCATCAGCGTTTTGAATGAGAAGGTCTCCCTCTACTTCAACTGTGACTCAGATCCTCAGGTCATCAATTTTGAGCGGTCCCCGGATGATATGGACTTGGATGCCAGGGCTGGAGTTTTTGTTGGCCATGCCAGTGGAGCAGACCCAGATAAATTTTTGGTATGTACACAGCTCATAATTCGATATAATGGTATCCCAGTGAAAACAAGTCAAATTAAGGTTATCTTATGCTAGAAAAGGGAAAGTGCAATAAACATCTCTGTGGTTGAGTGACTCCTGCATGATTTGATTGCTCAAATTGGCCTGTTTAAAAAAAACAACATACGTTTTGTGGTTTTAAAAAAAAGTCCACTCATCTTTCCTTGTTTGAGTAGAGTAGGTAATTGCTTTAAGAAACCACAGGGGAGCAATTAGCTCCTGCTAGTTTTGTGTGGCAGTGTCCAGCAGCTGACCCCACAGCTTGATGGACTGCTGCCCTATTCTTTCTTCATTATTCATTGTTTTATAATATAAATAAAATAAATTATAAAATAATTTGTTTACTTCCAAGTCTCCAGTGCTGCCGGCCCATCAAAACCCAGCGCTCAGGAGACAGCCTCAAAACCAGTGTAGAAAATAGCTTATTACTTATTAGCTATGATGTTTTTGAATGTAAAAACCACACAAACATCATTAGTTGAACGCAGACAACAGTATAACAAAATAAAAAAGCCAGTTCATGACGCCTTAAAAACATTTTTTTAAAAACTGACAATGATACCACTTGTGTTTCACATTCTTTTGGGGAAAAGAAAGCATTGCTACAACTTCTGAATATGACCAGCCGTGTTTTAGCAAAAATTAATGTCACAAATCTGACAATATAATTTTAACATTGATGTAAACAAACAAAAAATGTATTACAAATATATAAGTATCAAAAACTCTTTGCTTGACTTCTTGGTAATATATAGTTATATCAGCCTAAAGCTTAACATCAAGAACATCCAGGTAAACAAAGACACCAGAACTAGGGGTGGATTATTTTGTTATTTTGATTAATCTTTGTTATCAAAAATAAGAACTAAAAACAGTAGTCTTCACATGAATTAAATATACACTGATACACAGAGTGATTTTCTCTGGTTCTTTTGTTGTTTGACAGACAGCGGCAGGTTTACTGTATTAGCAGGCTGTCACTTTAATGCACCTAATGCACACACTGTAAAAAAATTGGTTGTTTTTTGTTGGTTTAACTTAAAAAAGTAAGTAACCTGGTTGCCTTAAAATTTTGAGTTTATTGAAATTAAAAATTTGAGTTGATACAATGAAGGAAATGTGTTTAATAAATAGAAACTCAAAATATTTTTGTATCTGAACCACATAAAAATTTTGATAAATCATGAAAAAATAGCACTATTTGGCTTGTTTCACTGCATCATCAGAAATAAAACGCACACAATTACCCAATATGCTTACAAAAAACTTTTAATAAAGTTTAATATTTTAATAAAGGTTGTCGAATCTCAAAAAATTTTCATTGTATTAACTCAAAATTTCAATTTCAATGAACTCAAAATTTTAAGGCAACCAGGTAACTTTTTTTCTAAATAATTTTTTACAGTGCAGAACCTATTGACACGCAATCGGACTCTTATAAATATATTGTACAAACAATACTTTATTAAAAATAAAAAAACCACTCAAAATTGAGCTCAGGTGCATCCTGTTTCCACTCATCATCCTTGAGAATTGATTAGATATGTCTATATACGATCTTACAGTTAACATTGCACGTCAGAGCAAAAACCTATGAAGTCCTAGGAATTGTCTGTAGATCTCGGAAACAGGATCGTATCGAGGCACAGATCTGGGGAAAGGTACAGAAACATTTCTGCAATATTGAAGGTTCCAATGAGCACAGTGCCCTCACCCGTAAATGGAAAATGTGAACCACCAGGACACTTCCTAGAGCAGGCTGCCCAGTCAAACTTAGCAATTGGGGGAAAAGGGCCTTAGTCAGGGAGGTGACCAAGAACCCGATGGTCTCTCTGACAGAGCTCCAGCATCTATCTGTGAAGAGAGGATAACCTTCCAGAGGAACAGCTGTCTCTGCAGCACTCCACAAATCAGACATTTAAGGTAGAGTGGCCAGGCTGCAAATGACAGCCCGCCTGGAGTTTGCCAAAAGCACCTGAAGGACTCTCAGACCATGAGAAACAAAATTATCTGGTCTGATGAAACAAATATTGAACTCTTAGGCCAGAATGGCAAGCATCATGTCTGGAGAAAACCAGGCATTGCTCATCACCTGGCCAATACCATCCCTACAGTGAAGCATGCTGGTGGCAGCATCATGCTGTGGGGATGTTTTTCAGAGGCAGAAATTTGGAGACTAGTCACGAACAAGAGAAAGATGAATGCAGCAATGTACAGAGTGTATCCAAATACCTTAATATTAAACAAATCATCCAGGAATAAAGAAATAAACATGTAGGCAATTGAATTACAATATAAAATTGAATGAAAAAAAATTGTACTATGAATTTAATATATATCATAATTAACTACAGCTGTGCTTCTACAGCAGCTTAACTGATCTATGAAGTAAAGTGATTGAATATCATGCCTTGTGTTCAGCAGTCATGCTAGTGCTTTCAAGCAGATTGTTCAATAACCATAGTGAGGCAACTGAGGCAGCAGGAATGCCTCACATTTCCCAGAGCTCATAATGTCCACTCAAAAGCAGATGGATCTTGTTCAGTTCAGTATGACTCCTTGTTTCATGTGGCTTACGTTTCCTGTGGGAACTCCACCATAAGTAGATGACCATCATAATTACAGACCTGATTAGGCAGGATATGATTGCTATTTCATCCCACTCATTAAGAGCATGTGCTTATCTGCAGAACTGTGGGGCAATCAGGTCGGTAAATCTGACCCTGTGTTGAGGCTGTAAGAGGGTCTCTGTGCAGGTCACAGCATGACACAAAAGGACAATTAAGACATCTTAAAGCTTCCTTCACTGCATTCTGCTCCTAAACCTTTGACCTTAGGGCATGAGACATGAGAGGGAAAGTCCTGTCAGATCCTACCAGCAACTTGGCCAGAATTCCTGCTACCCCAAACAAAGGGATCTTGAATGTAGATCAACTTAGTGCATCCAACAATTAAAAGAATCCCTCATATCGCACCAAAGCTGTATGATTTTCTTGCTTTCAAAAGGAAAGTATTGGATGTTCATGCTGTTCTTAATGAACATAAATGGATACCAGGCAGTCATGCACCAAAATAATTACATGAAGCACAACCAAAGTATTCTAACAATAGTCCATACACTATATTTCACATATTCTGGAGCAATATGATAGATTTGTGTGAGGAACAAACATATTAAAAAAATATTAAATGTGCCACCTTATTAGTGATTAACAGCTTAAATGTTTGTCCTCCTCAAAGTTATCATATGGCTCCAGAAGACTTCAAACTTTTAGTCATTTCTGGAGCTTGACTGCTCTTTGTCCCCATTCACTTTTCATTGTATGGAAAAGAGCAGCGTCAACATTCTGCTAAACATCTCCTTTTGTGTTCCAGACAAGTAAGTCAGAGAGGTTTGAAACAACATGAGAATGATTAAACAATGGCTGAATTTTCTTTTTTTAGATCAACTATTCATTTAATGAGACATGTTAGCAATTGAAAGTAGAAATGTGTTGTTTTGGTGGATTGTATTGAATGTTATCCCCATCTGCTTTGAAATTGTGCCGCAAACCATAAAAGGGAAATCCCACATGGAGACAGATAGCCATGTGTTTGAAAAGTAAGATATCAGGCACGCATTGTTATCTGACTGCCAGTGTTTCTGTCGTGAAAGGCAATAGAATGAGAGAGCACTGGATTCAGTTCCTAATGAGCAGCTGCCATTCAACATGGACTGTATGTCACCGCACCTGCCATGACCATGACAATAGGCTTACCAATCTTTGCTTGTATATTCTAGGGTGCTATCAGCGATCTGAGGATAGTGGGAGACCCTGGGGCGGCTGCACGGCACTGTGAAGAAGATGAAGATGACTATGATGCGGTAAGACTTAAAGAGCATAAGTTCTCCGATGAGAGTGAATGTGTTTTCATACCTGGTTCACTTGGAGCATTTGTTTTGTAACCTGACGCGTTTTCTCCCTTAGTTTGGATTGTTTAAGCATATATGAACACTTCAATCATGTTCAGATCTGCACCAAGATCTTGGCCTGATTCAAAATGAACTATGGAAGAGTTATGGTGAGAAAGCAATCTGACCAAATGGACCAGTAAACCAAGCAGTATTATAATTCATAATGGGAAGTCTTTTATGTAAACCTATATTACAACCTATATTTCCATCATGAGGAGCATCAATTTTGGGTCAAAATTTGCAATTTAAAATCTCCTCCAGCACATCCCAAAGACTTTAAATGGTTTTAAGGTCTGGAGCTCTGGACTGAGTGATGCCTATTCATGTGTGAAAATGATTCTTTCATGCTCCCTCCCAATCATTCTTTTACAATTTGAGCCTGATGAATCTTTACATTGTAATCCTGGGATATGGTCAAGATGTGTCTTTCTACATGGTTGTTTAAGAAATGAAAAACACTCTATAAGTTATACTTGTACTTGGAAGAACTGTTGCCAAACATATAACATGCTAGAAACATAATCAATGCAAAAATTATCCCATCATAGACTCTTAAACATTTGCCTATTTAAATGCATACAGCAATATAGTTAGTGGTCAGAGGGAATGACAGATACATTCATATTCATATTTGTGTGTGTAATGACAGCTACAGATAGAGCTATAATACACCTGTGGAGCTAACTTGACAGTCCATGTTGAAGGATGACAGAACATTAACATGTGTACTCTGACTAATGAGAAGACAGTCTTGCTACATAAACACATTTTGGTACATTTGGTACATCGCTTTGGTACACCAAACCAAGAAGGACATAACAACAATGTAACACTTTTAGACCCTGTTTAATCAGATGATCTACAGGTCTGAAATAATTATTTTCACTTGTACCATTCCTCAATTATATCTCAGCTAATTTGGAATGAGAAATAGCTACAGTACATTAATGTTTCTCATCATAGCTACACATACTATATTAATTTCTAAAATGGGTGAATAAACCAAAGAATAACTAATGCTAATGGGAGATCAGTGGTAAAAATTAACTTTTTAACTCAAACTTGTGTATTGTCTTTTGTAAAAAGGAAAGCTTGAAGGTGCGTGTTTGGTTTTTAATGCTCTCCCAGTTATTGTGTAGTCTTTTGTAAATAAGACCAGAGTGAAAGGACTAGATCGCCTGGTGCATTGTTTCCTCCAGGTGACTCATCTAGATTTGATGTGGCATCACTTTACATTTATATTTATGCATTCAGCAGATGCTTGTATCCAAAGCTACTTACAGTGCATATAGGGTATACGTTTCATCAGTTTTTTGGTTTCCTGGGAATTGAAACAATGTCCTACCAAAGCAGATACATTTACATTAAACACAGTCCTTTAAGGAATCATTTATCCAAAATGAAAATGTTGTCATCATTTACTCAGCCCATGTTTTTTTCCCCCAACCCCGCATTATTTTATTTCTTCCTTGAAACACAAAACAAGATGTGTAGACAGAATGTCTGAGATCTTTTCCAGACAACACAATTTTATTTATACTGCTTAGTTCCAAAAAAACATCATGAAATCATCACAAAAAGAGTTTTTCCATGTGGCCTATATTCCAAGTCTTCTGAAGCCATACGATAGCTTCACTGTACTTTAATGTGAGGAACACATTATAATCTCATGTCATATTGATCTCATGATACGATATTAATGCGATACCCCAAGACATACATGCATGGTAAAAGGTCAATAAAAAATGCACTGTTGATTAAATACATTTGGTATTACATTGGCGGTTAAAATGAATAGGCTTGGACTTGGTGCTGTTAACCCAATGCACAGGACAATGGTGACAGCAGAATAAAATTATTCATGATTCTGAAGCTAAAAATACAGAATTATTTTAGACAGATATGCTTGCACTCTGTCACTGACTAGATATATTTAAAATAATGATACTGGTAACACAAGACATTTGGCATTATCAGGACCCATAATTATCCCCCCATTGCATTATATATCATAGTCAACATTATATACAGAAGTTTAATGTGGTACTGACACTAAAACGCTGTAAACTAGAATTTTTCCCTCAGACATTAATTCAAATTTTGAGTGTACTATACACAATGTCGATTGTCACTATCCACCATACAAATTGTTGCATTTTTGTTTTGTAATATATTGTGACATGATATATTGTTACACCTCTAGACATCATTTTTAACATATCATTTGGTGTCATTGGTATCATTTATGAAAGAACAAAATAAATATGGGTTTGGAATGACATGAGAGTGAGTAACCATTCCTTTAAAAGAGTACATGAAGTGTTTCTCCACTGATTGCTATCTATCTGTGGCTGATAGTGCTTGGAATTCACTTCCATTCATTTTCAAGAAAAGAATGTGTCGCCTCAAGCTAGGTTTTCCACAGGATAAAGCTCTAATGCCTATCAGTTTGACCTATGACGTACTAAATGCCCTCCAGCTGTCTAGAAAGTAGTGTGATGAAATTACCCCTTTTCATTGTTAACACTCATTGTGAAGATAATTTATTCAGTTTTCCGTTTGAATCTGCCTGCAGGTTGGCTCAGGTGATTATGGAGCAAGTGGAGATGGAGACCGACCACCATCAGTCCAGGTATACCTTCATTCTCCTTGTAATGCTTTGGTTGGTAACCCCGGGGCAGTCGTGGCCTAATGGTTAAAGAGTCTGACTGGTAACCCGAAGGTTGTGGGTTCAATTCTCAATACCAACGGGATATGACTGAGGTGCCCTTTAGCAAGGCTCCTTACCCCCAATCGCTTCCGCAAACGGCTGCCCACTGCTCCGGTGTGTGTGTCTGTGTCAACTTACATTAAATGGGTTAAATGCAGAGGACAAATTCCGAGTGTGGGTCACGTCAAGCAGACCTCCCATATGGAAACTTGTGCGATTTATTGTCTACATTCAAAACATCTAATGATGATCCCGAGGTTCTGGGCTATTTACACAGCAGCGGTCTGTGAGTTCTGGCAGGTCTGTCCTTGTACACTTGCTCATCTTGGGGAAAGTCCCGGATGAACGCTGTTATCTCCAGACCAATCCCAGATGTTAAAGCCCATCTTCCCATGCCTTGTGTTACTAATCCAGAAATAGGCCATGTGGAAATTGAAATGAACCTGCTACTGATGTGTGAGGCCCTGTCTGAGCATGCCAGAGCTAATTACAATGGAAAGAAACCAGGTGGCTCTTAGGTGTAGACTGCAAGGACCGTCTACCACAAGAGTCTGCGTTTGTTTGACTGGTTCATCAGTGCAATTTGAGGACATTTAGGCTGTTTTTTATTTTGTATTTGAATTGTATGAGTATATTGTACTTGTTTGGAGGTTGCTGTTTCTTTGCTTCCACTTACAAGCATTTAATGCCATTATATTTGTTTTAACATCTTTAGACAGCTGCTGCAAAGCATGCAGGTATTAATTTAATTCTAACCTATTAATTTTAAATTACATGGCTTTTGTTTGCTTTTACAGTATGCACCACATTTTAACATGCTGTGACAGAGACAGCATTTTCCAAAGTGATGTAAAGTAAACGTTCTTTTGTCTTACCATGGAATCCATTTTGAAGGATGCCACATTCCCCCTAGGACATTTTCCACTCTTGTTTCACAGTTAATCCAACTCTGCTTGGATGTTGGAAAGAGCATTTGAGGAGAGGGCACCTGGTGGACATGCATTCTTGCAAACTGTGTTGCATGACAGCCTCTTGTGTAGGCCTAATTTTGCGTAATCCAATTTTATGAGATTATTATATCTAGTGGAAGAGGGAGTAGTCTTGTGAGCGTGGTAAACAGTTTGACTTCATTACACTTCTATAAAAAAGAAAATTGAATTTTAGCATGTCTTCAAGGATACCTATAGAGAAGCTATAAAGGTGGTTCAAAAGTCTGAAATGATAAGCATTTGGTACATAATTTTATTGGAAATACTTTTGTATTGTAAATTATATTGCAAATTCTAATATATAAAATAATTGGAGTGAAAACTTGAAGAGTGAACATAATTAAAGTTTAAATATAGAATTTATACTACAATATTACAGTTTATATAAAATGCATTATTCATTATTCTGTCAATTCGATGGCATTAATGTGCTGTCAAACTGATTAATCATCCAAAGTGTGATTACATATGTTTGTACTGTGTGTACAAATATACATATATATAATTTATATTCTATTTAAATATAAATATTTTATTTATAGACATAACCATTATTTCTTAAATATATACTTACATGTATGTTGTTCATATGTACATAATAATCATACACAGTACACATACATATATTATGTAAACACAAACTTGATTTTATATATATATATATATATATATATATATATATATATATATATATATATATATATATATATATATATATATATATATATATATATATATATATAGTCAATACTGGGGATAAATTAAAAAAAAACTATTTAAATAATACAAAATGTATAAAGTTTGAAACTAAAATAATGACTTAATTATTTTCAGGCATTATTTTACATGTAGAATATTTTTCATTTTCACAATATGAATGGGTCTTTATAATTTAAAATATCATATTTTGTGGAATCAAATAGTTTGAAAAGCTCTGATCTAGACTCCTATGAAAAGTTTATTGAAGTGTACCATCCTTAGAACGATCCAGTACATCTTGTCCATTCCAAGTGAGATCTAAATTGCTCTCTTGGAAGGCCATGATGCAAAAAACATGTGGCAGAAAAGAATGGCCCCTTTTTGAATGCAAAAGGAAATATCCTTCTGTGCCTTATGATCTGTCCATATCCTCAACTCCTCCACCATAACTCAGTGTAATGTGTTCAAGGTCAGAGTGGCTGCCGAGGTTCTTCCATCTCCGCAGCAGTGACCGTGATGGCAGATGTTTAGCAGCCCCTCCTCATCTAGCCGGACAGCCCCCACCTGCCCACTCCTGACCTCTATCTATAGACCCCGAGACCCATGGCCTGCATTCCCCAAGACGATCGTTCTCTTGCTCCAAAAATACACACTGTCAGCATCCTCTCACACTGGCCACCAGAGCACTCCGTGTCCTCTCGGCAAAGTCTCCTTTTTCTCAATCCCGGCGTGAAATCTGAGGATCAGAGTGTTCTAGAACCTGATGCCTGGTATTTCATCAGTGGGTTCTGTCGTTTCAGCAGCGCATGTTTTGTAAAGCGCAAGGTCAGGCCCTCTTTGTGTCTGCGTTTCAAACAGCCAGCCCTGGCAGCTTTTCTTCAAGGAGCTTTATTAACTGTTAGCTGTATTTCTGATTCTCTCTCCCAATTGGTTGAACACGGTGTGTGAGTATACAAATATCTATGCAGTCAGCGTCATGGTTCTCTGATTTGCCATTGATTTGAAATCAAGTGCTGGCTAGTGTTTTAAGATGGCCGTGGTAATATCTGAGGTCACAAAAAGTGTGTGTACACAATCAGTGAAATTAAATTAAAATGTGTGATAACAGGTATGAATGGAATAAACACTGATCTATTATTTAAGCTCATATTCTTTAAGAACCCAAGAAATAAAAATGTGGCTTTCTGTGGCATTTTGGTCCATGCCTCTTAACTTTAAGGGTTTTTATATTATAGAGTTCCCCTAAACATACATTGTAAAAAATGATATGATCAATAAGTTATGACAACATATGTTTTTACATGGCTTTAACTCATCAAAGTAAGTTAAGCAATT
Source organism: Pseudorasbora parva (assembly GCF_024679245.1). Taxonomy (NCBI): domain Eukaryota; kingdom Metazoa; phylum Chordata; class Actinopteri; order Cypriniformes; family Gobionidae; genus Pseudorasbora; species Pseudorasbora parva. The sequence goes on from NC_090176.1 coordinate 42,068,018, forward strand.
TTAAACCTTTTTGTAAGTTATACAGGATTCAACCATTTTTTAAAGCTAATGTAACTTAAATTACTTAAACATGCAAGTTGATTGTACTCAAATGTAAGGCTTTAACTTTTTTATTTTTTTATTACAGCGTAGAACAGTAGAAATATCAAAATGCCCTAAAACAAGATATAGCCACCTGAGAAGCAAACTGTTAGACATATTAAAACTTTGGATTTGTATGTTTTAATTAAGCAAGAATGCATTAAATTGATCAAAAATGGCAGAAAAGATATTTATGTTACATTATGTTGATTCTTATGTCAAATGTTCCTGTTCTTTTGAACTTTCTGTTCATCAACGAATCTTGAAAAAGCATCAGTTTCTACAAAACTATTAAGCAATACATCTGTTTTCAACATTGATAATAAAAATACATTCTTGAGCAATACATCAGCATATTAGAATAGCATCTGAATTCTGATCATGTGACTGAAAACTAGAGTAATAATGCTGAAAATTAAGCTTTTCCCTCATAGGAATAAATTACATTACAAAACAGTGAATAGATTTTTTTAATTGTAATGTAATTTTCACGAGATTACTGTTTTTACTGTATTTGATCAAATAAATGCAGCATATTTACAAGATAAAACAGGTAACCATATATATTTACAACAGCTTTGTAAATTTGTTGTTTTAAGAATGCTTATACATTTTTATTGGAAAACAAGACAAGGCACTCTTTAAGAATATGATTTTCTATATGCATGCTGTTATTTATGTACATTGCATTACAATGTTGATTGACTGTCTGATTTGCAGTTTATTTAAGGTCATTTGTAATAATAATGATATGTATCCCTTTCAGCCGACACCTCCCTCCTCTCGGCCGATCCAGCAGCCACCGGTGACCAGCAGAAAGCTTGTTGAGAAGCAGCACACAGGTGAGCTTTCTCTGGTCAATGTCAGGTCTGAACTGGCCTGTCTATAAAACATCAGCTAGTCTGACTGCACAGCTCATCATCAGTAGCATTTAGTGCTCGGTTGAACTCTTAAGTGGCTCTTTTTTTTCTTGTAAACCTGGAGTAATGCATTTTTGTGCTGATGTTGGTTAATTTACAACTTTCTTTATGTCGATACAGTTATTTTGTCTATGAAAGAAGACATTTGGGTTGTGTATTTAGATTACACTTGTTGCAACCAGCAATTTAATTTTTACTCACCCAGCTTACTTTCCCCAACTGGTCAACCAGGTCTCAGCTTGTGATTTTAGCAGGGTACTGGAGGCAACAAGATTTAAATATTAATTAGAGGTTTAGTAATGTTAGTATTAATCATGAAATTGTGTGTTTATGGAAGGAGCCACTGTGGTATTTGGCTCCCTCTATTGGTGGAAAGCAAAGAGAAATGTCTTTTTATATTTAATTGCAAACATTTTCTTAAAATATGTTCTGACTTTATAATAGATGACTTAAACCCAAGGATGGATTATGGCCCATGCCAATGGGGCAATAATGCAATTTTGATTTGTAGAAAACTACATTTGTCATTGTTAAATACTGTGATTGTGACTTTTTAAAATTCTAGTCATAATTTTGAGATATAAAGTCACAATTATGAGAGATTAAAGTGTTATATCACAATTACAGAGAGTAAAGTCACATAATTTTTGGGGGTTGTTTTTACCACCTGCGACATGGTGTGTGGGGCTGTGGGCCAATTAGGGAGGTTGATTGACCATAATCCACTCTTACTTGCTTCAACAATCATCTACAGTATTTTTCAAATGGTTTGCTGTGATCTTTCCTAAAAATGAGCTGAATTGGTAAGTTTTAATGAACATTAGGAACAGTCGATTCCACTCGGCAAACTTCTGGCTCATCCGGTGGTTCTCGAAAAACATCTGGTTCATATGGAGATTCCCGAAAAACTTCTGTCTCCTACGGTGATTCTCGACAAACATCTGGCTCATATGGTGATTCTGAACAAACTTCCGGTTCATATGGTGATTCCCAACGAACCCCTGGCTCATATGGTTCTCGACAATCATCGGGCACGCATGGTGGTTCTCGACAAACTCTTGACTCAGCTGGTGTTAGCAAGCAAACCTCGAGGTTATATGAGGATTCTAGAAAAGCTTCAAACTCAGTTGACTACTCTCTAAGATCGTCGGGCTCGGCTGATGATGGAATACGGTATTCTGTGGCGTCCAGACTGGGTTCTGCAGGTACAACAGGTGGGTCGCTAATAAAGAGATGAAAATCTCTTAAATGGACATGGAAATTCTGGATAGAAATTCTCAGCAGAATTTCTACATGATGCTTTGCATGAAATTCTGGCAAAAAAGCTGTGGATGCCCAACAAGGACTGCAGCAATCTGGGTGCAAGTGATAGTGGTGCCGCATATGTATGTTAATTGCACATATGTATGTTTGTTGTTAAATGCTAGCATAATGGATATATTGTATATTTATTGACAGATTGCTTATTCAGCTGCTTATAGAAGCTTCTGCTTGTAGGCATATTCGTACATGAATATGTGGAGTTTGGCCCATCTTCCTTGAATATTATCATGTTTTTTTAACTACAGCTAGTTTTCAACCTAAAAGTATGTTAGGTTGAAAATCACACAAACATGCCCAGGTCACGTTTCAAAACAACAACAACAAAAACAAAATATTAAAAAAAGACATGAAGGAAAATGTAGATCTACATTGTTTGCATAACAATTAAGCATATTTTCCCCTAATTTTCTTATCGCAATATGTTTGTATGTATGATTTACAATTCCCATGCATGTATGTATTGTCAGTTGGATTCTTGTTGATATAAATGAAATAAATGTCACACACCAAATACTAGAATGATGAACAAGTATTTAAATTAAAGGATATGTAACTTTTTAGCATTATTTATCAGAGTTTACAAAATCAAAATAGTGTTTAGAATACATTGACCATGTATTTTCTTTAAAGCTGCAATATGTAATTTTTCCATCCACTAGAGGGCGCCTATTCAAAACAGACGCGTAGTTTGATGATGCCAAGTTTGAGTGCAGAATCTTTGGACATGGTCTTCACCTCACAGCCGGTGGAAAATAGGACTCGAGCAGAAATGGATGCGGTTATAGAGGGAATGCATCGACGTCACTTTCCCGACGGAGCACGGCCCCTCAGCTGGGTCTGAGTGGCAGAAGAGCTGCTGCGTGACCGCAGCTATTAGAGGAAAACGAGTATAGCAAACAACTATCAGCTTAAACGAAAGGTTGGGCTCGATATAGTGGTTCTTACAACTACCACAGATTCAGTGATCCATGGATAATGACATGCAGCCAGGAATCGTGTTTTCCTGACCTTTTTATGAGCCTGATTTCAACATGATTATTTATAACTGATCAGTCATCACATTTTTCGAATGAATCCCGCTTTTATATGTGGATGGGTCAGTGTATTGAAGTGTATGTGGCCGCTTGTCACAAATGAAAAACAAAAGTTTCATTCAAATTCTGAATACAAGACCATTAAATAAAAAATAAATAATCATCATAATGCCCAGATAGCGTGCAAAGAGTGCTCCCTTTATAATCACTAAAAGCTGTCACTCATTCAATAAACGCAATCTCACAGATTTCCACAGTGAAGCTGGTATACAATGAAGCTCTTATTTTCACAATGTCTGCACTTACAGACATGCGCATGTTAACTGAACTCAGCCCCCGGACAAACACACACTTGAGCCGTGAATGGATTCCAAGTTCAACACCTGTGATTGGCCAACTGCGTTGTAGATATCTACAAACATGTCTGCGATTGGCTACATTACTCACCGAAGCGAAAACACTTTGGAAATGTTATCATTTCACAAGTGCAAATACAGATACACACTGAATCATTTGCTAGCCCCTTTTCCCTAATAATATGCTTTTATGACGAATTCTTACGGAGGATTACATATCCTAGACAAGCAGTTATGGGCAGCGTTTCCCTCTTAAAGCAGAAGCAGCAGCAGGTTGGTGGTTTAAGTGAGAAAATTGCACGCTATTATCAAGTCCGTCTCAAGCTCGGAACAGTGATGTCCATTGGGTCCATGGACAAGCCTCCCCCTACACCTCCTCTTGCGCCGGGCCTGGTTTTGTGTGTTTTCGTTGCATTCACACTGTAAACCAATGATGTCTCTCAGTCTTTCTGCCACTCAGCGGGGGCGTAATTACAGTCACTCCAGCTGACAGTGACGTCACGTGCATTCCCTCTATTAACAAACACATGGCTCGTGAGCAACGGGACTTTTATTATGATGGGACACAGTCGCCGACGCTTTTTATCATATTAGATACATTTAAATGTGTTTAAAATGATGGTATGATGTTACTTTGTGCATTTGCTCAGTGGCTGCTGTGACACTTCTTACACTGCTAAGAGTAAAGCGTTTCTGCCAAATGAAACTGACAATTGACAGGCGACTCCCTCAGACGCTATGCTCAGACGTCCCGGCTCCTTGGTTGAAATAGCAATTTTCTCAATTTACAAATAGTTGGAAAAATTTGGGATATTGTAGGAACTTAACTGAACAAAATATATAACACTGGCCCAGTGGTTTTTGGATATTTTTAATTAAATGTTTGGAAATTAAAAAATTAAATTTTTATATTTAATTTTTTTTTATTTACAGATCTTATCAGTGCAAGAGGAGAGAAAGGAGACAGAGGAGAGAAGGGTGCCAAAGGTGACAGGGGCCTTATAGGGCCAAAGGGCGATTCTGGATCTGTGTCTGGTGGCGCTGTGAAAGGAGACAAGGTCTGTTGAGTAGTGTGACCCTCAGTGTTTCTGAACATCTCAGTTTCCATCCATCCATCCATCCATCCATCCATCCATCCATCCATCCATCCATCCATCCATCCATCCATCCATCCATCCATCCATCCATCCATCCATCCATCCATCCGTTCTATCGTGTATCTAAAACAGGGCCTTTTAGTTATGTCCTTCAAAATTTAATGTGTAAATGTCAATGATGGGGAGCTTGAACGTTCAGCCATCTGTTAGAGTGGTGCGAGTGACAGACAGGTCAATAATTTCTGTCTGTCTGTTTTCACAGGGTGTCGCAGGAGAGAAAGGAATGAAGGTTTGTGTGATGCTTATACCTAGACAAAACTGTGACAATGTGAAATAAACGAATAATTTGTGTTGAATCACAATTATAGATTTAAGTTTAATAGATAAGTTGAATCACAAAATAAGTTATTATGCAAACAGAAGGACATCTCATTTTGTGTTTCATGAAATTAGTAAAATACTTGAAATGACAAAATTATGGGGTGAATCTTTGTGATGCATATCCATTTACAAACACTCACAAGTAAAGCTCACCCATGCTCAAATCTGTTACCTTTTGGTTTCAGGGCAGTTCTGGTTTTGGTTATCCTGGATCAAAGGGTGAGCGTGGTCCCGCTGGGCCCCCAGGGCCTCCCGGTCCCCCTGGGCCTAGTACAGAGGTAGAGTTGAGAGGAGATGGGTCACTTGTTCAAAAGGTGGCGGGACCAAGAGGACCCCCTGGACCACCAGGACCCGCTGGCCCTGCTGGAACTGATGGGGAGCCGGTGAGTAGCACACAGAGAAAGGAATGGTTCAATTACTGCCTCTATTTTCTATTAGTGAATGCATTTACATTTAAAAGGAACAGCGCTGTACCATTTTCAAGCCGCATGTGTCAGAAGTGGTCTTGTATTTGCCATTGATGTGTTAGGACAGTAATAGATCCCTATGGTGTCCCCCATCACGAGCAGAGATTGATATTAATACAGGTTTAAGATATGCATCATTGCAAACACAAAGGCACATTGTGTTTCTGTCCTTGAGACTATGCATAATGCATCGGGCATTGGTCATATCTGAACAAAATGAATTTTCTATCCTGTCTTTTGTAGGGTGACCCTGGTGAAGATGGAAAAACTGTAAGTAATGCATTTCGTAAACTCTCTTATAAAACAGACCTGGGTCAAGAACATTTCTCAATATATCTGAATGAAAATATTCTTCTGAAATGATGCCTGCTTGTGTATTTGGCAGGAACAGTACTGTTGTTGATCTTGTATATTTGTGTTTGCATTCATGCGCTTTATGTACAAATTATTACAAATCTATTTTTGTAACAGGGCCAAGTTGGACCTCCCGGTTTTCCTGGGACTCCTGGACCCAAAGGAGATAAAGTAAGCATTGTTGGTGTTATAATAAGTCAGTGATAATTGACGGTACAAGGCTTGTTCACCATTTACAATTTAATTGCGACTGCCTTTATATTGCACATCAGTTGTTTGACATCTTTTTATGGTTTCATTTTAGGGAGACCGAGGTGAAAGTCAGCCAGGACCCCGAGGACCTCCAGGGCCTCCTGGCCCACCAGGACCCGCCTCTCGCTCTGATAGGCCTGTGAGTTCATTATTAGTTGCCTGTTTTTACGATCCATTTCCAATTGAAAAACTGACATATAAAACATTTGTTCCTCTGTTTTCATTTTTCAGACATTTGTGGACATGGAGGGCTCTGGATTTGATATGGACAGTGTGCGGGTACGTCCTGTGGACACTATATTAACTTACAGTATTAATTCAGATCGCATGTTGATCAACGAACAGTCTTCGTTTTGGAACCCCACAAACGTCATTCATTCTCGATATTCCTTGATTTTACTTCATGTACATTACTGTTCAAAAGATTGGATTTATTTTATCAATAATACAGTAAAAAGTAATATTATACAATATATTATTTATTAAAAAAAAATTATATTTTAGTATATTTAAAAATAATTTCCTAAAATAATTTCATATTCATAAAAAAGCTGAATTCAGCATCATTACTTCAGTCTTCAGTGTCACATGGTCCTTCAGAAATCATTCTGATATGCTGATTTGGTGCTCAAGAAACATTTTATTATTATGGATATGAAAACCATTCGGATGCTTAAAGCTACACTGTGTAACTTTTTTAGTTTATTCTTAGCTAAAATCACTTAGTTCTTTCAAAAATATGTGCTCATTAATGTATATTTACTTCTTTCAAGTAATAATGCATTCTCGTAATTTTATAATATACCATTGAAAATACATAAGTGTTGAGGGTTCGGATGGCGGTCGCCATGTTGCTCCTCCATCTTGAAAGTACATTTGCCAAAGAGGGACATACCCGTAAATTCAAGCTTCGCCTTTCGCGTTTTTACACTCGATGGCACTGTGTCGCATGTGAAGAGGAGGATTTCTTGAGGCTGCTATATGATGATGGAGGATCACTCTTAAGCCCCTTTCTAACTGCACGTCGGACCCGCAATATTCCCGGAACATTGCCAGATCGCCTTCTGTGTGAAAGCAACCACGTCCCGGAATTGATTACCGAATTCGACCCGGGTCGGGGACCTAGTAACATTGCGGGATATGTATCAGAGTCGCCAAGAAAGCGGAAAAGAGAATTAAGACGGCAACGCAACGGGCAAATCAACAAAACAAAAGTAAATACTGGAGTGGCCTTTCCAAGATGGAAAGAGCTCATGAGGAGTAACGATTTTAAAAAGAACGCAGACATTGCCCGCTTTCTTCTCGACAGGTAATATTAATTCAGCCTATTTGTGTATATTGGAAGTTTTATTGTTGCTTGGCTAATTATATCATGGTGTGCTGTGCATAACACTAGAACGACGTCTAGGATAGTTTTCCTCGCGTCAATGATGAAAAAGTATTGTTTACCTTATAACATAAATCCGTGTTCTATGACGGATAACATGAGATTAATATTTTAATTGCATTATAATTTGTTTGCCTTACGCGAGTGATGTCGTACAATATACAGAATAACGATAGCACTGATAAAAGTTACTTTACTAAGAGCTTGCATTCGTCTGGGAACCTGATAGCTGATGTTAGCAATGAACTGGTTATTATTCAGTTCTATTATTCATTTTACATAGATTAATTTGATCATAGATCATTTGGTAAATTAAATAACTGCAAATTATAATAGTTTTCAAAAGTAACCTCATCACTTGACGCAACACTCACTGAAGAGGTCGAACTGAAAGCCATGACTAAATCGGCCACCGTAGGAGTTAAAACGAAATCGAAATTGAGAGGAGCAGAAACTATTATTCACTGGATGGTCATATACCTTTACACCAATAGATGGGGGAAAATATCACACAGTGTAGCTTTAATGTTTTTGTGGAAATAGTTTCACTTTTGATCAACTTAATGCATCCTTGCTAATGCTAAATAAGTTTATTTATATAGCACATTTCATACACAATGGTAATTCAAAGTGCTTTACATAGAAAAGGTATTAAAATAGTGAAATAAAAATACCATGTATAAGATAAAAAAATAACAATTCTATTTAACTAAAGGCTAAAATGCTATCCTGACTAAATTCAGTGCTCCTCTGTTTGAACAGAATAGTCAGAGATTAGTTTATAACACCATTCATTTATTTAAAAACATTAAAAAAATCATACTGACCACAAACTTTTGAACAGTTGTGTACATCACATGAGTACAACAGTGATATGGCCAAAAAAATGATCATGACAACATTTTTCTTATCAGTCGATATCGATAATTATCATAATAATCACAAATATTTTTAATTCTTTCAAGTTTAAAGGCAGATTTGTGCGTCTGTTAATTGGTAACAATGTTTTTAAACCATACTGTTAATTGTGGGTTTAAACTACTCTTTTATTGTCAGAACATGACAAACACCACGTTTTTTCATTCTTTACACTTTTCATTTTTTCCATACAAAATAAATACAAAATGTATTTCTTAGTTTTTGCATGTTCTAATGGGTTATATTGTTTTAAGTCACTGCTTTGTGTTGCCTAACTTTGAAGTGTATTTTCAGCACAGTTTGCAGTACAGGCTGCAATAATAATAATATAATCATGTGTTTTGGAGAGTTAGGAGACAAATAACAAAACCAGCAGCCATATCACCCTGTAGCCCAAGACTGGTTTCCCACTGAAGCTAAGCAGGGCTGAGCCTGGTCAGTACCTGGATGGGAGACCAACTGGGAAAACTAGGTAGCTGCTGGTAGAGGTTTTAGTGAGGCCAGCAGGGGGTGCTCACCCTGTGGTCTGTGTGGGGCCTAACACCCCAGTATAGTGATAGGGACACTATACTGACAAAGAGCACCGTCTTTCGGATGAGACGTTAAACCGAGGTCCTGACTCTGTGGTCGTTAAAAATCCCAGGATGTCCTTCGGAAAAACAGTAGGGGTGTACCCCCGGCATCCTGGCCAAATTTGCCCATTGGCCTCTGTCCATCATGGCCTCCTAATCATCCCCATATCCTGATTGGCTTCATCACTCGGTCTCCTCTCCACCAATCAGCTGGTGTGTGGTGAGCGTTCTGGCACAAAATGGCTGCCGTGGCATCATCCAGGTGGATGCTGCACATTGGTGGTGGTTGAGGAGATTCCTTGAAAAGATTGAGTGCCTTGAAAAGCTACATAAATCGAACACATTATTATTATTATTATTATTATTATTATTATTAAATATTGTTTTTGTTAATGAACATAAATTTATAAGATCTGTAGAAATTGTAACAACCTAATTTTTGTATGGTAAAATTTAAATATTCTGTTTGAGTTTTATTAAAAAATAACCACTCGTCATCCATAGTAGTGTTTTAGCAGTCTACAAGCAAAAGTTCTAAGGTACTGGACCACAGTAAGCTGTTTAAGTGTAATTGGTCTTGAATATCCCCCGCTGAAGATAATTATGCTCTGCTATGATTTTGTCGATTAATCATTTTGAGAATACTTCCGTGTAGCACTACTTTTGACAACATCCACTCGCGTTAACCTCCACCCACAGGATATATTTACTTTTTTTTTAAAGTAAATCGATACAATCCTAAACCTTTTGTTGTATATCTGATGGCGCAACCCCAAACACAACACGTTTTCATCATAGTTTCAACTTTAATCAACAACGTTTTTAACTATGTAACTGTTTACAGTAGCCGGCTGGATCTCTTCAGTTGGTCAGTATAAGCCACTCGCGTTCTGCCACCCGGAAGTATCTTGGTGCCGATTGTTAACAAACATTCTGAAATGGCGTATAACCATGCATTTGGCACCTCAAAACCATGGTAAAGTGTAACTATATGGTTTCTTTGGAATTTGTATGAAAAACTGTAGCCTAATTGCATTTATTAAAAAATCACAAATGCTATAGTTTAATCACAAAAATACTAATTATATTCCATTACTCCTTTAATACATGTCTACATTAATAATATAATAAAATTCGATATGTACTGTATATCCCACATTTCTGCCACAATACCATGGTGCAGTTACTGCTACTATAGTAAATCCATGGTAAATAATGACGATTTGTAGATTAAAAAACGTTCTGACTGTATCATTGCGCACAGTGTTTTTCCTGTTTGTCAGTGCTGTTTCATATGGCTTTAAACTAGTTTAAATCACAGAGACATTTGTGTTCTTCGCTGATTTCAAGCACAATGGATTTCAAGCGCATTTTGTGATTCACTGGATCTTACAGCGCTTTTTAGTGGTCACGTGACCGAATGTGTGGGCTGGTTAAAGAATTATTAGAGATGTTGTTTCTTTACATTTACGGAACTCTTGACATTATATTACTGAGAATATAACTATATCACAATAATTGTCAATGTAATTTTATCACCCAGCCCTAATTAGGAAGTTAGGAAGCAGAATGTAGTGAATTTTACTTTATTTGTAATTTTTTCACTTAGTAACAATATTGGTTTATAGGCAATGCCTGGTTTGCCCGGCCCACCTGGTCCGCCTGGTCCCCCCGGTCCCCCTGGCCTTGCGTCTTCAGGCTCTGGTGGTTTTGGGCCTCCTGGTCCTCCTGGCCAAAACGGAGCTCCAGGTCAACCGGTAAGTCTAAGGAGACATGATACATGTATAACATTAGTTTGAATATGTTGTGTCGGAATAACGTGTTTATTAGAGATGTTGCCTTGTGGCTATTGTGTGTTCTCTGATGCATTGCTTCCCTTCTGTTTCATGTCATAAAAAGCCTATACAATAATTATATCTTTTTCTAATAGGGACTTCCAGGTCTACCAGGTGCTGACGGAAAACCAGGCTCACCTGGCCCAAGAGGAGAGAAGGTATGAAGTAGTGGATATAAACTTCCGAACTCCAACCTCTTCCAGGAAAACCTGAAACATAACAGGGAATTTGACGTTGTGATTTATAAGCCTGGAAATGTCTTAGAAATGTATATAATCTTGCTTTGAAACAGTTCATCATCTAAATGTAGCTGTTTTTGTAGCGTAAACATGCTCACAGGCCAAAGTGATAGCATCAGTTTGTTTGTTGGTCTTTCTGGAGACATTTGTAAACTGTGTATACAACATGATTTCACTTGACATCAGGACTATCTGTAAAATTACCAAGTCCAGGGACAGAATAATATACTGCCTCATCAAAAGTTTGACATACAGATGCAATCTCTATACAATGATTTCTAAAACATCAGTGTGCTAAAATCACAAATGACTGGTCATGGAAAAGTCATGGTAATCCATTGGTTAAAAGTGTGGGAACCCTGTCTATATATAGACAGCTACGCTGGACATTTAATGGATTTGGACCTGCATAATTCAGCTCTGTTGAGATCCATGTAATGGTAGCTATCTTTAGACACTGAACTGATTTTGTGCTCCACAGGGTGATGCCGGTGAGCTGGGCCTACCTGGACCAGTGGGAGAGAAGGTCAGTTTGCGTAATGTAGTTAGAAACTGTTGCACAAATTCATATTTCATATATCTGTTGTGTACAGCTGAACATACGGTGAAGCTTTGTATGACGGAGAATTAAATAAGAGGCAAACATAATGTTCTACCCAGGAGTTACACAGCAAGATCAAGGGAGAAGTAGTTTGTCTTCACAGCAACAATCTCTAAACATGTCTGATGTATAATTATGCGAAGTAAGATATTGTATCATAAAGATTTAACTGTCAGCTTCAGAACTACAAACCTATAGAACTAAAGAATATTCTGTCTTTCGTCACGGCATATCATTTTTTCCAAGACTGTCTACAGATTTTTGATCTTTTACAAACTAACTTTCCTTGATGCAGCCTTTCAGTCTTAAAATATGAAAATCAATAATAAATATTATATTTAATTGTAATAAATATTTAATAAAATACTAAAACATTTTTAAAAATCATAAAAATACTTTCAAAATAGGATAATCCAAATAAAGTTAAAGTGATTTGGCTATTTATTTTATGAAAATAATTTATTTACATACTGTACCAACAATTTCTTTTATTAAAAATTAGTTTACTTGATTACCATGCAAACAAAATAGTCAGTGAAGAGCATGTGTATTCTGAAAGTTAAACGTTAGGATAAATATTATTTGACAATAGATTTTTTTTAAACAGCACTAGGTAACTTTTCAACCTTCATAATATATTTTCAAGACTCTTGTGATGATACATCGACTTACAATAGGTTGAATGACACGTCTGCCATAGCCTGATGGGGTCTGTATCATTTTTAATCATACTTTTAAACTTCAAGTTTCGGGTAGTAACCCGAGAACAAAAAGAACTACAAAATTCGACTGCTTTACGGCATATAAATCACTTCCACCAACACCCACACTTCCTTAATCTCGGACGTGCAAGCCCAACTTTGTTCGTCGGATAATATAGTCATGTCCGAAGCAGCAGAGACAAATTACAAAGAAAAGGTTTCGTTGGAGGAAAGCAATAAGAGGAAACGAAAAAGTGATGTGATTAAAGGCAGGACGAGGATCAACATTGGACCAGCGTTTGCTTGTTGGCATGAGCTGAAGGAGGCGTGCCCGAGAGATGCGGTCATGCTTGTTATGGTGATTACCTACCACTCAAACATTGAATTGAAGTATCATAGATTCTTTAAAACGGTAACCAATAGACTAGGCTACTATAATGACGCTGGCATGTAAACGTGAGCATCGTGATTATTTGGCATTTGAAAAAAAAAAAAAACCATGAAATTATATTCATATGACATGCTGAAACATATGCCACTGACTGTACCTGGGATGAAGACATTTCACGCGACGCCAGAAGAACACCTGCATGTGAACTCCTCCTGCAGTGTTCAGGGTAACTGTTAGTGCTGCACCAACCCACGGGGACGCTTTTATGAAGTTATTTGGCCCGCCCCGCACCACTGTATATATTTTTACAACCCGCCCGCACCCGTGACCATTAAATAGACATACTAGACATACTAGTTCAGGGCTATCAGGGTTGTCATGTCAACAAATGCATGCGCGATGGCATCCCCTGTTGTAGGATGACAAAGTTTGCGACAGTAGTGTAGGACATTATTTGTTCCCAACTGTAGGCGGACCCTGAGAGCAAAAGTTACCCAGTGCTGCTTTAATTGTTCATCATTTCCAATCAAGCTGCCAAATTATTATACAAAAAAACATAACTGTTATTTCCACCATAAAATGCTCTCAAACACAATGCATATTTTGAGATGTAGTGGAAACGACATTGTAGAACATATTATTATGATTAATAGTGCCCATTGTTGAAGAAAAATGTAAGAATAATGCTGCTTTATTGTGTGACGCCTAGTTAGGGAATGGTGTTGTGTGGAAAGCTGTTTCAGAAAACATCTTTTCTGAAACAGTCCAGCCCACTGAGGATTCTTTCATGTTTCTGTCTCTGTAGCAAAACTCCTACTTCCCCAGCTATCTCTATGATCTTCTCTCCTACTATACCTCATCCTTCTCCTTTAAAGCTGCAGGGTGGCAGGTAGCAAGTCTTGAGTGTGGCAATCGATTTTCTTCACGAGCATCTCAACTTTCTACTCTACAGTTCTAGTGCTTGATATGTAGCATCATTATTGTACTGATAGTAGTGTGGACTTTTTGTGGTATTGCTTTGTAGATTGTGACTGTGTTCTCTGCAAACTAACACATTTTGCTCCTGGAATCTCGGTATCTTAACAACCTAACTACATGCGTTGTTTTATTCCTCATTTCCTCTTACTCATTGTCTTTGAAGGGCACCACAGGTTCTCCTGGTTCCCCTGGCCTTCCTGGGCAGGGTGGGCTTGCTGGCCTCCCAGGACCAATGGGACCCGTCGGACCACCAGGGCCACCTGGTCCTCCTGGCCCAGGCTATCATGTCGGTTTTGTAAGTATTAGTCAATCATCATTTGTGCTTCGCTGTCTTTTAGGAAACCCTCAAAATATTGTGTTCTATGTGTTCAGGATGATATGGAGGGCTCTGGTGTTCACTTTAGTTCAGTTCCTGGAGTAAGAGGACCAGTAGGAATCCAGGTTAATTTTTCTCCGTTGTACCTTTATTTAGCCATTTTGATTTTTAAAAGTTCATTTAATTCAATCCTATTTCATTTCAGGGACCTCCTGGTATCCCAGGACCACCAGTAAGAATATTTATTCATTTAGAAGTGATTAATATCCCAAAGATATGATTTTCAGTTGAGGATTGTGTCATTTATTCATATGTTGTTTCTCAGGGTAAGCCTGGTTTCCCAGGATTTCCTGGTGAGAAGGGCAGTGAAGGACATCAGGGACAAGATGGCCGCCCTGGTTTGGATGGCTTTCCTGGACCTAAGGTGCTCTTCATTTTAAGTGTTGTTCACACATGACATGTTTGGTTCGATTAAAATGAACAAGCTAAACGCTGCCATCCGAACCCCGGTGCGCACAAAACAAGCAGACCGAAACCGTTGAAAAGATAGGCCTCGGTCGGCTTCCAAACAAACTGAAGTACCATCATATGCAGGCTGCACACGTACAACTTGCACATTTAGCCCAGCTCAGCATTGTTTTGGATGTTCGGTAAGTTCCATTGCGAAATATACGTCATAAAAGCCGACCAATCGGGTTGTGAAAAATATCATCATGCCTTTAGGTTCGGTATCTTTAGGTTCAGTGTAAAAAATGCCAATGTGGATGCTAAGAGGGGTTCCAGACCAAACAAAACAAGCTGACTGAACTACAAGTGTGAACACACCCTAAAACTCTTGTGTAAATGTACTAAATAGCCAGTCTGGTGTGCAGTACTTCAAGCTGATATCAGTGTTTTGCATTTGCCTGCAGGGACCAAAGGGCGATAGAGGAGACAGAGGCGAAAGGGTGAGTTAACTTCGGTCTAAAGTGAATCAATGTAATATCTATGACTTTGCAAATGACTTATTTGATCATTTGCTTAGGGTGAACCTGGACGAGATGGAAGTGGTCTTCCAGGTCCACCTGGCCCCCCTGGACAACCTGGACAAGTTATTTATCGTTATTCGGAAAATGTAAGTCTTCAAAATGATATTGCTTTTTTTGTTTGCCTATAATTTTCATGTTTTAATTAAGCTGTTTTCAATTTTTCTGTACAGTATGATGAAACTGGAGGAGCAGGGCCTCAGGTATGAAAGTCCTGCCTCTAATAGTCCCTTATTACTACATTAGGAGACCAGATTTTTTTGGAGACCAAAAACATAACTTAACATCTACTCATAACATCAAATTATCTAATATCTATATATATATCTTTTGTGTGGTTTTCAGGGTGGGACTGGTGTTTCTGGTAAAGCAGGATTTCCAGTAAGTACTGTATATATTTATTTGTTTATTCCCTTTTTGATCAAAATACTATATTAAAAGTAATTAATAAAGCCACAAGACAAGAGCGACTGTTTTGTTAGATGCAAAGCTGGGAAATACCCTTAACTATGGCAATGTTTAGTTCATAGTTAGTTCAGTTAGTTTGCTATTAAAATTATTTATAAAAATATGATCTAAATAAAGAATTTTAACAGTAGAAGTGTAGATTGTTCACGGCTTCCAAGCAACATTGCAATTTGGAGCATTGATATTATAGACTGCATTTATCTGACCCACTGTCTCTTTATCCAATCAGGGCCCAATTGGACCAAAGGGTGACAGAGGAGAACCTGGTTCACCAGGCTATGGCATCAAGGTTTGTAAGCAGAAACCAACACACAAAGTGTTTAAAAACCTCAGTAGCTCACTGCTGCAACCTTACTATGTTTGCAGGGAGAAAAAGGAGAACCTGGACTTATTGTTGGACCTGATGGAAACCCACTTTACTTTGGTGGATTAGCAGGCCAAAAGGTATTTTATTTCATTTTTTAATTTGTATTATTTTGTTTGTTTTTTATATTTATTTTATTTATAACCATATTTGTGTTGATTGATAGTTTTGATGACTTTACTTAGGAAAATGTATTTGTATTTCACTCTCTGTAGGGTGAGAGTGGGATTCCTGGACCAGTCGGACCTCCTGTACGTTTGTATTTGTTACATTTTCTTTTTTTAAACTTTTTAATTTAAAGTTAAGACATAAACAATTCTATCATGCCTCTACTTTGTAAAAAGAATATTCTGTTCAACTAAGTCATATCTCATTTGTTCAGGGTCCAGCTGGAGCTCCAGGTTTTAAAGGTGAATTTGGAATGCCAGGCAGACCCGTAAGTCTCTCAAAAAATAACTTTCATCAACAATAAATATACTTTGACTGGCAACAGCATACCTAACTGAGTATGTAATTAAATAGTACTTAATATCTTAATATCACTATTTTATGACTGTAGGGACGCCCAGGTGTGAATGGATACAAAGGAGAGAAGGGAGACCCAGGGTCAGGCTCTGGATACAGTTACCCAGTAAGTACACCATGCAGTTTTTTCCAGCAGTGGTTGCTATATAATGGCTTGTCCTCATAAGTTATTTTGTGTCTTTTTAAGGGTCCCCCTGGTCCCCCAGGACCCCCTGGTCCCCCCGGACCTGCTGTGCCCTTGGACAGATTTGGAGTAAGTGCTTTTTTGTCAAATAAGCAGTTATTCATGCTTGAAATGTTGCAAAATGAGATCCATATGGTGGTTATGTTGAATTGAAGTGATCATGATTGCAGTAGCATAATTTGCAATCTCTTTTCCATTTCAGAGATATGAAGATTATTCGAGGCAATATCCAGGTAAGTTGTTAGTCATTCATGTCACAGCAGATGGTCTAAAGTCAACATGAAATCAGTACCCTACTTTTTTAAAGACCTTATTGAGCAAGATTTATCTGTACATGTTTTCCTAAATAAAAAAAGACATTTAAAAACTTGCTCTGCCTCTTGCTGTTGATCTAATGAATCCCTTTTGAAATACATTTTTCAGTGTCTATTTTGGTCCAGTTATTTCCAAATTGATGAAATCCAGTCCCAACCTACATTTTTTCCCTTCAATGCCTTGTTTCACTCAAAAATTCTCAACATTCCGGAAGAAAAGGGATTGAGAACTGCATTTTATGTTCATTTTAGTGCATAGAATGAGTTTAAATGTCTCATGTGATCGTTTAACTGTTTTTGACAGCTTTAAACAATGCATTGTTTTTTTTCTTAAGCTACTAAAGGAGAGAAAGGAGACCAGGGAGATCCTGGCATTCCCGGATCGCCAGGTAAAATTTACCACTGTTGCTGTTTCTAGACATTCAGGGCCGTTGGCAGGTGGGAATAACAACGCTGTCCCTGTAAATTTTAGATTTAAGTACCCTGACTTACTAGCTTGACATCATTATGAAATCATTGTAAAAGGTATTGTGATATGTAATGCATTAATGGAATAATGGCTATTTTTTTGTGGCAGGTTTTTCCTCAAACTTTGATATCTATGCCCTCAAGGTATGTGATCACTAAATTGATGAAACAGTCGTTTGATTATGATTATGATTAGGATGTAAACAAAATGATGTTGCCTGTTTCCTCAGAATGAGATGAAGGGGGAGCGCGGTGAGTCCGGTATTAAAGGAGAGAAAGGAGAGCCAGGAGGTGGATTTTATGACCCTCGTTTTGGAGCTGTACAGGGACCACCAGGAAACCCAGGACTTCCTGTAAGAACTAATAGGAGTTTCTGGACACAACCTGAATCAAGTACTTACCTACTCTACATATGGATGGTCTCATATTTTCCAGGGACCTAAAGGAGACTCAATCAGAGGTCCCCCTGGACCGCAGGGCCCACCAGGATCACCTGGGGTTGGTTATGATGGTCGTCCAGGAAACCCAGGACCTCCTGGACCCCCTGGCCCTCCAGGGTCACCGTCATTGCCAGGAGCCTACAGACCACGTAAGAAATAAATGCGTAAAAATTCTTCCTGCTTTCAGAATATTCTTGAGGAACATAAATATCAATTGACGCTGTATGATTTTGTATGTTTCAGCACTCAGTATTCCCGGACCTCCAGGTCCCCCTGGCGCACCTGGAATTCCAGGCTCTGGATCTGGGGTGAGTGAGACATTCATTGAAGACATTACTAATGGAGTGTGTCTGATAGCACCTGACACTTGATACTTTAATCATAGCCTTGGTTTTAAATGTGTCAGCAGGTGACTGTCCTGAGGTCTTATGACATAATGATTGCTACGGCACGCAGACAGACAGAAGGTGCTCTGATTTACATTTTGGACAGAAACGATCTCTACCTCAGGGTTCGGGATGGCGTCAGACAAGTGATGGTATGGTTCTTTAAAACACTCATTTTTGTGCACACCTATTCATTTATAAAAAATAAAAAAAGCATTTTATGCATAACATTATGTAAACTATCCTATTCTGAATAATTGTATGTGGCCAAAAATGTTGGTGTAATCTATTAATTAAGAAAATATCTTGCCATAATCCGTCTTTATTATTTTTTTAAACAGTTGAGTAGAGTTTTATACTAAATGTTAATATTTAAGGAAAAAAAATAGTATCAGTGTTGTATAACCAGGTTGCCATTTTGTTGTCATGTGGCAAGAAAACCTTATAACTGGAAATGAGTTATAAAGAGGACTACTGTAGACATGACTAGAAGGGTCAATATTTCTTTCTTTTATTTTTTTAAATATCTGATCACTGACTTTTTTATGGTATAAAACGGTTAGTTCTGGTTGTCATATGAAATAACTATGTACATATGACAATAACAGTTTTTTTGTTTTTTTTTAAATACTATAAAAAATATGCTTGAACTCTTTGAAAAATAAGGAAAATATGCTTTATTACACCATGAATACTTCAAGTTATAAATACTTGATATCACTTTTTATTGGACATAACGCTTAGCATTATTAGAGCCCTTAAATCAAAATTATAGTATGATAATCAAAATGACATGTTTTTTGAAAAACATGAATGCAGAGATTTCTAAGATCATTGTGGATGTGTTTCAAACTAGATTTTTTTTATTCTCCATTTTATCATCTTATCCATATTCATAATTGACCCATTTCAAGAAGAATATTATAGAATAGGAATTTACTCTCTCTCTTTTTAAATATTAACACAATTTTCTTTTTATTTGCAGCTTGGAGATTATAAACCTTTCTATGGAGAGCTGGTAAGCAGTGTGAATAAAGCTCTTTTTATTATGCTTTAACATTCAAATAAGCACCCACAATTTAATCAAAGGAAGTTGGAATTAGTGGATGAGCATATCAATTCCTTAAGGTATGACTGTAGCTTGTTGGCTTTTCCTCCAGGACAATGAGGTGGCAGCGGTCCAGCCGCCCCCTGTTGTTCACTATTCTCAGGACCACACAGCTAACAATGGAGCAGAGCAGATTTCTCCACCTCACCAGCCGATTGAGTTTCCAAGGAGTGAGCCAGAGAATAGAAACCCCAATCCGCCTGACTCTCGTTACCCTGATCCACGGTACCCACCCTACACTGATACCAGGTACAATCCTGTACAACCAGAAATCAGATACCCTGAGAGGAACCCTATCACTCCAGCCCGCCGTCCCAGCCCCCCTGTCAATCAACCAGAAGGCCACACCCACACTTCCGGACCAGGGGTTAGTTCACTCGACTTCATCACAATATTAGCACAGGTCCCCTTTGTTTATTTGGATTTTTGACACCACTTTCTTTCTCTGTACAGTTGCATCTTATTGCCCTGAATTCTCCACAAGTGGGGAACATGAGAGGCATTCGCGGGGCAGACTTCCTGTGCTTCCAGCAAGCTCGGGCCGTGGGGATGAAGGGAACATTCAGAGCCTTCCTATCTTCCAAACTTCAGGATCTCTACAGTATTGTCCGCAAATCCGACAGAGAGACATTGCCGATTGTTAACCTCAAGGTGTGTAGTCCATTAGACAATCTTCAGTCTAGATTATCAAAGCAACAATCCATTAGATTACAGCGATATTAACATGGTTAATGGTGGTTTAGGCTGAGCACAGAGTGCAATACCTAAAAAACCCTTTAATTGCAATAAAATCCTTTAACACACAGCCTCTCCATTGCTTTCATAAAATGGCAACAGTCAGGGCTGTCCGAACACTGTGACCTAATTTTTCAATGACAAGTCATTTGTCCCGCAGCTTTGTGAAATCAAATCAAAAGATACAATGTTTAATATACAGTTATGCAGAACCAATAGAGAATCACAATGTGTGGAACCAAAGAATTGAAAATATTATGTTGCTTGTTGTTGTCGGCGCTTGATAGGACATGAAATAGATGGCTTTTATTACACAGTCCAACAGTCCAGTTGAAAATCCATAACGTGCAATGCACAAAATCGAGCTTGCGCAGGTAGATTCAAATAATAGAGCCTGTTACCTCGTGGAATCATCTACTTTCGCACAGAGTGCGATGGGCTTCAGAATACAAAGGTGATCATTTGATCGTGTGGATCATTTAGACCAGTGTTTCTCAAACTTTTTCTGCAATTTCCCACTTTGGAGGTAGGGAAGGCCTCCGAGCCCCACCTGTCCCCAATCACACCAACAAAATGGTAATTATCTAGGCTTTAATTTTACCTGTTAACATTTATTTTATTAACATCACATTTAAACCTTTCATTTGTTCAGTCAAAATATTTTAGCTGACTCCCAGTGTGATTTTTTTTTTTAAGGCAACGTTATTTTAGAACGTTTTACCTTAATGTTTCTATGGCAACGCGTCATGTTTATCACGTGACTCACCACAACCAAAATAGCGCTGTATGACAGATGTATTGCTTTTATTAAGTTTATTCTTTTTTATTCAAAATATTGACAAACTTGCTTACCATGTCATCAACTATCTAATAATCCAATTGTGGGTGTGTTTTGCCATCTAAAAACCTAAATGATTTTGATCTATAATGTGTGATGGGCGCTGCCACGTTTGAACAAATGCACCGCAGTTCAGAGTCATGTCAATCGGATTTACAGTAAATTCATCATCTTCTCCTGGAATAAGTAAGTGACCGGTAAACTGGGAGGAGAATCGAGTAAACTTTAAAGTTACTTACACTATGTGTATCTGATATGAATAAAACATGTCGGCCAATTATATTTGAATGGATTGCTTCCATAGACTCCAGTGTGTTGTACTTATGTGTATTTAAATGTTACCTGTTAAATTAAACCTAAAATAAACAGTAAGTGGTTGAAAACACTGCATGATGTATGTCAAGAGCTGAGCGTGTCCGCATCTGGCTCAGTGCCAGCCGGAGCGCCCCACCGTTTGAATCTGGCAGTGATGTCAGGTCACTGAACATTCTAAATCCCATATGTGGGTCCGTACTCTCAGGAGCACAGAAATAAAAATCCAGTGTGGGACCGCTCAAAAGGTTAATAGAGATGGGCACAAAATATTACCACATTTCCCCCCGTTTGTCGTGCCCTACTTGTCATGTCTTTATGCCCCACCAGTGGGGCGCACCCCACACTTTGAGAAACGCTGATTTAGACAATTCCTCAAGATTTTCTCCAAACTTCTTCCAAACTTAACCAGTGAACTAATTTGGTGATCACATTTCTTGTCTTTTGATGGCATTGATATTCTCTTCTGCAGGATCAAGTCCTTTTCAGAAGCTGGGAGTCTCTCTTCAGTGACTCAGAGAGCAGGATGAAGGACAGCGCTCCTATCTACTCCTTTGATGGCAGAGATGTCCTGAGGGACAGTGCCTGGTGAGTGCCAGTGACTTTGGCTGATTTGTGTAAACCCTTCAAACAGAGGCCTCAGCAGATCATCCTGTCAGTTTTCATTCTGCTTTAAAAACACTCAGTCATATCTATCTATCTATCTATCTATCTATCTATCTATCTATCTATCTATCTATCTATCTATCTATCTATCTATCTATCTATCTATCTATCTATCTATCTATCTATCTATCTATCTATCTATCTATCTATCTATCTATCTATCTATCTGTCTGTCTGTCTGTCTGTCTGTCTCTCTCTCTCTCTCTCTCTCTCTCTCTCTCTCTCTCTCTCTCTCTCTCTCTCTCTATCTCTATCTATCTGTCCCTCTGTCTGTCTGTCTGTCTGTCTTGTTCATCCACAAAAACACATAACATATTTGACACACAAAACTAAAAAATCAACCTGAATAATTCTGCTCATGGATATTCCCCTTTACTTGCCATTAACGCTCCGCTATTGACAGGATTTTCTGGCTTTCCATGATTTTCAACCTTAAACACTATGTGGTGCAACCTGAAAGAGTACAGAATCCCTGGAAAATACACAGGCGTAAAATAAGCAGAAACAAGTGATAGCATATGTAAGCAGATGTATATGTAAAATAATGCAATGATTAACATTAAACAGCATAGAAATCAAAGCTGCTGATTGTTACAGAATGAAAATGTTGACCCAGTATGAGCTATAGAACTGTGTAACCTTAGGAGTGTTGATCTACTCAATCTATATGTTGATCAACTTTCTCAATCTGATCTGGATGTAGTTTTTGAAAAAAAAAAAAAAATGTTACTCTGCTTTTTGCCCAAAATGTTGCTTTTTATGAAACTCACCCACATTCAGGTGTTGATTAAAAAAGCATGCATTAAGCTAGACCTTTAGTTTGTTTAAAAGCAGAGGGTTCTGTTTTTTCCTTTGATATACTGCATTTTCAGATATTTATACAACAAAATATTCTGGAGGCCATGAAAATTTTGTGAAAATTATCAAAAGGCTGGTGGTGACTAGAAAGAAAACAACAACAACAACAAAAAACACTGAGGGGAAAAGAGTTAAGTGCCTCAAACAATATCTTTCAAGAGTTCAGTGCCCAATCTTTGGCTGGTCCAGTGATTCATTTTACCATTCTTGTAAACAAAATGTAGTTTCCCAAAAGACTGATTAAAATCCTGTGCATCCTGATCCCACAGTCCGCCGATGCAATTTGAATTTGTAATTTTGGAAAGGTCTTGCGGGTTTTCAGCGTCATCTGAGAACCAACCTAAAACAATGATTTTTCTTCCTCTGTCCTGTAGGCCAGAGAAGATGATCTGGCACGGGTCCAGTGGCAGGGGTCACAGGCAGACGGATAACTACTGTGAGACGTGGAGGGCCGGAGACCGCGCAGTCACGGGCTTGGCCTCATCTCTGCAGGCTGGCCAACTCCTCCAGCAGACCTCCAGCAGCTGCTCCAGTTCCTACATTGTGCTGTGCATCGAGAACAGCTACATGACACAATCCAAGAAATAAAGCCGTCCTAAAGAGCTTTTGAACATTCAACACAACAGTTTATACAGGCTGTTTCACTCCAGTAGATGCCTGTATATAATGAATGGAGAAAAAAAAAATGAAAAGAACTGAGTCTGCCTTAAGGAGAATTTGCCAGTCATTTATTCCCTCACCGTAACGCCAAAGAGGCAGGAGGTTGAACGTGGAGGTGTTTGCTCTCTCAGGGCATTGGCACATATTTTTCAGGGGGTTAAACCAGAGAAGTGAGGCCAACTGAGGCAGTGTTTTTAACTGTATCCATATAAAATTTTGTATATGAATTGTTTGTCATCTGTGTTGTTTTATTTTTTGAAGATGTCTTAATTGGTATATTTAACCAATTTTAGCTATATCGTTTGTGTAACTTTTCTCCCCCTCCACTTGTAACGTTTTCATTTTTATCCAAGATTTGTTGGATAGATACTAAGAGGCAGACCTGATAGTTTTAGGATTTAAAAAGAGAAAATATTTATTTTGCAATAAAGAGAGCTAAAATATGATTGAGATAATTAAAATAGAATACTTTTTTCTATTTTAGTGAGCACTTTACATACTTTCACAGATAAAAGTGCAAGACTGAAATAGTTAATTGTAGTTAAAAATGCTCGCTCTCTCGAAAAAGCTCCAGTGAGCAAAGAGAAGATGCCTTGAATAATTCAATACTTGTCCCTCAAAATAGTTTTTGTACAAAACAAAATTATTTTAAATACTTCTGTTGCATCTATGGGATCACTGTGTGTTTTTTCTATTGTGATTAATGTGAAATTTCATATGGACATCTTAGTGTCATTGCTTGTTTTACTCTTCTGGTTCATTCCAGGAGTTTTGATAAAGCAAAGTGGATGATTTAAGTAAAGAAAAGGTGCAAGATTTATGTAACTAATGTTGATGTAAAAAAAAAAAATCTGTTACTCAAAAATAGTGGTTACATGTCCATAATTCATTGGACTGATCATAAAGGCTTTGGTTGCATTCGGTGCATTTCACTGATGAAACAGCTGCTGAGAATGTTGTTCAGGAGAGACAGATGTGTTTTATGAAGACACTTTATCTTCTATCCATATGAAATTTCAGACACCTAATCCACTATAGTGCTACTGATTTGTTCAGTACAACCCTGTGGGCTTCTAGTCTTTTTTAACCAGTATGTGCTGTACCATGTCTCAGAGGCACTGAATAAATGATTTTGTTTTTGTTTGCCACAATAATTTTGGCACCACTTATTGTGTATTCAAATCTGTTTCCTTAAAACCTGACCTGTCTACACATATCTTAGGCTATGTTGTCTGTTCATGCACAATATTAACATTAGATTTCATTCACAAGCCATTTCATATTATGAATGTTTACTGTGTTCACTGACTGATTGCTAAAAAAAAAATAAAGGTAAATTTTTTCCCCTTTCACATGTATTTTAGATTCTAAATTCATAAAAAAGGTTTTCACCCATTGTTTCCTTTGTGAGATCAATTTTCTCCCACTAGAAGGAGATGTTTTAAAGAGTATTTCACATTAAAAAATCACATTTTGTCCTTATTTACTGAAGCCATATGCTGTTATTTTGTACATCAAACCAGAATTTTTTGGAATAACAGTCAGATTAAGATTAAGTGATTTTTGGTATAAATCCCGACCTATAGGTCATACAAAAGCCATTTTTGTTCAGTGTAAATGCTTTTCGTTCTCAATGGCTGGAATTGTAAACTATGCTATTCTACTAAATGCTGTTTAAGCAATGAAATACTCTCAGGCAAACGTCTCCTGAGCACCTATGGTCGAGGGCCCCAAAGTCCTGGTTCATGCATGTCTCTAAATTGCACAGTGTGGCCCTTTGATGACATTGCAGTCCCTCCTCAGTGCCCATTGCACTGATTCTCTGTCCGCCTGAAGGGTTTTACAGCCTGTTCAATAGGATTTAGCGATGTGGCCTTGAGAGGGCCTCAAGGCACAAATCAGAGGGGTTGCTGACAGGGAACTGGTGAAGCTGCCTCTTTTGTATCAGGACTTAAAGGTCCTCTGCGAGTATTTTAGTCAGGTGGTTAAAATAACCCATGGGCATTTTAGAAAATTGATTAAGCAAAATGTGCCAAAAATTAATGAAATGTTATGCCTGCCAAAGAGTACTGTTTAAATGGTCTGAGATGGAGTATGGATTGACTGCAGGATCACAGCAGGATCTCTGATTTTATTGTTAGTCTTTATGATTAACTGTTGTTGTTTTTGTTGTGATCTGTATGGAAATTAAAGAAAACAAAGGGGTTTTTTTCATAGGTCAAAGTGCTTGAATGCACAATTCTTCCCCCAAAATACAACCAGCTACCAGCTGAGTGACCATGCAGTGCAGATTCGGCTATCCCTACAAACAGCATATTGATCAACAATAAAGGGGGCACTTCAAGATAAAATCAATCAGGGAAATAAAAAAGAAAAAGGTAAATTTCACATTTTGTAATTCAGATGAATGGCAAAAGTGGACCAATAGAAAGCATAGCAGGGCCATTCCACCGAATGAGTGACATTTGCTTCAAAACTAAACTTTAGCTTTAATCTTTTTCTACACTGAATATGTATTTAACTCTTCAAGTTAAAAACAAAACGATGTGTTTTGGTCAATCTCAGGTAACTTCATTTTAATTTCTTAAGCAGAAGATGGTTACATGTTTTCTCAGTCATGTTACCAAAACTCATTTTTTTTTTATATTTAATGTTTAAATGCATGTCAGTTATACTTTGTTTTCCCTTCAATAAAGTTTCCCTTCAAGACATTGTTGGTTAATTGGTAAAATATTTTTTGTAAAAACAGTTTTGACTATAAAACACCTCGGGTTCTGCCCTGACAGCTCTCCGCATGCTTCAATGGTTTCATGCGTTGTCTTTATTTGTGTTGGTCATGTGCTTCTCTTGTTCTGCCTCTTTAGGTGCGTCTCAATCCGATCCCTAGTTCACTAGTCAGGGCACTGATTAGGGAGTCAGCCCATTGGCTTATGTCCATCAGTGCCCTGACTAGTGATCTAGGGATCGGATTGAGACGCACTTCACACCCTCTCGTTTAGTGTTTGTGTAGTCCTCTTTAACTTGAGTGTTTTCACCTGTTTCTCATGTGTTCCTTCCCTTTAAATTGGGCTCCTTTCCTTGTGTTCTCTGTTGGTTGGTTTCTTGTGTTATTTGTGGGCAAGTGTTTAATTGCTTTGGGAGCAGTCTTTAGTGGATTTGTTTTGCCTGTGTTCTCATACTTGTTCCAGTTCTGTCCGCATGCTGAAATCCATTGGCTGATATTCTCTCTCTTTCTTCCCAGCAGTTCAGTCAGTGCAGGGTTTAAGGAAACCTGGAGTGTCTGGTATGAAGGTATTTTTTGACATGGAACTGAAACAACTGAACACGCGTGGGAGTGGAATTTGTAGCTACAGAGCATG
Organism: Pseudorasbora parva; assembly: GCF_024679245.1. Taxonomy (NCBI): domain Eukaryota; kingdom Metazoa; phylum Chordata; class Actinopteri; order Cypriniformes; family Gobionidae; genus Pseudorasbora; species Pseudorasbora parva. The sequence goes on from NC_090176.1 coordinate 42,094,931, forward strand.
TCACACATGTGTATCAATAAATGTAGGGTCACAGAGAAAAATCTCTTGAGTGTAGATACCCCCCCCCCCCCCCCTAAACACAACACATCAGTTACACCTTTGCACTCTACACTGCAGGTGCACAAATCCTTTTCTACAAATAACACATGAAGAAACTTATACGCTCACATTTTTTGCTACAGTTGCTGCAGTGAATGTGGTGTAGAACATATTCACACACCCTATCAAAAATCACAAATTTTGCACATCTGCAAATTAACGTGAAACCATGCAATGAGAGTTGTGCAATTGTTGAATATTTGGTCACAAATGCATTACTTTTCTTGGATATTTTTCTAACACAATCACAAGTCCAATTACAACAACTGCTTGAATCTGCTGTTACACATTTTTTATCATCCTTCAAATGACACGTTCCGCGATCTCTCACTTTTGCACCATATACTCTTCGAGATGTGATTTGTGCATCTGTGTGAGGAAGCAGCAGAGAATGTCAGCCAATGAGATGAGCTCGTTTAAACAACTGAGATGAGGAAAAAAAGAGAAAAAAACCCTGAGCAACCATCTTTCTGAGCAGCAGGCGGTGTCAAGTCAGCATGCGCCTTTTTTTTTTTTTTTTTTTTGCCGATCGTGAACTTCTCTGCCGTAACTAATGAAACTTCGCGCCCCATCGAAATCAACTCCAGCACCTGTTACATTTATTATCTTCTCTATCTCTCTGTTGGAGTTTTACCTGGAATATAACGCTACAGGTAACATTATTTTCTTTGAATTATGTATTAACTTTTGGTATTATTTGTATTGAATAGGCTATTATTTGGCTTAAAGGTGCACTATGCAACTTTTCCGTCCAACAGGGGCGTAGTTTGCTGATACTAAGTTTGAGCTCAGAATCTTGGGACATGGGGTCTTCACCTAGCCTAGAAATCTAGACGCACCCTAGCGGCAGCAAATTGAATCTGCCCACGAGTGTCGTCTAGCAACTCTCAATACCCTTCTGAGCTGTATTCCCCTAACTCTTGCCGGGCCAATCACATCGTGTATAGAGTCGGTGGGCGGGGCCATAATGACGACGGCTGAGTTGCGTTTGCGTGCTTCTAGTAAACACAGAAACTGGCGAACGGCGGTCTTTCAAATCAGCTTTGACCGCGACTCTGAAAGATTTGGAGTTAAGCTTTTCTCTGAGAAAAGAACAAAGAACGGCACTGAAGTCATTCTTAAAAAGGGAAGATGTGTTCGGAGTTTTGCTGACCGGATACGGCGAATGTTTAATCTATCAACAAGCTCTGTTTCACCTTCGTTGCTCTGGTTGGTGCAGCGCTATCCTATCGCGTGCAGAGGGAGTTTAAAAGACAACCGTTTATCCCGCCCCTCGGATTGAGCCCTGTCTATGGGTTCCAGAGTTTCCAGACCAAACATCTTGATGTGGGTCTGGCTTGTCAGGCTAGTCTTCACCTTGCAGCCAGTGGAAAAGAATCGGGATAGGACTCTGGCAGAATTCATGTTGATGGATGTGGTTATTAGCGTTACTGTAGCATGGATCGAGTGTTGAGGAACTGAGAAAGGCCGTTGGAATGATTGTTAATGAGATGAACAACACATGCTTCGCGACTCACGAGCAGCGGGACTTTTATCATGACGGGATACAGTCGACGGGAGCGGGCGCTATTTCCACTTTTCCGGTCGTGGGCAAGCCTGCTCACATCAAGATGTTTGGTCTGGAAACTCACCATTGACAGGGCTTAATCCGAGGGGCGGGATAAACGGTTGTCTTTCAAACTCCCTCTGCAGGGCGTGCACGCAATTGGATATCGCTACAACCAGCCAGAGCAACGAAGGTGAAGCAGAGCTCATTGACAGATTAAACTTTCGACGTATCACTCACGGCAAATTAGATTTGCTGCCGCTAGGGTGTCTAGATTTCTAGGCTACAAGCCTGCAGCACTCCTCACAGAATCTGACGCCTCTGCGCCTGCCCCTGCCTCCTGCTCTACGCCCTGCTCTCTACTGCGTGACTTCGGTCCCGAAATCACTACTGTGCAGACTCCGGTCCCAAGCGCCGTGCAGGCTGTCTGAAAGCTTCTACTCTGGTCAGCGGAAACGGATTAAGTCGTGCCATATTTTTTTACAGTCTATGGTCACGAGTGGGAGGTAACCCAGCTCTATCATATTAGATACATTTGAGTTTTGAAAATGATGTTGACATTACTCTGTGAGTTCGCTCAGCGGCTGCTATGACACTTGTTGCAACACTCAGTGGCGTAACTTTGTTTTAAAAAGTGCGTGGGACATAAATTGCGGATCATATGTACACAAAAAACTGCGCACTAAATGCACACCAAAGCTCATTTTGACGTATAAGGGGCGCTCATACGTCAAAATGAGCATTGGCGTGCATATAGTATGCAGTTTTTCGCGTGCATATGATATGCACTATATGGCGGGGGGTAGCATTGCTGATACAATGTTATATCAGATGTAAAATATGTACTATAACAATTGCAGAAAAATGTGTATTAAGATGTCCGGAAATCAATTAAATAGTTAATTTATTGATAGATCTCGTTTAATTATTGCATCTAAACACAATATAGCATTGTTCCAAGATTTTTCACATGAATAAAGGCATATAGATTTGCACACTTTGCTTATAATCCCTGGTCTAGTCTTTTAAACTTGTCAGAAGTTCTCATTTCTAATCTGCCTTCGTGCCTATTTGTTCTCTCATCAAAACCGAATATCATCAGTGATTGCACATCAAGAGCAGGGACAGTTTTGTGCATTTTGTTTCGTGATCTGACCAAAACAAATAGAAAGTCTCTGCAACGGCGTTAAGCGTTAGATTAAAGCGCTCATCTGTGTGAAGACTGCATGAGCCGCGAGAGAAATCTGCACCACTGATAACAGCGGCAACGAGCGCCAGATCGCCTCTTATTTAACAAACAAACAAAATGATACTCTTCTACTTAACCAGAGATGTTTTGTTTCTATTAGTTAGGTTCATCCGTGAAGCAAGATGTTTCAAAAAAGTGGTGAGGACATGTCCCACCCATCCCACCCGCAAATTACGCCTATATGCACACTGCAAAGAGTAAAGCGATTCTGCCAAATAAAACCGGAAACCGAGGGTAACGCAGATATTATGCAATTGACAGGCGACTCAGACGCTCTTACGTCCCGGCTCCTTGGTTAAAATAGCAATTTTCTCACAATTTACAAATAGTAGGAAACATTTGGGATATTGTAAGTACTCAACTGAACAAAATATATAACACTGGCCAAGTGGTTTTTGGATATTTTACTGAAAAAATACTACATAGCACACCTTTATTAATTGGCTATTACATCGTTTGTGATGTAGTGGACATTTTTTTATACACTTAAAAAATGAGAAACATGTAATTTCTCTAGCTGTGGGTATGTCTGTTGTTTTGTTTTTCAAACCTGTTTATTCCAGTGGTTTAACGAAGTAATACTACCTACTTTGTTACAGTTACTCCATATTTCTGGCAACTTTTACTTTTAGTCCACTACATTTTCGAAATAAAATGTATACTTTACTATATACATTTCCCCAAAGGATTTTCGTAACTTACTACAAAATAAATTTAGAAGACCAACCAAGCAAGCAAGCATGCGCAAACAACCGCTCGCCCAACTGGTTGATTTCAAATTTTGTCAGTTGTTATAGCGACTGACACGTGAGGCTGCTGCACAGAGCGGCAAAAAACAGGTTTAAAACATGGACAAACAACAAACGGTATGTTATACACTACTGCAGTACATGTTTTCCTGTCACTATAAAATAATTAATTTGTTGACTATGCATGCTGTATTAATGCCATCGAGGTTGAGAGGATGTGAACATTAAGCGGTTAAAAAAACGTGACAAAAACGCAAGTCTGTTTCAAATGTTTAATGTCACGTTTGCTGCCATCTAACGTCGTTAGGCTATTTGCATTTTGTATCCATCTGGACGCCGTATGCTTTTGTTATGCAAGAAAAGTGACATATTTGACATTAGTGACAAAGCAAACTCCTCACGCAACAAATGAGAAACTCATTCGATTTGAGTTTTTTTATCGTCACTGTCGCTAACATATTTTGTTATAATGTTAACCATCAAGCAAAAAAAAAGTGAAATACTGTGTCTAATTTCAATGCTATGACTGTGTGAAGATGGCCATTTTAAGCATTCTGTTTGGATGATATGAAATGGTAACATTTTACAATAAGGGGTCAATTTTTAACATTAGCTAGTTACTAGATTGATAGTTTGACAAAGATAGTGTAATGTTCCTCAATAACTTACTGTATTTTAGACTTTAATTGTATGTATTACTATACAGCAATGTGAAAAGTATACCTTGACAATTAAATGATTAAAAAGTGACTAGCCCTAGTTTTCATGGTTTAAAACAACTTGATTAAATGTATGTTTCTCATTAGTCATGACCGTATAAACCTTTGATATAAAGGTTTAAGCCTAAATGCTTTTCTAGATGAATATACAGTAGCCTATATTGTACCTAAATATGAATTTCAAACAACACATTACATTTTTTTTATGGATAGACTGTAGTGAAAGAAAAGCTGCTCTTCAAGTTTGTTGGTCACAGACTAATTCTCATCCATTTGTGTTATTTAAAGCGATAGTTCATCTTAAAATAAAATTTGTGATGTTTGCCCAAAATGACTAGGTGACTGTTCATTCAATAGAACACACATTTTTATCTCCAACTGTTGCAGTCTGTCAGTCGTATAATGCATGTCAATTGTGGTGTCCGAATTAATAGTTTCTTTGATGCATTGCGATGCAGGCAAGAATGATATCGGTTAAGTTATAGACCATAACTGTTGCTAATGTCACGTATAATGTTACTGATGTATCATATGATATATCTGATTTATCAAAACAATTGAATTTACACTTGGGCACATAAATGTTTCTCCACAAAACGTCAAGTTAAAATAACAGATCAGCTGATTTCACAATCAAAGACTGCGATAGGAGCTAGCGCCGGACACAGCACTGGTAAGATCATTCAGTTTCTTTACTTTTAATAAAGATGATTGTACGTTGAGCACCTAAGTCTTTACTTTTGGTTTAATTTGCAGTAGTTTGTGCGTTGGCTTGTTGAAGCGATGCATGCTACATATCTAGCTATAACATGACATAGTCTGGCCTATAACATGCTCTCACACGTTTATTTTTGTACCATTGTTGGGGTGAGTAAAATTTCATATGTGGTTTCAACAACCAGATTTATTTAGACTTTTTGACTGTAAAGCGACCCAGACCACCTCCTGAAGTAGCTTTTAGTATTTTGTGTATTTGTTCTAAAAGCTCCTGTTGTCTTCTGTGCCCAGACTTGAGTTTTGTTTGATACATTCAAGAAGCCTGTTTTCTTTGAGCAGGTAAAATTAAAGGTTCAGTTCATATAACTGACAGACAAAATTGTATGTGAGGATGCAGTGAACCGTCGATGCATCGTGATATCGAATTGAACCAAATCGATGACTTGATAATCGTAACCGAACCGTGAGTCCAGTGTAGGTTCAAAACCCTAGTGAATGGTAGCAAAATCTATCAGATTACAAAAACATGAAAAAAAGCACAGATAAGTCTATATTAAACCCCGCGGCTCGTGGAGACACATTAATGTCGTAAGACGCAAAATGATCAGTTTGTGTGAGAAACCGAACAATATTGATATCATTTTTTACCTCTAGTACACCACCAAACTGATGAAGCAACACAATAATGTCAGTAAAAAATTTTTTTTATATGTGATAGTATTGCATCATTAGATCGCTTGATATCTATTGGTTATGTGTACATGTCTAACAGAACATAACATGCTGTCACAGGGCTCGCAAAGCCCAACATCCCGGGGCTATGTGTCTTCCAGATACTGTGTCTACCAATACTTATCTTAAATAGTGAAATTACATTCCTTTCTTGATGTGCGTTGTTTACTCTCTTGACTTGATATTTGAAGGAAAAATACAATTGTGCAAGTTTTGATCATGCTTGTCTGCAACGTAGTCTACTTAGCACGCGTGTGTGTGCGTTTGTGATGCACGGTTTGCGGTTACCGATCGTAATATAAAAATAACATTCCAATTAATTGCAGGTGGATAAGAGATGAATCATTGTGTTTGTTTGATAAAGACATTTTGCGAGACCTAACTGTGGGACGAATCATTCCGGTTGCCGTTTTACCACACAGACCTTTTTTCCCCTCACGTCGTGTACTGACAGGGGAGCCGAAGCTCATTACATATGCACAGTGGGCGTTTACTTAGACTTCAGTGCAGCACGCCTATAAAAACTGAGCGTTCCATTAGAAAGCCTCAAAAACAGGGCATAAAATAGCCTATTACTTATACATTATGATGTGTTTGAATGTAAAACAATACTAACGTCATTAGTTGACCTCAGACAACAGTATAAAAAAATAAAAAGAGCCAGTTCATGACACCTTTAAAGATATAGTGTTATCTTTAGCTCTAGAATATCCTAAATATAAACCTTGACATTGTTTTCATTGTAATCAACCTTTTATAGTGCCCCCCCCCCCCCCGAACTATACAAAAGATCTTGTTGCACCCCTGTCTATATAGTATCCACGTCTTTGTGAGTGCAAACACGAGGAACAATCTGCAGCTGACTGCAATCTCTAGCGCTGGCACAGGAAATCTATATTTAGCAGCAAGTAAGTAATAACAAAGCTCATCCAAATGGTCTACAGACGGTAATGATACGAGAGCGGGACAAGATGTTGGCTTTAATTACATTGGTTGCGGAGGCAAAGCCATGTCTGTTAGACGTGCTGTGTTTATGCTGTCTTTGTGAGTCACTGAAATGAAGATGCTCTGCCGCTGAAAGCTGTTGGTTTTATGGAGGTGGTTTATGCTGCTGCTTCATTTACTATCTTGCGCTCTCGTCTCTGCATATGAAGCTGCCAAAACGGTCAATGAGATGCAGCTTAAATGAGATGTCACACGAATGACTATGGAAATGTGATAGCCCCCATTACTCCTAAATTATATCAAGCTAAATATTGGCTTATTTGTTGCACTAACAATGACATGTAGTCATTGCAATCCGCAGACTTTGAAGTTTAGTAAAACATTTGAGCAGAATCCAAAATTAACTTGCTCGTCGTAAGCCAGTGGATGTTAACTGAGACAATTTACCGATCCATAAACCTTTTTACAAACCATTAAAATGTATTTAAATCTACCAGTACCATGAAAGCAGTCACGTCATTAGGAATACAATTTTCCTTCCTCTTTTGAGATGAGAGTTAATTTTACTATTGTACTATTCATGATTTGTATTCAAAAATGTAAAAAATTTAGCCTGGTTAAAACCAGACCATTCTCAGTAGTAAATGAGTTATGGTCTGGCAAAGCTTCATAGACAAATCATTTCCAAAGGGGCGTGGCCAACAGACATGGCTCAAATGCATCTGGGCACAATTGGATTGACCTAAAAGCAATCAGAGCGAAGAAGATGACGATTGCAGAGCGACGGAGAAACATCTCAGACTCTGACAGCAATTCTCTGTTTGATTTCGAGGAAGTTGTTGCAATGGTTTCTGACAACTTTTGCCGTTGTGAAAGAAATGTGATAATAGCTGGTGTCCACTGCCACTCCATCAACATTTTTGCAAAATTTAGAAAACCTATAGACCCTTTTACAGCCCACGTGATCAAAGAGTTGCGCGCGCATTTTGGCAACGGAAGTGGTGTCGTTCCCTAGTGGTTTTAACGTGTGGGCAACTCCGAAAGTTTATCAAAACGGTTTCCCAGCATCAAAATGTCTGGCTGTTGCGTTTTCGGTTGCACTAATCGCTATTCCACCAATGGGCTTAAGTTTTATAGGATTCCGACAGAATCACGGCCGTTTCAGAAGAACCGGCGGTACCTGTGGCTGCAGGCGAATAATGCATTGATTGGAACGAGGACATAAAAATGCTCGCATAAAAAATTTCATTTGTATAACATTTACTGCACTTGAAACTTAATTATTTATAATAAACCTCCCAACATTGGCTGCCACTGGTGTGTATAATGTACCCCCCATCCCCAGATTATCATATCAATAATCACAATTTCATTTGTAATGATTTTATTAATAGTTTAATTGCAAAATAACCATCTGAGAAATGTATGCAAGCAACATAGTTGCTATTAAAGTACTATAGCATTACAAAATTAAACTTTAAACAGAAGTGTGTCGACACATACGAATCAATAACAACATAAAATGTCAGGAAAAGGATAAATGTATGTCTGTGTGAAGAATAAGAATAAATGTGGAAAATTGTATTGGACATTCTGTACATGCCCACAGACAACGTATTCATAAGCATCCAGTGATTTATATGCTTGTCTCGGGTGTACATGCTCGGTTTCTCAACTAAATACGTATATATCCGACCACTAAGTTATATCTGGCCATCTGCTAACATCTTCTATCCACTCCACTATAGTACACGGATCTGGTAGCCGAATACCATTTGATAAAGTCAACTTTTTAAAATAACTTTCTCGGTTTGTGTTGCTTAATCCGCTCACGTAGCTTGACATGCTGCTGATTCTCGCCACAGTTTGTTGCCAAAATGCGTGCGCATACGTTGCTACGTCATCATTGTATACAAACAGTAAAAGGGTCTATTAGCATCTCAGACCGACTGAAACATTTTGGATTGATGGTCGAACAGAAAGCATTAAGCTCTGATCGAATTTTCCCCCGTTGTAAGGCATTTGTATTGCGATTAGAACGCGATTTGCAATATTTTGAAAATAAAATAATATTGATGAGTCTTTGAAAAATTGTGTTTCAAACTTTATTCACATTCAGTCAGATGTGTTAGAACAATTTCAGACTTGAGCATAGTTATGCTAGTTATTTATTTACAATTATTTACAATTTTTACATGACTACCAGCTAGTCTGAGGAAATAAGCAAAGAAAGGCCAGATAGAGAGCTACTGTGAAGGGTAAGCACATGATCACACTCCCCCATCCTCCTCATCGAAATAGCCAGTGTAATCCACATCTGGTAGCCGAGTGTTGTTCTTTGCTCTGGTTTTAACAAAAAGGAAAAGTTTAAATCGCTTAAAACAGACGTGATAGCTGATTCGAACAGTGATGTTCCACAGCGGCATCCATCTTAGTATACAAAAAGTAGTCATCATTACATTTCTGATTGGTTTATTAGAAATGGGTTTGAATTGCTACACTGTAAAAAAATGTTTTTTGTTTTTTGTTGATTTAACTTAAAAAAGTAAGTAGCCTGGTTGCCTTAAAATGTTGAGTTTATTGAAATAAAAAATTTGAGTCTATACAATGAAGGACATTTTTAATAAACTCAAAATATTATTGTATCTGAACCACATACAAAAATATGATAAATCATGAAAATAGAAGCATTTGGCATGTTTCACTGCTTCATCAGAAATAAAACACACAATTACCCAATATGCTTACAAAATCTTTTAATAATATTTGAATAAAGGTTGTCGAATCTCAAAAAATGATCATTGTATTACCTCAATTTTAATTTCAATGAACTCAAAATTTTAAGGCAACCGGGTAACTTTTTTTCAAAATATTTTTTTCCAGTGTACTTGCAGAGCAAGTATAAATTTGCAGTCAGTTGTCAGGGTTTTCCCAAGCTATAAAAAATAGCTAAAATACTAAATAAATATGAATGACATAAACTGTTCCATTCCCTTGTTCCATTAGGATTTATACAAAATGTTCTATTAAGCTCTAGTTTCTTTTATTCATTTAAAATTCTTAATTAAAGGATTATTCAATTCAATTAGATGGAATTTCATTGAAAGTTGCAAATCTTAAAAACGGGCTTAAAGGGATAGTTTACCCAAAAATCACTCACCCTTATGTTACTCCAAACTTGTATGAGTTTCTTTTTTTCAGCTGGACACAACATAAGATATTTTGAAGAATGTTGGTAACCACAAAGTTGACAGTAGTCACTGACTTTTTAGTAAAAACAAAAAAAACAAAACAAAGCCAATGGCTAGAATTAACTGTCTGGTTACTAACATTCTCGAAAAAAAATAGCTTTGTTTGTGTTCAGCCCGAAGAAAGAACTCATAAAAATAAATTTTTGGGTGAACTGTCTCTTAAAAAACAAACAAAATAAAAAACATTTTTTTGTGCGTGTGCCTACATTTTTGTAAAAACACACTTTTACATTTGCAGTTTCCAGCTGTTATAATGAACACCAGCCAGAGCTTTACATTGCCTTTTTTTTAACTCGGCATACAACCACTGGATAGTGGTTTGGTGGTGAGCACAAAATCTGTGTCTGTGAGTAAAATTATGCATGATACACGCAACCCACGGGAAAATTCAAGCCCTAACAATATTCTTCCACATAGTTTATTACTTCAAATGTCTTTTTAAAAGACTACAATTGAAAAATGTATATTATATAAAATTCAACCTCCACCCACATTTGGCAGGTTGGCGGGTGTTATGCTCAAAGTATGCATCGTTTTTGTTTATCCGCACAGTCATAGCCTTTGCGAAGTATTCTTCTTTTGACTCGTAAGTACACAGGCATTCGACACATGCACAGTTAGTCATGTAAATACTGCTAAAAAGGCAATGCGCATATGCGACCTGCGCGTACAAAATACTGAAAGCATGCTGAGTAAGGCTGAGCAATTGTATCGATTCTGCGATATAAATCAATATTTTCCCCCAAGAAAGTATCGATAAAAAATAAATTTAAAAAAAGTATCGATACATAGGTTCTATTCAAATCCGCTGTGTTTACCCCATAAGGTTAAAAATCATGATTTATTCCAAACTTACTTCATATCACTTTATACTTAATAAGTCGAGTGTTTTACATAACCTTCTGTGATCTCATGTGACTTTGGGTCAAAAAATCGGACAGAAAATACACAATAATAAAAGCTATGTCTAATAGTAGGGATGCTCATATTGACCGTTTAACCATTAAGCGATAGTAAGAATTTTGACCAATTAACACTATCAGTTAAACAGTTAAAAGGGTTTTTTATTTATTTTTTATTTTACTCACGGGGCAATATATATATATATTTATTTTACTCCGTGGTCATATTTGAATATTCCTGTGTCTGTATAATGTGTTGTAGGTTTGTGTTTATTGGTTGTTGTCTCCCCTCTTCCCCCTCTTCCCCCTCTCTACACTCCCACTTTTCTACAGCTTTACACGCCCATTTCTTGAGGCTTTAAAAAACAACTCTAAGGTGTGAACAACTAGGCTAAAATAGGGGTGTTTCATGACACTTTAATGCTTGGGTACGGGTCACGATAAAACGGATCAAAGACTTTTAGAAGCATGGTTTTTATCTCCCATTTGCTTTTGTTCACACTATTACTAAGGTTTATTGTAGGTGATAAGTTATTTCAAACGCATTAACATTGAAAACTGTATTTCAGAAGTGGTCGCTTTGGATAAAGCACCTGCTAAATGCATACATTTTATACATTTCGCCATAAACATGTTTTCCCAGTGAGATTTAAACCATTATATTTTGCAATTTAAAAAATAAAAAAGGTCCCTGCACTGGCCAATAGCTAATTATTTGCTTTATTTTAAACAACAAAACCTCAGTTTATTTGTGCTTGATGCCTATGGCTAGTTTTTATTGTCAGTCACTGCTTAAAGACATCAAACCCCAGTATAATGACATCCACTTATAAGTGCCACATGCTATAAATCCTCTTGCCTAAGCGGAGCCCATCTCCCCTGCTAAGCATGACATTTAAAGCATGATTGTACCCCAGAATTAATGAATATTTGATGAGATATATTTTCTGAAATTGTAGACTAAGGCAGTGGTATGCCATTCTCTCAAAATCCAATTGTTGTAAATGTGCTTATAATGAAACAGATCTGTGTCTCAGACTAAATGTAAATCACTGGGGCAGTAAATGCGATGAAAGCCTATACAGGCTGAGTAAATACTAGTTTTTTATAGCGATTGTGGATATTTACACATCAAGCCATACATAAGCCATTCAATCTCTTGCGCATCAATGGATTTATGTCTAAATCTTTGTTATTGCTGGCAGAGTGCAGCAATGGTTTTGGCAGGTTTAGCGATTGAAGTTAAGTGCTTTTTCCCCTTACTTCTTTCCTCTAAGACCTGAGTTCATTTGTACTATACCTTTCACTCTCATGGTTCTCCACACACTGGTATCTCTGCAGCTGGAAACATATCCGATGTGACATCTCCTCCTGTTGCTCATGCATTTTTTATGGGCCCTCCTCTCCCACCCAGTCCTCTTGGTGGAAACCCTACGCTCTGTAGCGTGCCACATTCTATAGCACATTTCACTGTCGCTGTCAACTTCATGCTTAAACTGCTTTACTTGTAAATACTGACACGGTGATATCTGGGAGGGCTGTGTTTGGACCCCTGCTGAATCATCATAGGTTTGTGCTTGCTCATGCTATGCATATCGGCTCATGTTATGATGCACGGTATCGATGGGTGCATCGATTTCACCGAGCAGAAGTGCGTATTCTTCTGAGAAATCGAGAACGGCTTGGGAGCCCTGACCCTGAAATAATGCTTCGCCGTTCGGATGTCAGCAGAATTGGGTGCTAAGAGAAGTTTCGACACTGAGCACCGTCTTGTCATCCTGAAAGCATATAGAGGTCCCTTTCTTGTGGTTGTTAATAGGACATTATTAAGTCTCTGTCCCCACACTGGTCCTTCCTGCTGTGAAGGGGATAGTGCTGGCAGAGGTGCTTTTCATTCTTCATTCTAACAGTTCGCCATTGCTCATTTCTCAAGCCTAGACCTCAGCCAGAATATCGATCTGGAAAACAGAAAAAGGTTTTTATGAAACGAGTTCCGTTCTGACTCTTTGATTCTGATTTTATGAAGAGAGAGTGTAAAGTCAGAAATTATCTTTTTGAATAACAGGCTATAATTGATGCCACTCACCTTGATTTTAAGGGGCATTTTATTTTAAGATGGCATTAAAGGGATATTTCACCCAAAAATGAAAGTTTTTCACCCCATGATTTACTAACCCTCAAGCCATCCTAGGTGTATATGACTTTGTTCTTTCAGACAAATACAATTAGAGTTATTTTTAAAATGTTCTGGACGTTAATTTAACGTTAATTTAACGTATTTAACGTTAATCTTGTCTTCTGTCTGGACCTCTGACGTGAACTCACGAAGCACCGCAGCACAAGCACGATAATATGACGTAGAGCTGGCGGAAGCGAGGAACTTTGTTTACAAGTATCTAAGCAGTTGAATTCTACATTGATTGTGCTTTAGGTCTTGTCATAGTGCTCAAAATGGTGCTTAAGTGTGCACGTAGAGCCAGTGTTCTGGATGCCCAAACGCTCGCTCTACGTCATATTCTTGCGCATGCGTCATGTTGCTTCATTAGTTCACGTCAGAGGCCCAGACGGAAGACAAGAATAAAGTTGTTTTGATATTTTTTTTTGGTGGAACTGACCTTTAAGGTATAATTAAATATATATTATATTTATTATATTTTATATTATATATTACATTACAATAAGGTTTCATTGTTAACATTAGTTTACTACTACTAAGAATAAACAATAATTATACATTATTTATATCAACATTTACTAATACATTTAAGATCAAAAGTTCTTTCTGTTACCATTAGTCCATGCCCTGTTAACTACTAACATTAAAGGTGGGGGTGAAACACTCAGTTTCAGTCAATCTCATGTCAATCTTGAGAACCTATAGAGCAGTATTGCATCCTTCATATCTCCGAAAAGTCTTTAGTTTTATTATATTTATAAAAGAAATATGGGCTGTTCAGAGTCTTTCCGGAAAAAAACGAGCGCCTGGAGGTGTATCGAGTGGGCGGAGCTAAAGAATGACAATCGCGAACAAAGCGGTGACGTCCTCAAGCGTGGAGAAACCCATGGCTATCTCAGCTAATACAGATATGATCCAGAATCAAATCTGAGGCTGAAATAAATTGAACAGGAGAAACAGCAACAGCAGGACGTCCGTCTCTGTGGTATGTACTGTATTTAGAGGCCTGTCAACATTTGTGTGTCTTTACTCGCAGTTTATGAGGACATGATTCGGTTTATGGACTATTGTATGCGACTAAACCTTAGCAGTAGCAAGCAAAACGGTTTTGCACGTCAGACTAGTGTAACGTTATACAGATAACAACAATGGCGTAACCGTTAGCGCATTTGAATGACGATGCACGCGATCGTGTCATTTACTGATGTTTACTCACGCGACGATAGCCAACAGCACAGACATTTGAAGCAGTTTTACTCACCGGCTGCTTCCAAAGCAGGACCTAACCTTTATCGCTCCGTCAAAAACACACTTTTTTGGTATGATTTATTGAAGTCCTGACAGCAGTGAACGGTGGAGATCCACTTTGCGACGTGATTGAAGCGATGTTGTGAAGCTTCCCGTCATTTCTGTGTTCAAATCGGTTCAAATGCAGCGCTGCCTTCCCGGAATGCTGTGCTGAAGCGTTGAAGTCGCTTGACGCGTGCGACATAAGTGTTCACGGACGACTGGATCTGCAGCTGAGCGAGTGTTTATGGGCGTGCATTTCCTCTCTCGCGCGCGCACCCTACCGGGAGAAGAGCCCGTACGGCCCATACAAGGACCTTACGCTCTAACGTCAAGCCGACCCATACTCGAAAAAAACTCTCCAAAACTTGTGAGAAACCGGAAGGAGTATTTTTGACACAGAAATACTCCATCAAACGTCCACCTTAACTTTTGAAACTTTGTCTATGTTTAGGATGGGAATCCAAGTCTTTAACAGTGTAAAAAGCTCAGTATGCATGAAACAGCATTTCACCCCCCCTTTAATGGTTCATAAATGTTGTTTGTTTGTTTAACTAATATTAACCAATGAGACCTTATTTTAAAATGTTACTATATTATATTATATTTTACATAATATAATAAAAATATCGAAAACTATACTGTTCAAAAGTTTAGGATCTGTAAGATTTTTTAAATATTTTAGAAAGAAGTCTCCCATGCTCACCAAGCCTGCTTTTATTTGATTCAGTAATTTTGTTGTTATTATTGCAATTAAAAATGAAACATTTCTATTTTAATATGTTTAAAGATGTAATTTATTCCTGTGATGGCAAAGCAAAATTTTCAGCATCATTACTCCAGTCAGTGTCACATGATTCTGATATACTGATTTGGTGCTCATGAAACATTTATTATCATCAATGTTGCTGCTTAATATTTTAATAGAAACTATTTTTTTTTAAAGTATTAATTTAATTTCATTAAATAAAATATACCTTTCAAATGGTAGTAGATGATATAATGACATTTTGATTAGTTAATTAAAAAACAAAACAAAAAAAACTATATGCATAACAACCTAGACACATGAATTAATAATGATTTTTAGATCAACATGTGCATTACATAATACTTTGTCTTTTTGTTATTTAAAAAAAATTAATTAATTCCTGCTTCTGATTGTGAATGCAAACTAAGCGTCACAGTGTGATGATACGCATTTATCACCGTGGTAAAAGTTCATATTTCTTCTCCTCTATAAGCATAATTTCTGCCTACTTAACATCCTTGCACCTTTCCAAAGCCCTTCCGGTGTATCCTGTGGCTCTGCCAGTTCTGCAGTGGAGCATGCAGCGTTATTCTGCTAGGTTAAGTGCGGCACAATCTAATTACTCTAATGTCGGATGCGGTCTTAAATCACACTTATTGGGTAAGTGCGCCCGTTTGTCTGTCCTTCAGAAGGGAAGCCGCTCTGCGTTGCTCTCGGACTAATTATTCCAACTGGATATGAGCAATTGCACTTATTGGCTAGGGCATGGCACTGGCTGCCTGTGCTCCCATTCGTTGCCGGTGAAGTCTGTGTGCGATTGGGTCCTGGGAGGGAGTGGGAGGGGCGTTCTCTCTTTCCTCTCTGTGCTGGAGCGTATGTGTGGATGTGAGCACTCTTTTCTCTCCTATTATTTCAGTGGATGCAGGTACTGGTGTCTGCCTCTATGCCTCTGTGCCAGAGGGATAAAGAGAGAAAGACAGAGGACTAGTGCTTCATATCCCCCCTCTGGCCTCCCCGTCTCCCTGCTCCCTGTCACTCCATCCTTCCTTCCTCCCTCCCGGACCACCCGTCAGCGGCTGGATCAACCCGCCCGGACCCTCCTCCCACAACCCCTTTGACTATCCTCACTTCACCGTCCCATCTTGTGAACTGTGTACAGGTAAGCCAGCACCTAAATGTGACTTTGTTGTGCTTTTTTTCTGCTTCTGTACACTCTTTCCTCTTTGCATGTTATTTCGTCTCTGTTTCTCACACACACACTTCTCACACACCCTCCCTTACTCTCTTTAGCTTTCAAGTTTCCCCTCCGGCAGTTCCTCTCAGAGGGAAGCGTGCAAAGAGAGATGAGGGATTAGAATCTGTGAGGTCACTCTTTTCGAGCCCAAACTCAGTTCACACACTCAGTGCTTACCGCTTCTTCTATCTAAGACTTTATCTGAAGCAATGTAATGCCCACCGGCTATGCTGGAAAACTGATGCTCCGTGCCACAATCCGAGTGTGTACTTTAGCTTCACGCGCTTCCTCTGTGTTGTCCTTGACCCCTGCAGCAGTTTATTTTCTGCGTGTCAGAATTCTTTAATGCTGAAGTGTTTCAAGTACAACTTGCAGATGGTTTTGCGGCTCTAGGATTATCAATGTCATGATGTAACTACTGGACTGATGCAAACAAGGTATTCAAACATTTAATATGGTCTGTAAGGCCAAAAAACATCCTTCATGCATTACACGAATGCTCGGTCTTGTTGTTTTAAGTTTTCGTAGTTTGATTTCACACAAAAAAAAGTCAAAACATTGAACTTTCCACATTTATCTGTCCATAATTTGCTCAGCCAATGACATTAGTTTGGTGTGGGAGGATATGTTTAATAGGGGTGTTTGTGTATGCTTTAAACTAAATTTGTTGACATTAGTGCCATGGAAATTACACATTACACCCATCTATATTTGCATAAATATGGCAGTAATAAAAGTCAGTACCCAAAAGGGGTATACCTTCAAAACATCTTTTTTTTTTTTGTTAAGATCTAGTAGGTTCTTTTTGTTTAGCTATTAAAGGGATAATTCACCCCAAAATGAATTTTCTGTCGTCATTTACTCACCCTCATGTTGTTTCAAACCTGTATGTTTTTTTTTTCCCTGTGGAGCAGGAAAGATATTTTGAGAGATTTTCTTCTTTTTTTTTAAACAATAGAAAGACTTTGGTTACCAGCGGTTTTCATATCTTCTTTTGTGCTGTACAGAAGAAAGTCATAGTTTGATTTTATTCTTGGGTGAACTCTTCTTTTAAACTCGATTTTTAATTGCTATAAGAATAGAGAGAAGACAAAAAGCTTGTTAACACGATTCTATAAAAAAAACTATTGCTCTGTCATGACAGTGGATGACCTTTCAGGAGAAAACTGACCGTAGAAGTTTGGACTTGCAATCCTGGATGCACCGATGTGTGAAATCGGCTAGCTGGAAGCATTAGCGGTAATATACTTGCTTAGAGTATGTTCCAGGTCTAAATCTACAGAGCACAGCAGACAAAAACTGCTTAGATCTTCATTCAGTTCTGTGCTATAATGTGAATGGGTGCTGTGTGAGATTGAAGTGGTGCAAACATCAATACCGGCCAATGGTTTGACAGATCTTGAACTTGTCTTCAGCACTTTAACAGTTGGCCAATACAGTAAAGAAATTTCCAATCAACTTAATTAACAGGACAGTTCCAGTGTTTGCTCTGTTTACAAGCACATCATACCTGTATGTATTCTCTTTATTAGGCACTTTTGAAATGTAGAGCGTTTATTATTATCTGGGGTTATTGGAAGCGACGAGTAAATTCGCAGAAGAACAGGTGTCTTAATTAACACCATTATTCCTTTGCCGCCTTGTTGGCCTGTTTCCAAACGTGGAATAAAGAACGAAGGATTGTTAAACAAAAAAAATGGATCTTCAATTAGAAGAGACGTGTTAGGAACATACTGTAGAAGGCTTGGAAAATTTTGCAGAGCATTGGTTTGTCAAGTCAAATGGCCTCTTGTGTCAGTCCTTGTAAAGTGGATCACATCAAATTTCATCAGAAAATGCAGAAGCATATCTAATGCTAATCGAGAAATAAATTGAACTTCCCTCTTACAGATTATCACAACTTTTTGCATTTTAGAAAGGAAATGTCAATGGCATTGCCAATGACTTTTCAGCCTCCCCTCATGTTTACCCTAAAACAACTCAGCGGTTTCATATTGCTGATTTTCTATTATTTCTAAATCATTGCACAAATAGCAGTACCTCTTGAGAAGTGAGACGTGCCTTAATGCTTGACTTCTAAAGAACAGTGACTTTTAGATCTAGTAGGTTCTTAGATTTGGAGGTTGTTTTACAGCTTGAGTGTTTTGAAATGTTCCTGTCAGGCAATCCGGATTTGCATTTTAGCATGGTGCCTTTTTTAGCTGTTGGAAAAGCTTGCCAAAGCTTGGAAAGCTGTGCTTATCACATATAGTATGATTATAAATAAGGGCAGATTCTTAAGCTAGAGTAAATTGCAAATGTCATCGATGAGGACTTATGTCTCTTAAACCACTTTAGATTAGTTTCAGTTGCATATTTACCTCACTGTATATTTTCATCAGCATGAAACAGATGCATGAAGTTTTAGGAAAAGCTATTACTTGCCAGACAAGTTCAATTATATTCTCACTAACAAGACTTTTTTTTTTCCCGCTGACGCCCATGATCTCGAAGCAGCTGGTCTTTTTGTGCTTTGGCTGTTTTTTTTTTCTCCGGATCTCATGCTGTCCTGGCTTCCGAGTTGCTGTTTCGGCAGAGTTGCAGTATCAAAAGGCCTCTGCCATTCCCTGGGCTTCCTCTCCATTCCCTATGTGCCAGGAAACTATGGGAGCCTGGATGTCATTTCGGACTGAGATCCAAAATATGAATGTACATGTAAATCATTTCATATCCGACTTTACTTCAATGCTTTCGGCAAGTGGGATGTGGAAAGAAGCCAACTCGTCTTCAGCTTCAGCCAGAATACGGGCCACTTTTATTTACTGTATTACATTTCGCTATTACTGATACTCGGTGCTGACAGAGAATTAGTTTATTTCCCCCATCCTGATTGGTACGCAGGTCTCCTCAGCATGGCCGTATAGTAGGTTAAAAACGTCATGGCTATGTCATAACTCATAAGCGAATGCAAAGTGTTGTCGAGGGCTGAAATTGAATGCTGCACCTTTTCAAAGTTAAGGCCCGGAAAGAATTATGGCCTGTGAAATCCTGGGCCCTTTGTCTCTCCGCAAAGCCACTCTGCAGTGTAATTTAACCCGCCGATGGGCCGTGAGATCAATCAGGACCCAGAAAGATGGAGGGGGGTGGGAGTGAGTCGAACTGGCCCTGGACCACCCGCTGCCGTCGTTCTTAATGCTTGGCTGGACGGTGTGGCTATTTTTATTGTTTCCAGTGATGTAGTGGAGAAGATGTTCTGGAAAAGGTTAGGGAAACATTGCAGGCTTGTCTGAATTAGCAGATCCGTGGGTCATGTAAGCTACTGATGCGGCTGGATGTTTGATTAAGTCAGGTCATCCTGTTGTTAATCTGTCAGCAAACCAATTTAATCAGTCATGGAGTCCAAGCTATACACCCAATGCACATAGTTACCTTGTGCTGTTCTCTGTTTCTGTATGGCAGAGGAAGGAACTCCACTCTGAGACTTGGACTGGAGTTGTGCATGACACAAATGAATTGGTATGAGACTCAACTCAGACACTTGATTTGAGACTTAAATTGGAATTCCAATATAAAATCCAGGGCTCAAAAATAAGAATTTTCTTACTGATCCACCACAATGGAATGATCGTTTTTTCATTTGCTAGATTTTTTTTATTTATTTAAATGTATTGATTGAATTTAATGATTGATTAATTGATTGATTGATTCCATTGATGTAGTAGAGATGTTCTGGAAAAGGTTGGGGAAAATGTTTTTTCCCCCATATTAGATAGATAAAAAAAAAGAAAAAAAAGAGAAACGTATTTGTTTCCAGGGATGTTTAAAAGGGAAAGGGATATTGCTTTTCCCCCCTTATTTGATAGATTTTTAAAATATTTTTTAATAATATAATGATTACTAAATATATTATTATTATTAAAGTAGTAAAAAGAAAATGTATTTATTGTTGTTATTAAAATAATTAGATTTTTTTATTTTAGTGGGTCATCCTTATTGTTTATAAAACAATATTGTTATATTTAATCTATATAAAACTCTGTAAGGGACTTGGAAATGTGGACTCTTATTCAAAGACTTGACAATTGAACTGTACTTGAAATCTTTGAGCTTGAGGCCTTGACTCAATTGAACGACATAATGAAAATGGAATGTTCTTCGAAGTTTATTAAAGGGGGGGTGAAACACTCAGTTTCAGTCAATCTCATGTCAATCTTGAGTACCTATAGAGTAGTATTGCATCCTTCATATCTCCGAAAAGTCTTTAGTTTTATTATATTTATAAAAGAAATATAGGCTGTACCGAGTCTCTCTGTACTCAAATCTGAGGCAGAAATAAATTGAACAGGAGAAACAGCAACAGCAGGACGTCCGTCTCTGTGGTATGTACTGTATTTAGTGGCCTGTCAACATTTGTGTGGGTTTACTCGCAGTTTATGAGGACATGATTCGGTTTATGGACTATTGTATGCGGCGACTAGACCTTAGCAGTAGCAAGCAAAACAGTTTTGCACGTCAGACTAGTGTAACGTTATACAGAGAAAAACAATGGAGTCCGTTAGCGCATTTGAATGACGAAGCACGCGATCGTGTCATTTACTGATGTTTACTCACGCGACGATAGTCAACAGCATAGACATTTGAAGCAGTTTTACTCACCGGCTGCTTCCAAAGCAGGACCGAACCTTTATCGCTGGGACCACTCCGTCAAAAACACACTTCTTTGGTATGATTTTGTGAAGTCCTGTGACAGCAGTGCCACTTTGCGACGCGACTGAAGCGATGTTGTGAAGCTTCCCGTCATTTCTGCGTTCAAATCGGTTCAAATGCAGCGCTGCCTTCCCGGAATGCTGTGCTGAAGCGTTGAAGTCGCTCGACGTCAACCATAGGAATAAAGTGGAGCGCGGCACGGACTATAACCGACCTAAGTGTTCACGGACGAGTGGATCTGCACCTGAGAGAGTGTTTACGGGCATGCATTTCCTCTCTCGCTCTAGTCACGCTCGCGCGCGCACCCTACCGGGAGAAGAGCCTGTACGGCCCATACAAGGACCTTCCGCTCTATCGACGTCAAGTCGAGCCATACTCGAAAAAAACTCTCCGAAACTTGTGAGAAACCGGCAGGAGTATTTTTGACACAGAAATACTCTATCAAACGTCCAACATTAGTTTTTGAAACTTTGTCTATGTTTAGGATGGGAATCCAAGGTCTTTAACAGTGTAAAAAGCTCAGTGTGCATGAAACAGCATTTCACCCCCCCTTTAAACAAACCTGATTTTACCACAGGGATTGTTGACTCATCTTAAAGGGTTAGTTCACCCAAAAATGAAATTTCTTTCATTAAAGGGTCATGAAACCCCCCTGCTGCAGCAGTGTTTTTTCACACCTTCGATTTGAAAAAGCTTGTTAAAAGGGGAGTGGTCGACTGTGAAAAGGTGGGATGGTATTGTGTGGAAAGAGGGAATGGTTTGCATAAATAGGGGAGTGTCTGTCAGTATAGGTGCATTAAGATTAGAGATATAGCAGCAGCAGACAGCGGTTCTGAGACATGTTCTTGGTTCACGTTGGCATTGTTTACCACAGTGAGATTAAATGAGCGATGAGTACAGCGAATGAGAGAGCTATGGCGTGCAGCAGAGGTCGCAAATCATTCAGCTCTTCAAAGTTCAAACCAGCATAATTCAGTGAGAAATGAAAATAAATGTTATTCTGCATGACGAAATATTTTGCAAACGTGATAAAACTATATTTGTCCAAATATGCACGCTGTTTGGCAAGATGAACAACGCGCCGACGTGATAAGAGAACGTGAACCACCCAACATGCGATGTGATAGTGTGTAATTCTAGATCGGGGTAAAAGCGAAGGGGTTTGATGCTTCATAGTCTCGACCGCGCATCTGAAGCAGAGCGACGCGCGCTGGGTTGCCGTGACGATCCGCGCGGTCACTCGGCAGCTAAATCTATATTTGTCCAAATATGCAGCACACTGTTTCACTAAGAGCCCGAACACATGCGGTTAGTGCATGGCTGTGATGACAAATAAAACGGAGAGGACGTGGCTTTTGTTCATTAGCCTACAGATTACAGATTGGTTATTTTGCACTCCTGACATAGATAGTCAACGCTTGGAGGTTCGGCGTGCGATTCCTCAGGTGAATTTTACTTTACCGAGCCTTTGTAGCAAAGGCTTCCACAGACGGCGCCGGCTACAGCTCACTCAGCGCCCTTTACGTTACTTCGTATCAGCACAACGCCTAGCTTTCCTCCGTGACTTTTCCGCACGCTGCTTCCAAAACTTCCCCACCATATCTCTACAATAATGATGTAAGACGAGCCTGACAGAAGTGACTGTCTCATGCATATTAACTAAATTATCTTGTATGCATACTACAGCGCAGGGATTGGACTGAATGAGCTTTATGTCATGAATATATATCGAGAATCGCTCGGAGCGGTCGACGTCAGCATGTGCCCAGCAGCCCATACTTGGGCCGAAAAGGCCGTGCCGACGTCAGCATTTGTGACGTTGCTCCAACTAAGCTTTTCAAACCGGAAGACAGAAATCGCTCTGAAAAATGCAAAAATAACTATTTTCACATATGAATACCATTAATGAGTACCCTTAGTGTTTTCAGTGATGTGCAGCCTATACATATCTGTTTACATCTCAAAAAAAGTGTTTTGGGGTTTCATGACCCTTTAATGACTCACCCTAATGTCGTTCCACACCCGTACACACAGAAAAATAGGGTGTCAAAATTGTACCTTTAGGGGTACAACAGCTTGTCGCTGGGGCAGTACATCTTTGTACCTTTTTTACTCCTAAAAGGTGCATATTAGTACCTTTGAGTACAAATGCGTACCTTAAGGTACTACTATGAACCTTTTTGTGGTAGAAATGGTACAAAGTTGTCCTTTTAAGGGTACTGCCCCAGTGACAAGCTGTTGTACCCCTAAAGGTACAATTTTGACACCCTATTTTTCTGTGTGTAAGACCTCTGTTCATCCTCGGAACACAGTTTAATATATTTTAGATTTAGTCCGAGGCCTTTCTGTCCTTTGAATGCAAGCGTATGCCCACTTGCTGTCCACATCCAGAAGGTAATGAAAACATCATCAAAGTAGTCCATATGTGACATCAGTTGGTTAGTTAGACTCTTTTGAAGCGTTGACAATACATTTTGTATATGTATAAAAATATGACTTTATTCAGCAGTTTTCTCTTCCGCATTTGTTTTCAAACCTCAAATTAAGACTCAAACGGCCGCGAATCAGCAGATTGATTCGTGATTCATATCGCCAATGTCACGAGATTTCAGCAGTGTGCCCATTCGACAGATGATCGTAATCTTGAATCATGACCGTTTGATTCTTTATTTGAGGAACACGGAAGAGAAGACAATGCTCAATAAAGTTATTTATTTATTTTTTTGGACCAAAATGTATTGTCAACGCTTCAAAAGAGTCTAACTAACCAACTGATGTCACATATCGAATACTTTGATGATGTTTTCATTACCTTCTGGACGTGGACAGCAAGTGGGCATACGCTTACATTCAAAGGACAGAAAGGCCTCGGACTAAATCTAAAATATCTTAAACTGTGTTCTGAGGATGAACGGAGGTCTTACGGGTGTGGAACAACATTAGGGTGAGTCATTAATGAAAAAAAAAATCATTTTTGGGTGAACTAACCCTTTAAACGCCAAATTAGAGATGAGCAAAATATGCAAAATTGCTTGCCCTTCAAATAGGTTTATAAAACTAACCTCTAACAGAAAACTGATCACTTCACCTCAACGTATTGAGACTCACTGTAGTCTTTACATCAGGGACTTGAGAAAATGTCCGCCATATGGTGTCTGTGCATTGCAGGGAATATAATATGTCAGGATAAGTCTTAAAGAGACTTTGAGGCCTGTCTTATAGCTGTCTTGGCAGTATGGCTGGATCTCATCGTTTTTGTTTGATTAAAAGCGCACAGGAGTTTGTAGCACACGGTAGGTGCAAGAGCAGGGCTGACAGCTTAACCACTGATTATTCAAGCCTCTTAGGCTAAGCCATGGCACTCCAGTGATGAACGCCTTCTCCACTTCACATTCACGCTCCCTCGACTTTTTTTTACATTGCTTCTTACTCTCTCTCTCTCTTTCTCATTGAGCAGTGGGATCAGTAGCAGAGTGATTCATGCAGTGCTGAGGCTTTATTTAGACATAATCCGCCGAGTGTCACTATGGCACGAGGCTTTGGTCAGGTTCTCCTACCATGCTCCCGCCTGCCTTTGCACCCAACCCCCAACAATATTGGAGTGTGTCAGCGGGTCACATGGCGTGACGCGAGGAGACACCCAACCATGAATGATGCAGCATTTTCTCTGCGGCCTCGCCCCTCTTATCGGACGGGGAGTGATTGGCAGCGCTGTGAGGAGGAGAGAGAGGATGTCCGCTTCCTTGCAAATGCGTTCTAATAAAATCTAGAGCCTCTGGAGCTTTTAGTAAAAGCTCTGCCTCATGTTCAGTGTCTATGTATGACCTCCCACCTTCTCCCTGGCAAGGCCTCCGATCCAGAGTGTTGTGACTGCAGCGATGGCCAGATTGAACCCAGCGGGTCAGAGTGTGAGGGGAAAGGTGTGACCTGCTGCTTGAAAAGTCTTTTTTAGCCTCTGAAATGGACTCCTGAGTGACACTTACCATCTTAAACCTGTAAACATCAGCCGTGTTTTGACTGTGGGTTCACCTGGGGTCTTTTTTTTTTTTTTGACTTGTCGTTTGTTCAGGATAGCTCTTGGCTTGCCCTCTCTATAACAAATATGCTTGCCTGACACACTTTTCCTGAGCCGATGCCGTTCGCTCTTCCAAAGCATCTGTGCAGCTAAGTCAGCAGTAACGGTTCTGTGTTCTGGGGATGCACAGATTGAGGAAAGAGGCATGAGTTTCCTCTCAGCTCTGTGCAGTGTACTGTATGCAAACCTGAAAATCTCCATTCTGTGTCCTTATATTTGCCCTCAGAAATCCTTCTGATGGCAAATATAAGGGCACATAATGGAGATTATATGTAATATATATATATATATATATATATATATATATATATATATATATATATATATATATATATATATATATATATATATATATATTATATATTGCTATGACTCTGCTGGCAATATTGTGTGTACAATACATTTTGTCTGTTAAGTTTTCTCAGGTATTTGGAGTCTTTAATTTGAACATCAGTATGATTTGAGTCTGTTCAAAGTGCTTCAAACTACTGATTCACAGAGTCCTTGACGCATCACTCAAAAGTGTTCATGGACGTCATTGTGGGATATTTCATTATTAATGTTTAAGTCTTTAATAGGTCACAAATACAAAAATGCATAAAATAAATACTTTAAGGTAAAAATATTAAAAAATCTGAGGTGGCTATGGCACAGGGAAAAAGCTCACCAGCATAAGGCACAAATACTTTAGTTAAAATAATGATTTTAATAATGTCTTAGTTAATACTCGTTGTTCAAAATAATCACTAGCAAAGTTTGTACTCGTTTCTGTTTATTTTAATAAAATACATTTTTGTTCAGTAAATAAACTCAAATTTAAAATGTTAATATAACAATTACAGTGACTCATTGCTGCCACGTACATATTTTTTTCCACTCAATATGTTGTAATAGCGAGATATGTTGTTAAAAAAACATATTTTTTTCCCATTCAAACAACATAATACGGACATGTTGTGTAGTGATGTGTACAAAATATTTATTCACATTAGAGAATTTATAGACTAGGCTATATGCATTTGTCACACTTCCATGTTTGAAAAGCAGAAGCAAGCAGCAAAATATGCTCTTCCGCTGCCTGTATCAGTGGCAGTGCTCATAGCACGAAATTGTTGTAATTTATTGATGTAACCTACAGTTTATATACCCATCATCTAAATCAAAATTTCTCAAACTTTTTGGGGCCATCCAGCTCAT
The DNA here is from genome assembly GCF_024679245.1 of Pseudorasbora parva. NCBI lineage: Eukaryota > Metazoa > Chordata > Actinopteri > Cypriniformes > Gobionidae > Pseudorasbora > Pseudorasbora parva. The sequence goes on from NC_090176.1 coordinate 42,121,246, forward strand.
AATTAGTCAGTGGTGTAACTTTAACCTATAATGACGGACCCCAGTGCAGCCACACATATCTATCTGTAGCCCTACTGTAATTAAGACATATATTCAAGAAATGTATTAAAAACAGAAAGTTTTAGTTTTAGTAAACAGAAAGGCTATAGTTTCAGCCTTACTCAAAGGCAGCGGAAACAGGCCAGTCCGTTTGTTAAGTCAATCTATTCCTGACGTTCTTGGTTTGGTTCTTATTAAATATACAGGCAATTAATCGATGAAACATTGACCAAAATGAAATTACTAAATACAAAATGAAATTCACTTTAAAGAAAGACTTTCTACAAAACACAACTCAATGAAGTCAAAATCATATCTCCATGTCTCCAGACATAAGTGAATATGATTGTAAATCATAAATTCTCTAATGTGGATAAAGGCAAGTCCTTATTAGGAGAAAATCTATGTAGTTTTAACAAAAAAAAAAGTTGTTTTAATGACATAACGTCTAGTTTTTAAGAGAAAAGATGTCCATTAAAACAACATCTCATTATTAAAGGCACAATATGTAATGTTTCAGCATTAAAAATATAAAAGATCACTATATCTATGTTATATATTTTTTAAAGTTGTGTGTTTACATTATCCCGACAGTTCTAATTAACTTCTAAATCCAGAGAAATTAATATTTTAATTCGAAGACACGGACCGTGTCTTTATTTCCGTTATGTCGCCAGTCTTTCACGTCATATCCACGTTTGCGTCTTGCTTCCTGCGGAACTCGGCGGAACCATAGATATCTATGGGCGGAACCGCCAAACTCAAAGAGGAACACTGACAGACAGTATAAGGGGAACCCCCGTATAAAAAAAGTCTGTATGATAATGGATCATGACTACTCTTTGCCTGTACGTTTTGTCAGCTCAACAAAGCGCAAACGTAAGGGTGAAAAAAATGACCCGAGAAGATTTTGGGACAGTAGAAGAAGCAAGAGACGTGTAAACCTTGGAGAAGCCTTTGAAAGATGGCGAAATCTTCGTGACAAGCTCGGACTGCAGAGAGATGCTGATCTCGCTTGTGTTTTAATAAACAGGTCATTTAAGTAACCATTCAGCTAACATAATAATCATATAATCATAACATGCTGTATGTTTGCATATTGCATAGCGATCTTGACCACATTGAGACGCGTTTAGCTGAATACGTAATGTTATACATTTTGTATCGGCTTTTCAAACAGGCGGATTCTCTGTTTTTGGAGACTGAAAGAGCTATTTTTTTAAAAACTGATTCAAAAGTATTTCTATCCGTATATTTGGTGACACGATGATGTCATGTGTAAAACGCAGATGGACGAGCTATTATTGGTTTTATATGTAGCTGGAGAAAGTAACGTTAGCTTCATAAGGTAATATGCCACTATCTTTGTCAATTAATATAAGGTGACCTCACTTTTATCATATGTTAATACTAGCTACATATAATATTGATTTAATAATGATCTACTTATTCATATATCTCCGAGTTCCAAAATAAATGTTTATTAGAATGATTGATGAACGTGGGGAGCGACACAGCGCGTGTTCCAATGAACAACGTATTGCAGGTGCTGGTTCTCTCATTTACTGTTTTATGTTGGTAATGATAAACTAAATTGAAATGTATTTCCGTATTGAACAGTTGATATACAGAATGTTCGACAATCGCGGATGCCATGTCAATATATCTATAATTTGAGTAACTCAAATTATGATGCGCGGTTAATATGTCAACATAGCCTACCAACTTATAGGTATGTTGGCACAGCGACCGCCCGCTCAACATTCTGTCTCGCACATTATCTAACGTTACTGATAAGTTTGTTAAGTAACGGTAGCTTGCTGCTATTTCATTAGATTGACATTACATAAAGTGAAAAGCCGTAACTAAACTTAACAATAATAGAGATGTAATATAACAATCAATTACCTTGTCAGTGAACATGTTTTCTGCTGGAGATGCCAGATTCGCTGGTTGACAGTGGCAATAATGACAACAACTCCCATGAGCCCACGCACTTTCCCGACGTCACCAAAGTACGTCAGTTGTTATTATTTTGAATGAGTGACCCCTAGTGGCCAAAAGTTGCATACTGCACGTTTAAGAGAAAAGATGTCGCTAAAACGACATATCTCGTTATTACAAGAAAAGGATTACGACATATTTGAGTGAAAAAAATTATGTATGGGGCAGCAATGCGTCACCGTAAAAAATATATTTAAAAAATAAACAAAATATTTTAAAATGTAAATATTCTAAAAACATTGAGATTCCATATAATTTAAAATAGATTTATTGTAAAAAATATATATATATATATATCTAAATATATATATATATATATATATATATATATATATATATATATATATATATATATATATATATATATATATATATATATATATATATATATATATATATATATATATATATATATATATATATATATATATAATATTTTTTTTTTTAATATGATTTTTCCCATCTGAATTTGTCATGACAACAAATGGAAAAGTCAGCCAGCTGTCTTCTCATGCTAAATATTGTGCCTTTCGCCCTAACAGCAGGGGCGCATTTTACCCCAAATACCATACTACATATTCTTCCATTAATGAAAAACTGTTGCTTTAATTACCTTAAACAAAACAGAAAATCATCTCAACTTATGTTGATTAACTTTAGTGATTCTCATTTGCTACTTAAATCTACATAAAATATTATAATAATACTAAAAAATCTAATATTAGATTAATTTGTACTGTTGTGCCATAATATTGTGGGATATAATAACCAATTTCTATGTTAATATATTTTAAAATGCAATTTATTCCATGTGATGGCAAAGCAAAAATTTTAGCAGTCATGCAGTCTTTAGTGTCCTTCAGAAATAATTTTAATATGGTTATTAAGTAAGGTTCACACTTGTCATGTTTGGTTCGATTAAAACGAACCCTGGTACGAATACATTTTTTTACTGTCCTTTTTGATCGGTTTAATGCATCCATAATATAGAAACGTGTGTGTGTGTGTGTGTTAGTGTTAATAGAACTATACAAATATTAATATCAGTATAGAGAAATTATGTGTTGGGCCAAATATTGAGCTTATGGTTTCTGAAACGGTTAAACAAAGTACCTTGGACTAGCAAGTATTAACAAGATGCTTATTAAGCAGGCATTTCTTTGACTAGGCTTTTACTTGTGAAGAAAGGCTTAGTCAGTATACCATTACATACTGCTTTGTCATTCTTAAGATCAGTGTATAGATAATATTGATTATTTATGCTATGCTCTACATAACTATAAAAGACAATGATGATCTGAAAGTGGAATATAATAGCAAGAGGAAGACTTAACAAATGGAGAATTTGGAGTAGGGCAATATGATACTGTTGACACATTAAACCTACAGTATTATCTGCAATGCATGCATTTTCTGTGTGATGACAGCTGGAAACATTTACCCAAACCAGATAAGCTGGATTTCATCTACGGTTGAAGATATTAACTCAGTGTGCCAATGCATAAGTAATTTAAGTGTAGTGCAATTAACGGGATCTGTTTGATTTCTGACATTTTTTTCAGCAGCACATCACAAGTTGAGACTCAATCTGCTTCTTGCAGGAAAATCTCAACCGCAGATTAGTTAGTGCCCTATGATTTCTCCCACGAGGTTGAGGGATTTGATCTATCGGCTAATTCCACTCGATGAGAAGTGTCTGTGACATCACAACACTATCCCTCACTTCAATAAAACCTCAGCAGTAAAGGTAAAGCACATGATATCGCTATCTGCTCTTCTCTCAAGGGGGGAGGTACAGAGCTCTGGAGATATTCAAATGTGTGACGTGCCTTTGAATTTCTGCAGGAGCCTTTTTGCAGGATTAAGACTTAAAAGCCTTTAAAGGAGAACCCCTCCAATCATAAAGGTGTGAAAGTGTCAAGCGTTTTGCCAAACATTTCTGCAAGTCTTGGATCCTGTCTATTTTAAAAGCTAATTCGCAGTATTTTGCATTGCTCTGTGTTGCCGAACACATACAGTATGTACATACTTCACATATCTCAGAGGTTTGGGTAGAGATTTTAAAAAATATATTTTTAAAAGTTAAAATAAAGTCTCTCGTGCTCGCCATTTATCTGATCAAAACACAGTAAAAACTGTGATATTGTAAAATATTGTTACAATTTAAGACTTTCTGTTTTAACAAATTATAATACATTGTAATAGACCAGATTCTTTGATCAATACAAAGACTAAAACTTAAGTTATTATCCATTGATAGCTTGCTGAAGAGCCTCTTTTCAAATCTCATTCATGTTAGTGCATATTCGAATAATGAGTGTCAAGACATTTTGCTATGATTTAAGTCATTGGTTCTTGTGTATTTCTTACAAAATTAAGGTAACACTTAAATCACACATTGGATCTCAATTAATGAAATATTACATTTGAACATCTTTATATGAATTATTTAATGTCTTAAGAACAAAATTATGAAAACAGTCAATAGAAACCTAAGTCATCAACACACTGTGGGCTGAATTCAAAATCATAACAAAAATCTATGTAAAAAGCTAAAGTTACTGGCTGATCCAACTTGCATTAAGTTCATCGCTCGAGTTTATATTGGAAGTCTGTATTGCCCCCACATGCCTGTATGCTCCTGATGGCTGTTGGTGTCTTGAGGGATCTCCTCCCAGACCTGGATCAGGACATCAGTGAGCTCCTGGACAGTCTGTGGTGCTACTTGGTGGCTACAGATGCTCCGATACATAATGTCTCAGAGGTTCTCAATTGGATTAAGGTCTGGGGAATGTGAGGGCCAGTCAGTGGCATCAAGTGTGGCATCCCAGTACCTAACAGCAGTAAGGGAACCATTGGCAAGCATGTGGTGGTCTGTGCGACCATCCAAGGATATTCCTCCCCAGACCATTACTGATCCACCGTCAAACCGGTCATGCTGGATGATGTTGCATGCAGCATAACATTCCCCATGGCATCTCCAGACTCTTTCAGGTCTGTCACAGGCTCGGTGTGAATCTGCTCTCATCCGTGAAGAGAAAGGGGTGCCCATGGCGGCCATTCTGGTGTTCTCTGGCAAATGCCAATCGAGCTGCACGTTGCTGAGCTGTGAGCACAGGTCCCACTAGAGGATGTCGGGCCCTCATGCCACCCTCATGAAGTCTGTTTCTGATAGCTTGGTCAGAAACATGCACACCGGTAGCCTACTGGAGGTTATTTTGCAGGGGGCTCCTCCAGTTCCTCCTTGCACAACGGAACAGATACTGGTCCTGCTGCTGGGTTGTTGCCCTTCTACGTCCCTGTCTAGCTCTCCTTGTGTAATGGCCTGTCTCCCAGTATCTCCTCCATGCTTTTGAAACTATACTGGAAGACACCTTTCTTAAGCAGCATGTATGGATGTGCCATCCTAAAGGGAAAATATGACAAATTAAGATATTTTTGATGAAATCTGAGACATCTCTGACCCCTCCTTAGACAGCAATTTAATTACCATTTTCAAGGCCCAGACCATAATGTTATGAAGCAACGAGAATATTTTTTCTACACAAAAAAACAAAGAAAAATAACAACTTTATTCAACAATTTCTTCATGTCTGTCAGTCTCCTACACATTTGACATAGTAAATACAGTCCAGCGCTAATGAGTTATGCCAGCACGCCAGCTTACCATTGGCCGATATTGTTCACGTGAGCACCACGACGCATACATCGAAAGATGCAAATGCAAAAAAATTATTCTCGTCCCTTCATAAAATTAAGGTTGAACCACTGGAGTCACATGGACTATTTCACTATGTTTTTACTACCTTTCTGGACCATTAAAGTGGTCATTAAATAGCCGTCTATAGGGTGGTCAGAGAGCTCTCGTATTTCATCACGAATATCTTAATTTATGTTCTGATAATGAAAAAAGGTCTTACGGGTTTGGTACGACATGAGGGTGAGTGATTAATGACAGAATTTTCATTTTTGGGTAAACTAACCCGTTAAGTGACTTGGTGTTAAACTGTTTATTCATTTTATTTGTTTCCTTTATTTTTTGAGCAGTGTATATAAATGCCATTATTAATTATATTTTATATATATTTTGCACAACCAAACAAGCATATCACACATACATATTTATGTATGTGTGATAAGTTAAACCTATCATATAGCTTCAGGAGGCTTGCAGTATTGCATGTGATTCATTCAATAGTATAATAATAGTTTTATTGTTCTTGTATGGTGCTTTTTATGTCAGTTTTAGAGCTTAACAATACCCCATTCACTTTCATTTTATGGAAAGACACACTGTAAACAACATCCTGCCTAACATCAGCTTTTGTCGTTGAAAGAAGAAAAATAACAATTTAGGTTTTAAACACGACATGAGGTTGAGTAAATTATTTTTAAGATGTTAAAATATTTGTTTAAGAATTGAAGGGCAGTATTGCAGTGTTTTAAAAATGATCCCATATGGAGTTTAACAAAACAAGCATATCAGTTTGTGTTGCTGCAAAGTAGAGCTGCATGATTCTGGATTAATCGAGAATCACAATTGTCTTGTTTAACATAGAGACCATGATCCTGTCACAATAAAATACCTGCAATTTATTAAGTAATATTTAATTTGAATTCATTTTTTTCAGTTTGAATGATTGAATGATTCAATGAATCGTTCATAAAGACATCAAAACTGGATGATGTCCAGTTCAATCAATAATTGAGCGAATCAATAATTTTGAACGAATCTCATGAATTCATTTTTCAATGACAAATAAATGTAAGTCACTTGCAACTACATACTGGTGCAACAGTGTCACTAGCTGCGTTTCCATTACAGATTTGCTAAAATGTCCATTACAGTTTTGCGAAAATGTCCTTTTTCGAATTGCCTGAAAAACCACCTCATGAGAGCGTAAAAACTTTTTTGCGATATATGGGAGTTTTTGTGAAATTGCCGCGTTTCCATTGGGCGTATTTTCAATTCGCAATTTCAATTTGCGCAATTTGAAGGGTAATGGAAACGCGGCTACTGACACACTCTTTATTTGAAGTGACAAGTTACTTTCAAAAGGTGATTTACTCTATTTTGATTGTTACCAAAGACGTTCCTGTTTATATTTGAACTATAAACCCAGTACTTCTGTGACATGAATTATTGTAACACAATAAATATATTGTGGTTGAAAAGACTTTGTGAAGCTGTTTCATAAATTCTACATGAAAACTGCTCTCTCAGGGTCTGCGCCAACGCAGATCTGAATGTTCGCTGTGATCGTCAAATGTTTCATAGACATAGACGAATCCTAGTCATTTCAAAACAAGATCACGTGGGGATTTGAATCGAGATTGTGATCTTTAAATGATAAATCATGCAGATTAATCCTAGTCAAATGGAGTCAGACTGATTGAGATGGACATTTAAGTGTTTGAAATATTTGTAATTTAGCTGTCAATGATCAATAACTGTAATTATGACCACTATAATAAGAAATGTTTTGTGTTCACTTTAAAGGCTACTCTGTGTTTTATAGCAGTGTTTTATAGCATTCTACTGCATAGCTCTGGGCCGAAATACTTGGCTCTGCCCTTTCACAGATTGTGTGAGCGACTTCAGAAGAATCCCACCCATATGTTAAGAACACACACACTGTGAAGGGTATTATGGGACAACTGTCTCCCTCAGGCATAGACACCCAGGTGGAATAGGGGCTTCTGGGGAACTGACTCTTGTCTGAGGCTCAGCACAAACTGCAATATACAAAAGCTGCTCAGCACAAAAGAGGTCAAATAAAGGATATCTATGAAATGGCATTAGCTCTCAATTAATGCCAAGGGCATTTAAAGTATAATGACTCATCTGGGTAATATGCATGTGTCTGGATAGGCTGATACAGCTATTGAAAATTGGCATAGCAGCCTATTATCTTACTGCATGTAGAGCAGAGCTCATTGAGAGGGGTGAGGAAAGGCATCATTGTGTGGCTGAGGATGTTTGGGCCATTTTCACATTAAAATAATAATTTTAACTTTGTAACATTTATTATTATTATTATTATTATTATTATTATTATTATTATTTTGACTTTAGCACAATTAAATCCATTCAGTTATTGTATTTTAATATTTACACTACTGTTAAAAAGTTTTGATATTTTTTATGTTTTAGAAGGAAGTGTCTTATGCTCAACATGGCAATTAAAAAAAAAAATCAAAAATACAGAAAAAATAATAATGTTAATATAAAATGGTTTTCTATTTTTATATATTGTAAAATGTAATTTATTACTGTTATGTTAAAACTATTTTATTTGGGTTTGTTTTTCTGCAGCCATTACTTCACACTTCAGTGTCAGAAATCATTCTAACAATCTGATTTCGTGCTACTTGTTATACATTTTGGAACCTTTTTTATTTTTCGAAACTGTGATGCATTTTATTCAGGATTCTATGAATAGAAAGTTCACAAGAGCAGATTTTATATAAAACAATGTACAACTCTTTCTCACCATCCTTTTTGAATAAAAGATACTTCACCGCTTTTTCACATTAAACTGTTATTCCTTTAACTAAGATGAGTTGATACATACCTCTCTCGTCTGAGTGCGTGAACTTAATCTCTCTGACGCACGGTGACGATCTGATAGCATTTAGCTTAGCCCACTAAGCCCAGTTCATTCACTATGGTACCAAACAGAGATCCCCCATATTGACAGAAATGAGAGAGGTAGGGGGAGACGTGAGGGAGAATTTTTCAGCCAGGACTTTTTACTGCGCCGAGTTGAAGTACTCTCAGAAGTGCTATTCCGCCATACATTATAGTTCTCCTTTTTAATCCGCTTAGAAAAGCACCATGTTTTATGTCACCACACTTGATCGTTCAACTATTCGTGTAACTGTATTTAAATAGGGAAAACGTGGAGGCGTTTGATCTCTTCTAATTTGATCTCTGTTTGGTACCATAGTGAATGAACTGGGCTTAGTGGGCTAAGCTAAATGCTATCAGATCGTCACCGTGCGTCAGAGAGATTAAGTGCACACACTGAGACGAGAGAGGTATGTATCAACTCGTTTTAGTTAAGGGAATAAGATAGTTTAATGTGAAAAAGCAGTGAAGTATCCCTTTAAAACTGAACCCAGACATTTGAACGGTATATTAACAATGAAAAATTCTACAGTATAGTTTAATTGCAATAGGTAATGAAGCTTCTGCACAGTATTTTCACAGATTTAGCTAAAGTCTAGATAAAGTTTTCACTTTTTATTATAAGAGTTTATTAGAGGCAGTCTCAACATTGACACCTTAGTTTTGATGCCTTAAGGATTTGGTCATTTGTGACAATTTCATAATTAATTTAATGTTTCTATTTGTTGTGCTGCATGGGCAAAACAACAGCTAAAAGATCAAGCCTTTGGGAAATATACTGGCATGTGCCATTGTCAAATATTTAATCATTTATATTAATATATTATGTTTTTCAACAAGTGATGAGGTTGCTCTATATTCCTGACACACATTGTCTAATATACAACCCCAAATCAGAAAAAGTTGGGACAGTTTGGAAAACGCAAATAAAAAAAGAAAGTAGTGATTTCTAAATTTACTTTGACTTGTATTTCATTGCAGACAATATGAACACAAAATATTTCATTTTTTGTCTGGTCAACTTCATGTCATTTGTAAATATGCATCCTTTCCTGTCATTCAGACCTGCAACACATTTCAAAAAAAGTTGGGACAGGAGCAATTTAGGTCTAGTAATGAGGTAAAAGGGTTAAATAATGATGTGATTTGAAACAGGTGATGTGAACAGGTGATTGAAATTATGATTTGGTACAAAAGCAGCATCCAAGAAAGATCTAATCCTTTAGGAGCAAAGATGGGCCGAGGATCGCCAGTTTGCCAACAAATACGTGAGAAAATTATTGAAATGTTTAAAAACAATGTTCCTCAAAGAAAGATAGGAAGAGATTTGGATATTTCACATTCAACAGTGCGTAACATAATTACAAGATTCAAGGAATCTGGAGGAATTTCAGTGCGTAAAGGACAAAGTGCGTAAAGCCTAAACTGAACAACCGTGATCTCCGATCCCTCAGGCGGCACTGCATCAAGAATCGTCATTCATCTATAAGCGATATCACCACATGGGCTCAGGACTACTTTGGGCACAATACGTAGTACCACAATACGTAGTTACATCCACAAATGCCAGTTAAAACTGTACTGTGCCAAAAGGAAGCCTTATGTTAACAGTGTCCAGAAGCGCCGTTGACTTCTCTGGGCTCAGAGGCATCTGGGATGGACCATCACACAGTGGAAATGTGTACTGTGGTCAGATGAATCAGTATTCCAGGTATTTTTTGGGAGGAATGGACGCCGTGTGCTCCGGACCAAAGAAGAAAAGACATCCAGACTGTTACCAGCAACAAGTCCAAAAGCCAGGGTCTGTCATGGTATGGGGTTGTGTCAGTGCCCTTGGCAAAGGTAACTTGCACTTCTGTGAAGGCACCATTAATGCTGAAAAGTACATAGAGATTTTGGAGCATAATATGCTGCCTTCAAGAAGATTTATTTTCCAGTGACGTCCATGCATATTTCAACAAGACAATGCAAAACCACATTCTGCACACATTACAAAGTCCTGGCTGCGGAGGAAGAGGGTACGGGTACTTGACTGGCCTGCCTGCAGTCCCGACCTGTCTCCAATAGAGAATGTGTGGCGCATTTTGAAGCGCAAAATGCGACAACGAAGACCCCGTACTGTTGCCCACCTTAAGACTTGTTTGCAGGAAGAATGGGACAAAATTACACCTGAAACACTTCATCACTTGGTGTCTTCAGTCCCTAAATGTCTTTTTAAGTGTTGTGAAAAGGAATGGTAACATTACAAAGTGGTAAATGCCTTACTGTCCCAACTTTTTTTGAAATGTGTTGCAGGTCTGAATGACAGGAAAGAATGCATATTTACAAATGACATGAAGTTGACCAGAAAAAACATGAAATATTTTGTGTTCATATTGTCTGCAATGAAATACAAGTCAAAGTAATTTTAGAAATCACTTCTTTTTTATTTTATTAGCACATTCCATACTGTCCCAACTTTTTCTGATTTGGGGTTGTAATAAAACTTATAATGCTTGTAGTAAATAGCTGTTAAAGAGATTAGATATGCACATAGATTTTAATGTTTCAAGTTGCAAATTGTAATAACTATATTATTGCCCTGCTCTAATCAAATAAATGTAACAAGGCATAAATATATTAATTTATATTGTAAACATTAATATTATGATTTTCTGTAAAGCTGATCTGAAACAATGTGTACTATGAAAAGCGCTATAAAAATGGACTTGACTTGATATTCATTTAAAATATACACAATATTTTTTAAGGCTTAAAGTAAAAAATCACGACTAACCAGAGATTGTAATAGTGAATAAATAAATAAATATATATTTATATACATATATATATATATTTGTCATTTACACATATACAAAGAGTCTCTTGTTTCCTAAATCAAACAGAACTAATACCTAGAAAGTCATCTGTGTGAACAGTAGGGATATTGTATTCTAGATTTGTGACTCAAGGCATGATTATGCAATAATGTCTGCATTTTCAACAGGTTTTTATTGCAGAGAATGAAAAGAGGTGGCAAAGTCAAACAAGCTGGTGTAGATGAAATGCTTTTAAAGGTTCCTCTAAGCTCCTTTGCTGGGTGTTTTTGTATAAGTGACAGCTTCTCACAGCCCTGTCAGACTGTTTCTGCACATAAGCAGTTCTCCTAACATTATGCTTACTGCTTCTTGACTTGTTTTGTTCCTGTGTAATCCCTCCGCACTTGGTCGGCTCCATTCGCTGTGCTCAGGCTGCTGAAACTGCAGCTCGCTTTTAAACCTCGCTCAACTTTTCAAACTGACTTTCAAAGCATCTTGTCATGAGAAAGCAAACCACCATCTCTCACACCGCCACGCCGGCATTATTTTCATTGCCAGCCAAAAAAACGCTTTCATCAGTGTTTTCTTTATTATAGGGTGGCATGCAGTTAGTGATGATTTTAATATTTCTTGGAGAATTTACACCAGATCTATAGTCCTGGTATCACAAATGTGATTGTTCAACAAGACAATCTTATTTACCATTCATTGTTCTTCTCAGTTCTTTTCTTTGTGACTTTTACCTTCTCTTCTTTTACTTTTTAGTTTAAATCAGGTATATTATCTGGGAAGCAGGCTATTATTCCTGACCCTGACGAGAGGGGTCCACTAAGGTCCTATATACACTCTTAAAAAATGCTGGGTTGTTTCAACCCATGCTTGGGTCAAATATGGACAAACCCAAACATTGGTTTAAATGTTTAAAGGGGTCATGAATTGAGAAATAAACTTTTTATTCAGCCTTTGAAATATAAAAGAGTGAGTTACCCTTTGTGATTTAATTTCACAAAGGGCAAGTGAAATTAAATCACTAGTTAATACCACTAACAAGGCTCAAAATAGCCTCACACTAACACGGTGGTATAATGAAGGTCCCTACATGCAAACCAAAGCATTGAGAACATTGTAAGTGTACAAACAGTTTAATAAGAAGAAACTTTATAAACACAGTACATTACGCAGTTACGGACAGGCGCCATCTTGGAAAACAGTCTCAAGTCAAACCACACTGTACTTTTTGTTGTTGTTGTTGGTTTAACTTAAAAAAGTAAGTAACCTGGTTGCCTTAAAATTTGGAGTTTATTGAAATAAGAGGTTTGAGTTGATACAATGAAGGAAATTTGTTTAATAAATAGAAACTCAAAATATTATTGTATGTGAACCACAAAAAATGTGATAAATCATGAAAATAGCATTATTTGACGTTTCACTGCATCATCAGAAATAAAACACACAATTATCCAATATGCTTACAAAACCGTTTAATAATATTTTAATAAAGGTTGTCGAATCTCAAAAAAATGTCATTGTAATAACTCAAAATTTTAATTTCAATAAACTCAAAATGTTAAGGCAACCAGGCCTTAACTTTTTTTCTAAATATTTTTTACAGTGCACGAACGCTGTGCTAAGTGATGAACTTACAAAGTTCTCAATGCTTCGGATTGCATGTAGGGACTCTCATTATGCCACAGTGTTAGTGTGAGGCTATTTTGAGCCTTGTTAGTTGTATTAACTAGCGATTTAATTTCACTTACCCGTTGCCCCATAGACAAGCACTGTAAAAAAATTATTTAGAAAAAGTTACCTGGTTGCCTTAAAATTTTGAGTTCATTGAAATTAACATTTTGAGTTAATACAATGAACATTTTTTGAGATTCGACAACCTTTATTAAAATATTACTAAAAGATTTTGTAAGCATATTGGGTAATAATGTGTGTGTTATTTCTGATGATGCAGTGAAACATGCCAAATTGTGCTATTTTCATGATTTATCACATTTTTTATGTGGTTCAGATACAAACATATTTTGAGTTTCTACTTATTAAACTAATTTTCTTCATTGTATCAACTCAAATTTTTAATTTCAATAAACTAAAAATTTTAAGGCAACCAGGTTACTTACTTTTTTAAGTTAAACCAACAAAAACCACCAAATTTTTTACAGTTTATAAGCTAATCTGTTTTGAGAAATGAAACTTTTTTTTTTGCATGAAAATTTACATTCGATTTTCATGACAACACATCCCGGAGAACGATCTACTCGGTAACCATCTGTTAATTACCCCTAGGGTCATTTCTCACCGGAGTTGTCGTTTAACCGAAGAAGATAAATGCCTGATTCTGTAGCCCCACCCACCAATTTGTGCATGACATATTATAGTTAAATTACATGAATGAATGAAGCAACACAATTTTTTTTTTGTATGTGATACTATTGCATTGTTACAGATCATTTGATATCTATTGATTATGTGTATGTGTCTAACAGAACATAACATGCTGTCACAGCATGCTGGATAATCCTTTATTTTGAGGTGTTGTTGGTTCATTGTGCTGCGATTCGTCATCAGACTCGGACATGTAGCTTTATGGGTTCGCAAACCCCAACGTCCCAGGGCTATGTGTTTTCCAGACGGGATACCAAAAAACGTACCACCGGGCTATCTTAAATAGTGAAATAACATTCCTTTCTTAATGTGTGCTGTTCACGCTCTTGACTTGATATTTGAAAATACAATCGTGGAAGTTTTGATCATGCTGATTTGTATGACTCTGCAGTGAAGCTTGTGTGTGCGTGCATGTGTGTGTCTGTGTTAGTGATGCACGGTTGGCGGTTATGTCCAATGATCGGGCGGGCCAAGTAATAAAAAATAACATTTCAATTAATTGCAGGTGGATGAGAGATAAATCATTGTGTCTGTTTGATAAAGATATTTTGCGAACCCTGTGGGCGATTCATTCCGGTTGCCGTTTCCCCACACGCTTTAAAAACAGTCATTCACAGGGGAGCCAAAGCTCATTAAATATGCAAAGCTTATCCAATCATAGCAGTGGTCTTTTACAGTTTCAAGTCTTCAGTGTGGCAGGCCCATAAAAATTGAGCATTCCATGAGAGACCCTCAAAACCAGGGTAGAAAATAGCCTATTAATTATTTATTATGATGTTTTTGAATGTAAAAACTATGCAAACATTATAATTTGATCTCAGGCAACAGTATAAAAAAATAAAGAGCCAGTTCATGACCCCTTTAAAATACATTTTTATACCTAGTTAGTTGGGTTTGTCCATTTTTGACCCAAACATGTTGAAACAACCTTGTAAATACAGTACAGGACTTTCAGAATGCTATGGCAGATCCATTGGCCTATGTTGTTTATACCGAGCACCACGATACATGTGTGTGATGTTGACGCAGGAGTTAACCAATGGTGAGTCGCCATTCTGCCGTAGTGCAGCGCTCTGAAAGCACTATATTTGCACGGTGTGGGAGACTGGCATGGGTTGTCACTTTTTTTGTTTGTTTTTTGCATACCTCTCTGGGCCTTGAAAAGTGTGAATTAGGCCCAGATCACACCGAACGCGTTTTTCAGGTTCGAAAACGTGAGACACACTGCACTGCCTTTTTTGTTTGGCGTTTTGTCATTCAGAAAAGAGCAGTGCGCTGCAGTTTTTTATGTTGCTAGGAAACCCCCGAATCAGCTGTCCTGTCAGTCTAATCAATGCAACGGTCAACGGAAGACCACCTCTCCATTCATTTGATTGGACAACAGAAGATAAACGCGATGACGTCGGGTGCTTTTTCGCTCAGAGTTGATTTTTTTTCAACTTCATGCGCTCGGAGCGCTCCTTCAAAAACGCGAGGCGCAGCAGGCGGTTAAAACACGAGGCGCCCGGAACGCAAAAGCAGCGCGCATAACGCTCTCTGCCAACCGAAATCCATTCAAAAAAGGCGCCTCTCGCTGCAAAAACACGTTCGGTGTGATCAGGGCCTTACATTGTCTATGGAGGAGTCAGAGAGCTGTCTCTCTCTCTCTCTCTCTCTCTCTCTCTCTCTCTCTCTCTCTCTCTCTCTCTCTCTCTCTCTCTCTCTCTCTCTCTCTCTCTCTCTCTCTCTCTCTCTCTATATATATATATATATATATATATATATATAGTCCACCAGAGGGCACTCCACCTCACACTATTGCCATATCACTACAGACTACACTACCCATAATCCTTTACCCGGACTCATCATCTCAGTGTTTACACCTGTGTTATAAACCTATATAAACCATGTTCATTGTGTCACTCATTGCTAAGTCTTGTTTTGTTTACTCTGCATTTCTGAGCTGTTTGCCTGTCTCTCCTGTCCTGTTTGCCCGATTGGACTGAATACCCGTAATGACCTCGTATCTGTTTGTTAACTACAAGTGTGGATTACCCCTTTCAATAAAGGAGCCTTTGGATCCTCTACCTGTTTCTCTCAGAGCGGTCATTCCTGGTATTCAGTGCCTTTTGGACATAACATCTAGTAAATCATCTTCAAAAGAAATTTAAAAGAAACCAACTCAGTTTTGTGTGTGATCATAATAGATTGATGTAAAAAAGCTTGGGTAAATTAATTTAACATTCTCGATTCCATCTTTCAAACTTTAGTTAGTGTGTAATGTTGCTGTTTGAGCATAAATAATACCAGTAAAATTATAAAGCTCAAAGTTCAATGCCATGCGAAATATTTTATTTAACAGAAGTTCCCTTTTAAAGCCTACAGCGAACGGCCGGTTTGGACTACAGCAGGAAGTGTAGGGATGTAATGACGTCACTAGAACCGTTTGTTGACTAACCCTCCGCCCACAAGAACACGCAAAAAAAGGGGCCGTGGTCTTGTTTCTCTCCCACGAGTAGAGGAGCACGCATTCAGCGCTTGCATCTCCCCGTTATGGTAAGAGGCGGGACCTTTCCGGGCAAAGTGCGCTAAGCTGCTGTCCAATCACAACACGGGAAGCGCTGGCCCAATAAAACTGTTTTTTTTTTTTTTTACAAGCGAAACATGAACTCGTTATATTGCACACTGTAAACCTTTATCAAAGCTTCGAAAACATGCAAAGAATGGTACCTTTAAACAAAATAAATTAAATAATTTAAAAACGAGATTTTTTCCACCCTGCAAAGAACAAACAAACAACAGTTTAAAATACTTGTGCTTCTAATTTATGCATATTTTGTATATTTTCTTAGACAAATCATGTCCAACTCATGTCATATCATGAGAAAAAATATATATTATGTTTGATTTGTAGCCTACTTGCTTCTCACGCATAATCTTAAATTCTTTGTTTTCAGGTAAAAATTATTAAAAAAATTATACTCCAATAAATGTTAAATGTCAGAATTATCAGTATTTTATTTTTATTTTTAAATTGTTGTAAAAAAAACTGCTTAACAGGGTGGACAAAGTAAAAACTGGGTATAGTGGTGTAGAGAATGAATGGATGATTTCTTATCTCTGTTTGCACTGGATTTTGATTGAAAACAATATGTCAAACATTACCAAAGAACTTTATATACACTACTTCTTCATACTGAGGTTAACCAAATTAAATGCTGTGCATTTACTGAATGAGCATTGTGCCACTGTACGTCCGACTGATTGCACCCTACCTTATCTCTTTATTCTTTTTACAATTGTTTTAGTTTACCTTTGTTCTTATCTCTGGTTATTGTTTATTTTATATGTTCTTTTGAGTTGAATATGACGAGTGAAAACTGGGTTTGATGGAAATAGTAAGTTTGACAATAAGGTTTGAGTATGTGTAAATCTGTGGAGGGTATGATGAGTGAGTAAGGGTTTTAACAAGAAGGTTACTGAGTAAAAATCAGGGAATAGTGATTAAAATGGATGTTATGAACGTGTTTGAGAAATAAATGAATGAGAGGTGTTCTAATTAAGATGGTACATGTATGTAGGCAGTAAACTGAAGAATGTTTATTTTTATATCAGACCTTTATTGTGGATCTGACCATTTTATTTTATTTTATATTATTTTTTTAATTTTTAAAAAAAAAAACTGAAAAAAACTGATATACTCAAAAATGTAAATTTCTCTTTGAAAAGTATTTATCATGAAAATTGGGTAGGAAAATTTGTGATATATGGTGGTTCAAAATATTTTGGTGGTTAATATTGTTTAACATATTAAGGCATTAAGATCATGATCTTTACTGGGGACACAAGAGAAGCTCGTCTATAGTGCTTCTGAACCGGGGAGCAAAAACAATGCTAAATTCAAGTAATAATACCCAACTAACCATGTAATCACACATAATTGGTGTAGTTCTCATATGCTCATATTATCATCATGTTTTTCTTCTGACAGCCATTCGTTGCACACTTCCGGGGGGTCCTGGCCAGCCAAACATCTGTCATTGAGATGAATGGGAAAGCTAACGGATAGCTTTCTCTAGGTATTATAAACTTCCTCGGGTCCACCCATAAAAATTTCATCCTAGGCCCTGTGAATTCAAGCGACAGCCCTGGCTGAAATTAATGGAGACGTTTGATTGATTAGACCCGCATTTCAGAGAGATTCCTTTGCAAATCAATGGCTGCCTGCATGTAAGCGTTAATGAAATTGCACACCGGCAGAAGTGAGCCGACTTTTTCCATGACTGAGTTAAGAGTCTGCACTTTCTCTAAAAGCCCTGTGGAGATCTTTCCCCCATTTAGCGTCTCCATCAAAATGTCATTTGATTCTAAAATTTTACAGCCAGTGAAGTGTCTCCAAGCTGATTCATTTATTTATTAGTAAATGAAAGTAATGAAACGCTTAAACACATTTCAATAGCGCTGTTTTTGTGCTGCTCTGGCTTTATTGCCTTCTGTGTGCCCCACAAAGATTTACTTATTTGATTAATGCATTAGGGGCTTTTACAATATTTAGCAAAGCTTGGACCCTCTTAATTTATAACCCTCCGGCTAAATGAAAATGGAAAAATATCTGCTTTCCTCTCAGGCTTGATATTATGTTTTGAAGCACAATGTTGAAAGGGCTGCAATTCATTATTAATGCTCACAATATAAATAGTTTAGATCTTATTAATATTTCATTTTTGTTAGAAAAAACATTTGAGTGACTGCTACAGTATTGAGAAAATTGTAAATATATTATAAAGACTGCTCGCCTGAAATAGCGCCGTAGGAAAAGCAAAATGTAAACATGCGTGTGCCATATGCGTTTGTCTTTTGATAATTCCTGCTTCACTCGTCGAGTGTAATATATATATAACAAAGGACTCTGACGTCTGTGTTAAATATGCTCTTGCATCATGGTGTGGTGCATGTGCCTAGCGTGTGTATGGCCGTCTCTCTGGGCTGTGTGTCGAAAGGAGATAACGTATGTGTTTTATGGATCTGTTGAGCACTGTAACCACCATCAAGCGGAGCTCTTTAATCTCACCGGTCTGCGTTTGCTCGCCATCGCGTTGGGACAGACCTTGAGTAGGGGTCAGGTGATAATCTGTAAACGCCGGGATGTGGGACCCTGAGAAAGCGAAAAAGGAATAGAAGCTTTTAGAGATCATTAAACATTAATACAGTGTGATTTGTGTGTCAAGCCCTTATGCTGAATTTCAGTCTACATCATTATAGAATTTCATCTCGGGGACCCTCTGAAGTGGCTCCATGTCAAACAGGAGATCAGATTGTAAGCGCCTTTAGAGGAACTGATTAACTTCTGGTTTGCACAATCGCTCACAGGCTGAGGACTGAAGTGTTTTATCTTGCATCGGTTTGAAGCCCCTTAATAAATGGGCCAAATTGGTTTTTGGACCAGCTAAGTCCAGACTGGGTAAATATTGAACTGCCAATATATTAGGCTACATGCGGAGAAGTCTGCATGTTCCCTTTTTTCCCCAAGAGGGGTCATCAAACTGGAAAATGATTGACAGTAGGTGTCAGTAGTTTATTTTGCCAGTAGATGGCAGTCTTCCCCAAGTACTGTAAATTGTGTTTTAGTTCACTGACAGGTCAAGTGTCTGAGTTGTTGATATAGTGCTTAGGGGATAGTATATTAATGGCTAGTCAGACTAAATATGTCTCAATAGTTATATTATTGTTTGATCCTTTGGTGAGGAGACAGAAACAATGATTACTGTTGTAACTTGCTGAATGAATATAAAATGTGTGGTCATAATTGTGTTTAGGGGCATTTTATGCAAATTTGAAGGTGGCTAATCCAATCAAATGTAGTGTGAACTAACCATTTTTTGATAGATGTCATATATTTGATAAACACTTCTATGTCACACAGAGCCAGAAACCAAATTCATCACCATCTTGTTAAACAATGTAAAACTTGACCATTAGAGGGAGCACTTTTCTCTCTCACACACACACGTACTGAGAAATGGCTCATTGTTTTTTTGTTTCTTTTGTTTTTTTGAAGGATTTCTCATTGCTTGGAGTTGAAGGCTGGATTTGGCAGCAGTCACAGACGTAAGAGATGCTCACAATTACAATAATATGTAGAAAAAAATCTCTACAAGCTAATTTTTTATGCAGTTTTGTATGTTAGACATGGAATGAGAGTCTGGAACAATACATATCATTCCTGTCATGCTTTACCTTTTGATCTTATATAACTTGATGTAATTTATGACCTAATTTCATTAAAATTTATAACAGACAAATAGAAATGAAGACTTCAAGTCTTGCAAAAACAATGCAATATTATATAATAATATACATTAAATAAACAATTTGTTTATATTAAACGTATCCCTCCAAGTTTGGCTTGAAATATTTCTAGTAGATAATAAAACCTGAAATACACATGAAATATTTCCTAATAAATTGCCAGGTTTTGTTTCCCCAAGCACCCAAGGACATGACAGAAATAACAGCATCTGCTGTTAAAAGTTCTATTAAATGATCCTACATCACAAGAAATGCAAATATGTATTGTTAAAGGCACTGCCCAAATAAATGGAATGGAACATTTATTTATGACTTAATATAATATATAAATGTTTTTCTTGTCACTGTCTTTCTTGCAGAATCTTGGTTCGGAGCAGAGCAGAAGATACCCTTTAAATTCAAATTAAAAAAGAAACCTCCTGTACAGAGAAACAGTAAGGAGTTGCTCAGGTAATGCATTCAATTCATCCGATTTATTCTGTGAATCAATGGATTTCTGAATGTTTTCTCACACACTGCATCTGTTTTATAAGGTGAGGTACACTGGACAGACGGAACTCTCTCAAGTCGTCTGGAAGTGTGACGGCACGTGGTCACATGACCTGGAAGAGAAAACCCAAGAGACTTCTGGGATCCCTCTCTGGTTAGTGACACCATTTCATGCATTTATGAATCTAATAACATGGCAACATTTTTGTTTTGGTTAAACCCCCCAAAAGTGGTGCATCTACAGAAATGTTAGATGCATCACCAGAAGCTAATGCTTTTGGCCATTTTTTTTTTTTTTTTTTTACACAATGTTCCCGTTTAAGGATTCAGTTAACCGTGAGATGAGTAAATCAGCGCACATATGGCTTGTGCGATTTCACCCGTGCTCTTGAGGCAAACCCCCTTTCGCTACACAGAGACTCTGATGTGGAGACGGTGGAACGTATGGCAGCCTCGCATGACTGACAAACGTGGCTTAAACTGACATGACGACACAGTGTTGTTTTGATTTGCCCTTCTGCCTGCAGAATGGGCCGGTTATCAACCTGGAAAGAAGTCTAAAGGCTGATGAACTGATCCGCACAGCGGCACAGCTGCGCTCTCTTCCCCTCTTCGTCTGTCCAATCTCCCCATTTATGTCCTGAGATCCACAACTTTCTGCAACTCTGGTGAGTACGGTGCCCTTTCTTTGTCTGTTGTGCCTAGAACTTCTTCTAATCCTTATAATCTTGCTGAACTGGTTCTTGCAGGTTCCTCTTTGGCCCATTTTTGAGCAGGAAATGTCAGTATGGGAAATGGGATGACCTTTTGCGTTGGCAATCTATTGATGAATAAGCATCCATTCAGCTGGGAGCTTTCGCTGACTGTTGTAGGCCTTGAAGTGTGTGGGCTTATTTCTGCGCTGAATTCAAAAGCACAGAAGCTCTGAGCATGCCGTATGAATTGATTTTTTTTTCCCCTCCCTCCATTGAATGTTATGAGCATGTTTCTGGAGGAGGGAGTCATTTGCAGCAGTATGGGAAAGTTTGACTGTGATATATTTAGCCGGTGTGACGTGAGACTTTCCTGCTGACTGTGCTTGCGGTTCAGGGCCTGGTTGATTCTGATTGAGCGAATGCAGTAGAAATTAGGCTAACTCTCGTAATGAATATTAATGGTGGATGTGTGTGTTTTTGCATCTGTCGCCATGGGTAGCTCCAAAGGTTTCCGGCGTCTCGCTGCACACGATGTTGCGTCATGGTTATATCCTTCTCGCCGACCTGTCTCAGAAACCTCAGAGGGAACTCTCAAGGGAGTTTTTGTCCTTTGTCATCGCAAGTAGTTTTGCCACATTGGCAGCTTTTGCTCAAGGGCGATCAGCAAAGGGACTGCAAAACAGAGCATTAAAAATAACTTGCGCGAACCGTCGAGAGCTTGTGTCACACGCTGGCTCGTGTTGGTGGCAAAAGGGGATGGCGAAGCTTTTTCACGATGCGAGAGAGCTCACCCTGACAGGCCTTGCTTAGATGTTGAGAAATGCTTAGAGTTAGATGGTAGACACATTTAACCAGTACTGACACATTATATGACCAAATCTCTTCATTCAGGGTTCGTAAAGGGGTCATATAATGCCATTTTTGTACAAGTTAATATGATTCTTTAGTGTCTAAACGAAAACTTTGTGTACATTAATTAAAATTATCCCTAGTATTGTAGGGGTGACCCCGAATAGTCGACGATTTGATGCATCAATATGCGGATTCGACCACCGATCTCACTGTCGAATCTTCACGGGTGTTATGAAACGAGGATCATACCATTTTGGCAATATGGGGGTGCTCAATATTATGCAGAATTTTTTTTTGACAGTAACAGACGCCGTTATAAACCATCTACAAAAGTAAGCTTAGTGTAGTGTTACCACGTTAACTTTATCACCAGCATACACAGTTTGTAATAACACAATAACCATAACATTGAAAGCATGCCATAATGTAAACTTGTAAACTTTACCCTGTAAACGTTAGCCGCATTCATCGTGAAGCGTGCAAGCGTTTTGCAAAGATCAATATAAAGGTTAATAAAATCTAACTACTCTACAAACACTCTAAGAACGAGGTGTGTTCAGGCGCATTGTTGGCTATTTGCTATTTTGAGCCAACAAAAACCTGGTCAAAAGCGCAGTATTTTTGTGTTATTTAAAGGCCCCATTAGCGGTTATAGTTGGGTGCACAACATGCATACTCTTAGCTTATTACACACACACGAACGCACAGCAACAAACAAACTTTTATTAAATACTAAAATAAAAAGGCTTCCTCTGGAGAAGCATTCAGTCTTTCCATTCACAAATTCCCGCACGTAAATAGGGAATCCGCCATGGCGCGAACGCAACTGACTTTTAAAGGGAATGGGAGACCGTCGCTCACAGACCGTTTTTTTCATCGTTAAACTAGCAAAAATGGTTTCAGACACGCCTAATTGCACTTGCACCATGCGCTCAGATCTTTAAAGGATAACTAAACCCTATAACAACTTTTTTTGTTAATGATCTGCAAGACTTGGGCTTTATTAGTGCCATTTATTGATTTGAGTAAAGGTTTTGACATTTGGGTATAAAGTGTTTTATTCTACAATATATGGTGTAAAAACGAGTGCTACCCTTTTAAGGTTGACTGGTCGCTCCTGCAGTTGAATTTTATCAATGAATGTTGTTGGCCATCTTCCATTGACGTATGTTGGCTCTTCCAACGGCTCAATACCACGCTCATGGCGTGAGCTCACCACGCCCGTCGGCATCAGGAGTTAACGCAGTTTAAGCCAGTGCCAATTCACCCTCCTCCACTTCAGGTAAAGGTGGGGGAGAACAGTCCTCTATTTCAGAAGACTGATCTGTGCAAAACTTCTGGCGTCACTCCAGTCATTCTCCATCTTTGCGAGTCTGACAGCTGTCAATCAATCCGCCACTGTGGGTCTCAGATACACGCCCCCCATTCGGCCCCGCCCTCGGCTCGTCTCTCCGCTGGGCTCGGCGCACTTTTCCAGCATTTTTCAAATATAGCCAGTGGGTAGATTTAGGCTGTGAACAGGGGTTTAGTTACCTTTTAAAGGGGTGGTTGCGTGTGATTTCACTTTTTTAACTTTAGTTAGTGTGTAAAGTTGCTGCTTGAGCATAAACAGTATCTGCAAAGTTACAGCACTGAAAGTTCAATGCAAACGGAGATATTGTCTTTTAAAGTTATGGCAGTTTATTGCCTACAAAAACGGCGGGTTTGGACTACAACGAGCTTCTTCACAGGTTGGTGACATCATAAACCCTTTGCTAGTCACCGCAGATTTGACTTCTGCCCGTATGGTGAGGGGCGTGGCGTTTACGGACAACCTGTGCTTGGCACTTCAGCCAATAAAAATACATGAAACTACATTTGGCCATCTAACCAATCTAAGACCATTGCGTTTTTCGGAGGGATGGGCTTCATAGAAGCAGGAAGCAAAAGAGCCATTTAAAGGACAGTGGAGACAGCGGTGTGGAATAAAGGTCAAATATAAGAATAGCATTTTTTTTAAACAAAGAAGTATTAAGACTGTTATATTATATTATACTGCGCCCCATAAACACAACCAAGCCTAGAAAAAAAACACGGGACCACCGCTTTTAAATAGGGTCTTGAGTGCACCGGAAGGGCTGCCCATTTTGTATAGTTTCTGCTTGCTGTTTAATAATTATCTGAAACATAGTAAACTAGCAGCTTTAATAGCAATGAAAAGATTTATCTAGAACTCTGCCATGGAAACTAGCATGTATAAGCCATAATTAAACAATTTGATAATAAATAAAAAAGTTATTTATTCTGATTGATTTAAGTAATTTATTAGTTAAATTATATATAAAAAACGTATAAAAAAAAACTTTTTTGTGAAGGGAAAAAAGCCCCTGGGTATCAATTGCATGTGGCGGCTTAATGGAAAAGTTAATTTCTGACCCTGGCATGGGGTAACGTCTGGCAGTTCCAGTTTGTACTTTGGTGTAAATTGCCGGAATGAAAAAATAAACTTGATTGACTGGTTATCCAATGAGATTAATGGCATAGGAGGCAAAGCTTAGTGACCAAATTTTGTATTCCAAAAGTTTGTCTCTGGCACTGCCACCTTTTAAAATTTCTGTCAGATTTACTGGACACTTTTATATTTAACATTGTCTCCTCCCATTGATGTATGTTAATCCATTGCTACACAGTGGAATTCTGAGGGTCACAGACAGTATTTTTACACAGTGATAAGCCTAGACATGTTCTTGACAGGTTTCCAGTGATTCACTTGTAAAATGTTTTACAACAAGATTAGATTTTTTTTCTTCCCTGTCTGAACACAGAGCTGTGGTTTCTGACAGGGTCGACATGTCCATAATTTTCCTCAATCGTGACAGCAGTTCAGAATGTTCTCCTGTCTCCTTTTTTACATTTTCTCTTTGAAAATCGAGGTTGCTTGGAAATAATATATGAAACATGGCTCAAAAGACTACTCTGCACGGTCCAGGGAGGATGCATGAGGTGGCTTGTGGATAGTTAGCATGCTGGAGCGCTTCCAGTCTCGGCTGCATGCTTTGGCTTTTCGGGTATTTTGGCTGAAATGATGCTCTTGTCATCTGGGCGCACATTAAAGGCAAGCCCATCTGTGACTGCGGGATGAGTGAATGCAGGGCACACGCAGATTACTTTTATTAACATCTCAGTGCCACCATTATCGGCTCAGTTGGGGACTGGAGTCCCCTGTTTGTCATAGTTAATGTTTCCAGTGCAGTTAATGCCTGACTTATGGACTATTTCACCCATGTTTAAGACCGACTCCGTCTGGTGTGTTGTGTGGTTGTGACTCTAATTTGTCATTCTTAAGTATTCATATATTCATATATTCATATTGCACAGCTTGAGCACATTCACTTGTGTTTGTTTGTGTGTGCTTGGATACTTTTTCCTCTCTTGCATGCACATCTACAAATTTCGTAACTCATTGAACTTCTCTAAATCTACGGCGGTGACAATGCAACTTATGTAAACATCACCACAATTCAATATATATTCAAGCTCACTGAAATGGCAGCCACAGAACACATTTGCATGAGCAGAGTGCAATGATTCCTTGATAAGTCCATCATAAACTTTTTTTCAGTCATTTTAAATCAAAAGCATTCTATAATTGGCTCATGAAATGAATGGCAAATTGACCTAATTATTAAGATGTCAGTATTTCACCCTTGAGATTTTTAAGTGATGCATGTTTGAACCAACCACAGAGAGGATGTGCAAGAACATGCCCAGTCATAAAAACCCCACATTACAGCTTGATGATCAAGGCTTCCCTCTGTACTCTCACGTGGCTCGACTGTAAGGATTTATGATTTTCTGATTTCTTTTGATCAATAAAAAAAAATCTATAATTAATCATGATTTAAAAAGGTTTCAATGTTCTTGTACTGTAATGATTTCACAGTCACACTCCAAATTTATGTAGAAACAACTTAAAGCGCCATATCACCCTGTAGCCCAAGACTGGTTTCCCACTGAAGCTAAGCAGGGCTGAGCCTGGTCAGTACCTGGATGGGAGACCAACTGGCAAAACTGGGTAGCTGCTGGTAGAGGTGTTAGTGGGGCCAGCAGGGGGTGCTCACCCTGTGGTCTGTGTGGGTCCTAACATCCCAGTATAGTGATGGGGACATTATACTGTCAAAGAACACCGTCTTTCAGATGAGATGTTAAACCGAGGTCCTGACTCTCTGTGGTCATTAAAAATCTCAAGCTGTCCTTCGATAAAGAGTAGGGGTGTAACCCCGGCATCCTGGCCAAACTTGCCCATTGGCCTCTGTCCATCATGGCGTTAATCCGCAAATAATGATTGGCTTCATCGCACTCTCCTTTCCACCAATCAGCTTGTGTGTGGTGAGCGTTCTGGCAGAATATGGCTGCCGTGGCATCATCCATAGGGGTGCTGTACATTGGTGGTGGTTGAGGAGATTCCCCCTTCTATGTAAAGTGCTTTGAGTGCCTAGAAAAGCGCTATATAAATGTAACAATATACATAAACATCTTTGTGTGTGTGTGTGTGTGTGTGTGTGTGTGTGTGCGTGTGTGTGTGTGTGCGCGCCTCACATAATACGTTACATAATACAATAATGTCACATAATACAATACGTCACATAATACAATAATGTGTATTTTGTCCACATTAATAAAAAGCCTATTAAAGGTATAGTTAATTATTTACTATTTAATGCTTCTCATTTAACATAATATTGACTTTAAATTTGACTGCGAAATTACCCCCAAAAGATAATTTAATGTGCAATTTATTTTGTGATTTATTTATTACAACTAGAGCTTACAAGCGTTTAAAAAAAAATCATCTAAATTAATTACACAATTAATGAATGTAGTTTTGGTAAGACATGGTTGTTAAGAACAGAAATGCGTCAATGATGAGAACAATATGTGAAGTGGACGATTTAGATTTTCATCTGCAACTGCTAATGTGTGCACAGTGGCAAGAAAAGTAAGATAAATAAAATAATTGCAGTATTTTTTTTCTCCAAATTGTATAACTACTCAGTATGTATGCGTTATCAAAAAGGAATAGACTGCGGCTAGTTCTGTGAATGAACAATGTGGCTGTGGGAGGTCTTTAGTACTCTATAGAAGGAAAAACACTTCATTTGACCCCCAACCAGAACCGCCTCTGCCTGTCAGCTGAGCTTTTTTGAAATCCAGAGCCATTGACCCGGTCTACAGCAAAATGCACTTTTGTGTTTTGCATAAGTCGGCTTGTTAAACGGTCATGCCTTTTAACAGCACATGGATTGTTTGTTTCTGTTCAAGCTTGCTTTGCAATACTTTCCTCTGCCACTAATGATTCACTTTGATGCTGATGCAGCCTGATGGATTCTAAGGCAGGGCATTAAACACACACTTCTCAGTGCTCCAGAAAACAACAAAGGCAGGCATTTGGCTTTGATTTTATAGATCTACTCATTCTGAAAGCTTATATAAATATGCCTGTTTTACAATGTTGTTTACATATTTAGTTATTGTGTCCATAAATATACAAATATACACAGCTCTAAACCCCCACCCCCCAACGGTGACTTCTTTCATTTCTTTCCAACCAGGTTTACTGTACATAAGTATCATACAGTACATTTAAACTTTGAAAAAAAATGATAATAATTAAACAGAAGCTGAGATTTAAAATAATTCCGGGTTGTCAATATATTGAAACAGCTCTTGTATATTCTGAACAAAATTTTCTTCTTCAAAGCAATACAACATCAGATAAAGTTGCCTCCAGAAAACTACTGAAAGCTTGTTTCTGCTTTGAGTGAAAAAAATGAAAAGGTAGAACTTTTTTCTCACAATTTACTTTGTCTCAGAATTGTAACTATTTCTCATTATTGTGCATTTATGTTTATTGTGACTGTTTATTGTAATTGCAATTTCATATCTCGCAATTATAAGTTTAACTGTGAGTATCTTTTCAAATTGCGATTTCATATCTCACCATTATGAGATATATAAAATGTATTTCTTAAACAATGTGACTCCTAATTTTAAATTAGCTCACACAATTACCTTTTTTATGGTTTGAAAAAATACACTATATTGCCAAAAGTATTGGGACACCCCTCCAAATCATTAATGTGTTCCAATCACTTCCATGGCCACCGGTGTATGAAATCAAGCATCTAGGCTTGCAAAAGTTTCTACAAACATTTGTAAAAGAATGGATCTCTCTCAGGAGCTCCGTGAATTCAAGCATAGTATCGTGATAGGTTGCCACCTGTGCAATAAGTCCATTTGTGAAATTTCCTCACTAATAAATATTCCATGGTCAACTGCTAGTGGTATTATAACAAAGTAGATCGGGCATTTGGAAACAACAGCAACTCAGCCACGAAGTGGTAGGCCACGTAAAATCACAGAGCAGGGTCAGCGCATGATGAGGCACAGTGCGCAGAAGTTGCCAACTTTCTGCAGTCAGAGCCTTCAGATTAGCTCAAGAACAGTGCGTAGAGAGCTTCTTGGAATGGGTTTCCATGGCCGAGCAGCTGCATCTGTGCCTTACATCAACAAGTGCAATGTAAAACGTCAGAAGCACGTCACCACTGAACTCTAGAGCAGTGGAGACGTGTTTTCTGAAATGTGACAAATCTCTGTCTGGCAATCCGATGGATGAGTCTGGGTTTGGCGGTTGCCATTAGAATGGTACTTGCCTGACTGTATTGTTCTAAGTGTAAAGTTTGGTGGATGGGGGGATTATAGTGTGGGGTTGTTTTTCAGGGTTGGGCTTGGACCCTTAGTTCCAGTAAACGGAACTCTTAATGCCTCAGCATACCAAGACATTTTGGACAATTTCATGCTCCCATCTTTGTGAGAATAGTTTGTTGATGGCCCCTTCCTATTCCAACATGACTAAGCTACAGTGCATAAAGCAAGGTCCATAAAGACAAGGATGAGGAAGTTTGTTGTGGAGGAACTTGAATTGCCTGACCTCACCCAGATGGAACACCTTTGGGATGAATTAGAGCAGAGCCAGGCCTTCTTGTCCAACATCAGTGCCTGACCTCACAAATGCACTTCAGGAAGAATGGTAAAAAATTCCCATAAACTCACTCCCAAACCTTGTGGAGAAAGCTTTCCCAGAAGAGTTGAAGTTGTTAAAGCTGCAAAGAGTGGGCCAACTCTATATTAAACCCTAAGGGTTAAGAATGAGATGTCATTTCATGTGCATCGAAAGGCAGGACTTTTGACAATATAGTGTATCTGCAACATAACTCTTCCCATGAGCTCCCAGAAATACATCAGACCAGCTCTCTGCTAGATAGAAAATAGGAGAGACTCTACTGAACAATTAGTTTGTTCCTCAAAACCCTGTGACTGAGAGCAGAGGTTTATTTTATCGTTCTTGCCTTCTCAACAGAATGCAAAGATGACATCTTACAACTTCCCTGAGACAATGTTCAGACACTGATAAATGCCCGTGGATTTATTTAGACTTGTTCTTTAGGCCTTTGCAATTACATCCTCACTGACAATTGCAATTTTATTATCCTTTTTTTTCAGCAATGTTGGCTAGATGTCAGAATGACCCTTTAAAAGATTTTTGATTTTGGCTCACTAGTTGGTTTTCTGTATTGTATCTCCAAGTTGCCAGCGTAGACAGTTGCTATGAAGAATAGCCTTAAGTGTGTACATGGAGAGGGAGTTTGGCAAGAGAACTCTGGGAAAACTTCATCAGTGAGTCGGTGTGACATCTTCCTCGGCCACTTCAGTCCTGTGTCACTGGGTCTCGTCACCCGGCCACATGAGCCGCAGTGTTTGGGCTCCGTGTTCTAGATCAGAGGAGGGGGGGTGGGTGCACACAAGAAGATATAGCACAGGACAGCAAGGAAGGAAAAACCCAGAAGACTCCAGAGGTCTCTCTGAATCACTGGTGCTGTTTGAAGGATGATGAGGCGTTGCTTTAAGGAAGGATGAGCCATGTTAGTGTGCTGTTAAGCTGACCTGAACAGACTTCTTAGTAGGATGGACCACATTAACATGCAGCGTCTCATTCCTCCTGATACACAATAGTGGAATATCTCCACACCAAATTATTCTTTTGCATTACACTTCTATGCAATTGGCTTTTGCTGTTGCATTTTTTTATTTAATTCAAAATATAAACCCTGGCTTCTTAAATAAAAGCTTTCTGAAGTGTTTTCCTAAAGGATCTTTTTTTAGAAGAGCAGTAACACACAGCAGAATCTTCTTATTCTTAATCTTGTTTCTAGTATGTTTGAATAGTGCTTGGATATAGTGTATATGAAATGTACACTGGCGTTCAAGTTTGGGGTCTGAAGATTGTTGAATGTTTTTGAAAAAAGCAGCAACAAGGCAGCCTTTATTTGACCAAAAATATCATAAAAACTGCAATATTATAAAATATTATTACAATTTCAAATTAATAAATTTTAAAACGCAAATTATCCTGTAATTGCAAAACTGAAGGCTGTAGTAATAATGCTGAAAATTCAGTCACATCTCTCCCTCCATCCCTCTAATCGTTTTAATATGCTGATTTTGTGCTCCCTATTCATTTTAATGTCTATTCAAATGTATTTTTTACTATTATTAATGCAGAGAAAAG
The DNA here is from genome assembly GCF_024679245.1 of Pseudorasbora parva. Taxonomy (NCBI): domain Eukaryota; kingdom Metazoa; phylum Chordata; class Actinopteri; order Cypriniformes; family Gobionidae; genus Pseudorasbora; species Pseudorasbora parva. The sequence continues at coordinate 42,152,044 of NC_090176.1, forward strand.
TTGTGCTGCTTAATGCATTTTTATTGTGATGCATTTTTTTCATATTTTTTTGACATGTAGATAGAAAAAACTGTTATCATTATGGCCTTTACTGTGACATTTGATCAATTTAATGCATCCTTGTTAAATACAAGTATTACAAAAAGAACAAAAGAAAGTCAGTTCCCTCTGTAACACTGCATGCAATGCACATATGCCAGTGTTTGCGTTCATTCTTATTGCTGCTCGTCTCTAAATACATTGCCTTCAAAGAGCAGCTTGCATAGAGGCATCCGCAATAGATGGATTCAAGCTTCATTCTGTGTGTGTGTGAAGTTCTGGTAGTAATCTTTACACACAGGACAAATGATGATATCATAATGAAGCTGTTGTCATCTCTTACTTTTTTAGATTTTAGCTGTGTTAGAGGGGTAGTTCATTTAGAGGGTAGTCACACATTTCATAATTTATTCACCCTCTTTAAAATTCTAAACCTATTTGCCTCCCTTTCTATTGAACACAAAATAACGTATTTTGTATAATGTTTCAGTATATACCCATACTGTGAAAGTCAGTGTGCTCAAAAATGACCTATTTAAAAACTTCTGTTCCACAGAAGAAAGAAAGTCATACAGATTTAGAATGACAATACTTGATGAACATCAAACATCTGCCGATTCTTGATCGGCATATGAGAAACATTTCTAGATGAACATGGATAGTTGGAAGGGATGCTGCATAAATGCATCCTAGTTTTTCATATCCACTTAATGGGAAAGTATTCATAAATAAAAGGGTTTAGAAGAAAAGACATAACACATTCCCCTCATGTCATTGTAAACTACTTGCTTGAATTTTTGAAGAATAACACGTAATGAAAATGAGGGGAGCCGTTAAGCTTCAACATTACAAACACTATTTATTTTCTAATTTTCATAAGTCTTCTCAAGTCATATGATGGTATTGATGAACACGCAATGTAAAGTTATTGATTAAATCTGGCCCTTCACCCTACCTCTTAAAGCAAATATGGCACCTGTTTGACATCTGTTGTCTTTAGTCTTTTTATATTCTTCAATATCTCATTTTCGGGTACACTGATGAAAGAAAGTCACAGGTTTGGAATGACATGAAGATGAGTCAATTTTTTTGGTTGAGCTATTCCTTTAATAAAACTTTTTGCGCCATATCAAAGATAACGCAGATAACCGTTTATGTTTTGTACATTACATGGCCTTGCATGTTTTAGCTTTGTGAATTACCAAGGTTGTTTATGCACCATAAAGGTGACAGTTCCACTCTGAAAGATCCATTTGAAATGGATGTCACAAGCTATTGGTTTTAGCTGCAGGGGTGTCCCATTATTGAAAACTCTCACTGCAACCAAATGGAGGGTCAGGCGAAATTTTCCATTACCTACGTCTGGATGAAAGGGGTGACGTAAAAGCTTTTAGAGCGGGAGCAAAAGCCAGTTCGCAACAGTATGACTGACACCTGAGGCAACAGAATTTTCCACTTATCCTCAGCCTGTGTGTGTAAAGGTATGGCCAAGGGATACACTTAAACTACAGAATTCCTCCAAACCTCCAGGGCAACATGTCTTAAGCATCCACTTCCTCTTAGAAAGGAAGAACCATTCTCTTACTGACCTCGAGCATTTTGAAGCTAGTGGGCTAAGAACCTTTCATTACGCTGTAAAAAGGAACCCGTATTGTCACTAATAACGTCCTGAAGAACTCTTTTTGAGGATTTGAGTGGAAATATATTTTGCTCAAGTGCATACCATAGGAGGTCGCTGTCATGCAGTACTGGCGTAGGCATTTGCACATTCCCTCTACGCTCAGCGGTTTATGGATTTTTTTCCGGCCTCTCGAAGCAAAGGCGCTGAGCCAGTACAACGGGCCTCGTGTCATGCAGTCAGTAATGAGCTTCTTAATTAAACCCTGCAGGCTTGTGGCTCAATTAGGGCTTACAGACAAAGTTAAACTGATCAATCCAGGAAGTGCTTCTACAGAGCATGGCAGCTGCGGGGCATACGGTAGAAGAGTACTTTGAAGAACAAGAGACTGATTTGATGTTCTGTACAAAAATGTGTGGGTTTTGAAAAATGTGATTTGCACCCTTTCAAACTCTGTATGATTGTTGTATCTTTGTCTCCTTCATGCTCGTCATGGCCTATTAGCTTGCTCAATTGATGAGTGTATGATAGACCCAATGCTGGTCCCAAACAACCCCACCCTGCCTTTTGACCTTGCCGGAGGCAGCGGTCGAGTTTACTTATAGGACTAGGCGCATTCACGTTCCTCTCATTTTGCCTACTGTCTTCCATCTCTGGTCCTTCCTTGAGAACTTCCCTTTAACTGGTAAGGACGCTAAAACGTATATCTTGGGTTTCTGATTTTGGCTTGCACTTCTCCACGGGAATCACTTGAGAGTTTCTTTCCCTTTGTGAATGTTTGAACGTTTGTCTCTTTGAATTTGTGTTTCGGTTGTCTTCAGTGAGCTGATCGAATTTACCCCAGTGGAGAACAGAAGAAGCACTCATTTGATGGGCCTCGAAGTTAAATGCTTTTGAGATGATGTCTTAGGTTTGTCTTAACCTCAGGAGTACCTAGATTCGCAATTGTTGGCATGCTGATCTTTAAGTGGCTTTTTAAAACCTTTTTTCAAAAGGCTTTTGTTTATTTGTCTAAGTAACAATTTATAGTTCCTGTGAATGAGTCATGATTCTGCAGGGTTTTAACCTCAGCGATTCGTGATTAATTCTGCTGGTCAACTGAAGCGAATTAGCCAAGAGTTTGTAATCCAGCGCAGCTCCCCATAATTCCTCACTCTTCCAGATTAAAATGGCTGGTAGACACAATGACTGTCAGATATTGTGATGTTGATCGAAAGCCACCCCTCACCCTGCTTAAACCTCTTGGTTTTCAGGCCATGTCTGTTCGCCTGTTTTTATTGCTCATGCCATGCGTATTTTAGCTCTGAAAAAAATAGGACAGAGTGGGGTGAGGGATAGGTAGAAGGGGCATGGAAGCATATGAAGGTTGAAGCTTAAATGTCACAACAGACAAGTATACAGTGTAATGACAAAAGTAACTGATGTAAGAGTGTACAGATGGTGACCAGACACCCTGGGCTGGACCAGACTGCAGGAATGGGCATGTACAGTGGTGGGTACAGCTTCGCTGACGTGTCGCCCGCTGGAGATACCCAGACGGCTGGAGTCTTGGGTGCCGATTCCACCCCCAATACCCCTGGGGCTGCTCGCTGAGCGTACTGGGACTTCTCTAGCCTCTAAAACCTTTACTTCAGCCCAAGCAGTGATAATGCTGTCGACAAACAAGGGACTGCTGCAGTGAAATTTGAATTTAGGCGTTTTTTTTATTTTTTTATTTTGCGCATTGTATCCGGTGAGGGATCACGTGTCCAGCGCCTTACCCACATGACCTCATACCAGGACCAATCAAATGGTGTCATTCCATTGGGGCTGAGCGAGAGATCGCTGGAGAAATCATTTTCCCTCTGTGGTTTTTAATTTCAGTCCTTTCTGAACATCAATATTGGTGGCCATCGGTTTGGAGCTCTGTGAAGGTAAATCTTTTTACATTTTTACGTTTTATATTTGGCATATGTTTTGAGATAACACTGTGGCCTGGTCTGTTATGATCGGTCTTAAGAAACGGCATTCTGTTCATGGAAAAAATTTATCCTACGGTGTCTATTGAAGATGTTCCTTTGGAATCATCCACTGGAATCGTTCTTCTAGCCCCAAGTTTCCTAATGCTAGCAGTTATGGACTATATCCAATGGCCATTTAACATTTAAATTTACATCTGAAGAATTTCATGAAACAGTAGGAAGTATGTGTTGTAGTCTAAGCTAAGTAGCTTGTGATATTTTGAAGCGATTTGCTTTATTTTCTGTAGCGTTTGTGTTGTATCCGTATGTTGTTCGACAGTGCTCTGTATGCCGCCGACAGTATGGCGTGAAGGCTTGTGACTTGTGTGTCAGTCTCAGTTGCGAATCCCGACCTTGATGGCAGTTCGTAGCATTAAACGCTGCTCGGCCCTTTGATTAATGCTTCTAGAGAGGTACACAGTTTTGTTCGTCGTCATTACTTCAATTATCGTCATGGGTTCTTTATCTGTCACAGTGAAGCGGAAACGATTTCATCCTAAAAAAAACTATTGGTACGGAGTCAGATTTATGTATGAATAGAATAAATGTTTAACAAAAAAAATGTGACCCTGAGAACCTTAAGAGGATAAATTTGCGTGTTTATATTGTCATGATACCGATACCATCTCCCCAAAATGTCTAATGGATTGTTGGTGCCATAGAATTTTCTCATTCAAGGGCTGAACATTGCATTATAGTGACAATTTATTTGCCAATATATACTGAAACCTCTAAAAAGGCAGGGTTATATCATTATTGTGTGTTCTACCATCATGTCGATGATTTCAGAAATGGTTTTCACTGTGATGTCTTGAGACGACCAGAGGTGTCTCCATTTAGCATTTCAGCACTTTCGTTTAGTAGGCCGTTAGCGTAGCATGGGTCGTTGGTACCGGTATCCCGGATCTCTGATCCCCGGATCATTTTTGCTTGATCTTGCATTGGCATTGCTGGGCGACAGAGCTCTTGATTATAATTTGGGTTGAGATCCAGGCAAGGGCGACTGATCAGGGCTGACAGTTTTCGAGCCGCCTGTCAGACTGAGTAGGGGAGGGTGGCCCTGCAGACACGCGTACTACAACAAAAGGCTCTTCTAGAGTTGTTCACATATGAGTGTTCATACGCCCCCTCCTCCTTTATAACACAACGCCCAGCCGAAGGGACCCCAGCCCTGGTGATGCTGCATACCCACAGGGAACGTGTGTGCCAGAAAACCTACATTTTGTTTTACAGTGAAAAGATGTATCACTTGGTTTTAACATTGTGTGCTTGTACTGCATGATTAGGAAATCGATATTTGGATGAGTGGCCGTTTTAATCGATAAGTTTCTCATGAAAGATTTTGATTGAGCAAATTACTTCCTTTATATAAAGAACTCATTCTGTGCATGAGCTAGAAATTCCATAAAGGAAAATTAATACTTGGTCTTAATCAGTAGTGTTGATTATTTATTGTTTAAACGGGAGTATATGATTTCGAATATTTTTTTGAAAGATAATATTAGGGCTATTAGCAACAACCATTTTAATAAGCAATTAATGTCAATTATTTTTGATTAATTCAATGAATACTCCACATTGCGCTTTTTTAAACATTAGTAATGAGTATTGTATACAATGTCTAATAATAAAATAAAATAAAATAAAATATATAAAGGTATTATATATATATTTTAATAATGATCTTTTTTTATTTTCATTTATTTTTAAAAATGTTTAATAAAATAAAACGGCATTTTAAACTACAGTTTTCTTGTAATGAAATATTGTATGGGTCTTCATACATTTTATTGCTTGCTTTAAATATTGTTTTAGGTCATTTTGAAGCCCTTTTAATTATAAATATTGTTTGACAAGGCAACACACCAGATTTGAACATGGGTAATTCCTAAAATACTGTTATTCCCTTTGTGGAACATCCATCTTATTATTACAGAATCACAATCTGAAAATGCAGTTTAAATTTGTATTAAAACGTATTGTGGCATTAAGTAAAAAATACACAATACAGTATTTAACATTCATACTGTAAACGTATTACAAAAGGGTTCATAAGTTCGTTCTGAGTATTTCATGAGAGTTCAGGATGAAAGCAAGCACTTTCTGCAGTCAAATTCTCCTTATGGCGTGGAATTATGGAGAAGGCTTATGGCCGGTTTATGTTCGAATGTAATGACTGCCTTGGAGGATTAGGGAAGGCCAGATGATGGTGGATAGACTCAGATTATATTTAGCATGTTCCTCTTGCTCCTGTTATATTGCTTTGTGTTTTCTGTGTTTATAAAATTGCAACAGTTGTAGGAATCATGCATCATCTTCCAATGTTATTCCCTCTCTTTATCTCTAATGGCTGCAGATCAGATGCTCCCACCCCGCTCTTTATTCAGAGGTTTTAATTTAATTCCTCCCCACAGTTAGAGCGATGACCCATCATAAGGACCTCATCACCAGAGAGAATATCCTCTCTTAGCCAAAGCAATCATAATACAGATCTTCAAATTGGTATTAAGGGGACCGTTTGCACATATTTTACATTTGTGAACTCTTGTGAACGTGAAAATCAAGACATTAGAAGTGGGTGGCCTTTTACTTATTTGCATACATACAATTGTTGATCATTCAGACTTTTCTGGTTGCCATCTTTATTATGCTGTTCATTGCACTTGGCATGTATTTTTTGTCTTTCTTTTTGATCCTGCTTTAAATCTCAGTGGAAGTATTTTGCTTTCATGATCCTGTTTGAAATCATATTCTGTTGCACTGCACATGTAACATTTAATCCTCAACATCAAATTCTCTTTTTGATTGTCCTTTTCACGTTGAGCATGCATACTGTTGATTCCTTTAAAATCTCTGCATCACCCTTCCGACCGGGCGTAGACAAAACCTGTGGACTTTTTACCGCAAGTTTGTTTTTAGTGAAAATCTGTGGAATTGTTTAAATGTAATATGTGTTAAAACTCTTACTGGTGGCTGGAAGAATGATCAAATTAGTTACACAAACGTTCAAGGGGTAAGGAACACCTTTGATTGACAGGTGAAAATATTTTAAACGTTTCTGATATGTTTATCTATCTTAGATTTTTTTTTTTTTAAATGACTAGATTTGTTGTATTAAGAAGGGCAAAACCAGGATAAATTGTAAAAAAAAACAACAAACAAGGAAAAAATAGTTTAGACAGCATGAACAATTTAATTTGGCTTTTGTTTTGGCCCGTCTGAAAATAGTATTTGACAGTCTTTCAGGTCAATGAAGAATGACTGTGCCGCTTCCGCCACACTATACTGCCGATTATTCCCGTTACCTCCTTTCTTCCTGGTTGCTTTTTGTCTCTCATCCTCTTGCCCGCCCATGGTTGTGATTTCGAGAGCAAAGAGAAAAGACAAACTGCCTCAGGCTATAATTTGCCCTGAAATCTCGCATGAGCCAGTGTCTCCAATAAACACTGTCGCCTCTCGTTAAGCTCTCGCCCTTGATACACTGACAGGACTAGTGATGTGTTTAACACGATAAATCATAGCGCTTGATCTGTCCAGGCCTCTCTGCCAGCCCACTCGTCCGGGGACTTACCCCATTTTTTGGGGCCAGACAGGACCACACTCGCTGTTCTACATCTTTATGGCTTAGCTTTACATTAAAGTCAACGTGAAAAACTCTATTTACAGGTTCCTGGTCTTGTTGATCATTATTCCAATTAAAACAATTATTTGTAACCTAAGATGGTTACAGATGATCTCAATGGTTAATCATAGCAGGGCCCAGTGTACCATTTTTCCACTTGGAACAAATGTTACAATCTTTTATAGAAAAGAAAATGAGCTGTTAATGCCATTTCATGATGACTTTAATTGGTGATCTGGTTTTTGTTGGATATGAACTCCGGTAAAAGTGTTCATTCTGGAGTCACAGATTTAATAAGGAAGAAGGTAAGGTGCATTAAATGAACAATCTCAGCAACATTCAGTGCGTCAGCAGTTTAGATGGACGTGCTTGCATTGATTAATCTCAGTTTTTGTTTCCAATAATGTTCATTCACAAAAAGTAAACTTTTGTCAGTGTTATTCAGGATAGAGGCAACATTGCATGACATATCACCTAATGTAGAGAAAAGATAAACAAAACAGACAACTAAATCATAATTAAATTGTCATGAAATCATAGTTGAGCGTGTTCCTGTCCTTATTGTGTGTGCTTATTTATGAGTGCATGCTATTTCAAGTTTTTAATTTTAGTTTTGGTAATCTTTTTGCAAACTTTCCTTTGTTTGAATCAACTTTCCTTTTCAGCTGACATCACACGTCTTTTCAACCCCTCTCTTCCAGTCTGACTCCACTCACTCAGAAATGCATAAAATTGTGAACGTTAATTCAGGTTATATTTAATGTCAGGTGACTGGTAAAATTGTTTCATTACAGTATTTTCCCTTTCTCATTATCATGATTTTAGAGAAATTAAAGGTACTCTATGTAACTTTTTGCCCTCTGGCGGTTAAATTGCATGCATTTTACAGAAGAAAGTTTGTTTTGGTTGTGCTTCAGCTCTGCTTGGTTCTTTATCATAACTAAAAAAAAAATAGAGAGAGATTATCATGCTCATAAAACATTCAATTCTAGGAGATGTAACTAGTTTAGATGTAAAGGATCTCAAGCTGACTAGCTGAAGACATTACTGTAGATACACAGTGCGTAAATAAATTCCAGCACTGCGCTACAACAACCATAATGACCCTTCAATAGCTAATGCTTTACAGTGAACTCTGTTTAAGAGCTACATATGGCAATTTAGCTCTTCAATAAAATATCTCCATCACCGTTACATTTCAAATACCTCAGTTCTCGCTATCTCTGAAAAGCCAAGTCAATGTTTATTCTTATTTTATCTCGAGTTCGGTCACAGCTTTGAACAGTGTTTTTTTAAAAACAGGTGATTCTCCAGAGGTTCAAGATTTAATATGATCCATGTCGATCTTTCTTTATACTTATTGTGACAACTAACATGCCTCTCCCACACCATATACACGTCCATGCAACCTGAAAAAAAGTGCAAAAAAGTGACATGGTGTACCTTTAAATGATTGCACCACTATTGTTTTGTGATTCAGCCAGTAGGGGTCAATAGCTTTGAGCAGTTGACAAATGGCTTGTTTATGCAGTCTTTTTGCTCCTGATGTTCAAGAACTGTTTTTTTCCAATTCACATTAATTAGAAAAAGAGCCTATGGTCTGAAAATGCATTTTGATTTATTTTCTCATTGCCGAACTGCTTAAATTGCAGTAGTCATTTTAGGAAGTGGGGTGTTTGGTTGTTTCTGGTTGTGTGGGAGTGAATTGCAGCCTCAGGTTCTGTCTCCTATTATTTTCCCTATTACAAGGTTACACTGTTGTAAGCAATAGGGTCACTATTTCTCTCCTCCTGTTATAGCAGTTATCAAAACACCAGTTTTATGTTCTCTGAATATTTTTTTGTAATTGTGTACACTCCATATATCCACTTATTCTAACCTCCCCTCTTTGGGGAAATGGTCAAGAGTAGTAAAGGCATAGCAGTTATTTATCACCTTAAATCTAACATAGTCTATACATCATGTCTTTTGTCTTTATGCATCCATTGTTTTTAGAAAGTCCAAAGAAGTTGAGATATTTTTTGACCAAAAAATAATTGAGATTTTAGCTACTAAGACAGGTGAAGCTGAGCCCAGACAATGGAAGTGGGAAAAAACTTTATTGGACACCGGCAGCACAAGGTTAATCTGCAAAATCAAATTTGAATGAAATTAATTTTAATATTGCCATGCCAATGTAGCAAAGGGATAGTTCACCCAAAATGAAAGTTCTAAAAATGACTCAATCACCAATCATGTCATTCAAAAACATAAACGACTTTTATTTCTTAGCTTTATTTCTATTGCCATTTGAATAATTTGAATAGTTTTAGTACTACTTTCATTAATTTTCAGTTAGTTGCCACAAAAACATTCCTAATTTTCATTAATTTCTCACCTTCGTGTCATTCCAAACCCGTTCATTTTTGGAACTAACTCTTAGTATTACATTTTTCTTCTAATATTCATATTTTATTTGATTTCAGCTTCAGATTTTAATTAACGACAACTATTTTTAATCATTTTAGTTATCTCTAACAGCGCTTTCTTCTGTGGAAAAAAATCTCTCTCTTTTTTTTTGTCCGTTCAATGATATCAAAATCAGCAAATGCTCCACAAACAAACAAAAATGCATGGTTTGATTTGTTTTACAGGGGTCTTATTTTAAAGGGTCATTATTTTGATTATTGGGTGTAATAGATTAACACAGTTTAATGTTCAAAAAACATTATTTTTTATCATTGTACATTATTGTAGCTCCTCTATTCACAGTCTGTCTGAAATACACAGAGTTGACAAAGCCCCTCCTTCCCAAAAGCTCAGAGTGCTCCAATTGGCCAGTTGACCCAGTGCATTATGATTGGCCAAACAACTCAAGCGTGTCGAAAACATAATGCCCCTTACCATAATCACGAGCTTCAGCTTCTAAAGCATTTGTAAACACAGTTAATGTCGTCGGTTTTTAACAATATCAGTTGGAGCACGAGTCGGATTCTGAAAAAGCGGATGATTAGCCCGATTGACTGGAACCAACTTTGCGAGCATGACTTGAGCAAAATGTTTCACGATGTAAGTCGTTTTTGCCAGTGTTGTAGTCTACTCTCCCAGGTTCAGGAACATGTCCTCGGTAAAGTGCGCTGTGCCCAAGCAAACATTTGGCTGGTACTGCTAAGGGCCAGCTTTATAAATAAATCATAACCTCTGGTTAACCTCTGAAAGCAACAGCAGTTTTGCTTACGCATCCAAACACTCTGCGACTACCTTTGGGCGGGCATTATGCTAATATTTCACATTGTGACGTGGACATTTGAGGAAGTAATATCAGAACTTTGATAAAGGCGTTTGAAGTCGGTCTGGATCAGTGTACTCTGTTTGTGAATGTATATAACCTGCAAATTCACAAAGCGATTTATTCTAACAGATACCTTGCACACTAAATGAAAAGGAAAACATTAAAATGTATCATATGACCCCTTTAATTTTTGGATGATCTATCCCTTTAAGAATATTGAATTAATATTGAATGTTCAGTCACGTGTTTTATTTCATCGAAAAGCTGTTTTTGGTCATGATTTCACAAATACTGTATTGTAACGTGTTTGGCTGTTGGTCATTTATATGAATCAATGAGACCGTATTGTGCTGCGTTTGAAGCAAAGTGGAAAGAGAGAAAAAGGAGCATTTTGGGAGCACTGCTTGACCAAGCGTAAAGCGTGATTAATTCAATAGGTACCACAGAGGAAGGGGCCAGAAGCTCTTTAGAGGAAGGGCTGACCCACTTTCTGTATCCTGTGCTTCAGCAAAGACTGAGCTTATCTACCACCGGGAAGATATCAGACTTATGATTAACATAAAATAGAATTAAAATGTGAAGTATTTCAATGGCTAATTTTTAATCTGCTCATACTTTTTTGAAAAGCACTGGAAATGTGCTCGCTAAACACACACACTTTGACATCAAAGGAAAGTGGTTTAAAGGACACATGCCATGTAAGGTAACAGTGGTGTGTGTATGCAGCCATTGCTTTTGCTCTGAGGACCGCTGTAATCAGCCCACAGATGTAGTGTTCAGATGTCCTCTGATTTCTGCAGGCTGATGTTCACCCGACCATGTGTTTGTTCTGTGTTTGGGTGTTTTTGTGGGCACTTATGGCCCTTTGGACTTTCAGAAACCATACACACTTTTCACACTCTCCCTGGTTTATTTAATTTACCTAATAACTAGTGTACTGTATATGCATTGCTCTCAAGATTATGTATTTGTGTGATTTTTATTTATATTTTTTTTGTCTTGCTTTGACTAATTTTATTGCTATGATGAACTAAATACTGTACACACAATTGAATATTTTTACAATTCTTGATTTTTTTTTTCCACAATTACAGAGGATGCACACTTTAAAGATCATGCTAGTCAGGCAAATCTTTTCATTTGTCTTTTTTCCTAATCTGTCAATGTCTTATATTGCATCTCAAACATGCTTTTCACTGATACTGTTGTTTGGACTGACTTTTGAAAAAAGTTTTAGAGGCAAAATTGTTTGTTCAGATGGCCTATCATTATTTTTGTAGAAAATTATACAAATATAATTGAAATTTGTTTGATATTCTGTTTTGACATTTATTAAATTAAATTAAAAATTAAATAATTCTTCATCTTCTATTTCAAGGAAAGCGCAATGCAGACTAAAGCTCTATTCAGACTTTGTGGGACGTAATTCATGTTTCACAGACGTACGATTCACGAGTTCACACTTACATATAATTATATAGAGTCAATTTAAATGCGTATTTGGCGTGCTGTCGGGGGGGAGGGATTCGAGCTTGAATTTGGCCCGAACCTAAAGTACAGGTAAGCTATAAATGAACTACACCACGGTCCTGCGATTTCAACGTCACCACCACTAAGTTTCTGACAACCCTTTCAGTTTTTATCTCAAAACATTTCCCCAGAACGTTTGAGTTAGACTAGTTTACAAGAGCGCAATTATGAGCATAACAAGGCTATAAAAGCAGACTGAGTTTACCTTTTTGGTGTGATGACATTTAATGTCCCCAACAGCCTCTGTAGTCCTATTTAGCCACTTATTAGCCACTACTTTTTCAAGACATGTAACAGGTTAAAAAAAAAATTATGAGTGGGGTAACACTAATGTATTTTAAAGGGGTACTTCAGCGCTGGGAAGATGAATCTGTATTTAAACTGGGTCATCAATGTAGTAGAAATGTGAAATTATTTTTGAATTTGGTGTCTTCTAGACTGAGAAAAGACAGAAAATGTATTTTTGTCCCATGGGGATGAAAGACTACAATTCCCAGAATGCTTCGCTGCCCTGTGAGGCCATTCCCAACGCCAACAACTTCATTACTGTGACTGAGTTAGAGACACTACAATTAAAAACCTGAACGTGTCTGTTCAATATAATGAGTGAGTCACCGCGCGAGTCTCACAGCACTGAGCACTAACTGCAGGAGTGATGAGAGCTGAGGTAATCGCGACTACACTCGCGGCATAACGTTACATTCACAACGCGAGTTCAGTCTGGCGCGTTTCAGTTCATGCCTTTGCAAGCTTAACTTTCAGAGAAATAAAATTTGAGAAGTTAAAAGACTTACATTGCTCACCATAGCTCCGTTTAAATGATCCTGTCTGCAAGCTGAGCTCTCCCTGCAAGCTGAGTGTAATCTCCATCCCCCAATGCCGGATTCAAAACATGCGGAAATAGCTCCCTCTGCTGGCTGTAGTCTTTAGCCTCTGGGCAAACATTCCTCCTATGATGCAAAAATCGTCATTTTGCATCATAAGAGGAATTTTTCCAGAAATAAAATGCATAAATCTCTCGTCTCAGGGAGATATGAGAGGGGAAAGCACAATAATTTGAATATTCTCCAGGGTTTCTACTGATACAAAGCAATATGCTAATCGCTGAAGTAACCCTTTAATGTCGTAGAAAAAAATGTGAAAGTGTCTTGAGCGTGTGTTCACCACAAACCTTTTTTCAGCCATTTAAACTAAATCCCATTCAAAAATCCCATTGACTTAGGAATGATTTAGTGCTTTGGCCTACAAAGTGATATCATACCTGCACCACTCTTTATTATATTACAACACTTCTCCTCATGTTCTTTTGTCTTCGACATGCTTTCAGTTCAATATGGACAGTATCTGATGGAAAAATTAAATTATACATTTATTGAATAGAGCCATATCACAGACACTGCAAAAACTGCTCATTTTCACTCTTTCCTGCCATTGATGGAAATTTCCGTAATTTATGAGACAACGCTTCTCCACCATTCATGGGAATTTACAGCTTTCAGTGTTTTCTCTGCTATAAGGCAGGGGGCACTATTACACATCTGCTGAAAGAGTACTGAATCTCCTGATCAAAACACAGGCGAAGAAGAAGCAGAAACAAGTGATAGCATATGTAAGCATACACTGTAAAAACAATTCAGGTCTCGAATTGAACATTTTCAACAAAATTTTCCAGTTGGCCGAAATGAATTTCTGTGAATTAAATTTCATCAATTCACAGAATTTCAATTCGGCCAACTGAAAAATTTAGATGTGACCAGTCACTAGAAAATTTTCAATTTGAGACTTTTTATTTGTATTTTTTTTACAGTCTATGTAAAACAACACAATAACATTAAGCATATAAAAAAAACTGCCTAATGTTACTGAATAAAACTCAGGATGAGGTATTGGATTGTGAAGATTTGGGATATTAATTGACTCATCTATGTTTTGATAACCGTTTTGAATCTGATATGGATATAGTCTTTGGCAGAAACACATTTTTATCAGCGCTTTGCTCAAAATGCTGCTTTTTTTTATAAAACGTTGCCACATTCAAGTAGAATGCATTGAGTAAAATGTAAAATGCCATGAACGTTTTGTGAAAATGATCAAAAATGCTGGTGGTGGCTGGCAAATTAAAAAAATATGGAAAATATATGGAATTAAAATAAAGGCATTGTAAAAAGTTTCCTGGATTATTTTAAATGTGACCTTCATATGTAAAAAAATAAATAATAATATGTGTGTATCAACCCCTGGTACGTAAAAGGGTCTGAAGAAACACTCTATTATGCCACCTCAAAATATACAAAGAAAGAAGCACTTTAAAATGTAATCCTTCAGGCATTCGTAACGGTTCACTAAACATGATCATCTAAGTAATAATATTCATTTTATTCAAGCAGCTTTTCATTGAAGCACAAGATATGGTGCATTAGCATCACATAAACGATAAGATTGCCTTTCCTCAATCCAGACGTAGTGTATGCATAAAGTTGCCACAAGGTGTTAGCGCCTCGCCCACAGCATCCATGTTGTTTGTTGTCTTACAGACTGATTTAATTAGATAAGATTTCATGCGGGGTTGAACTTGAAGGCATTTGAGATTTAAGTCATCTGAGGCGGATGAAGAACTACAACATTACGTGAGTCATGAGGAGAAGTGTGGAACATTGTTTGCTCTCTGTGACCAAGCACACACTGCAGCTAAACACAGTTGTCACTCCTCTTAATCCTGTTCTGTACGCACACGGAGATATCTGCATCCTACAACCACGTTTTCCCAGAACAATGTTCCTGATTTGGGTTTTAAGAGAGTGTGTTGGTGTAGGAACAGATACAAAATGTTGTGTGAGAGTTGCTACACTCTATCATAGAAAATATTTTGAATACAGTGACAATATAGCAGAGGAATAAAACATCAAGCATTGTACTCAACCCAATATTCATTACTTTCCTTTTTCACATGATTTATTTTTGAAGCAAATTGCTACAGTATTTCTCTAAACCCACAAGGCCATTTTCACGCAAGTTATGATTATAGTTAAAGAGTGCTTTTTGACCTGTACTTTGTGCCTGTGCTTTAGTCATCATCATATTTGTACTTCGGCAAAGCTTGATAAAAGATATCAAAGCATGATTATAAATGTACTTTGAAAAACTTGTCTTTAAGAGTGTACTCTCTTAGTCTTTAAAAGCACTTTTTACTTTTTTTTATTACATTAATATTATATTAACGGCAAGTATAGTTATAAAATATAGCCTACTTAATAGATTTTAAAGTGCAAAACAAGTTAAGTGCACTATTTTCCGTAAGGTTTTCTCAGGTCAAGGGGCTTGCGTCCATTTGTAAGAGTACAGGCTGATTCACTTCTATCCATTTGCTTTGTTGCTTCTGCGTGCTCTTAGCACAGATTGCATAAAAATTCTAATCTGAGCTAAGCAGGAGATTTGCGGACAGCTGGCAGCTCATCTCGTATACCCATGTGAATCTGTCCTTATCTTCCCTTAGCTTTCTCGATTCGTCTCTCTCTCACGCATAACCCCAGCATTTGTGCTCATAACTTTCTCATCCTTGAGCACGCATGCTATTTCTCTTTCACCGTGCTTTTTACAGTCGCCAATCTCGCCATCCTTTAACTTTTTGCTCTTTACCCTGCGCCCCGTTCGAAGGTCTGGCAGCTGCACTGGGATGGCTTAATGTTTCAATCTCTCAATCGCAGTTGATCCCCAGACCCACATGACGGCATAAATCACTGAAAAAGGGACAGGTCTGAAGCTGTGCTGAGGAGTTAGGACCCCCCCACGCGAGTACAGACAGATACTCATTATATCCACTGAGGATGAGAAATCGTCGGAGGGATCAGAGACCGAAAATACAGATTCGGATAAGCCGAATGTTGGGAATTATGACACAAAATGGAAAATAAGTTGTTTTATATGACCTTGTTTATGGTAAACCCACATAAATCTGCAGATTAATGCTTGATGCTGCTTTTTTTAATGTATTTTTTTATTATTTTTAAATGCTTATTCTTAAATTATTTTAAAATGTTAAGTTTTCTTTTCTTTTCAACACGTAAAGAATTTTCATTTTTTGCAGAAATTCTGCACACATTCAGTCTTTGCCTACCTATTATATTGTCATCTTGTGTTTGTGTTGAGTGTTGGTCATTCTCCAGCATTTTTTGGGCTTTGGAGCCCATTTTGTTGGATGTCATTTTTTAAAAATGTATTTTCTTACACTGGTGTAATAGCTCACAAAGTATTGGACTCAGCTGTGCTATATACTGTATGCTAAAAGCCGAATGACCTCAGCAGCTGTTAGTTTTTGAAATGAATTTGAGATTACTGCCTGGCAACAAACATACTTGTGAAGTGCTCCCTCTTGTGTTCAGACTATGAATGTAAAATGCTATTAATGATGTTGCATTGTGTGTTAAAGGAATGCTCCATTTTCATCACAAGCTTTTGATTAATCAGACAACAGTAAGGTAACAGTAAAGTAAGGTAAATGTAAGTAAGGTAATTGCAGTGGAATAATAGGCAGTAAAACATACACTGTATGTAAAATGTACATAGCCACTTTACATACGTGTTAACATGCATGAGGCTAGTGAGAGAAAATGATTACATCCATTTTGAAAATTAGTTCTACCTCAACTAGATAATGAACTATTCAGTTTTTACTGAATAATTCATGCAAGGTCTTTAACAAAACCAAAAGATTCACATTTCTCTGGAATGGACTGTATTCTTTAACTGTTGTTTAACTGCATTTTATTTTTTATTTACACTGCTGTTTGAGGTCAGAAAGTTTATTTTATTTTATTTTTAATACTGTTATTCAGCACCGATTCATTGAACTGATTAGTGACAGTAAAACATTTTTTAAAATAATGTTACAAAAGATTTTTTTCTCTCGAATAAATGTTTCCTGTTCAACAAGAAAAATGTTTCCACAAAAATATTAAGCAGCAGAAGAAAAGAAAAAAAAAGAACTGTTTCTTGAGCATATTTGGAAGTCAGCATATTAATCACATAATATAATTAGCATGCGTAAGAATATTTCACAATGCTATTTTTTTTTTTTTTTCATCAAATAAATTCATCCGTGGTGAGCATAAGAGACTTTTCAAAAGCATCTTACCGAACCCAAACTTTTGAACAGTAGTGTATTTATTTATTTTAAACAAGTCGAGATTATTTTCCGTGTCAATCACAAATGCAGAGCGACAGAGGAACATTCCTTTAATACCGAGCTTTCATTCTCGAGCAGATCCAAACATTCTGCAAGCGTCTTCATCCCTCACTTGGAAGTCTTGGGCTCATTATGACTCTTGTGTATGGTTATCCCATCCCCCCTTGCAGGTGACTGGTTGGCTGCTGAACCATCATTCTCGTCCTACTCCTGGGGATTTCCTGTCACGTGACCATATTCCTGCTTCACCTCCACTCCTAGTATGGAACCCAACAAAGTCCAGTCAGAAGGTGGGCTGAATGTGACCCTGACCATCCGGCTTCTCATGCACGGCAAGGTAAGCTGAGCCCGCAGAGCAGTACAGAGAGCAGTGGATGGGGGTGGGTTGATGAAGTCACTGCAGAGGGTGCCTGAGGGACGTGTCCTCTTCTGACCCACTGTTTCAGGCCAAGGTGAATCAGGGGTCGTGAGTACCAGTGACCTTTTAGACTCTTTTAGAAAATAAAATAGAGCCGTTTTGGTTCACTGTTACTGTACAATTGTGAATGGCCAAAATGCTCTGCTTATGCTTGCAAAGATTTTACTGATTTTTTTTTTTATTCCTGCAGGAAGTGGGAAGCATCATTGGAAAGGTATGTTAGATATGGACATGTGCATGTGTGTGTATGAATGTATGTATACGTTTTAAGCACTTTTTCATTCTTTTTGCTACAGAAAGGGGAAACTGTGAAGAAGATGCGTGAAGAGGTATGTTTCCTCTTGAACTGTTGAGACTGGCTTTGTTTGTCATAAATTCATAAATCACTGCAACCTCAATGTTGTATGTTTAAATATAATAATAGTAATTCTAAATGTACTTGTTAAATTACCTGTTAAGATAAGATAGACAAAAGTATTTTAAACTTACTCAAATTACTAGACTGTATCAATAAATATGAAATAAATAGTAATTTTAAGTAAATTCTTCACATTCTTTGAACTTAAATTCAAAATATCTTACATTAGATGTCTTTGCCGGCCTCTTGTGGAAAAAAAAAAGATTTTCTCTTCAGTATGCATTCAGATACACATCTATATGTAATGAAATTTTTTTTTGGTAAAGTTATAGCATTTTTAGTTTGAATTGAGCAGTTTTAGATTTTTCTATACTGAAGCATTCCATTAATTCCTAAGAGGGTCAAATTGACCCATGAGGGAAAGATTTGTTAATTTGTTTTCATTTCAACTAAAAAATTCCTTGAATCCAGTCATTTGTGCTTCAAGTGCAACAAAAGTCCTAGGGTCTTGGACCACTCAGATGTTTTAATTTTGTTTTTGTTTTTAAATGAGTTTTGGGTCAAGGTGACCTGAGGGTTAAGTGTATTTTTGAGCTATTAAAAGGGTCTTGGAGTCTCTGAAGCAAAAACCTCAAGCAGAACAAGAACATGAGGGTTAACTTGACATTTGACATCTTACAGAGCGGCGCTCGCATCAACATCTCAGAAGGAAACTGTCCAGAGAGGATCGTCACCATCACTGGACCCACAGATGCCATCTTCAAGGCCTTCGCTATGATCGCATACAAGTTTGAAGAGGTGCTGTCGCTTAACACGGACTACATGTTATTTTGTAAAAAATTATTCTCAGAAACCTAGAAATAATAATATTTTTAGAAATAATATTATCATTATGTTAATAATAATAATAATGTTTAGAACTTTTGGATTCTTAGAAACCTTTTGGATGTTTATTTGGAAAAATTATGTTCATGTCTTACTTAGTTTTATATATATAATATTATATAATATATAAGGTATTATGAACTGTAATTATATGAGTAGTGGACAGGACTTTTGTGTGTCTTTTGGCTTTATTTAATTTTGTTGTGATTACTTTGTGCTGCCATTTTGGCCCGGACTCCCTAGTAGAAGAGATTTATATCTCAATGGGATTTTTTCCTGGTTAAATTAAGGATAAAAAAATAAATAAACACAAATGTTTTTGGTACTGTATTCTACCATTTAAAAGATCAGTATGATTTTTAAACGCTTTTGAAAGATGCTTCTTGTGCTCACTACATTTATTCAATCAATTAATCAAAAAAAAAAGTAATATTGTGAAATAATATTAAAATTTAAAATAACTAATTTCTATGTTAATATATTGTAAAATGATTCCTGTGATGGCAAAGCTGATTTTTTTTGCATTATTACTGCAGTCTTCAGTGTCCCAGGATCCTACAGAAATCATTCTAATAGGATTTCTATATAATAAATATAATCTTTGATTAATAGAAGGTTTAAAAGGACATCATTTGTGTTCTTTACTGTTATTTTACTGTAACTTTTGGTCAATTTAATGGATCTCTACTGAGTAAAAGGTTTCCTATTAAACAATGTATTGTAAAATTGGTAGTTCACATTTTTGAATAATCTGATTATTAAAAGTCCCTTGAAATTGTTTTGATTTTTTTCTCTTTATATTTGGAATTTGATGGACACAAACCAAAAGGATAAGATTAATTTGGTTTGAATGCAGAACATCGTCACAAAAAAAGAAAAGAAAAGTAACACAAACTTAAAATTGATCATTTCAACTCTAAATTCTGTTTAGATTAGCCACGTTGTTGCAGCGATGTTAAAGTTGTATTGCTTATTATGTAATTGCTTTCTGATATTTCTTCAGGATATAATCAACTCCATGAGCAACAGCCCAGCCACCAGTAAGCCCCCGGTCACTTTGCGCCTCGTGGTGCCCGCCAGTCAGTGCGGCTCCCTCATTGGCAAGGGAGGCTCAAAAATCAAAGAGATGAGAGAGGTACGAAACTGTCAGATCATGCATTACCATAGAATTAAAAAATGGGCAATACTGTATGACAGGAGTCTTTAGCCACAAAACTCGCAATATTAATATGCCACCGAACACATGCTATTATAGCCCAGACTAAAAGCACAATTCTTTAGTCCTTGGTCTAAAAAAGGTTGAAGACCCCTGCTGTATGGAAATCATGGCAATGCTGATTATGTTCTTGTCTTTTAAATGACTTCATCGGAAACATATGTTTGCTTGCAGATGGCGTCATTTGTCCCAGCATTCCCCTGAGAGCGGTGTGGTCTCAGAGCAGATCACACCATCATTAGCAGTGAATGACTGCTGTTTTATCTCTCTCTTCAGTCCACAGGAGCTCAGGTTCAGGTAGCAGGTGACATGCTGCCTAACTCCACAGAGCGCGCAGTGACAATCTCCGGCACCCCGGAAGCCATCATCCAGTGTGTCAAACAGATATGTGTGGTCATGCTGGAGGTACAGTATTGCACAGTATTGTTCAAGCGATAGTCCAAAATTCAAATTCTTTACTAATTTACGTCATTCTGTACTCCCCCTCATGTCATTTAAAACACGTGTTGTGACTTTATTTACACTGTTGAACACAAAAGCTTAAAAGGACAGAAAAGCACTATACCATTTTCATTGAAGAAGTCCGATCCGTTTGACTTCTGAAACCTAATGACTGAAGTTTAAAGTTGGCATGAAATGAAAAATCATTTTCTAAAAACAGATTTCTGTTTTCTAATCGGGAACTATTTATCCATGCACACGTCAATTTTTTTCCGTGGTTGATTGGATTACAAATGGACGACGGGTCTAAAACATTTTGAGCTTGTCCACTTTCAACCACTTCCAAATGTATTCGACCAGATTGCTTTTGTAGTGTGGTCGAATGTTCAAACAACCACAAAAGACCGCCTACTGTCCACCTACTGGCCTAATGTGTGACCATTATGGAAAGCGTGCTAGCCAGATGGGACTTAGGGCCCTATTTTGACAATCTAAGTGTATGATCTAAAGCGTACAGCACAAGTGCACTTAGGGCATGTCCGAATCCAATTTTGCTAGTTCAATGACAGGAAAAAGGGTTGGCGCCACCCAGCGCATGGTCTAAAAGGGCTTTACCTAGTCCCTTAATGAGACATGTGTGTTTTTTGGGGCATAACGTGCTATAAACCAATCAGAGTCTCATCTCCCATTCCCTTTAAAAGCCAGTTGCACTCGCTCCATGGCGGATTTGCAAGTGGAAAAAAGGAAAAGGGAAACGGTTGTGCTCGCGCACTTTAACCTTGCGCCAAGTCTACCGGACGAAGCCAGATTCCACCAAAGCTCCCTGAGCATATGACATGTAGGCTTTTTTATATTTATGTACACAATGATAATATTTTACATTTTAATCCTTACATTTTTCATATTTAAATATGTTTGTGTGCTGCTGCATGTCCCTGTGTCCCCTTAGACTTTGTTGGCTGGAGACCAAAGCTTTTTTGGAAGACGAAAAACTTGCCAAGCACGATTCCTTCTCACAGCGTTCAGCATTGTCTTGCGGCGGTCAGAGCAGAAAAGAAAGCTGCTGCTCTCCATGTGTTTTTCTGGCACATTCATATGTAAATTCTAAAAGCTTATTTTAGATAGATCAAAAGATCTGAAAAATCCATATATTTACCCGGGACAGAAGTGGTATATTTTATGTATATTTTTATATATTTATTAGGGCTGTCTGTTGGTTAAAATATTTAATCACGATTGATCGCACGAATGTCATGAGTTAACTCATGATGAATCGCAACTTAATCGCACATTTTTATCAGTTTTAAATGTACCTTCAAAAATGATTAATACTCTTATCAACATGGGTATATGGACAAATATGCATGTTTTATGTAAATGTACGTTTATTATTAGTGAAATCATACTTGGAGCATGAAGATTAGACATGTATCAAAGTTCACAGATGTTTTTTAAAGAACTTGTTCATGTCTCTTAAGCTTGAGCTTAATTCTGAATAACCAGTGATTTCTCCCATTTTAAGAATATAAATAAAGGGAGTTTTTACACTGGCTGTTTAGTTCAGAACAGGGCACAGTTCACATTAAAAATTGCTCATGTGAAAGCTGTCATGCGGACCTTGGAGCACACCAGGGTACCGAACCCGAGACGACCTGGAGGAGGTGTTCGAACTGTGCCGCGATTCACGTGAACTGTGACAAACACGGACTCGGAGAGCTCTTGTTCAGAAAAGTTACCTGCACATCTGTTTTAGCCAATTGTAACGTATAGTTCAATAAAACAAATACTGGTGATGGTTTTAATGATTTACCTCGGATATGAGCGAGAGCAGGCTTGCACTGCAGTGTATTCGCGCATCGCCGTGCAGTCTCCACAGAGTCCCTTTACAATCATGTGACAAAAGACCCCTTAATCCAATACATTGACCCGCGTTTTCTATAATACCCTGTGGATGTTTTTGATTATGTAAGATGCACACAAATGCACCAAGGTTCAATAGAATCATGTTGACTGGCGCTGTGGGGGAAAACGAGAACTATCACACTCAGACTTGGACTGCAGCATATGTGCTCAGTGTAAAAATGCCCTTTTCTTTTATTTCGACCTGGAGTCTAATAAAAGTTAAACAGAAAAAATGGTAGCTTATGTAGGCTATATAACATCACTTGTTTCCTTAACATCTATGGCTGCTATCGATTTCTCCAACTATGGGGTAGGCCACGGATCAAACAGAAAATGTGCTCTGCGTTAATCACGTGTTAATACAATTGTCGGCGTTAAAATGAATTTGTGTTAACGCGTTAATTTTGACAGCCCTAATATTTATGCTACAAAAAGATGATTTTTGCATTCTTTTTAAAGCTTGAAAGCTTTAGTCCCCATTCATTGTCATTGCATGGAACAGAGCAACCAGTACATACATTAGAGCATTTTCCTTTTGTGTTCAACAGAAGAAAGTAAGTCCCGTTTTGGAACAACTTGAGGCTGAGTAACGAATGCATTTTCTTTTATAGAGGGTGAAATCCATTTGTTATGAGAATAACAATGGGGTGGATTCACAACCATACACACAGCCACACTCCATTACAGCCACCCTGCCAAAGAGGGACTACATTGTTTTACTTGTGATTAATGAGAAACACAAAGCATTCGTTGGCTTGTAAACCGCCATCTCGGTTTATTGATTTAAAAGTTATTCTTATCCACCAATGACATGCAGTGCTGCATTCCAGCTGAGGTGAATTGTGCTCTGATTGGATGTTACTGAATGATTTTCATTGTTCGCTTGTATAGACACAGACATATTTCTAATGTCATCAGATCACCTGGGAATGTACAAACGGGTATGGTCTCATCCTTGAGACTGTGTTTGGTTGAAATTTTTGGGCTATTTTTTCACCTTTACAAATGTGCAGTATACAATATACTTGATTTGACCTTCCATCTCCTGTGACAAATTAATTGGAAATAATGTCAGCCATGAATTTTTAACATAAAAATGCTAAATAAACATTTGTATATTCAACATAACTGATGCAGTTATGAAGCATGAAGCATGCAACGTGATGACAATGCAGTGTACCACTTTGTTTATCGTGGAGTAATGCTACAGATTTACTTTTACACTGTATATTGAGAATCTTCAGTAGTTTTAGTTTAGACTCAACAACACAGCCTAGAGCAGGGGTGTCCAAACCCTGTCCTGCAGAGTTTAGCGCCAACTTGCCTAAACACACCTGCCTGGAGTGTCAAGTATGCCAAGTAAGACCTCGATTAGCTGGTTCAGATGTGTTTAGTTGGGGTTGAAGCAGAACACAGCAGGACAGCGGCCATCCACGAGCAGGATTGGACACCTGGCCTAGCAAATACAAAGCGTTGGGGTCTCGCAACATGTCTCGATTTGTTTTCGTACAACTTTACCACACATGCGCTCCAA
This sequence comes from Pseudorasbora parva, assembly GCF_024679245.1. Classification (NCBI taxonomy): domain Eukaryota; kingdom Metazoa; phylum Chordata; class Actinopteri; order Cypriniformes; family Gobionidae; genus Pseudorasbora; species Pseudorasbora parva. The sequence goes on from NC_090176.1 coordinate 42,176,060, forward strand.
CACGCACACCTGTCTGCACCAGTCTCCTGGTCTAACGCTGTTTCTGCCTCTTACCTCTTCCCCTCTCCTAGTCCCCACCGAAAGGTGCCACCATTCCCTACCGCCCAAAGCCCGCCTCCACCCCCGTCATTTTTTCAGGTGGCCAGGTAAGAGCCGACCCGCTGGCGGCGTCCGCAGCCAACCTCAGCCTTTTACTGCAGCACCAGCCACTGCCTGTTAGTTCACTCAGGTTTTCTCACCTTCTCACTCGCATGCTGTCACACCATCCTAACCAGAGTAATGCTTGTAGAGAGGAAGGAGCTTTAGATTGTGAATGAGAGTTCAAATCAGGTCTCATAGATTCCATAAGGAATGTTTGTTTGGCCATCATATATTGCCTTTTACTGCCATCCAAAAAGTGAATTTTAAGCAAATATGAAATGAAATGCACATTATTATGTTTTTGTCTTTCTGGTGCAGTAATGCATTATAAGACCTCTTTGCAGGTGCTCAAAGTTTAGATCACTTTAAAATCACTTTGTAAGTTATTACACGCATCTGTGTGCAACTATGTGCATTTTGAACTTGAGTGCTTTGGTTTCACTTCATTTTCATATTCCAAACATGTTGTCAGAAATAAACATGACGTGTTGGGTCACTCTAACAAACAGAAATTGTTTGATTACACTCTTCAACAAATGCCTTATAGTGGTGTCCTTATACTAAACCAGGCAAAAGAGAAAGTATTTCAACATTTGATATATATAAAATTGCACACTTCACCTTTACATGGCAACAAATGCATTCTGGCTGCTTTGACTCTTATTGCAAAGTAAACTCCTCCCTCTCAGAGCAAATATCATATCCTTTTAATATTTTCAAAGCTTAAAGTGTAGCATCATCGCTAGAAACTCAAAACCACCTGGATTTGCATTATTTTGAGATTCCAATAGAGCTTGAAATGTCAAGTTATGAATATTAAATGGATATGCTATCCAACAAAGTCATTCCCACTCATTCGCTAACCAACACAAAAAATTCCACTAATCTAACATTCCATTGATGAAGAATAATAATATCCTTTTAACAAAGCTCTCAACATCTTTTTAGCATAACTCATTTACGGGCACTCCATCCAATAACATGACTGTAGATGCCACATCACGGCTTTTACATAAAATGCAACATGATTATAATTATGATGCTTTAAATTGAAGTTCTCTGGAACATGTACAGGAAATGAAGTCATTTTTGAAAATATGATACTGGCTGATATTAGGTTACGAATGGGTACAGTCTTAAATAGAAAACTTGAAGGATGTTATTTATTCATCTATTCAGACGGCTCAGGAATAGATTTGATTTTATTGCTGGGTATATTTACCCAAACTATCTGTTTTTTGCCGTCAATATATTTTAAGCATGCAGTGCACTTGCACACACACAGATAAGAAAAGCCAGAAGGAGTGTTGTAAATTTGTGTGGAGAAGCCTCTATTATCTAAGTCACTGAATATTATTACAGTATAACTACTCATAAATTTATTCACGTAAAATATGAGAGACAATTTCAGCTTTTGAAGCCAAATGTTTCTGGGAAATATTAATAGATCTTTTAGCGCTTATGAATTAGTTAGTTCTTGTGTTTAATGGGCCCTGCAGCCTTGTGAAAATGTTGATTCGATTTTTCTTCTCTTTTTCCCCCCTCTCCGTGTTCACAGGCTTACACAATTCAGGGACAATATGCCATTCCACACCCAGATGTGAGTCCCCAGCCGTCCGCCCCCTTCCCCCCAGCACCGTCAGCAGTCTGCATGGCTATGTAGTTTTCAGTGTGGACCTCTCTATTAATATTAAGCAGTAATATTAATATGACGTTTCTGATGTGTAAATTTTTGTCGCATTACAATCTGAAAATGTGCTCAACTTCAGCCCTTCGAAATGTAAAACAAACTTCTAAGGACTTGGCCTGTTGGAGGAAATGACGCTGTTTGTCATTTTCTAAACGGTCCGCATAGATTTACTTACGAGACTCGCAACGCTCTGTGGTAATTCAGATGTGACATGCAAAGCTACCCCAGTGGTTCTCAAACTTTTCAGACCATTGTGAACCACTGATCATTTTTACATGTTTTATTTTATTTTTGCATCTTTAAGCAAATCAACATTTCTGCAACAAATATAATACCGCCTTTGCAGTTCTGGCATTTCTGTAGTTCTGTCAAAAGACGAAAAGGCATTCATTGTTTACAGAGAACAAATCCTCTATCCGACTGGTTACATTATTGATAGAAGTATCACAACCAGGCAAACAGAATTACACCTCTCCTTTTTCTTGGTTGTCATTCTATTTTTAGCCTACACTGCTATAGATGTAGTGTCTATAGATGGGGAATGATAAATTAATATTTAATTTAAAGTATTTTCCCCCTACAACACCAAAATTTTAGATCCCAGTTTGAGAACCACTGATCTTTTCAACAAGGAAGCATGCTCATGCTCACAATCCAGGTGATTCTTTAATCCTGATAGCTGTGTTTTCCTCACTGATAATCTGAATGAATATCTTTCAGAGTGAAGGAGAGATGCCGCGTTAGTCCTTTTCATTTAAGATTGGCAGTGATTGATGCTGAGAGACGCTTCAGCTGACGCTGCAATAACTCAAGTAGAGGTTGGACATCCCTTTCAACTCAGATTTAGGGGGTGACCACATGCACAACAACATCCAGTGCAAGTCTGCTCTGGTTCAAAGACTGTTTAAAACGGAGGCTTATGTCCGGCTCAGGTCCTCTGAAGGTTGCCCAAGAGCTTACATGTTCATATCTCTGATAAATAATGGATCACTCGTGGTTCAGGCGTGTCTTGGAGACAATTTATCAATGGTAATAACGTCACCTTCTAATGCATTTACACTCTTTTGATGCATTCTGTGTATTTAAAATCACAATCTAAACTCACCTTTGCTCTTAAAACAAGGAAATGTTTCGTCGGAAGGACATTTGTACTAAAGTCCGATTGACCGTTCGTTAAGCTCCGCCCCCTTGGTTTAGTGTTGCTCACTCAGATTAATTTGGGCATTTCTGTGATGAACTACACAATTATCAATTAAATGTGGAGTAGATAATATATTTAATAAATATTTAATAAATAATATATTATATATATATATATATATATATATATATATATATATATATATATATATATATATATATATATATATATATATTAATTATATTAAAGGTGCACTATGCAACTTTCCGTCCACTGGGTCGCCTATTCTAAATAAAGGCGTAGTTTGATGACGCCAAGTGTGAGCGCAGTATCTTGGGACATGTGGTCTTCACCTCACAGCCGGTGGAAAATAGGACTCAGGCAGAAATCATGTTCATGGATGCGGTTATTAACGTTACTGTAGTGTAAAGCAGAGCAGGACCGAGTGTTGTGGAGCTGAGCACGGCCGCTGGAGCGATTGTTATACAAACACACTTTTATTATGACGGGACGGGACACAGTCGCCGGGCGCGCACTTCCACTTTCCGGTTATGATTATAAGGTAAAGCAGCTCTGTTTATCATATTAGATACATTTAAGTATGTTAAAAATTATGTTATGACGTTACTCTGTGCGTCCGCTCTGCGCTGCTGTGACATGTTCACACTGCTAATAGAAAAGCGCTTCTGCAGAATAAAACCGGTGAGGGAAATGCAGATATGGCGTGATTGACAGGCGACTCCCTCAAACGCTATGCTGACACGTCCCGGTCCTTAGTTAAAATAGAAATTTTCTCACAATTTACAAATAGTTGGAAACATTTGGGATATTGTAAGTACTCAACAGAACAAAATATATAACACTGGCCTAGTGGTTTTTGGATATTTTACTTCAAAAATATTACATAGTGCACCTTTAAAATACAAAATATTGGATTGGATATTCTTTTGTGGTCTGGAATAAAGTATTAATTTGAAGAAGAAAAAAAATATTAATTGGCAAATGCTACATTAATTAGTCATAATTTAAGCCGGGGCTTAGCAAAGGTCAGTTAGCGATAAGATGAGGTTAACCCACCAAGTCAGGCCAAGTCCTACTAAAGTTTCTATCTCTTCAGCTTTCTCTTTTGCTCTTCTTCCACCACAGTGTGTCATGGCTTCTTATCCTCTTTGTCTCTTTGTTCTAGTTTAGTTTCTTGATTTCTTGGTGTGACCTGTCGTATAACAATAACCTCTTAGCTCTACTGTCCCTCCAAACCCTCAGCAGTTGACCAAGCTCCACCAGTTGGCTATGCAGCAAACCCCCTTTACCCCCCTCGGACAGACCACCCCTGCTTTCCCTGGTACGTACCCACGAGCCCTTTTGAAGTTTCCTTCTCTTTGTACCTGTAGAGACGCTCTCTTTGTCTTTCTCTCTCTTTCCTTCTCGTTCCATGTCAAGCATCATGACATGCCCGTGGTGGTTGCTCTTCACTTTGTCACTTTTTTGGGGGAGGGGTGGTGCTGTTTGTTTAAAAATGTATGTTCCTGTTTTTTTGGTTTTGCTTTGTCTTGTTTTGTTTCATTTTGTTTTCTTTTCTGTCTTGTTTTTTCTTTTTTTGTATTTTCTTTTTCATTTTGTCCTTTTCTTTTCTTTTGATTTGTTTTGTTTCCTTGTGTTCTTGTTTTGTCTTTTGTTTTCTTTTAGTTTTGTTTAGTTTCCTTTTGTCTTGTCTTGTCTTGTTTTCTTTTCTTTTTTTGTTTCTTTTGTATTGTTTTTTGTTTTCTTTTGTTTCCTTTTGTCTTGTTTTTTGTTTTCTTTTGTATTGTTTTCTTTTTCATTTTGTCTTTTTCATTTATTTAGTTTGGTTTGGTTTGGGCAGTGCTTTATTTTATTTTGTAACAACAATTTGGTTAGAAGTTTTTTATTTGTTAGTGTTTAATATTTTTTTTCTTTTTTTAAACAATCTACCACTATTTCTTATTTATTTTCTAAATTCTTAAACTTAAGATTTACAGGGTTAGTTCACCCAAAAATGAAATTGATGTCATTAATGACTCTCCCTAATGTCGTTCTACACCCGTAAGACCTCGGGTTTATCTTTGGAACACAGTTTAAGATATTTTATATTTAGACATAAATTTCATTTTTGGGTGAACTAACCCTTTAACTTTAAGGAAAAAGCTTAGTCATAAATTTCAGAAAATTACATCTTACTGTTATACTAACTCACCTTGCATTTTTCTTTTCAAATGTTCTTTTCCTTGGTGCTTATTTTATTTTATTTATTTTTTTGTCAACTTTTTCTGAAGCACCTAATCCTGTTCTGCTAAGACCCAGGATAAAAGATATAGTGACGTTTTGCTGCTTATGCAACATTGTCACGTACAGGGGACTAATGGTGTAGAATTTTATGCTCGAAAAAATTTACAAGTGGCACAAAAAGTGTTTTTTCCTGCCCTTCAGAAACTGGTGTAAGAGAAGCATATCAGTGTTTTGATTTCACAGACCACAACACATCTTCCATCAAGCAATTCATTACGTATTCATCTTGATAAACACTGTCTAATACATGCTCAGTTTAAAGCTGTTACTAAGGGCAAACCCAATGCCTTGCGCTGAGTAGAACACGCTTTGCTATTCACACGTACAGTATATCACACACATACCAAATATATGTTTGTGTCAGACCAAGGACATACACTAGTATAGGAAACTTGTCGCCTTGACAGATGACAAGTGTGAGCTAGAGATATTTATGGTTTAAGAGGAAAAACAGCTCTTTATAAAAATCCTCTGGAGGACTAAGAGTTCCTTGCACTCTGCACCTGGTCCATTAAGGTCACTAGTCTTCTAAAAGCTCAAGCTCAGTGTTGACACCATCGTGATTGTGTATGCAGTGCTGTTTATCCTAGGCTGTCTCTCGAGCTTCCCTTTGCTCTCTGATCCAGGTCTGGATGCCAGTCCCCCGGCCAGTACTCATGAACTCACCATTCCCAATGATGTGAGTATAAAGATTGATGTTCAGTTTTTACTCTCAGTCCCTTGTCAACAATCTTAAAAGAATTTCTGTCATAACTGAAGACAAAAAAAAACGAATTTGTTTATTTGAGAATACTTTGAGTCTTATGTAGAGTCCATGTCAGGGTCTTTCAAGAACAAATCTACGACAAGTCTCATGGATTGTCTGAAAATCCCTCTTAAAAATAGTTTTCTAAAGCCCTATTTGGAAGGTAATTGTTTCTCATGTGGACGTCTGGAAAAATAAATTTGCATGCCACCTCAGTGATAAAACTTCATTCGGATGGTGATTTATTCCCGGTGGAGAAGCGAGTTTTGCGATCCTACGCACCTGTGAATATGCTCACGTGGTCAGTCGAATGATTGTCTACTGTAAAAATGTCATATGCTTGGAATAAAATATTATTTAATTTAATAATAGGACATTATTCATTTAAATCTCTCTTTAAATTTAAATTATTTTTTTTTTAAATAATTTAAAAAATGTGGAAATTTAACCTATATAACATTAATTACTGCCATAATAACGTCTCATTTCAAATGTTTACATGTTTTTTTCTTTCTTTCTGTTTTGAGCGGTGATGACAGCTTATTCTTGTAAATACTTTCCAGCATTTCAGTTATAAATGTGTAGGTTACATCTTTAAAATGCATCCACATTATAGGAAAATGCAATGATACGGTGATCCGCCACGGTCAGAAAGGATATAAACAGTTCATTTTGAAACAATCTTTTCTTGAAAACTCAGAGATGTGGATTCGGACAGCAATTAAAATTACCACACGACCTTGGTGTTTGTCAAAAAGCAGGTAATTCGGCCAGGGATTTTTATGCGGGTGTTGGGGAAAAAACACTGACATTCTGGATTCGGACAGCAATAAAATCACTGACTAGCCCCTGTAAATTATGAAAATACCTTACGACCCCACAAGAAACAATTACCGTCTGAATAGGGCTTTAAAGGGTTAGCTCACTCAAAAATAAAATTGATGTCAGCTACAACAAATACTCACGTACGGAAAATGCCGAACACTGGATTTTGATAGCTATGATAACAACCCATTAGGACTAAGGCTGTTGCCCCAGCTGTTGTCGTTAATGCAGATTCAGTGGCCCAATGGGTTTGCATTCTAGCTAAACGCGCAGCAATAGCCATCGACAGCAAAAACTCACGTACGCAAAATACAGAACACTGGATTTTGATAGCTATGATACCTATGTAACATACCTGCCTGAAGGCACAAATCCGGATGAGAGACGTAGATCTTAAACTGTGTTCCGAAGATGAACGGAGGTCTTACGGGTGTGGAACGACATTAGGGTATAAGTCATTAATGACATACATTTCATTTTTGGGTGAACTAACCCTTTAAGTCAATTTATTGGTGACTTACACAAAAGTTTGGGGTTACACATCTAATTTAAATACTACAAAACAGATAATACTTTCTGTATAACGAATAAACAAAACTTTTCTTTTTGACAGTCTTTTAAGAACCTTTGCGCTTTCTTCCCAGCTAATAGGCTGCATAATCGGGCGCCAGGGAACCAAAATCAACGAGATCCGTCAGATGTCTGGAGCGCAGATCAAAATAGCTAATGCCATGGAAGGGTCATCAGAGCGCCAGATCACCATTACAGGAACCCCCGCCAACATCAGCCTTGCCCAGTACCTCATCAACGCAAGGTGAGCCCGTCAGCGTTTCACCAAAGTGTTGGCATTTTCTTCCAAACTGCAGTAACCTAACTTGCTGTTCTAGCTCAACACTGATTCTTAAAAGAAGCTCAGTTAGGCTCATCGCAAATGCAACAGTGTTCTGTTTTCCTAGCGATGTGTTTGGGGAATCGGAGATGTTTAGCCACAGACCCTCTAAATCTGTTCTTTTGTGTGATATTGAGGCTTGCAGGGTAGCGGCCGGGGCGATACTAATGTATATTGCTTTCCCACGGTTCTGATGGCAGGTTCAGAGACGTGGCAGCCATGTGGAATGACCCCTCATCAATGACTACATCCTGAAGCCCCAAACTGCTTTCATTATCTGAAGCTATCAGCAGCTGTTTCCCAATAAACCTTACATAAAATCTTCCCTTAGAACTCACCAACCCTTCCCTTAAACCCCATGGTCAACTTCATCAGTAGCTTCACTCATGTAGACAGACTACTGAAATGAAAAAAAGAAAAAAAAAGAAAAGCAGGACAACTGTAGTATGATTTGTTAATGTCATGCAGTGTTTCAGTGTAGTATTTTAGCATGCTGAATGCTTGGATCTTGTCATATATTTATTTATTATTTCAAATTAGATTAGTTGAGTATGGTTGCTGCATAAGTCTTGTAGTTTGACAGCAAAGCCTAACATGATTTGAAAAAATGTAAAATAAAAAATTAAAAAAAGGATTGCATCCAATAGCATTTTAGCAATGCTGTTGGCAAGGAGCTAGTGATGTGATGCAGATGTTGTAATGAAGTAAAACCGCATGTCAGAATGGAGGAGATGTTGGAAACTGTGTTTCTTTAGAGGCGGAAAAGATTTTATTTTTTACATTTGACAGTGGCTTGATTGTTTTCAGTTTGACCGAATCGAAAGAAATGCATGATTATTACTCAACGTGGAGAGCAACAAGGCGGAAATTCTTGTACAGAAGTGTCAAATGCTTTCAGAATTATTTTATGTTATCTATTTTTTCTATCTTTTCCTTACCCGTCCCCTTTTTCCTCTTCCCTTAACTATTCTAGGCTGACGTCTGAGGTCACTGGAATGGGCACTCTCTAATTTCTACCCATGATCCTTCACTGCATCACATGACCCTTGAGCCAATGGCATTGCACCTAGTTTGTTTTCTCTCTGTACTTTTGCTGTCCTGTATTTTCAGTACTTCTGACTAATTTATATTCTATAATGTGCACATAATGTTCCTCCTACTCAACCTTTGTTGTGCTCCTGATGGCCCTTTACTTATTACCTGTTTCATTTAAAAGACACTTTCTTTTTTTTGACTCTCTAGTACCTCATGTCACCAGTGTCCTGTTTTGCCATAGCTTTCACTGTGAATTCACATTTTCCGGTCCGTATTCTACGGTGTGGTACAGCTAAGCCAATAAAATCCTACACTTTCCAATCTTTCATTTGGTCAGACTGAAATTGTCATTTTTAAAGCAGCGGTCCTATGCTTTGCTTACCAGGTACCGTACAACCGTGCATCTTATACATAAATAATGATACAAACTGATGGAGTTGGAATGTTTGCACCACGCCTGTACGATTTGTTTGCATCTGTCATTGTGGCATGCGGAGTAACACAGAGAATCCATTATTAGCCTCATGTATTCACTTTCAGAAGAGGAAGAAAAAAATCAGTGTGAAAACAAAGGATATGAGGATGTGTAAGCCATGCTCACAGCTTTACTGCATGCTGAGACATTTCAATTCAGCCCACAACCTTAGTTTAAGTAATTGAATATATTACAGCAGAATTATTTATAGAATATTTTTATATGCAATGTGTTTTTGCAGTAGCATGAGAAATGTGGACGCTTTATTCCTTTGGAAGTGAATACAGACGTGCTGATAATGAGATCGGCCCCATGCTCCTCTACCATACGGCCTCTGTGAGTATGGTAAACTCTCATGTAGGGTCCAAAATTAACTTTTTTGCCATATCTACCAATGGCGGGGATATTTGAACATTTTTACCTGCTATTTAAAAACTGTATTTTGCATTTTTGGCATCTGCACCAAGGGCCTCGTTTATAAAATGCATGTACGATCGGATTTGTTCCTACATTTTTTACATCAGATTATAAAGGCAAAAATTTGCGTGAAAATGTACCTATGTGTACGCCAACCGATGAGCATGCACACAGATCTTTGGAACTCATATCAGTAATTAAAATAATCCAATGCTGTTTGTAAATATGTAAAGATAAACAGAGAATCACAATATATTATTATATAAGCAAATGAGCAATTGCTTTGATAATCATCAATGAAATTAATTTATTACTCATATATGATTTCCTGAAAAAAAAATGAATTGTGATTTATATTCATTCAGGAAAATCATCTGGACGTTTTATAAATCATTTGATTTGGACATTTTTGAATAACATTTCGCAAATTGTTATACGGTCACATTTAGAAACATTCACTTTAAACGCATGTGAATGCTGGAGACCGGAAACGCAAACTCGTGCGAAAAAGTTTCACATGTCAGAGCGTTCCAAAGTTTGGTAACCCCTTTGGACCTGTGAATTCTTATCACGTGATAGAGACAGAGTGTGACGTCACATCAACCACTGCTCAAAGTCGTGTAACCGTGGCTATATACACACATTTTTATAAATGAGGCCCCTGATAAATTTGATTAATCAAATACCAAATGCGAGTTAAGATTGGTGTTAGTTTTGAACCCTGCCCTCAAGCGTTCAGCAACACACTTCACTTTGGCAGTTTTTTTCTTCTTCATATTGCTCTCCAAAAATGACATTTATCAGACATGCGCAAGCTCTGCATGCATCAAACGAGACTAAAAAGTCGTTCTCCACTGACAGCTTTTGAAACATGCGTATTTCTGCTACATGGCAATACAACTGAATGCTTTATTTTCCCTAGGCCAGCCAGATGAGCGATAAGTGGGGGTCATTTGTATCTCAGCTCTGGAATGTTCATGGGTATAGGCTAGAATTTCAAATGTGATTTCAGATGTACCACCCTGGTCTGCTCTTAAAACATGATTGTTTCTTTATACCGGTTGTTTTGTTTCAGTTAAGGTCACTGCGTGTTTTTATTATAATTACTGATACCCATGATTCTTAAGCGTGTCACCTCCTGAAGATTTAGCCTTACTGATCAGCTCTAAGAATATTTTCTCACATGCAAAATTTGATTGACTTAAGGCTTTTATGTGGCATGTTTTGCTGTAGATAAGACAGCCTGTGCACACTATAAACGATGCATACATATTTGTTCCTATTGGCACCTTCAATTATAATTTCATCCCAGCTAGAAGAAATGTGTAATTTCTGCGGTACAAAACAATTGATTTTTTGTTTTGTTGTTGAGCAACCTGACTGGCATGAGTTTAGGGGGCAGAAATGTTCTAATAAATGTGAAGCGTCTCTTAAGGCAAGTATAAAAAGACCCTGATGGCTTTGAAATGCTTTTCTAGTACGGAGACCTTAAAAATGAATGTGTAGTGCCGTAAATCGTACCTATTGTACTGTATACCCTCTTGAGAAATTCTTGTGGCTTGAATGTGGAAATAAGTTACCTTCTTCCAAAATGAATATGTCATGCCATGCATGTTGAAGATTAGCGGCAAGGCACTCAATCTACTATGCGTTTCCACACAGAATCTGTTTAGTCACTATACCGAGGCATTTCGACTTTCATTCGACAGAGAGAGAAACGATTGAAGTCATTATTTTTGCGATTTTGTTTGTTACCGCTAGTGGCGCACAAATTACACACTTCAAAAAAAAACTGTCAGTGTGGTTGTTGCTATAGTTGAGCGATTTATTTCCAGGATTGAAGCCCACTGATTCATTTTTAGTTACCCTTTTAATCTGAACTTTTTCAGTCAGCAATCAATATGTATTTCATCCTCCACATTTAAATGTCTAAAATGTGGTATGGAGGCTGAAAGTTGAATGTAACTGCTTCAACATTTGATTAATTATTCAACCTCTAGTTTACCTTTTTGCCATTTTCCAATTGCACTAGAGGAAACCATTTTCTTTCCCAGTCTTATAACTGAAAATGCTTTCTCACTGAGGTGATCAGATACAAAAGCATGCATTTAGGGTATAAATATATATATTTCTATATTTTTGTTTGATATCTGTTGAGCAGTATCATGCACTGCATCCAAATCTTAGAAATGCACCCAAGAGTTGATTTACATTAATGATTTAATGTCCGTTATGAGCACAGAACTTTTATAATATTGGAATTGAGCTCTAAAAGGTATGCACATGGCCATGCTGAGCCATCCGTGCACATGGCCGGAAATGATGTCATATTGTTGCTTTTAAATGGCTAATTTATCTGGAATTAATCAACACATTTTGTTGTTTTTTTAGATTCAGCATTCAGTTTCCTGTTGTCACATTTACCATACGTTTTGCACTGCTTTGAAATGTACTTTGTGTCAGTGTCTTAGGCTCTGTTATACATTAAGTTAGATTGTATGTTTACACAAGACTATGTCTTGTGATATATGTATGGAATGTTTTATTTGATGTTATGTTTAGTCCATTATGTGCTGTACTCTAGATTACTGTACAGATGCATATTAATATTCAGACAGCAGCATGCGTAACTTTGACATTTTTCAGTAGCAGAATGCTTTAGCAAAGGAAGCTGTTGTTATTTTTTATTACTATTGTTATGACTTATTTCACAAATGCAATAAAAATAATCGTTCGTATAGGACTGCAGTGGCGTGTCGAAAAATGATTAACTGTTTGGTGGAAAACTCGGTATGGCATTACAAACGGCTTTTATATATATATTTTTCATCTTTCATCTCTGCCCGACCTCATGATATCACATGATGTTTTTCTCATGCAAATCATGTGGTTAATTTGCACTCATAATTTTAATACACATTCATTCACACTGTGAAATCATTACATTCGTTTTGTTGGTCATGCAGTTTTTCAATGTACTAGAGCAGCAAAAAAAAAAAAAAAAAAAAAAAAATATTGAAGCCCTCTCGACCTGTCTGTGATTCTGTAAATGATTCTGTTTGGGGGTGGGGGATGTAACAGAGTAATTATTTTATGTTGGACAATTTGCTGCTTGCAGGTCTATATTAGATTCAAATTTCTGCTGAGTTTAGTTTAACTTTGAAATGTTTTGTAAAAAGGAGAGAATAAAGTTTGTTTTTCCCTTGAATTTTTGTGATGCCTTGTTTTTTTATTATTTACACTAGGGTGAGAAATGAACCAGGGCAAAAAATGGCCATGCAGAATGTTCCCTGTGATGGGTAGGTTTAGGGGTAGGGGCTGTGTAGGGGGATAGAAAATACGGTTTGTACAGTATAAAAAACATTATGTCTATGGAAAGTCCCTATAAAACATGGAAACTGTTTGTGTGTGTGTGTGTGTGTGTGTGTGTGTGTGTGTGCGCGCGCGTGCGTGCGTGCGTGCGTGTGTGTGTGTGAACTAACAATACATTTCTTACAGTATTTATTAATCTTTGTTAATGTTAGTTAATAAAAAACAGTGCATTAACTAATGTTTACAGAAAAACTTTTAATGATGAATAGTTTATTAAAATAGTCCATTAACATTTATTAAGTTTAATAAATGCTGTCAAATTGATTAATCATGATTTATAAGCCAAAATAAAAGTTTGTGTTTGCATAATATATGCGTGTGTACTCTTGTATAATGTACCTGTAATGCACTTTTGTTTGGTCCTTACCACTAGAGGTCGCTAAATGTTGTAATTAGCTTCTTGTGAATTGACCTGTATTTGATATTGACTCAAAAATGTTTAGTGTAACCACTAACCAGATGTTCTTTAACCTAATATTTAGTATAAACCTATACATTTCTGGGACGCTTTACCTAAAATAACCCCAAACGAGCATTATACAATTGCATTTAAAGTGATTTATTGTCAGGCTGAAGATGTTGTTATTCTTGGGTGGCATAATCAATAGTAGCCAGTGGCTATAGGTCTTTATGATGCTTTCTCAGAAACCATTTTAAAAACCAGAGCGAGATTCAAGGTTGCACATGGGCAGCAAACACAGGTTTCACCTGGGAACCACAAACAACCTGAACTGTTATTTAAAATTCATTCAGTTTTAAACAAAAGTTTATTCGCTGTCCTCTGTAATTCTGTTGCACAAGGTTCTCCGCAGCACTAATAAAACTCAAAGTCATTTTCTTTAAATTAAAAATGTCAGCGTGGCTAATCGCCAGTTGATCCTGCCGGCCTTTCCTGAACGCCAAGGGAAGGCAGCAGGAATGGCCCTCGATCGCAGCTATGCTTCAGAATTAGCGCGTCAGTCCAGGGGGAGAGAGGTCACCTCTACCCACCCTCTGTCATTGGCCTCAGTTTGTTCCCATCAGCCAGAAATAAGCTCAAATTAAAACACCTCTTGATTGCCCTCCCAAAGTCCCTGAATACATTTGGCTGTACATGTTCCCTGTGGAAAAGAGGAGACAAGGTACAGTCCAGAGGATAAACATAACTTCATAACTTCAGTGTTTGCTGTGTTACCGCTGGTAATCTTTGTAGTAATCCACATTGTTGTATAATCTGCAGTGAAAATCCATATCCAAAGAGGTTTAAAAAAGGTCAGTATTATTGATATGCTATTAGTAATATTTTTTCAGCAATTTAGATAATGAGGGTTTAATTTAAAGATATTAGGTATTCTAATTTCTGAAATATTGTTTGGTCCATACAAATTCTATTAAATGTTGTTTGGAACTTTTTTTTCTGTTCTGCAAAAGAAAGAAAGGTTCACTCTCAGAAAAGGTAATGCTGGCATAACCTTAATAGGATAGTTCTTCCATAACTCTGCACACATTATATTGTATTGTGACCTTAAATCAGATAAATTAAAAAGAATTGTATGGTTTCAAGTGTTCTATTTTCCAAGAATATTTCTCTTAGATGTGCACTAACTCATTATATCTCCATCTCTTGATATGATGTTTGGTTTCCACTGACAATAGTCTGAATTAAAACTGCACCCCGGGGATCTGGCTTCATCCTAAATATACTTAAAGCCAATAATGTGTAATTCCCATTTGTCCTGACAGCCCTATTTGAAGTTGCATAAAGCATAGCTGACAATAAAAAAAACTCAATTCATTAGGAACACAGCTGACAAAATACATTAGATAGTCTCACCTAACCTCCTGGGTGCCGCTGTCCACGTACAGGGACATTATATTTGAGTCCATTTCTCCGACACCATACATGCCACAGTTTGAAGTCTGGATGTCCTGTAAAGAGCAACAGCACATTCAGGACTTCACCAGGACAACAACCTGATAATATGATAATGTTTTGTAATTACAATTTAAATCTGATTAATTTTCAAATAATTTGTTATAAATCAACATCTTGGGAACATGTTATGGGGTTTCTAATCAAAATATGACCCTTTTTTTGTTACAAAATAGGGCGTTAATATTATACATGTCCACTGTAGGGACACCAGCATTTTTATCAGGCATTTTGGGAGACAAGTGTATAGGGAAAGAAATTACACAATGTTTCTATAAAATATTAGATATTATTATGAAAATGTTACTCTAAGAACTAGGAGATACAGTGAATATATGCATTGCATTGAATGGGAAAAATTTTTATATGGCCATTTTACCCACATGTTGCTTAAAGTAAAATGGTTTACAAATTAATTCCGGTTAAGTTTGGTTAAAAAAATAAAATAAAATTTTATGCCTAAAATTTTTTGCCTATAGCCTACATGTCATTTTATTTTTTAAACAATTGAGTCCTGGTGTCCACTTATGAGGACAATGGCATAATATATGAGACCCTGGACCACAAAACCAGTCATAAGGGTCAATGTTAATTATGAAGCTGAATAAATTGAAAAGCTTTCCATTGATGTATGGTTTGTTATGATAGGACAATATTTTGCAGAGATACAGCTATTTGCGAAATATTGACCAAATCGTTTTTAAAGTTGTCCAAATTAAGTCCTTAGCTATTACTTATAATATGTTTGATATATTTATGGTATACAAAATATCTACATGGAACATGATCTTTATCCTAATGATTTTTTAGCATAAAAGAAAAATCAATCATTTTGACCCATAAATGTATTGTTGGCTATATCCGTGTATAGATAAACTTTTTCACTTTTTTTTTCTTTCTTATGCTCTAAACACTGACAAAAATACTAAATTCAAAGAGTTTTCCTGAGACTTAGGAGGTTAAATACTTTTTTGAAATTCCTTTAAGTAAGTTAAAAACAATAATGAATATTCAGCAAGGTTTAGCTAAATAGTTTGTTAGGCAGCCAATGCAAAGATTAAATTAATTACACTTTTAGATCATAAATGTGTGGTTCATAAATGTGTGGAGAAGGATACATTTCACTGTCAATCCCAGAGCAAAACGCTTAAGTCCCATGGGTGGCACCCTCTGAATTGCAGAAAGGTTGGCTTTTATGTCGGGTAAAACAGGGCATGGAAACTAATTAGGTGTTTTTTTTCATCAATTATTCATCAAGATAGGACATTTAATGTGTATTTAAAAGGTAAGACAGCTCTACTGCAGGCATGTATAATCTTGGAAATGATTACAGTCAATCTACTTCATATTATATAATGTTCTGAATCTTTAAAGTCCTAATTCATCATGAATTTTAGATCACCATAATCTTATTAGCCAATTGCGGTATTTGCTAAAACAATTATCAGTATTTTAATTTCTCATATTTAAATTCTTATTTTTGAGAATATATTGAGAATTCTTATTTTTTTTTATGGAATGTTGCAGTGTTTATTCAAGAAATATTCATTATTTAATCAAAAACATTAACGTCACTTCTCCCTTAAACCAGCAATTTCCAGTGGACTAAATTCTCGCCTTACATTTGACCTTTTCATGCCAACTTTTAGGGATTTGAAGAAACGTGTTCAAATGATCAACTGACCCTTCTACCTTGATCCAATCATTGAGTCAACCAATGAACAAAATCAAATCCTGCCCTAATTTTTTTTTTTTTCACGTCGGAAAACCGTTTCACTCAGATATATAAGTCACAAAACGACAGAAATGATAATTGCTATTTCTGTTTCATGACAACTTTATATGTTATGGACTGGAACAAATTCAACAAGTTCAAATCATCAAATAACAACGCTTCTCCCCTAATCCAATGATTCAATAATTTTCCAATGAACAAAATCAAGTCCTGTCCTTACATTTTCATTGTTTCTCATCAGAGAAGCCATTTCACTCAGATAATCACAGTAAGACAGAAATGAAGATCGTTATTTCTGTTTCATGACAGCTTTGACGTTAGGGATTACCTTGTTCAAATCATCAAATAATGTCCCTTCTCCCTTGATCTAATGATTCAATCGATTCCCAATGGACAAAATCGAGTCCTGCCCTTAATTTGTTCTCGTGTCTCGTCATAGACGCCATTTCACTCCGATATACACTCACCTAAAGGATTATTAGGAATACATGTTAAATTTCTCATTAATGCAGTTATCTGATCAACCAATCACATGGCGGTTGCTTCAATGCATTTAGGGATGTAGTCCTGGTTAAGACAATCTCCTGAACTTTAAACTGAATGTCAGAATGGGAAAGAAAGGTGATTTAAGCAAATTTGAACATGGCATGGTTGTTGGTGCCAGACGGGCCGGTCTGAGTATTTCACAATCTGCTCAGTTACTGGGATTTTCACGCACAACCATTTCTAGGGTTAACAAAGAATGATGTGAAAACGGAAAAACATCCAGTATGCGGCAGTCCTGTGGGCAAAAATGCCTTGTTGATGCTAGAGGTCAGAGGAGAATGGGCAGACTGATTCAAGCTGAAAGAAGAGCAACTTTGACTGAAATAACCACTCGTTACAACCGAGATATGCAGCAAAGCATTTGTGAAGCCACAACACGCACAACCTTGAGGCGGATGGGCTACAACAGCAGAAGACCCCACCGGGTACTACTCATCTCCACTACAAATGGGAAAAAGAGGCTACAATTTGCACAAGCTCACCAAAATTGGACAGTTGAAGACTGGAAAAATGTTGCCTGGTCTGATGAGTCTCGATTTCTGTTGAGACATTCAGATGTTAGAGTCCGAATTTGGCGTAAACAGAATGAGAACATGGATCCATCATGACTTGTTACCACTGTGCAGGCTGGTGGTGGTGGTGTAATGGTGTGGGGGATGTTTTCTTAGCACATTTTAGGCCCCTTAGTCCCAATTGGGCATCATTTAAATGCCACGGCCTACCTGAGCATTGTTTCTCTGTCCATCCCTTTATGACCACCATGTACCCATCCTCTGATGGCTACTTCCAGCAGGATAATGCACCATGTCACAAAGCTTAAATCATTTCAAATTGGTTTCTTGAACATGACAATGAGTTGACTGCACTAAAATGGCCCCACAGTCACCAAATCTCAACCCAATAGAGCATCTTTGGGATGTGGTGGAACGGGAGCTTCGTGCCCTTGATGTGCATCCCACAAATCTCCATCAAATGCAAGATGTTATCCAATCAGTATGGGCCAACATTTCTAAAGAATGCTTTTAGCACCTTGCTGAATCAATGACACGTAGAATTAATGCAGTTCTGAAGGCGAAAGGGGGTCAAACACAGTATTAGTATGGTGTTCCTAATAATCCTTTAGGTGAATGTACGTCACAATAGGGCAGAAATTACGATAGCTATATTTATGTTGCGTGACATCTTCAAGCTTATGGACTTGAAAAAAACTTGTTAAAAACATCAAATAATGTCCCTTCACCCATGAACCAATGATTCAATCAATTCCCAATGTACAAAATCGAATCCTGAATTTAAAATAGATAGAAAAAAAGCTAATCTAACAGATTTAAATCAGAAGGAGAGAACTGACCATCTGCAGACCAGACATTACAAATTAGAAGGTATCACTTCTTGGGGTATCACAAGGTTTAAAATGTTATTTATAAATCTATATTAAATTTGTGGTCTACATGCTGCTTAAACCTGAAGTCTTTGAACTGTTGATTGAATTTGCCAGACTCCAGCTTGTTCAGAAGCCACTCTCAAATTTCCGGGCATTGCATTGTTATCAGCTCTGCGCATGGCTGACCGTTTGACGCACAATGCGGGACAAAATCATTTCCATTTTCCACAGCTCAGTACCTCTCCTTATCCGCCACAGAGGCCGTCTAGTGCTTCCCGTAGGTTTGTTTCACATTGGATTATCACAGCGTTTATGCGCTGTAAGAGTAGATTTTTTTAATTAACCTCTGAAACACTCCGTTCCTCTTGGCTCTGACTAATGTAGGTGCGCTGTGGGACTTGCTTTGCAGATTGGTGACAGTGACCAGCAAACTCTGGCCAGACCTTGAAGGATAATTGTGATAAATCTAAATGGGTTAAAAGCATTTTTTAATCAGGAACCAACTCATCAGAGGAGATGGATTTGCTTTGTCACAGCACTGATTCGCTCGAATCAGTCCAATGGTTACAGAGGCAGAATTCTCTTTTGGCAGTTGACACGAGTAATTTATCCATTAAAGACACTTGAGAAGAGGGAATTCGTTCAGGTGAAGGTGTATTGAAAGAGAAAATGAGCTGCCTTGATAAACAATTAGTTTAAGTTTGTTCATGGCTAAGGACTATGCACCAGCTCTTAATAAACATCTCCTTGTTTGGAGCTTCAACAGGAATACAAGGCATGCTGATCAGGTAAGAGTCAAAAAGGTTGAGAACCACTGCTCTATAGTGTTTGGGAAGAGATCTCAACAATTTCTGAAACTATGCTCAGATTTCATTCTGCAATAAAAGGTCAGGTCATTTTGATGTTATCTGAGCTATCCACAATTAGTATACTCTCTCACTTTGCTGTATGTCAACTGCACTCACATTTGTATCTATTTATTTATACAGATTTTTTTTTTAAAGGATTGAGTCTTATGAAATAAAAAGCAGCCTGTGTGCAATAATATTTTCCACTAGGCAGTAGAACAATTAAACTAATGGAAGAGTGATACAGCCCTTCAAAAAGAGATGAAAACAGGACAATTTTCACATTAAAATGGATGAATCTAATAACTGAGATTTTATGTGATATACACTAGAAGCCTCATTTTCTCATAAGTGAATGCCACCATCTTTCTTTTATCTTTTCATAACTGTCCACTTCAGTGGAGATGAACATTAATAATGTATGTAATCTACTGTAGCTAAAAAGAAAGGTCAAAGAAACCTCTTTAAAGGCCTCCACACACACCATTTTGAGTCTAAGGGTCTGATTTACTAACAGCTTGCACCAGCACAAACCCTCTTTTGGCATTAAAAAACTACTGTCAGGATTTACTAAAGACGTAGTGAAAAACTATCGCTGACAAGGCATAGACAGGGTTATTTTTGCAGCTGACTTTATTGCATAAGCATTTGTAGGAGTTTGTAGCCTGACGTGGTCATAATCAATTCTAGTCAGAATATGAGTCTGAAACTGCTCCATTGGAGAAAACCAGAAAAGACCTCAATTGGATAGACCTACAACCAATCAGAGCAACGAAGCGACGCACTGTCAAATGTCAACAGACAGAGCTCAACTGCACTGTGTTGCAATTCCACATTTTTTTCCGCGGGTTAAAGCGACTATTATGTGATATATAGACCCATGAGTGCGAATATTAGCGGGCAAACTTGCCAAAATAACACACATTTTACCCCCCAAATGCCATTTTTCCCCCGGAGAACCCCCGAGAAGCTATTGTTTAAGTCTAGTAGTTGGCAGGTTTTGTTGTAAACACTTGGCAACCCTGTCACGCGCGCTGGAATAAACGATCTTTGCTGGTGTTGTAAAAAAAATAACATAATTTAATGATACACAGAGTACTTACCCAACATGATCATCATTTCTGAGAGAAATTGTGAAGGTGAATGCATATACAAACAAGCTCTCCGTTTAGGATTCAAACAAATATAATCCAAGCCCCTTTGATGACGTGCATGATTACGTTACTGTTGATCATCTGTCCGTCATCGTCTAAAGCCCGCCCTGATGATTTCATTGGTCCGAACAGTTACTGCTCCTCTATGGAGCAAGGCCAAACTGAACCCGACCTAAAAATTGTGTGGGCGGGGCTAAGTTCAGCTGGCATCCAGGCTAAGGAGTTTGCCTTTCAGAAGCTAAATGTATGGGAGGAGAATATTTAAATGAATAACGCAAGGTGATTTACTAAGGTTTGCGATCGTCAATGTACTGGTGTTTCCGCAATTATTACAGCCTAAAAAAGCATTTCTTAAACCAGACTAACTGGCAGATTGCGTTGGTCATTATGGAAATGATCCGACTGCGTCTGTGTTCTTTAATTTGTGTGTCAAGATCGCGCGCATAACTTTACAACTCCCCATTAGCGCTTTTATGGAATTGTGCTCTCACACTAATTTGCCCTGTTTAGTAAACCTGGCCCTAAATCTAAAAAAAATTAGAGCAGACTTTTCTTCTTCAGTTCTTTGTTTTGTGCTGTTTGTTTTTATGGGTTATAAATCACAGCTCGCTTCCCTTACTGTTTCACTTTTAACATTCAATCAATCCGGAAGACATCGAGGCAGGTGATGTGTTGAAATATTCATTAATCTAAATTCAACCCTTCAATCGAAAATAAGTCTTTCTCAAGGGGATGACCAAATTGGGAATATTATCTTAGTAATTTAAAGTATACGTTTATCTCGGTTGGGTGCTGTGATGTGTCATATAGCCGTAAGAAATCTCAAAGCAGAATGACAAACGTCTAACTGCAAGTGCAGACAGACTGCTGTCCATACCTGTCACTTTTTTTCCTGTTCATACAGACTGAGCAATGACAGGTCATCTGTAATTTCTAAAAGAGCTATCTACTCCTGCTATGATTGGACTCAACAAAATCAACCAGAAAGCAATAGTATCTCTACAACCCCATTTCCAGCAAAATTGGGACATTTTGTAAAATGCAATAAAATCCGGATTCTGTTTTTTTAAATTCTCTGTAACCTTTAATTAAAGGGTTAGTTCACACCAAAGTGAAAATTCTGTCATTAATTACTTACCCTCATGTCGTTCGACACCTGAAAGACCTCCGTTCATCTTCAGAACACAAATGAAGATATTTTTGTTGAAATCCGATGGCTCAGAAAGGCCTTCACTGACACCGATGTCATTTTCTCTCTCAAAACCCATAAAAGACATTAAAGACGTCGTTAAAAACACAAAGCCCATCTCACTACAAGTTGAAGCGACAGGAATCGTTTTTGTGCGTAAATAAAAACTAAATAATTACTTATATAGTGATGGGCTGATTTCAAAACAATGCTTCAAAGCGTTATGAATCAGCGTATCAATTCATGATTCAGATCGCGTGTCAAACTGCTGAAATCATGTGATTTTGGCGATCCGAATCTTGAATCGATACACTGATTCATAACCGGTCAAATCTTTGTTTTGAAATCGGCCCATCACTATATGTCGTTATTTCGTTTTTTTGTGCACAAAAATTCTCGTCGCTTCATAAAATTATTGTAGAGCCACTGTAGTGCATTGTAATAAAATATTTAAAAAAGTAAGTTACCTGGTTGCCTTAAATTGTTGAGTTCATTGAAATAAAAAATTGAGTTAATACAATGAACATTTTTGAGAATCGACAACCTTTATTCGAATATTATTAAAA
Organism: Pseudorasbora parva; assembly: GCF_024679245.1. Lineage (NCBI taxonomy): Eukaryota > Metazoa > Chordata > Actinopteri > Cypriniformes > Gobionidae > Pseudorasbora > Pseudorasbora parva. The sequence goes on from NC_090176.1 coordinate 42,198,428, forward strand.
GATTATAAGATCTTTTTTTTTTAAAGAAGCATATTGGGTAATTGTGTGTCTTTTATTTGAGATGACGCAGTGAAAAGCTATTTTCATGATTTTTAAGTGGTTCCGATACAATAATATTTTGAGTTTCTTTTTATTTAACCAATTTCCTTCATTGTATCAACTCAAATTTTTAATTTCAATAAACTCAAAATTTTAAGGTAACCAGGGTACTTACATTTTTAAGTTAAACCGACAATTTTTTTTTCAGTGTGAGATGGACTTTTAATGACAACCTTAGTGCCTTTTATGGGTCTTGAGAGAGGAAATGACATTGGTGTCAATGAAAGCCTTTCTGAGCCATTGGATTTCAACAAAAATATCTTCATTTGGAATATGGACAAAGATCCTATGGGTGTTGAACGACATGAGAGTAAGTATATTAATGACAGAATTTTCATTTTTGGGTGAACTAACCCTTTAACTGACAAATGTACAAAGAAAATAATTTCACTGACCAACTTAATTGTATTTTATAAATATAAGCCAATTTTAATTTTGACGGCTGCAACACTTTTCAAAAAAGTTGGGACAGAGGCATGTTTACCACCGTCATATCACCTTTCCTTTTAATTGAATCATTTGGGAATTGAGGATACTAATCGTTGAAGTTTTGCATGTGGAATTTCTTCCCAATCTCGCATGATACAAGACATCTGCTCAACAGTCTGTGGTCATCGTTGTCTGATTCTCCTTTTCTAGTGCTATACATTTTCAATAGGAGACAGATCTGGACTGCAGGCAGACCGGTCAAGCACATCCACTCTATGGTGTAGTGTCTACAAACCACTCTGTTGTAGCATGTGCAGAATAAAGCCTGGCATTATCTTGCTCCCAGGAAAGATGTCATCTTAATGGCAGTACTGTATATGTATCTATACAATCCATATCATATACGCCTCCACGCCAATACCTTCACACATATGCTAGTCATCTATACTATTTGCAATGCAGCCTATTATACCATGACTGGTGTTTGCCTTTGCACCTGTCGCTGATGAAAGTCTGGATGGTCCCTTTCATCTTTGGGACTGAGAGAACTCAATGTCCGTTTTTTCCAAAAACATGCTGAAAAGTGTACTCATCTGACACAGCACATTTTTCCACTGTGTTTTGGGCCCAGAGAACTCGCCGTCGTGTCTGCGTAGAATTTATGTATAGCCTTCTCCTTGCGTAACAGAGATTCGAGTTTAATTGTTTCTCATGCAATGCCAAGGTCATGCACATTCAACATGAGGTCACCTTACCCTAAACATACTGAGATTTATTTGGATTCCCTGGATCTTTTTTCACAGTATTATGTATGTAATGGGAGATAGTGAAAGACCTAGACTTTGCAATCTTGCAATGAGAATGTGATTTTTCAATTGTTTAACAAATCTCTCATGAAATTTGGCACAAAGTGATCAGCCACGAATCGACCCAGCCTTTGGTGGATGCTTCTTTTATACCTGAATATGATTACATTACGAATACACTTACCTAATAATTCACAGACTAATTGTGGACAATTGTTTTTTTTTTAAGAGTGAGTTGCAGCCATTAAAATCTAAATTTGTTGTTCAGTAAAAACATAGCATTTTTATACTTTGTACTTGTGTGCATTAAGGTTCAAAAGAATGAACAAATCACAGATTCATGCATTTTTTCCCCAAAATGGCACAATTATTGGCACTTTTTGCTTTGTTTTACAACTCATACTCTTACATGGTGAGAACAAGTTTATTAGCTCTGGGCATCGTAAAAAGGCATTTATCTGATCAACTTTTTGCAGCTGACTAAAAATAAAACACAAAAACGGATTTCTGGTCACAAAGTTTGAAGGACTGAATGAAAAGTGTAAGCAGCTGTATTGCTTTATGTAAAATTAAAGTCTGTTTTCAAAAAGTCTTTCCATTATTTGTGCTATTTCCACGTCAAGCCATACATGCTGGATGTTTGTGTGTGTGCGTGTGTGTGTGTGTGTGTGTGTGTGTGTGAGTGTGAGTGAATACAGTATCTACATTGAAATACACTAGGGTGAATCTGTCCCACCAGTGCACTAGTTTCTATTAGAAGAAATGTCCTCTTGCATTTCTAATAAATGGCTGGCAGTTAAAAATAGTGTCCCCAGGTAGAATAAGCAGCTGAGGAAATAAGAGTTTGGAGAACTGCTTACAAAACACAAAACAATCAAAAGAATTCAGTGAGTGTCTGCCATCAGCAAAATGTACAATGAAAACTAGTATTATGCCAAAAAAAAAAAAAACTCACTTATCTGTGGCCAATGGTAAAAGACGGGAAGATGTTGCTTGGTTACAAGATGATGATTTGAACTGAAAATATTTGGTTGTGGTTCATTAGAGAAATCCAAGCATTCTGAAACTGCCCACAGACTAACTCCAGACACACTGAAGGTCATTAAAGCTGTGAGAACAATATAAAGGAAGGGGAGAGGCTCTCCAAAGGGAAACATTTGGACTTATGCTAGCTCTCAAACCAAAGTATTGTCTGAGTGAAGATTTGAACATTACTCTTTTATGAACTTCTTCTAATGTCCCAATTATATCACCATTTTCAGTTGTGAGGAGCTCTCTGAGGAGATCATTCTGTTCAAAATATTCTCAATTACTTGTAAACTTTTGTTGGATTTAAACTACATTTCCCACAATTCAACTCAAGCAATTAAGGTAATAAGTTGCACAAGGCAAGTTCTCTTGATGTAAATTACACCCTGTAAGTGATGTGATTTAATTGGTGGATGGTGTTGGAGCAAACACTGTGGTGGTAAGTAATTAAACGCTTTTGATTTCACACTTTTAATTATCTTCAGGACTACAGGCCTGTTTGAAACTGGATTCGTTGTATACGTTTGAGAAGAGCTGAAACTAAAAAAGGGAGCCGTTTTCTTATCTTTACCTTAGGGAAGAAACCCAGAGCTAACACATTTAATAGGATTCTACAAATGATGTACCCAAAAGGCTTTCCAAACACAAAAAATAAAAATGCTGTGATGTGCTCTGCTGCTATAAAACATTGTTTCAACCAGAAAAAAAAGAAGAAAAAAAATTGGTTGTGAACATTGATATAATTTTTTCCCTTTAATTTCTTATTGCCTTCCAGACAATTTGTTTTAATATAATTCATATCTTTGTTTTACATAGCGCAGTACACCCATTATCATAAGACTTGTACGTATGTCACATAAGCATGGTTTTGACAAGTAGGTTTCCCATCCTGCGCAGTGATGGTCTGACCTGTCAGCTGCCACTGACAGACTACTCATTATGTTGAGTCATTTTATATTCTGCAGTCCTGCCAAAATAAGGAGATGTCGGCTATTCTAGGTTTATCATTAGGGATGTGGATTAGTTCCTGAATTATTTCACAACAACGATACTGTATTCTAAAGTATGCAATAAATGTTATTAATAGGCCTATTTTATAATATTGATTTAATTGTATTGTTGGCTCTAGGAAGCAACTGCACTGGTATAGTCTGAATACAGAAATACAATTAAGAAATCTAGAAGCCACATTGAGAGTGAAGATTTGCTTCCAATGTCCAGTCTCCAATGAACATGTTACAAATACACAGTATGTAGGCTATCTGAAGAAAAAAAAAAAAAAAAAAACATTTATGAACCATAGCATCCTCTGGTCACTGGGTTGCACAATTAAACAGCTTTTATGAGTTCATACTTTACCATTTAGCCTAATCTTTCATATATTTTTATTACAAAATAAAAACGTGCACATAGGCTACATGTCTTTAACGGCACATTATACAATAGACCGTCATAATGACAACAAAAAAAAACCGCGCAAACAAAACGATTAATTTTCAATTCAGTATGTTGATTAATAACCTGTCTAATCTAGCTATTCAGTTCAGTGACTTGTTCGTCATACTGATTCAGGAAAAACGACACTTGTCACTGCTGATGTATCCTGCAGAAAAGACCTAGTGAATCCCTTTGGTGAAGTGATTCAAAAGATTCGAGTCACTGGGATGAATCAGAATCCCCACCACTAGTCCTTCAGTTCAGAACAGAAGCGGGTGGAGCGAGCGCACGCACCATCAGCCTCCGGCACAGCAAACGGGGCTCGCCATCCAATCAGCGGCAGGCTGCTGTCTTATAGCTGCGGTGTGCTCCTCACTTTTTACACTCAAAGGCGTCTGATCCACTAAAGTATCAACAAGTATGGTAAGTCATGATAATGCATACAATTTATGTTAAAACGCCAACTTTCTAGTCTTTTTTTTCCTCAATGCAAATGCTTAAATGCAATAATTTGTCATTCGTTCTGGAAAGTATTGAGGTTTTTCTACAGTATTATGCTCATGTCATGTTTTTGTCATAGTCTTGCATTCATTTTTTCATTTTGTAGTTCACCATTTGAAGAACATTAATTTAGATTGATAATGCTATATTCTATTCCCTAGTCTGATAGCTGTTTAATGTAATAACAGGTGCAAAATATTAATAATATAATTGGATGTTTTCACGCGTGAAATATGGATAAGCACTATGTTCAGTTTTGTTTGCAAAGGACTTTATTCCCCACGTTATTATAGTCTAAAGTCGATGACTCTTTCAGCATTTCTTTAACGTATCAGACTGTTATTAGTCCAGCCTCGGCTATATATTGCCGTAGTCGTGTTTTAGCAGGTAGGCTACGTTTATCAATGTAAAGTGTTGACCTAAAGATTAGTCTACGTCTTGTGAGAAAGACAGTGAGATTAAGATAAATTATGATACTCCAGCGTTGTTCGCTCTCAAACTATCAATGATTTATCCAAGTTGAAACCGTAAACAGTCGGCATACTTCCAGTTGTAAATGTTTTTATATTCCTGCCCACGTTGTTACATTGCTATTTTCATATCCTTTTTAGAATATGTTGATATAATTTGTTTTAGAGGTAAAAGTGTCTTACCTCAGAAAACCTCCTGCCAGACTTCCCGCTCGCCCTGCTCTAGCTTTAATCACTTTAACCTTTTCCCCCCGTGAGGAAAACAGTGTCTCGTGCACTCATTCAAAGTCTACTCCATTGATAATACAGTTGAGAAAACGCCTGGTAGTTACAATGCCTTTTGACCATATTTCATCTTATGTAAGTTTTAAAAGCAGACAAATGTAATCAGGCAGCGTTGTAGTTATATTATTTTCATTCAGTTGTATGTTTTTCTGGGATGTTTTTTAGGGTGACTTTTCCTAACTGCAACTGTGATGTGCTTGCTAGGGGTGAATCACAAGCTTTTGCACACCTTTATGGATGAGCCATGTACTTACATCCTATTGGATTCTAAACGTAGCTTGTGGTTTTAGCATCCATCACAGTAATCAACTGCTGCTACTGAGCTGCTGCTGATACAGCAATCAATCCTGAGCGGTGTTGCTTATTGCTCACTGTACATTGCCAGTGAATTAATCTTTTATTTTGACATTTTCAAAATGATGCATTCCATGTCTCGAGTGCTGCCTGTGACAAAGTTTTACTTGAAGTCGCTTCACTGCTTCATGTGTTGGACATATTAATATTTTCTACCTGCCTTACGGCCTCTTTGTAAAATGAGTTGCTTTCTCAGCAGAGGAGGTTTTAACAAAAGGGCTTTTCACACTTGAAATGGTTTATAAACTACTTCATAAAACCCAAGTAAATGGAATCCTGGGTTCTCTTGATTCACACTTCAAAACGCTAATCATTTACCTGGGGATAACAATATCCTGGGTATTCATAGGCTGACATTTCACATTGTTCATTCCTAAAGTCTGGGTTAACATCCTTATTTGCATATTTGCAGTGCCATTGATTGGCAAGCACTATACACAATATGGTTACACAAAGGCTCTAAAATTGCACACCCTCATATTATATATTGCAGACTGTACTATCAATTTATCCTGAATTGACTTTTTGGGCTATAAAAGAATTAAGCAGTCCCTTTTTAACTCTAATTGTCACGGTTTGAAAATGTTTTCTCAATGCTGAAATGACTGTTTATACAGCACACAGTGTTTCTGTAACTGTCCAGAGTATGTTAATATGAGGCTGTAAATTGCTAAGCATCTCTTTTAAACAAAACAAGTTTGCCTTCTACAAGTGTGAAACCTCCCTTTAACCAGTGTTGAAAGAGGGGTTTAGTACGATGATATAGCCTGGGGTTAAGCGCAGTGTAAAAAAGGCCTAAAGTGTAAGCTATCTGTTTAGACTGGCTCCTCAAAGGTCAATAATGATCTAATTGATCAGCATAATGTGAGTTCAAATGATTCTAAGAACTTAGAATTAAGTTTCTCACCCTCGTTTTGTTCTGACACTGCATTATTTTCATTCTTTCATGACACACATTGAAAAAGGTCAAAGCTGCTCCAAGCTTTGTTTGATGAACAGACTCTAATTTAATTATATCTTTTCAAAAGAATTGAAATAAAGTTGTCATATAGACATTTTATAATACTTCAGAGAAGCTAATTTATTCCATTTGGATTTTGTCAGTATTAAGCAGTGTTCACTTTCCTTGTGTTAAAAAAACAACAACTTGGAAAATGTGCATCTTTTGGATTTCACTGATGGGGAAAATGCAGGTTTGGAATGACATGATGGTGAAAAAATGATAATATATCTTCAGTTTTGAGTGAACTATTTGGATATTAGAATATTAATATTATTATTTGGATATTAGATATTTGGGTGGCAGTGGCTCAGTGGTTCCTGTTGGTGGTCTACAAAATGGAAGGTTGGTGGTTCCATCCCCGGTTCCACGAGCTGGATGGCTCTAGCATGGCTGACACCGCCGTCGGTGTATGAATGAGAGAGTGAATGGGTGAATGTGAGGCGATATGTAAAGCGCTTTGGTGGCCTTGGGTCTGTTGAAAGTGCTGTATAAATGTAGTCAATTTATTAGAAAACTTTTTATGTGTAAAGGAACCTGATTCTTTTTCTTTTCTTCTGTCATTAGAATTTCTAATAGCCATTAATAAACATTGTTTTACAAATGAGAAATAGATTTCTGTTATAATAAATTATCCCGTTCTAATATTATTAGATTATATGCAGCATAACAAATGTATTTGTCTGATGTATGTATCTAAAATTGTTTTGGAGCCATTTCAGGTCAGAGCATTTTGATGTTGCTTTGCACGTTACAAAGCATATCTTAAGGGATAGTTCACCCAAAAAAATAAATAAGGTCATCTTCATGTTGTTCCAAACCTCTATGACTCCTGTTTTTCTATGGAACATAAAAGAACATATTTTGAGAAATGTTTCCTTTCATGAAAGTCATACAGGTTTGTAATGCCATGAGGGTGAGAAAATAACAAAATTTTCTCTCTCTCTCTCTCTTTCAGTCAATCTGTAATTCTCTTTATCTTTAATCTTTAAACGGATCAAATATGAATTAGTTTCTTTATTAATCCATAACGTTTGTTTGTGTGGGTGATTCCTGTGTTCTCCTTTTGTTCTTGCAGTTTCCAGACTTGGCAGGAGGGATGTTAAGTGAATGGAGCGTTCTTCACATCTTTCTTCTGCTTTTGGTTTCTAATTGAAACTTGGCTGTAACACCTTTTCCTCTCAAATGTTTAATTGACTTTCAGATGTTGATGGACTCATTTGGATTCTCTCCAAGGTGCTCACAATGGCTTCAAACATCTGACAATTAAAATCACTACTCTACGTATGGTCTGAGGGCATTAATAAGGAAAAGCTGCTGCTGCTTTTGGAATGACACAGTGACCTGTAATGTTTATTCATTAATTTGCCTATATGACATGGATTAACAATGACTGCCCTTGAACTGTAGAACATTCAGAAAGTAAGTAGCTGGACATGACTTACCCTGGAGGGGCTCATGTGTCAAAGAAAGTCTTCATCCCTCATGGCTGTCCCCTTATCTTGAGATTACTTTTAGCCGTGATTTGTTTGAGCGTGATGGGTTTTGCCTGTCCCAAGAGCTGCCACTGCTCCGAGAGGAATGGCTTGACAGTAGTACAGTGTTCCTCTCGCAACCTCGCGGAGATTCCCCCCAACCTTCCGCACGATACGGTGTCACTTCAGCTGTCCTCCAATCACATAACCAAAATCCCAAACCAGGCTTTTAAAAACCTTCCCTGGCTCCAAGAGTTGGACTTGTCAAGGAATGCTATTGAAACCGTGGACGCTGGGGCTTTTCAAGGTGTCGCGGAGAGCTTGCGGGCGCTCGACCTGTCCCACAATCACATGCAAAGCGTCCCCAAGGAGGCCTTCGCTCGGCTGCATGCCAAGATCAGCCTCTCCAACAACCCATGGCACTGTGAGTGCACCCTGCAAGAGGTGCTGCGCGAGCTCAAGCTGGACCCCGAGACGGTGAACGAGGTGAGCTGCCACACCTCTGTTCAGGAAGAGTATGCGGGCAAGCCCGTCATCCAAGTCTTGGATTCAGGCATAAACTTTTGTAACTTCCACCATAAGACTACCGACGTGGCCATGTTTGTCACCATGTTTGGTTGGTTCACGATGGTTATCGCTTATGTCATCTATTACGTACGACATAACCAGGAAGATGCCAGGAGGCATCTGGAGTACCTCAAGTCTCTGCCAAGTAGCTCCCAAATTAGTAAGGACTTTGACACAATCAGCACTGTTCTCTAGCATCAATCAATGCAGTGTAGGAGTGAATGTGTTTGGCACAGTGATGATGGCACAACAGCAAGCCTTATAAGGAAGAGTGGGGCAAGATGTGTCATTTACTGAAATGATGCATCAATGATGAACATAATTGAGGAATTTTTTTTGCTAATGCACAAACCAATTCCAAAGTATTATTTTGCTGCACATTATATACATTTGCATAAAAAAGAAAACTGTTTTTTTTTTTTTTTTGAACATGTTCATTTAAATTTTTTTATCATATTTTTGTGCAGTTGGAACCAATACTTACCAAATGACAAACATACATTAAATATAGCTTTTTATTTATTTATTTAGCTTGACAATTAATTTGTTTGCTGCAGATTTTTATTTTTATTTTCAGGCACAAAAAAATGCATTAAAAAATAAATATTATATTGAGAGATGCACATGAAAAAAATAGTCCCTTTTTAACTCTTCCCCCTTATAACTCAATCCATGTTTTCACTGTTATACCGTAGGGGGCGCTATTATGCATAGGTTATTTTATTTTACTACAGATTACAAAATACATTTTTGCACTTTGAGATTCTTCGGAATGAAAAGTGCATTATAAATAAAATCTATTATTAGTATTACATACTTTAAAAAGTAATTTGTAAGTTTTGTAATATCTAAATATTTTTGAATATTAATACTGAATACTAAAGTTAACACAAAGCGGCCACAAAACATAGGACTTTCCCACAATATTTCTTGAAGCCAAAAATACATTTAGTCTTTAAAAAAAAAGTCCATGTGACTAAAATGATTTATCCTTAATTTTATGAAGGAACGCAAATATTTTTTTGCGCACAAAAAACAAACAAAAAAGATGACTTTATTTACCAAATTCTTCTGGTCTGTGTCAGCCTCTACGCAGTTTATGTTGGTCAGCTCCTCCTCAGCATCACACGTGGTGCTCATGTGAACGGCATCAGCCAATGGTAAGCAGGAATGCTGGGGATGCTCTGACGTAACTCAGAGGTCAACAGCGTATGTTTACATTAATGTTTAAATTAAACAAATTACATTAAAATTCAGTTATCACTTTGGTAATCTAAAATACTTTATGATGTAACTGTAATTGGATTACCACCCTTATGAAATTTAACTGTAATGAAATACTGTTACTCAAATTTTGTATTTTAAATGCGTAACTAAGTTACATGTCTTGCGTTACTGCATATAAATCAAAAACTGTCTAGCGTTACTAAAACGTTGATGGACTTAACTCATGGATGTTTCTACTCCATCTATGTTTTGATCATTCTAAATCAGATCTGGAAAAATTAGATTTTTCTCCCAAAAAATATTTTGTTCAAAATTGTTTTTTTTTTTTTTTATATGAAACTTACACCCACATTAAGGTGTTGATAAAAAAAAAAAGAGTCTCAGATATTCATACAACTGGCTATCACCAGACCAAGCTCAATTTTTTAAGATTGAAAATTAGTCTGGGAGTCTGCTCTGTATTTTCTACTGCACAAGAGGTGTGATCAACAGGCACAGTTTAAATGACTCTTTACACAATTGGATAGTCCTTCAACCAATCAGAACCATCACTTCTCTATCCGTCATTGTGTTAAACCCACCAATAGCACGGCAGGTGGATAAGCCGTTTTGTGATTGGTCTCCGCAAATTTGTGACAGAAGCAGGATAAAAATATGAAATCTAAAAATAGCTTTCCAGCCTGAGCTGCAGGGCGAAATCAAATAGCAGGCATATCGGGTAAATTAGCCTATTAAAGTCTTTTAAAGACTGGCAGTAGCTGGCAAAAAAAAAAAAAAAAAAAAAACGCTGGTGGGGAAAGAGTTAAATATATGGCCCAGTTTTTTTGTTGTTGTTTTTTTTAGTTAAGGAAGAGACAGATTAGCCACTGACACATCTTACCCCAGTTCTCAAGTTAGAATGTTATTTGATTGTGACTGTTTTTTGTGGAGTTTTTACACAATTATTGTGTTGACAATTATGATGTGATGCAATTCAGTGTTCCCATTCATGTACCCTCAGTCGACCTACATAGGTCCTGCAGTCTCTGTGGTGGCCGCTTTGTGCCTCACGGAAAGCTCTGCAGAAGCTCCTGTTTTTCTGCAGGTGCTTAAATCACATTTATTCTTGAATGGATTTTTTTTTTTCATTTGTATGCTAATGTAATGGTGTTTCAGAACTGAATATTTAATGCTGGATTTGTGGGATATTTTATTTTCCTTATTTTATAGCGATGACCAAGTAGAACAAGTACATAATCACTGCCAAACAAACATCAAAATATGCTCTGCCTTGATAATTGGAAACTTGCCCCATTTTTGGCAGAGTTCTATACTCAAGTGCCTGATCCTGGTACCTCAGCACCAATACACTGTGCATTGGGCATTATTTGGTTTGCTAGCTCTCTGTTGTTCTACAATAAATAAAAAAATCCTTTAATATTGAGTGTTAAAGGGATACTCCACCGCGTTTTCACATTAAACTGTTATTCCTTAAACTAAAACGAGTTGATACATACCTCTCTCGTCTCAGTGCGTGCACTTAATCGCTCTGACGCACGGTGACGATCTGATAGCATTTAGCTTAGCCCACTAAGCCCAGTTCATTTACTATGGTACCAAACAGAGATCAAGTTAAAAGCGACCAAACACCTCCACGGTTCTCCTATTTAAATACAGTTACACGAATAGTTGAATGACCTAGTCTGGTGACACAAAATAAAAGTGCCGCTTTTTAGCGGGTTAAAATGGAACTATGGCGGAATAGTACTTTTGAGAGTACTTTGGCTCTGCAAAGGAAAAAGTCACGCCTGAAAAATCCTCCCTCACATCTCCCCCTCCCTCTCATTTCCGTCAATAGGGGGGAGGGGGAGATGTGAGGTTTTGATCTCTTCTGACTTGATCTCTGTGGTACTATAGTGAATGAACTGGGCTTAGAGGGCTAAGCTAAATGCTATCAGATCGTCACCGCGCGTCAGAGAGATTAAGTGCACACACTCAGACGAGAGGGGTATGTATCAACTCGTTTTAGTTAAGGGAATAACATAGTTTAATGTGAAAAAGCGGTGGAGAATCCCTTTAAGTAGAACTGTCATTTTAAGTCAAGTGTAAAAGTTGGTGTATTTTAAAGATGAATCAATTGTATGATTAGAAGATATGATGAGATGCATTCAAAATGGATTTTGTCATCTGTGAGTTAAAGTTAAAAGGGCTTACAGGTTATATTTCATGTAGGCTATGTGTGTTTCTGTCCACATGTATCAGTTTTTCATTGTGATAAGCCTTTCAGCAGTAGCGTGTATATCATAGAAACACAAGAAAATAAAAATGCTATTAGAAGGACTCTGCCTTCTTGACTAGACTTTTCGATTTCTTTGTTTTTTAAGTTGCATTCAATTTACTATATGAATGAGCTTTTGTGGACATGTTCAGCAAACAAAAAATCAATATATCTGGATCCTTGATTTTATTTACCTTTGTTTTGTGTTAGTACTAGGCACAAAACAATGCCTTGCAGAAATGTTTTGAACCTTCAGGGATTTCATGAGGAGTCATGCCACGGAGAGTGGATATTATGATTGCTTTCCTGTCCAGGGGGCTCGGGGTCTAGCCATACGTGAGTCTGTAGATCTAGATCAATTGCAGATTCATTACAGGGGGAGGTTTGGAAAGCTGCAGTGAGCTTTAGGACCTGCTGTTCTGGGACTAGATGGCACCCTCAGTTCAATGAAGATCTATCAAGACAAAGGAGACAAAGGATAAGAGAGAGTGGCTGTGTTTGTCTTCATAGACAACTTTGAATAGGTTGTCCATCTGGGCATTTATATTTAGCAGTTTAGCACTAAAATGCTCCATAACGATTCACTCTTTCTGATTGTATGTAAGCAAATTACCCTAACGTTAGTATTTATTTCCTTGCAGTAAATAGCACTGTTCATGAACCCCTTGAGATTTATCAATGTAACCTGGCCAAAGTGTTGATTGGTTCGTAAAAGAACACTCCACCGTTTTTAGAAATGGGGCTTATTCAACCTCTTTCGTACATTTAGATATGTGGGCAAATGCATTTTTTTTCTCAGTGCATGCATTGTTTTAGTTTGGCAGGGTCGCCGCTAGCTTAGCTTAGCATAATGAATGGAATCCTATGTTGCCAGCTAGCATGTCCCAAGTATAAGTGATAAAAAAAAATAAAAAAACACCTAATTACTTTCTCCTTATATTCCCCCTCGAGCTCTCCGATCTTCTGGCTGTGACCTCCTCTGTGAGCGGAGATTTCGTTTATCATCTATGGGTGGCAGGTCTTTCTTTGTTACAGCCCCTAAGCTATGGAACTCTAAGCCTGCCTCTCAGGACAACAACCACGTTGCATGAATTTAAATGTAAACTTAAAACACATTTGTTTAATCAGTATTATCAGTCATGCAAATGTTAACTTGACATAACACAATCAAAATGTTAACTCACTACGAATAATCTGTTTCATGTCTACTCTAACTGCCCACCATGCTGTCTGTAATTAATGTTTGTTACCTATGTCTTTCCTGTTGTATTGTAAATGTAGTGCGATTTGCAACTGCAATCCCTCATTACTTGGACTGGGCAAATGTCTACTGTCCGTCTATGTATAAACCGCTTATTTAATGTTTTTGTGAAGCGTCCTTGAGCTTGGGAAAGGCTCTATATAAATTAAACTTTATTATTATTATTAATTACTTATTGTGGCCTGCATATTCACAATGAGTACAAATAGCGATGCAGATTAAGACTAGATGATTTCCTAGGCAGATATTGACTTGGGACTATGTTATGGGGAAGCACTGCTACTTGGGCGCAGGGATATCACACAAGACATTGCATCCGCCTAACAGCCAAAGAACGTGAGAATGAGCGCCGTGATATATCTCTGCGCCCAAGTAGCAGTGCTTCGCTTATCTAAATGTAGAAAAGATGTTGAATAAGCTCTTTTTCTAAAAACGGTGGAGTGTTCCTTTATACACTCACCTAAAGGATTATTAAGAACACCATACTAATACTGTGTTTGACCCCCTTTCGCCTTCAGAACTGCATTAATTCTATGTGTCATTGATTCAACAAGGTGCTGAAAGCATTCTTTAGAAATGTTGGCCCATATTGATAGGATAGCATCCTGCAGTTGATGGAGATTTGTGGGATGCACATCAAGGGCACGAAGCTCCCGTTCCACCACATCCCAAAGATGCTCTATTGGGTTGAGATCTGGTGACTGTGGGGGCCATTTTAGTGCAGTCAACTCATTGTCATGTTCAAGAAACCAATTTGAAATGATTCGAGCTTTGTGACATGGTGCATTATCCTGCTGGAAGTAGCCATCAGAGGATGGGTACATGGTGGTCATAAAGGGATGGACATGGTCAGAAACAATGCTCAGGTAGGCCGTGGCATTTAAACGATGCCCAATTGGCCCTAAAGGGCCTAAGGTGTGCCAAGAAAACATCCCCCACACCATTACACCACCACCACCAGCCTGCACAGTGGTAACAAGTCATGATGGATCCATGTTCTCATTCTGTTTACGTCAAATTATGACTACCATCTGAATGTCTCAACAGAAATCGAGACTCATCAGACCAGGCAGCATTTTCCAGTCTTTAACTGTCCAATTTTGGTGAGCTTGTGCAAATTGTAGCCTCTTTTTCCTATTTGTAGTGGAGATGTGGAGATGACCCCCGGTGGGGTCTTCTGCTGTTGTAGCCCATCCGCCTCAAGGTTGTGCGTGTTGTGGCTTCACAAATGCTTTGCTGCATACCTCGGTTGTAACGAGTGGTTATTTCAGTCAAAGTTGCTCTTCTTTCAGCTTGAATCAGTCGGCCCATTCTCCTCTGACCTCTAGCATCAACAAGGCATTTTTGCCCACAAGACTGCCCTTTTCCCTTTTCACACCATTCTTTGTAAACCCTAGAAATGGTTGTGCGTGAAAATCCCATTAACTGAGCAGATTGTGAAATACTCAGACCGCCCCGTCTGGCACCAACAACCATGCCACGCTCAAAATTACTTAAATCACCTTTCTTTCCCATTCTGACATTTAGTTTGGAGATTGTCGTGACCTAGCCTGACAAGCAAGACCCACATCAAGATGTTTGGTCTGGAAACTCACCATTGACGGCTCAATCCGAGGGGCGGGATAAACGGTTGTCTTTCAAACTCCCTCTACACGCGATAGGATAGCGCTACAACCAACCAGAGCAACGAAGGTGGAGCTAGCTGATAGATTAAACATTTGCCGTATCCGGTCGGCAAAACTCAGAACACATCTTCCCTTTTTAAGAATGACTTCAGTGTCGTTCTTTGTTCTTTTCTCAGAGAAAAGCTAACTCCAAATCTTCCAGAGTCGCAGTCAAAGCTGATTCGAAAGACCGCTGTTCGCCAGTTTCTTTGTTTACTAGAAGCACGCAAACACAACTCTGCCGACGTCATTATGGCCCTGCCCACTGATTCTATACACGATGTGATTGGCCCAACAAGAGTTTGGCGTTTACAGCTCAGAAGGGTATTGAGAGTTGCTAGACGACACTCGCGGGCAGATTAGATTTGCTGCCGCTAGGGTGCGTCTAGATTTCTAGGCTAGTCTTGACCAGGACCACACCCCTAAATGCATTGAAGCAACTGCCTTGTGATTGGTTGATTAGATAATTGCATTAATGAGAAATTGAACATGTGTTCCTAATAATCCTTTAAGTGAGTGTATATGCAATCAGATTCACTGTTTCCCTCAACACTGTAAAACTATGTTATATAAAAAATATTTTACATCCTGATTGTCTTCCAGAATTTCATGTACAAACCCATTGTTTGATTACATGCTATATAAAAAGTCCATTAGCAAGTATTAACTCCAATAAATCAAAGATGTGAAGGTCTCTGGAGGCATTAGCAGGATATTAACTTAAATAAATCTAGGAGTTGCTTGTCTGTTATCACATTTAGGACATGAATGATTTAATAAGTTCACCATCTAGGTTATCATTTGGGCTGTTAATGAAAAATTTTAATGTTTTAATTATCGCGTAAATCATTCATATTGTTTCAGCAATTTTACGAACAAACATCCCAATGATATAGTGAGTACTAGGGGGGGAAATCTAGGATTTTAAAAAAAGCAGTTTTCACAAATAAATACATAGGAATGACATTGAGTTTAATGGGAAGTAGCAAGTCTATATTATTTAAGAGTATATTATTGTAAAACATAGGCTACTCCAATAATTGTTTTTTACAGTGTAATTTAGATGTCTAGGTGAAGATGTCTGCTGAAGATGAGCTGCCTGCATATCTTAATTGGCATCTGGTTCCATGTTTCAATTGCACAAAAGGTATGTATAGTGGGGGGATGGTTCTTTTAAGAACTTATCACTTAAACTATTTTTTTGGAAAACAAATGGTTCTTCAATAGCATTGCTATGAATAACCCCTTTTGGAACCTTTATTTTTAAGAGTGAAGATAACATTTTAAGGTAATTTAACACCACACTATCAAAATTAGATGAATCAGTCTTCGGTTTCAGGAAGCTTTTTTGGAACAGAGCCATTTGGATCACCTTAGTGAGTTATAACCCTTTTAAAAAAAAACACAACTCATATTGCTGAATACGTTGTGGGTGTGGTTGGCAGCTGCACAGTACATGACTGATTCAGGTTTAATATGATGATGTTTTATATAAATTTATGCCTGTGAGGTTAAAGTCTGTACAGAAGGAAAAGTGTCAGATGGCAGAATGAAGTATCTAATAGACTCCAACCAAAACAGTTTAGGGTCAGACTACAGCACTACGTCACAATATCATAACCGCAAAGCAAGAGGGTTACATTTTCTTAAGGAAACATCAGCAACTTTCCAAACGTCATCACTGACCTAGTTCACCTCTGAGAGATGGATGTTTGAGCATCTCAGCATGGCTGATCCATCAGTCTCCGACAGCATAGATGACAGATGCTCTTTGTGCCCTAAAATGACATGCGGTCAGCTGGCTCAAAGACACACACACAGTTGCCTTACTCATCCTTTTTTGCTGGTTTTAACATGCTCTATTCTGCATGTTGAATCTGCTCACTCTTTTTAAACCAGCCATGTGTTTACTGCCCTTTTGTAATGTATTTACCTTGACATTCCCTCGCAGGTCACGCACTAGACAATGTTTTTATTGGCGAAAACATCTTTCGTGTTGTTTAGCTGCAATATTTTGCAGTAAGTTTCACATTTAATGAGGTCACAGTCTACTCAAAACATTTTCAGACTACAAATATAATCAATTTGTTTTTACTTTCTTTTCTGTCCGCCTGTTACAATAAGCTAAGACTTAATGAAAGAAGAAAAAAAAACATTTATGAAATGAATAAATAAGAATACAATATTGACTAGAGACACCCCATGTGTTCCCGCATAACAGCTTCCTGTCTTGCCTGTTATAATACCACCTGAATATTACTTGTTTTTATTGATCTCAGTTTGGGCACTTATGATTAATGAGGGCTATTTAAATGGTATTTTGTTAATAGGAAATACTCAAACCGAGCTTTTCATAAACCACTTTTCCTGAGCTATACATACTTGCTGGCAGGAGAGTTTTCTAATTGGAGCTCACAGCACTTAGGACATATTAGAGATGTATTACCATTTTCCCATCTACTTTAGATTGTTATTTTCAGAAGTGTTATCTTTGCTTAGCCATGTGTCCTCCCACTGAGATTTGTATTTGCTGGTGCTCTTTCACCACAGGGGTAAACTGTTCCATCCAAACAGCAGTTTCTTCCTAGATTGGGTGTTTTGAGCCTCCAGCATTTCTCTGACATTTGTTAGTAATACTTTTAAATAGTTCCTGTGGGTATTTGTTTCTATTTATGGTGTCAGGTAGCTACAGTACCAGCCACAAGTCTGGACACCTCTGCTCATTCTTTATATAAATATTTTCCACATTTATATAATGACAAAAAAGAACAAAAATACATTCTCTCTTAGTTTTTAAATTGTATTTTTTAGATACATTTCATTGACAGTTGAAGGATTTAAGGATTCTCAATAGCAACCTGTGTGCGTGTGTGTGTTACTTTAAGAGAGCAACCACACATCTGTTATAACTGATTATTATTATTATTATAGTAAGCCAGGATTAGGCCATAGTTCAATCAAAGGTTCTGTTCTTCGCGATTCCATCTTTCAAACTTTAGTTAGTGTGTAATGTTGCTGTTTGAGCATAAATAATACCTGTAAAATTATAAAGCTCATAGTTCAATGCCAAGCGAGATATTTTATTTAACAGAAGTTCCCTTTCAAAGCCTACAGCGAACGGCCGGTGTCATGACAAATCCTGTCCCCCTGTGAAATCGTGTCCGCTGGTAGCGGTTATAAATGCCTGATTAAAAGTTGTTATACATGGTTCTGGACAGTCAATTGTTTAAAAATAACTAAATAATAAACTATGAATTCATTGCCATTCTAACACACGCAAAACATTTATTTGAAATATGTAATTGATTGCTATAATGGGAGCAAAAACATGTTCTGAATTATATACTTATATAAGCACTTATAGCTTCAGTTTTATACTACTAATATATGAAACATATGCTTTGTAAGACATTAAAGACTATTTTAACACAATTTAAACAGCAAAAATCAAACCGCGATTGTGTAAGTATTGTAATCAGGCTCTGAACAGATTACCTATTAAAACTTATTTCAGCTAATAGAATCGCTCTGGGGGTCCTTGCGGACACGATTTCACAGGGGGGCAGGATTTGTCATGACACCGGTTTGGACTACACCCCTGCATTTCCTTCAGGATTGACTAGAACCGTTTGTTGACTAACCGTCCGCCCACAAGAACACGCAAAATAGGGGGCGTGGTCCTCTCACGTGGAGAAGAGCGTGCATTCAGTATCTCCCCTTTATGTAAGAGGCGGGACCTTTCCGGGCAAAGTGTGCAAAGCTACTGTCCAATCACAACACGGGAAGCGCTGGCCCAATCAGAACTCGTTACGTATTTCTGAAGGAGGGACTTCATAGAACAAGGAAATCATCAGGCCGTTTTTAGGACAGAGAAAACAGCTGTACAGATAAGTAAATTGTGTGAAAAATACTGTGTTTTTTTTTACACGCGAAACATGAACTCATGTTATATTGCACACTGTAAACATAATCAAAGCTTTGAAAACAAGCGAAGAACAGGACCTTTAAGCATTTTAATGGCTTCTATAGACGCAGGGCCGGCGTTTGCTATAGGCGAGCTAGGCGGTTGCCTAGGGCGACAATTGTGTTAGGGGCGCGAGCGCGCTCTAGTGCCGCCCATTACTACCCATTAGAATTGGAACAAGCGAAATACAACATAATGTTCATTAAACATGATCATCATAGGGCGCCCCCTCAGCCACACGTTTTATTACTTATCAACCTGATTATTAGATTGAATTGATGGTGATTATTGATTATTAGTTCAGGCGTTAGGTCAGGCAAGTGCTCATCTTGCGCGTTCATCAAAAATGAGGCGTCTAAACCCCGCGGATGCACAGGGACGGAAAAAGAGAAAAAAAGAAAGGAAGAAAATTGAAAGAAAGCCCAGTATAGAGGTTAGTCTTCTTATCTCAGCCAATAAGTTGTCAAACAAAATAAAATTACTTAGTATCAATCTTATCAACTAATATTTATTTTATAAATATTATTAATATTGTCACTAAGCTATCACTTGCTAGTTTTCTACATAATTACTATACGTATTGCAAACATAACTTCACTGACAATAATCTACAATAACCTACATGGATGTCATTTAAATATCAAAAGTCCAGTGCGTTATGAATATGGATAACGTATGCATGTTATTTATGAAAAGTACAAACGCTCTCTACGTGGGCGTCGGAAGGAAATAAATACGGCCTCTCGTTTTTTTTTTTTTTTTTTTACTGGAGCAGCCTAATGAAAGATGCCATATTATTTACATTAAACACAAATATGCTGTGTTCACCTAATTCTTTACAGTGGCTGTAGTGTAGTGGTAAGACGCATGGCATCAAGATTTGATGCAGATCGATCAGTGGTTCGATCCTGCCTTTTGCCACACTCGCTCTATTTCCTTTTCCCATCACATATCAAATGGGAAAGGCATATATTTTTAATAAAAAGTGAGAAAATGTTTGAAAAGTGGAAATAAAGCGTTGAACGTGTTTAATAATAAGTGCTTCTCGGTTAGGGGTAGGCCTAGGAAAACAGACATGTGCTGAATTAGAGACGATAAAAGTGAGTGGGGAGGGGAGGGGTGGGGAGGGGAGGGGTGGGGGGGGGGGCGCAAAACTCCATCTCGCCTAGGGCAACCAAAGAGCTAGAGCCGGCCCTGTATAGACGTGCCTTAAAAATATTATTGTGTGCATCTTGAGACAAAACAAATATAATATATATCAAATTAAAATATATCCGTGCAAATTGCGTTCAGTTAACACAGCTCAAACATGCATTTGGGAATAGGCTTGTGAATGTGTAAGTATAAATTAGTCAAGTGTTGATGAAAAAGATTGAAAATGGCTAAAGACTCAGCAGCTTGGGTTGAGTTATGCAGGTTATTCCACCAGCGTGGAACAGTCAAGGTAAAGGTCCTTGAAAGGGATTTTTGGATGGCACCACAAGGCACCATTCACTTGCAAAACACAAGCTTCTGGAGGGCACGTAGGTCTGAAGCATTGAGTTTTGGTATAAAGGCGCAGAGCCAATGGTTGTTCTGTTGGCAAACAGCAGTACCTTGAATTTGATGAGTGGCAGCTGGCAACCAGAGCACTTTTATGAGGAGGTGACGTGCACTTTCTTCAGCTCGTTAAAGAGCACTCTTACTGCAGCATTCTGGATCAGTTGCAGAGGTTTGACAGTGCTTGAAGGCATGCCAAGGGAATATTACACTATTCCAGTCTGGATAGAGCAAGAGCTTGGACAAGGAGTTGTATAGCAGGACCTGATCATCCTATTGTGTAAGGCAAATCTGCAGCACCAGCTCCAAGGTTCCTGGCTGTCCTGAATGGAATTACCGTTGATGAACCTTGCTGAATTGAGAAGTTGTGATGAAGTGGTGGTTTGGCTGAGACCACAAGCAGTTCTGTCTTCGCAAGGTTGAGTTGAAGGTGGTGGTCCT
Source organism: Pseudorasbora parva (assembly GCF_024679245.1). Classification (NCBI taxonomy): domain Eukaryota; kingdom Metazoa; phylum Chordata; class Actinopteri; order Cypriniformes; family Gobionidae; genus Pseudorasbora; species Pseudorasbora parva. Next base: position 42,219,233 of record NC_090176.1, read on the forward strand.
TTATCCAGCAAGAAATGTCTGTCAGACAGGTGGAGATGCGGTTGAGAGGTAGATTTAGTTGTGTGTCATCACCATAGCAGTGATAGGAAAAGCCATGTTTCTGAATGACAGATCTTAGTGACAATATAGATGGAGAAGAGTAGTGTCCCAAGCACTGAGCCCTGAGGCACCCCAGTAGCTAGCTGTTGTGACTTATATACCTCACCTCAACACTCCATGACAACCTGAAGGACCTTAGAAATAAGACCTAAACCATAATCACAGGATAATGTTGTGAAGCAGTGATTTTCCATTTTTCCCCCCTTGGAATAATAACACTTATTGGATTTTTACAGGTCAAACGAAGTCTGAGCACGTACCAAAGAAAAGCCCTATTTGGATGGTAATTGTTTCTTGTGGGGTCATAAGGTTTTTTCATCATTGACAGGGGCTAGTCAATGATTTTTTTGCCATTCGAATCCAGAATGTCAGTGTTTTTCTTATTTCCATATGGATTAAAATTATATTTTGAAATAAAATACAAGACAGAAAATCATTTTAACTACTATTTTAATCAGGGTATTCTCACAAAAATGCGTATAAATAGTACGAGTGTGCAATGTCGTGGAATGTATACGCCAAAACTCATTTTGGCGTGTCTATGGCACGCGGTTTTTCGCGTGCATATGAGACGCATTTTATGGCGTATTATACATACGAACCCCCCACCCCACCACCCTAAACCTACCCAAGCGCGTGTCATATATACGCCCCACTAACCTAAACCTACCCAAGCGCGTGTCATATATACGCCATAAAGTGCGTCTCATATGCATGTGAAAAACATATGCACGGCAAAATGAGTTTTGGCGTATACATTCCACGACATTGCACACTCGTAGTATTTATACGCATTTATGTGTGATCGGGTTGATTTTTATATATAATTTTGTCTCCTGCTTCTGTTCTTCTCTGGCTTGCTCAGTCAAACTCTCAGGCTGATAGAGTTGTGGGGTACCAGATCAGACATTCTGTTAAAAAGGTTTTGGAAACCAGACCAAATTATATTTTGAAAAGATCATCTGGAATAATTTCTGACATGGAGCTCCGATCTAACACTGTACACTAATTTCTGTGTGTGTGTGTGTGTGTGTGTGTGTGTGTGTGTGTGTGTGTGTGTGTGTGTGTGTGTGTGTGTGTGTGTGTGTGTGCGTGTGTGTGCGTGTGTGTGTTTACATGTAATATTTTAATTAAATTCTACATACTGATTTGAAAAAAGTCAGTTGTATTTGGCATTTGCTTTAATAGCAGCTTTCAAGCTGCATGATCATCAGGTAAAAGTGATCAGAAAAGCCAGACCTTTTGTTCAAAGAGGTTCACATTATCAATGTACCAAATAAAATCTCTAAATTCTTAAAGGAACTGTATGTAAGAAATGTATTTTGAATGAACCATAAAATGGCCCTGATATGTCACTAGACATTAAGAAATCATGTTATTTTCAAATACTTATATCACTGACAAAAGTAGTCCAGCCAGGATATTGTCATTTAAAAGTTGTTGTTGCAGCCCTCAACTAGGGGTGGGCGATAAAATGATAACGATAATTATCACAATATAATTTCCTCGATAAAACGATAACAACAATTCGATAAATTCTCGATATAATACTTACGCGCTATGCGTAATGCTGCGCATGTGTATTGCAGACCGGGCTTCTGGGTGCTGCACGCAGTGATGTTTACAGTCAGAGGCTGACAGGCTTGGAGGATTGGAGTGAAGTGGAGCGAGAAAAATTAGCAATTGTGAAGAAAATTCAGCACTCACGACCAGCTCGGATGACACAGATATCGTTGACAAGTTAGTTTGTGGTTTCAACTTCAGTGGTTTGGAGATATTTTGGCTATCCCATCCGGCATAAAACAGATTATCATACTGCTTATCATAGATTCACGTTCACCACACGGAATTTAGTTATTAAATTATTGTGATTCTTCAAAGTTCTTCCATATAACATTGAGCCCAACACAGCGATAAATCTACATTAACTATATTCACGCACAGGTTTATCACCTTATTAGCTGTAGTGGGTGACTTACAACAAGCTAACGTTACCAAACTATAATCACTAAAACATCGGACTTGTACATCGCTATCATAATTGTTTGTATTTGGTGATGTATTAATGACTCAGCATCGCCTGTATCAAAAGAGAAATAATTTCACCTGATGTTTAAAATGAATAAAATAGACTAGACAGCCCTTACTGGAGATCCACAAATACTGAACTTTGACTCTCCCGACCAGCCCACTGTCGGTGAGGTGTGTGTGTCAGTTAGATGGGCTTGTGTCTGTGTGTGAGAGAGAGCGAGCGATGCACGGTGGACCAATCCACTGTGAGGCAGGAGAGGGGGGACTCAAAATGTTTCTTAACTTAAAATGCTTTTTTTTTTTTTTTTGCACGTTTGCATTTTTAGTGTTTTACTACGTACACAATTACGTAATGATATTATTGATATACAGTGTAGAGTAAAAAAAAAAAATGCTTACCACAATTAATATTTTAATAAATAAATCTACGTCAGTTTTAATAAATTGTTCACCAGTTTGGGAAGTGTTTGTCATGTTTTGACAATAAAGGATAGTTTAAAACCACAGTTAACTGTCTGTTTTCTACATATTTCACTCAGGAGCAAAAATATGCCTTTACATTTTAAAGAAATAAAGATTTTACATTTATCGTGATATTTATTGATATCGACTGATATGGAAAATTATATTGTGATAATTTTTTGGGGCCATATCGCCCAGCCCTACCCTCAGCTGATGTTGGTGTTGACATGTTGTGTTTTGGCCTGAAGCTCCACCCTCTTCCTATCGACCAATCACAAAGTCAGTAGTGTTTGGGCATCCGGGTTGCCAGCTCTGCTCTAGTTATCACAGCTCCAGCTACAAACGTTCCTGCTGATCCTGCAGCCTATCTGGCAACCTCCAGTCAGGGGGAGGGGGAGAGGGGATACACCGCTCTACAGTCATTTAAAAAGTGACTGCAGTACCAGTTTTGGCACAATCTTACATACACTTCCTTTAAACTTTGTTTAAAATTTGATCTTGAAAATCATTTTCAGTGTAGTCTCAGATATCTGGACACCACTGCTTTTCCTTTGACTGGTTTGCTGTTGCTTTGCCCCTAATGGTACAAATTACATTTTGTGTTTGTTTGAAATGGCAGCATTTGCCTCTAATTATGGCAGCACTAACATCACAGGCTCTTCACTCATTATCTATTATTATCATAACACCACCAATCCATCCTATAATTATATGCAATAATTTATATGAAGGAATGTGACCCTCTACCTCAGTCTGTGTTTGGTTGTTCTTTCTGGCCATTAGCCATGTTTGCCATCTGTTCATAACCATATAAACACTTCTAGATTATACCCCCTGCCTCGTCCTCCTGCAGCACACAGCCATTTGTCCTTGTTATGTTGGACTACCTTTACTGCTATCATTTCCCTCCGATAGCGTTCAGGTGGAATGTGTGCGTCAGTTGGAGACACAGTCAGGCAGCAACCATGCTGTGTCCCTCTGATGCCTAATCCCCTCCACCCCCACCCCCCAGACTTGTGTTCCATTAACCTTTTTTTTAAAATAAGCAATATATAATCATTCATGTTTATTAGTGGGTCTAAAGTAATGTCTAATATGCTTGCTCAGACTTTCATATTTTTCATATGAATTTGTTCAATTCATTATGAAATAAATTTCAAATGCTTCATAACCACCCATTTATTCTTTTAAATGATGATGTCCTAGATGTCCTCATCTGAAATGAATGAACCAAGGTCAGGGTTTCTTCATTGTATTATTTGTATGACCCATTTAAAAGCCAGTAATTGGCTTCCATTCAAGTCCCACCTCTGTTTTAATGCAATCTGGAAATCTGGACCAGCAATAACTAGAAGTTCAGATTTTGTATAAGTGTTCCTAAACTAAAAAAATATTCTCTGAATGTCATGTGTGCATGAACAGCTAACAACACTGTCTATCAATACTTTTTTTTTAAATTATTATTATTATTATTATTTAATAAATATTGGAGCTTTAGTTTTCAGCTGGCATCTGATGCACAATGAATGATTTCCATTCTTTGACTGTGACAATTGCAAGATATAGTTGTCTTTTAATGCACTATATTGCCAACAGTTTTGTGAAGCCTGCCTTTACATGCACATGAACTTTAATCCCATGAAGATCCCATTCTTAACCCGTAGGGTTTAATATGTTGGCCCACCCTTTGCAGCTATAACAGCTTCAACTCTTCTGGGAACTCTTTCCACGAGGTTCAGCAGAGTGTTTATGGGAATGTTTGACCATTCTTCTCGAAGTGCATTTGTGAGTTCAGACACTGATGTTGGACCAAAAAGCCTGGCTCACATACTCGCTCTAATTTATCCCAATGTTCAGGTTAGGCCAATCAAGTTCCTCCACACCAAACTTGCTTATCCTTGTCTTTATGGACCTTCTTTTATGCACTGGTGCGCAGTCATGTTGAAGCATGAAGGAGCCAACCCCAAACTGTTCCCACAAAGTTGGGAGCATTAAATTGTCCAAAATGTATTGGTATGCTAAAGCATTAAGAGTTCATTTTACTGGAACTAAGGGGCCAAGCCCAATCCCTGAAAAACAATGCAGTCAGGTAAGTACCGTTCTCCATGAGACCATTTCCATGAAGCTCTCTACGTACTGTTCTTTAGCTAATCTGAGGGCCACACAAGTTTGCTGGTCTGTAGCTATTGACTGTGCAGAAAGTTTTACATGGCCTATCATTTAGTGAGTAGCTGTTGTTTTCAATTGCTTCCACTTTTGTTTTAATAACACTAACAGTTGGCGGTAGAATATTTAGTGAGGACATTTCACAAATGTTTGTAGAAGCATCTGCATGCCTAAATGCTTGATTTTATACACCTTGTAGAAAATGTACTCATTTAACAAAAAAAAGAAGATATTTGCTGGAAGGAGGAAAAGTGGTGTCTCAAAAGAGATTGAGCCAAGATGTGCCCAGTTGGGGAACTCTTAAAGTCTCTATTGGTTCCCACCTATTTGGTGAGGTGACCAAACAAAGATGACCAGGGCATTTGTTTTGTCTTATCTCTATTTGCATGTTTAAGGTGGCATGGATATTTTTTGCAGTTTTTACACAAAGGTATGGCAGAAATATTATAATGCAATTTACTCAAAATATACTGTACACCATTAATTCTGAAATTAAGGGGGGGGGGGTGAAACACTCAGTTTCAGTCAATCTCATGTCAATCTTGAGTACCTATAGAGTAGTATTGCATCCTTCATATCTCCGAAAAGTCTTTAGTTTTATTATATTTATAAAAGAAATATAGGCTGTACCGAGTCTTTCCGGAAAAAACCGAGCGCCTGGAGGCGTATCTTGAGGGCGGAGCTAAAGAATGACGAGCGCGAACAAAGCGGTGACGTCCTCAAGCGTGGAGAAACCCATGGCTATCGATCAGATTCAGCTAATACAGATATGATCCAGAATCATCCGGAGGCTGAAATAAATTGAACAGGAGAAACAGCAACAGCAAGACGTCCGTCTCTGTGGTATGTACTGTATTTAGTGGCCTGTCAACATTTGTGTGTCTTTACTCGCAGATTATGAGGACATGATTCGGTTTATGGACTATTGTATGCGACTAAACCTTAGCAGTAGCAAGCAAAACGGTTTTGCACATCAGACTAGTGTAACGTTATACAGAGAACAACAATAGAGTAACCGACCATTAGCGCATTTGAATGACGAAGCACACGATCGTGTCGTTTACTGATGTTTACTCAAACAACGATAACCAACAGCACAGACATTTGAAGCAGTTTTACTCACCGGCTGCTTCCAAAGCAGGACCGAACCTTTATCGCTGGGACCGCTCTGTCAAAAACACACTTCTTTGGTATGATTTGGTGAAGTCCTGTGACAGCAGTGACCGTGGAGATCCGCGATGTTGTGAAGCTTCCCGTCATTTCTGCGTTCAAATCGGTTCAAATGCAGCGCTGCCTTCCCGGAATGCTGTGCTGAAGCGTTGAAGTCGCTTGATGTCACCCATAGGAATAAAGTGGAGCGCGGCGCGGACTATAACGACATAAGTGTTCACGGACGAGTGGATCTGAAGCTGAGTGAGTGTTTATGGGCGTGCATTTCCTCTCTCGCTCTAGTCACGCACGCGCACCCTACCGGGAGAAGAGCCCGTACGGCCCATACAAGGACTTTCCGCTATATCGACGTCAAGTAGACCCATACTCGAAAAAAAATTCTCTGAAACTTGTGAGAAACCGGAAGAAGTATTTTTGACACAGAAATACTCTATCAAACGTCCAACATTAGTTTTTGAAACTTTGTCTGTTTAGGATGTGAATCAAAGTCTTTAACCGTGTAAAAAGAGTATGTATGAAACAGCACCCCCAACAATTAATGGAGCTTCTTTCATGTGCTTCCCCATTCACTGCATTTTCTTTCTTTTTCTAAGAGTGTCGAGAGCTTTCTGTTTTGATTTCCTGTAGAGGCTGAGGAGCTTTAGTATTCTAGGATGTGAGCCAAAGTTTGAGTGCCCATTAGATTTATTTTAAGGAATAATGCAACAAAAAAGGTAGAACAAAAATTATTTACCTCATGTCGACACCTGCATGGCCTTCTGTATACAGCAGAACACAAAGATACATTTCAAAGAATTGTTCAAGCATTTCCAATGAAAAACAGAAATTAAGCTTTTAAGCTTTAAAAATACTGCAGAAGCCCATATATCATAAAAGTTGTCCCATGCACTATTACAAATCTTCGGTGGCCATTTGCATTAATTGCTAGGAATTGTTAGCTAGTAAGGCAAGCAAGGTGCATTCTTCATTCATTTTTTTTCTTTAAAGGTGGGGTAAGTGCTTTCTGCTTAATGTTCTAGTTATTTCAAATCACCAAAACAAACACGGCCCTACCCCCAAAAGAGTCTCTGCCCTATTTAAATAGATCCGCCCCACACATACGTAATCCAGGCAACAACTATGTCAGAATCTGTGTTACTAATCCAGGTCGAATATTCAATGAAAAAGTCATCCCTTTCATCACAAAAATACAAAACCCGTCTCATGACCAACTCAGTGCCATGAGCGTGACAGTCCAGCTAATGACCTATTACAATTATGACCGTATAGGTTATATAGATCATAAAAAGAGGAAACAAACATATGTGAGGAGTATAGTATCTTACTCGTCGGACACATTTTGTGAGCTGATGCTTGAAACAAACTGTGAGGAAGATTTAGATGCTCCATACGGTGTGGAAATGAACGGGTCTTTATCATCGCTGAAGTGAGCCACAATACGATACGATCGCAAATGGACAAACAAGCGAACATGACACGAGCATATTCAAGCAAAAGCCAGCATTTACTAGTTCTCGGCTAATGTCCGTTCTGTGTTTTGAATAATGATGTGCACTGAGTGCTCTCTTCTCACCATAAATAGTAGACACGCCCCTTACTGCTGATTGGCTACAAGTTTGTTATTGGCCTGAGTCCGTTTTGTTAAACGTTTTTAAAATAATAACACTTACCCCATCTTTAAGACTGTTTAAAGAATTACTTCAGTGATTAGCATATGGCTTTGTATCAGTAGAAAACCCTGGTGTATATTCAAATGATTGTGCTTTCCCCCCTCATATCCCCCTGAGACGAGAGATTATTGCATTTCTGGAAAAATTCCTCCGATGATGCCAATTGACGATATTTGCATCATAAGAGGAATGTTTGGCCAAAGGCTAAAGACTACAGCCAGCAGAGGGAGCCATTTCCGCATGTTTTGAACCCGTGCATGGGGGATGGAGATAACACTCAGAGCTCAGCTCAGCTACAGGCAATCATTTAAACGGAGCTATGGTGTGCAATGTAAGTCTTTTAACTTCTCAAACTAATTTATAAGAAAGTTAAGCTTGCAAAGGCATGAACTGAAACGCGCCAGACTGAACTCGCGTTGTGAATGTATGCCGCGAGTGTAGTTGCGATTACCTCAGCTCTCATCACGAGAGCTCAGCTCATTTATCTCACTCCTGCAGTTAGTGCTCAGTGCTGTGATACTCGCACGCTGACTCACTCATTATATTGAACAGACATGTTCAGTTTTTAATTGTAGTGTCTTCTCCATCAGTCACAGTAATCCAGTAGGTGGCTTTGGGAATGGCCTCACAGGGCAGTGAAGCATTCTGGGAATTGTAGTCTTTCATCCCCATGAGACCAAAATACATTTTCTGTCTTTTCTCAGTCTAGAAGGCACTAAATTCAAAAATAATTTCACATTTCTACTACATTGATGACCAAGTTTAAATACAGATTTATCTTCCCAGCGCTGAAGTACCCCTTTAAGACTGTTTTTAATAATATATATATATATATTTTTTTTTTTATATAATTTTTTTTTTTTTTTAAATCTAAATAGTTAATGGGCCTTGCTGATTTCCATAGGATAAAAAATGCCATCAATGGGGCCCAACAACTGTTTGGTTGCAGGAATTATTTTATTTTGTGTTCAGCAGAATAAAGAAATTAATAACAGTTTTTGAACAACTTGAGGGTGAGTAAATGATGACAGAATATACATTTTTGGGTGATCTATCCCTTTAAGATACAGTCTTAGCAACTGGCATCTGAAGTCATAGCTTTGTGTGAGGAATGAATCTTATCAATTAATTGATTTATACAGTTCACAAAATGCAGTTCCGTTGCAAGTATTAGCAGTTAAAACCTCCCGAGAGAATGATTATTATCAAGTAATGCCTTGCATTTTGTGTCTGTTCCACACATAAACCTTGTGTTACTTTAGAATATAGAAAACAACCCTCTTTGATCCTATTGTAGAGTTACATAGCAAAATAATAATAATAATAATAATATTATAATATTATAAAGAAGAAAATCAAATAGATTGACTTTACAGTGAGTAAATGATCTATTCCATAAAATGATTAAGTCTATTTCCTTGCACTGAAAGAAAGGTTCATCCATTAACAAAATAAGTACATTAATACTGCATCAAGGCTGTGTGTGATTCAGCATGCCACGCCACCTCTCACCCTCTCCCACCAGCTCCTCCTCAAACAGGCGGTCAGTCTGTCTTCACATTCACAGTGTGCGTGAGGGGGAGAGTGGGACTGCTATTCAAGGTGTCCACAGAGTATTAGATTCTTTAATCTACCTCTGTACCTCAGGGGTATTTTCTTCGAAGAAGCAGTGCCACCTCAAAGAATTTCAGAAGAGAAGATAATCCACAATACAAAAATAGGACAAAACAAATTATGTAATGTCAAATAATATTTTTTTTATAAAGTAACCCCGGCCACAGAAGGCAGAATCTCTTTTGCTTCGTCTCAAGTCCATTGTGTTTGCAGTGCCTCTGTATTATTTATTTTATGTGTATAGTGCATGACTACTGTATGTGTTTTGCTAGCATGTTCTATTCAATAATATAGTCAAACCAAAAAATATTCAGACACCAGATATAATGTTTTACTAGTGGCTGCAGCAGGACACTATAGTTCATTTACACTCACCTAAAGGATTATTAGTAACACCTTACTAATACTGTGTTTGACCCCCTTTCGCCATCAGAACCACCTTAATTCTGCATGGCAATGATTCAACAAGGTGCTGAAAGCATTCTTTAGAAATGTTGGTCCATATTAATAGCATAGCATCTTGCAGTTGATGGAGATTTGTGGGATGCACATCAAGGGCACGAAGCTCCCGTTCCACCACATCCCAAAGATGCTCTATTGGGTTGAGATCTGGTGAAGGTGGGGCCATTTTAGTGCAGTCAACTCATTGTCGTGTTCTTGAAACCAATTTGAAAAGATTCAAGCTTTGTGACATGGTGCATTATCCTGCTGGAAGTGGTCATAAAGGGGTGGACATGGTCAGAAACAATGTTCAGGTAGGCTGTGGCATTTAAACGATGCCCAGTTGGCACTAAGGGCCCTAAAGTGTGCCAAGAAAACATCCCCCACACCATTACACCACCACCACCAGCCTGCACAATGGTAACAAGGCATAATGGATCCATGTTCTCATTCTGTTTATGCCAAATTCTTACTCTACCATCTGAATGTTGCAACAGAAACCGAGACTCATCAGAACAGGCAACATTTTTTCCAGTCTTTAACTGTCCAATTTTGGTGAGCTTGTGCAAATTGTAGCCTCTTTTTCCTATTTGTAGTGGAGATGTGGAGATGACCCCCGGTGGGGTCTTCTGCTGTTGTAGCCCATCCGCCTCAAGGTTGTGTGTGTTGTGGCTTCACAAATGCTTTGCTGCATACCTCGGTTGTAGCGAGGGGTTATTTCAGTCAAAGTTGCTCTTCCATCAGCTTGAATCAGTCGGCCCATTCTCCTCTGACCTCTAGCATCAACGAGGTATTTTCACCCACAGGACTGCCGCATACTGGATGTTTTTCCCTTTTCACACCATTCTTTGTAAACCCTAGAAATGGTTGTGCGTTAAAATCCCAGTAACTGAGCAGATTGTGAAATACTCAGACCGGCCCGTCTGGCACCAACAACCATGCCACGCTCAAAATTGCTTAAATCACCTTTCTTTCCATTCTGACATTCAGTTTGAAGTTCAGGAGATTGTCTTGACCAGAACCACACCCCTAAATGCATTGAAGCAACTGTCATGTGATTGGTTGATTAGATTGCATTAATGAGAAATTGAACAGGTGTTCCTAATAGTCCTTTAGGTGAGTGTATGTAAGTGAGAATAGCAAAATGCAGTCAACTAACATATTATACCAAAAAATTCTGTAAGTAAAGTAAAACTAATACAAATTTGGGGCCAAAATTATTCTGAATTTTCTTTAATTGTAAATGCCACCTTTTCCGCCTCAGACTAAACAAAATAAAGCATTGCTTGGTAATTGATTGACCTAAATTGGTATTAACTAATTGTGTACTTAAATTTAACAGCTGAGAGCTGATTACTTGATTGTAATCTATTACATGCCTTTCTATCAAAGTTATCTGACATCATCAAGATAAATTTGTTCTGACACCGTTTAACTGTCTTATGAGTTCTTGTCATATTTCATTACCATTTTCATTACCATAGCGAATAAACTGTGATAATATGAGAAAATATTGAAGGTGTCTGAATACATTTTGGTTTAGCTGTAAAGGTTAGTTTTATTTTAACCAGTCATAAGTCACACGCGTACATTTGTGGCAATAGCCAACAAAACATTTTATGGGTCAAAATGATCGATTTTTCTTTTATGCCAAAAATCATTAGAATATGTAAAAATCATGTTTCATGAAGATTTCCTGCCGTAAATATATCAAACATTTATTATTAGCACTAATATGCATTGCTAAGGACATCATTTGGTCAACTTTAAAGGCAACTTTGTTAAATTTTTTGATTTTTTTCTGAGTTTGCACCCTCAGATTCCAGATTTTCAAATAGCTGACAAATATTTTCCTATCCTAACAAACCATACATCAATGGAAAGCTTATTTATTCAGATTTGATGTATAAGAAATGACCCTTATGAATGGCTTTGTGGTCCAGTGTCACATATATAATAGATAATTATATAAAAATATATTATACAGTAATAATTGCTTGTTGCTAGTGTAAGGTAAATGGTGTTCTGTGTCTTAACATCAATTGGAATCGAAATATGCACATTGCACTAAAAACATAAACAAAACAAACAAAAAAAGACAGGGAGTTTTGCTACCTCATTTCAGAAGTCAACCACATGCCACAGTGGGACCTTATATATATTCATCTCGCTGCCTTTGGAACGTATACAGAAACATTCGAAATTCAATCTGTACAGGTTTTATCGATTTGTTTTGAGTAATAAAAGAGCATATTGGTTATTCAAGGGTTGTGTAAGTTGTTTGATGCGTGCATTTTTAGCTCTACACTCTCATGCATGTAAAGAGGATTTAAACCATTTGTATTTTGGGATTTGATGTTAGGCTCTGTTTGCACAGATTGGACAGGGAAAGTGAATCATTATTAAAAGATGTTATTAGCCTGAGATTCAGCAGTAAATCCATTCTGTGCCTAACTTGGCAGGGGGAGCTTCATCGGGAGATTAATGACATGCTGTAGACATAGTGAAAGTGTTACACCTCCTTGGCTGTAGATTTCAGGAGCACAAGAATAAATCAATACTGTCCACCCAAAACACTCAGTTTGAAAATGCCCTCTGTCAGACTGGGCTCATCTAATGTTCTGCCTACTGGGTAAAGGAGTCTTCCATCCAATAAGGAAACTAATGCACTTTGAAGAAAAGAGTGACTTGCTTTGGTGAAGTGCCAACGTATTAGCGATAAAATCAGCTTTACAGTGCCTTGTCACTCTGGTCAGAGCACTCTGGCTCTGCTCTTAGCCAATTGTGATTATAATATTACACTTAGATGCATGCTCTTATTTGCATTTTTAGTAATGAAAGATAAATCTCCTGTTGTTTTGTCCTATCTAATTATGATAGGCTCCTATCCCTTATTTCCCTGCGGTGAAATGCTCTTTGGTTACAGTGTATAGACTTTATAATTAAGGCTCAGGGTTTGACTGGTTCTGTTCCGCAGGTATCTGCTGCTGGTAGATGCATGCTATAACTATACCATTATAGAGGGGAAATCGTGTTTTGTCTTGGACGGAAACATAGAAGGCAGCGTGCAGTCCATTGCAATATAATTCTAATATAGAGTGATAAGTCACATGGCATTTACAGCTCAAGTTATTGGCTCAAAAATGCTTGTGGAGTTCCCATGAAGCAAAAATGGCAGTACAACATATCTGCTAGCAGAGCGATGAACTCATAAGCAGAGCGTACGCAGAAAAGGAGCGCAAAAATTAATGAAAGAGCCGAGGTTATATGAACAGTCTTTCTATGGACATGGTTTGGGTATGCTTTGTGCAAATTACCAGCTACGGGAATTCATTTCCTGGTTAATATGGATGTCAAGAAACTGTCGATAACATATTTACCAAGTATTCAATTGTCATGCATAGAGCGAATATTTTGTGTGTAAACACATTCACACACTGTAAATTAAATATTACTGTATGGAGTTGCATTTGTGTCTTTCCTTATCAAACATACTGTGTATATGACAGCAAAAAATATTATTGTAATTAAAAAGCTGGTTTAATTACAAAAATAGAAAATAATATTGGTGTAATAATAATAAATCTTTGTTTTTCTTTGTGCAGCTTTCATCACAAATTTGCTCTCTGTTCTGCTGTGTTTGCAAGTCTAAACCCTTTGCTTGTAAGTTGAAAAGTTTTGAAGCGAAGCTGCATTTTAGTGGGCAGTAACTAACCACTAGAATGAAAGACTTGTTTAAATTGGTCGCTCTCATTTGGCGCAGTAATTTGTTCACACCCACTTCCCGGCTAGGCATGGACTCCACTAGACCCCTGAAGGTGTGCTGTGGAATCTGGCTCCAAGATGTTAGCAGCAGATCCTTTAAGTCCTGTAAGTTGTGAGGTGGGGCCTCCATGGATTGGACTTATTTGTTCAGCACATCACATATGCTTGATTTGATTGAGATCTGGGGAATTAGGAGGATAAGCCAACACCTTAAACTCATTGTTGTGCTCCTCAGATATTCCTCAACCATTTTTGCTTTGTGGCAGGGCGCATTATCCTGCTGAAAGAGGCCACCAGGGAATACCATCTCCATGAAAGGGTGTACAAGGTAGGGCTGGGAATCTTTAGTTACCTAAATAATGCTTAGGTAGGTGGTATGTGTCAGAGTAACATCCACATGGATGGCTTCTTCCATTGCTTCATGCTCCTGTTCTGATGCTCAGCATGGTATTCTCACTGGTCTGTGGCTATGGTGCTATGCAGCCCCATATGCAACAAACTGTGATGTATTGTGTATTCTGAAACCTTTCTATCAGAACCAGCATTAACTTCTTGAGCAATTTGAGCTACAGTAGCTTGTGTGTTGGATCGGACCCAGTCCAGCCTTCACTCCTCACGTGAATCAATGAGCATTGGTCGCCCATGACTCTGTTGCGGGTTTACCACTGTTCCTTCATTGGACCACTTTTGATAGATGCAAACCGGGAACACCCCACCAGCACAATCCTTACACTTGCCCATTTTTAATGTGAGGATAAAATGTCCACTTGCTGCCTAATATATCCCACCCACTAACTGTTAGAAACCTTTAAACTAATTGGTTATCTAGCTACATGTACTTCAGTGTTCTTACACGATTCATGGCATTAGACAAAGATGTGTTGCTCTCCATGCCACAACCCTGCTCTCTGTCAGACTCACAGTGGACTGGGTAGTGGCTGTGGCCAAAATATTGTACCAAGCTAGAGCGACCAATAAAAAGTGCTTAGATAACACTCAAAGAATGCAGCTTCACTTGAATTCAAAACTTTTCAGCAGGCAAGAAAAGCTAAAATGACAGCAGAACAGTGAGCAAGTTTGTGTGTGGATGAAAACTGCACAAAGCAAAACATTTACTCGCACTCCAAGCGTTTTTTTTATCAATTACTTTAATTTTGTAATTAAAACATTTTAAAACCCATTTTAAACCATTTAGTTTGATTGCATAAAAAAAGTAATCTATATGAATGAGGCCCATTGTTTGGTGGCAAATGGCTTCTATGAGTTTGTCTAAAATAATGACTTTCCAAGGCTTCTCAACCCCATGTTATTTTCTCTAAATCACCAATCCCAGGCATCAAAGTGCATTTACACTTTTGTAATACTTGTTTCCATTTAAAACTTTCTTCAAGATGGCAAAAAGTAAATTATTTCAGTAAGGTGACAGAGTTCAGAAAACCATGCTGTTATCCTTCTTGTATGTTTGATTGCCTCACCCCAAAGTGCATACTGAATTAATTTTTTAGATGAGCTCTTGGTCAGATGTTTTGTTGAGGTTTTGTGTTGTTGTTTTCAAGAGCCTTTGGATCTGTGTATTAATTTCAGTCCATCTGTCGTGTTCAATTTTTCATTGTCTTGATGGACTCTCAGAGGCGTTGTTCGTTTTGACACGAGTAGATTACAAATCTAATTGCATCTGCTCTTGGGATTGGTTTGCAAGTGAAGTGCTTTGTAGAGTCGTTCACTACCTGTGGTTTCAGGTCTGTTCAGGGTGCATTTGTTCAGTGCTCTTTGCTCTGAATCGCCTTGGTGATTGCTGTACTTAAATTGCATATAGAGAGCAACAGATTTCAAAAACGTAGAAGTTAGAAGCATAGGGATTTTCTTATGGGAATTGATGTTAACATTTAATGTTGCACTCGTGTAAATATAGCTGATACAAATGTAAGTCTAATGCTATTTCATGAATTCTAACTTATTTACACTGTTACAGAGATTCTCATTTTCGAGTATGGCCCTGTATAACGTCATAAATGGCAGAATTCCTTGGGCACTATGAGTGCACACATCAACCAGAGCGAGAGCAAGAGCGTGCTTACCAATGAGCTTCGTTTGGGTTACACACTGTAAAAAAGATCTCCTTAAAATTTACAGTAAAAAAACGGCAGCTGTGGATGCTAGAACTTTACCGTAAAAAAATACAGAAGTAATGTTTTAGATTTTACGGGACAGCAGAGCAGCATATAATTTAAAGGTTTATAATGTCATAATTACGGTTAAAAACATTTATTTTACAGGTCAAAACTGTATAATTTAAAGGTTTATACATTTTATTTTATTTAACAGTAAAATACCGTTAAAAGTACAGTTTTTTGAAGTGAAAAAAAAAAGAACAGGTCATTGTGTAATTAACAGTGAATACACGTAAATTGACATTCCCAGAATTCCCCACGTGATACTTCGCATTTTATGCATTTTCATTGAATTTCATATGATTCTTCTTAATTTTTTTCTAATCACTTATTAAGGTTTTATGTTACATCTAATAATATTAAATTACTGTTTATTACTGTCATGCGTGTTACCATGATGGTGTTTGGTGTTTAGTGTTTGTGTGTGCACCTTCTATTAATATTGTCCCTCCAAAAGCTGCCTGTGATGAGCTGTGATATTCATCATGTGATTCTCATCACCACTGTAATTGGTGATTGTCAAACTATATAAAAGGTATAACAGATATTGGCATTTAAATAAGTTGGTTATTTAATATTATTTCAGTTCAATAAATATTTTTTTACCGTTGTTGTTTTATAGTGCACTGTGTACACATAATTACCACATTATAAACCTTTAAATTATATGTGCTGTCCCGTAAAATCTTAAACATTACTGCCGTATTTTTTATGGTAAAGTTCTGGCAACCACAGCTGCCGTTTTTTTTTACCATCAATTTGATAGGAATTTTTTTGGTGTACAGTTTTGAATTGTAAAATAAACGGTTTACATTATACAAACCGTGATTACATTATAAACCTTTAAATAATATATTGTTGCCCCGTAAAAACTAAAACGTTACTGCTGTATTTTTTACGGTAAAATTCTGGCAACCACAGCTGCCGTTTTTTTTACCGTAAATTTTACAGGGTTTTTTTTTACAGTGCAGAAGCCGTCTGTAGCGACGATTGTCATTTTGTTGCAATCAAAAATGTGTTTTTGGTTGTGTGAGGGACAGATAACATTGTTCAGCTGCCCAAATAACCCAGCATTAAGGAACAGTGGATGCAGTTTTTTTTTGCCTAGTATATTTGTTTGCTCCTCAACATGAGTCAAAACCACAGGCGGTGAGTGAAACTGCTTTAAATGTCTGTGCTTTGTTGGCAATCGGCATGTAAGTCAATATCTAAACAACACAAATGTATAGTGAATCGAAAGTTATAGTGCCATGTGTTTTTGTGATCTTTAGCTGCACGCCTCCACAGGTTGGCTTTTTTTGTTGTTGACAGAATTGTGATAGCTTATATGTCGTTTATAAATATGATAAAACTAAAGACTCTTCAGAGATATGAAGGATGCAATACTACTCAATAGGCACTCAATATTTGCATGAGATTGGCAGGAACTGTGTGTGTAACTATCCCTTTAAGGAACAGTTTATGAATATGTATAAATTATAATCATATTATATATAGGTGCACTCCAACATGATTTGGAGTGACCTGAGCACTTAATTATCTTCCTTGAGCTATGGCAGATGTACAAAGAAGTCATAATTCAGGGTCTAAATTACATGTTTTTTGTCTGTATTTATGGGGGGATTGGATGATGTTATGTGACCTTTAGTCTGTACTACTTAAAACTCTGGGCACGTTTCAGAGTAGGCCTTCTAAACAACAGATTAAGGATTCTATGTTTCTGTCAGTTGCTTAGAAAATGTTCCAGATTTAATTATGATTAATAGAGGGAGTTTTATTGTGTCTTTAGAGAATTGGTCTTTCATTACCTAATGTATTTTACAAGCTAAATGTAGTCAAGTTAGGAAAGCTCAAACAGTATATGCTTTAACAAAAAGTTATTTTGAGTTTTAAAGTTCAGCTGGATATCAATAATAAGATTAATATTTCATAAATACGTTTTTTATATCTAAAATATTAGAATCTGCCAGTTCTGTTTCTGTTATAGTGTGATTATAAGGTAAATTGTGAGTAGAGTAGACTATATCAAAATACATTAATTCCATTAAAATCGTATCTCACCAAAAAATTGTATTATAGAGTAGAAAAAAATAATTAAAATGTATCAAATCACATCATTGTGAATCACACTGGTTCTTTTTTTGTCCTTTTTGACTTCGACACAATGAGATGACGGAGCATTTTATTATTATTATTATTATTTTGGTTGAAGTATTCCTTTAATCGTCTATTAAGCTATAAAGTCTAACCTTTTTAGACATTGCATTATTTTTAGGAATGTTTTTTCCCGGAGTTTGCAGCCTTCTTTCTTTTCTGTTGTACAGTATGAGTGAACAACATCTCTTTGCATCGTCTTTGATTGTTCTACCCTTCATGACGACCCCTGGTTCAGACAGGCTGCATAATAGGTTTAAGTGAGCCAATTCTCAGAGAACGGATGTAATTGGAACAGCGAAGCAAAGCGGTCAGCGTATGGCCCTTGCCTGAGAAGCTGGAAATACATACAATCAGAGACACTTCAGTAATTTCAATCTAGAAATTTCCCCATGATTTTCTGCTCCTTGAGTTTAACAAAGCTATGCTGAATATCCGCATCATGCCAAAGATGTGTCATTATCATAATGGAAGTCATTTTTATGCACTGTAATAGCCGTATATTGTTAAAAAATCCCTATTGTTTCCTTGAGATTTTCGTGGTAGGGTTTCTGACTCAAGTTATCTGGAGTAGTTATCTACTTTCTATTGCTTTTTATTACTTTTTATCCTTGTATTTGACAACCAACTTCCTTTCATTTTTCTGAGATACAAAATGTATATAAACAGCAAAGTCAATAGGCACATTTACCATTTAAAGTGCAAGTTTTGGCACTGTCATTGCCAAAGCTCTCATTGCTCAGTTTCATGGTTTATGCTTCCTCTGAGGTACTGTAGGTGATGTCATGACCTGAATGCCTTTATTTAGGTGTTAATTGTAGCCATCAATCAATCCATCCATCCATCCATCCATCCATCCATCCATCCATCCATCAATCGCCCCCACACAAACATTGTGATTTCATGTTTTATAGGGACTTTCAAAATTATTTTTATACTGTACAAACTGTATATTCTAAACTAACCCTCAGTCAATCAACCATCCATCCACCCATCCACCCATCCACCCATCCATCCATCCATCCATCCATCCATCCATCCATCCATCCATCCATCCATCCATCCATCCATCCATCCATCCATCCATCCATCCATTTGTTACAGTTTATGCCATTACACACACTCACACACACGTTTGTTTTTGTGAAATTTGGGGACATTCCATTGGCATAATGGTTTTTATACTGTACAAACCGTATTTTTTATCCCCTTACACTGCCCCTGCCCATAAAAAAACTCACCCTGTATTATTTATAAGCATTTTGAAAAGTGGGGACATTGCCAATGTCCTCATATTTCACCCTCTCCTTGTAATACCTATGTCATACCCATGTCATTATACACATTTGTGTCCTCATATGTCACAAATACACACACACACACACACACACACACACACACACACACACACACACACACATTTCAAACTGACATAATGGTTTGTATACTGTACAGACTGTATAGGCCTATTCTATACTAACCTTCCTACACTATATCAATTAATCATACACACACACTTCATGTTTTATTGGGACTTTCCTAGACATATTGGGTCTCATTCACTAATAATTGCGTGGATTATTTTATATTTGTATGTATAGGAGAATTTTCCACAAAAAAATCTCTGCCTGTTTCACAAAACGTTCGTGAATTTGGAATGTTCTAAATTAGTGGCTGTGTGCACAAGTTTAGTCATTTGCATAAAACACATTCAAACCATCTCCATATAAGGTCATTCTCGTCAAACTTCCTCAAGCAATACCAACTGTGCCATTCTCACCAGTTCTCACAATAAGCACCTTTTTTTAAAGAACCAGATTAGAGAGCGTTCATTACATTTATGCATTTTTTTTTTTTTTTGGCAGACGCTTTTATCCAAAGCGACTTACATTGCATTTTAAGGTACACATTTTATATTTTTGTCAATTCCTGGGAATCGAACTCATGACCTTGGCGTTTGCTAGTGCCACGCTCTACTGTTTGAGCTACAGGAAAGCCACATTACCCAGCTGTACATACAAGCATAAATGTTACGATAGAATATAACTTCTTATTTATTTTTGTGTGATTTTAGTTGCTACTATATTTGTTATTAAATTTAGAAAAAAAAATTATATTGAAATTGATTTGTTCTTAACTTTTGTGCACATGTATGGATGCTTAGTGAAAGAAACCCAGTCATTTTATACTGTACAAACTGTATACCCTATAGCCCCACACTAACCCTACCATCACAGAAAACTTTCGGCATTTTCACTTTTAAAAAAAAACATCACTCATTATGATTTATAAGCTGTTTTCCTCATTGGGACCAAAAAACTGTCCCCACAAGGACAAGGATGGAACACACACACACTCAGCTCGGCTCAGGTTTACCCCCATGTCCTGCATAATAGGCTACGTTATATATATTTTTATTTTTAAACTTATTAAACCAGATATATATATATTTTTTTTTATGGTTTGGGGGTTGGTTTGGGGGCCTCATTGAAAGGTTTCATCATTCTTCATGATCCTCTGAGCTTAAGAACCGTATATGCTGATTGTGCTTTAGTTTGTTAGCTGTAGTCACACAGACTGTACTTTATCACTGATTTGTAATCAGGCATAGATTAGAACACTTGTAATAGAGGTTGGAAAGGTGACTTGTAATTTCAAGGACCATGAGACATATATCCATTTCCACCCATTTTCTTTATGTAAATGAGCTGATAACTGATAAGTTGAGCTGTAACACAACTGGTAGAGCATGGTGCTGCCGGCTATGCCAAGGTCACTGTTTCAATTCCCAGGGAATACATGTTCTAATAACATGTATAGCTTGAATGCACGGCAGGTCACTTTGAATAAAATTATCCATCCACACGGAGAGATGTAAATTTGATAAGGTTAACAAAAAGGAATGGGTGCCATGTCTTTTTGGAAAAAATAAATGTATGTGCTATACATTGGAATGTGAATTTGTTATCTGCTTGCATCATGGATGTTATGCGTGCTCGCTAGGGTTTTTAATGTGCTGTGTGTATGCTTATGCGATGTAATTGAAATAGGTTTTTAGTTTGCTATACGATTTCCATAGGGTGCTGTGGGACACGCTGGTTGCTACTGTGTTGCTATCTATATGCTATGTACTGTATTTGATTACTTTTTAGAGTGTTGCTAAGCAGCTTCTAGCATTTCTTGGGTGGTTGTTTACTGGCTTGAATCAAATTAACACTGTGGCCTTTATTTCTTAGAAATAAGTCAATAGAATTTATTTTAGTGCAGTTTTTTTTTATTCCAGGAAGCAAAAACTTTAAATCTGACCACACGTCTCTTCAGCAAATTGTTTTATTAAAGGGTTACTTCAGCGATTAGCATATGGCTTTGTATCAGTAGAAACCCTGGAGTATATTCAAATGATCGTGCTCCCCCGTCTCATATCCGCCTGAGACACGAGATTTATGCATTTTATTTCTGGAAAAAATCCTCCCATGACACAAATATCGTCAATTTGGCTAAAGACTACAGCCAGCAGAGGGAGTCATTTCCGCATGTTTTCAATTCGTCCGTGGGGGATAGAAGATCACACTAACAGCTCAGCTCAGGCATTCATGGAAACGGTGCGCCCTGCGGAGCAAAGTAAGTGTTTTAACTTTTTTAATGAATTCCTATGAAAGTTAAGCTTCCAAAGGCATGAACTGAAAACGTGCCAGACTGCACATGTGCTGCGAATCTATGCCACGAGAGCGATCGCAGCGTTGCACTGTGTGACAATTCCTCAGCGGCTAAATCACATATTGAACAGACACGTTCAGTTTTTAATTGTAGTGTCTGTTCTCTAACTGAACTGATTTATGAAAATGAACGCATTTTCTGTCTTTTCTCAGTCTAGAAAGCACCAAATTAAAAAATTATTTCACATTTCTACTACATTAATGACCCAGTTTAAATACAGATTCATCTTCCCAGCACTGAAGTACCCCTTTAACAAGGTTCGGGAGGAGCAACTGACACAAGTGGAGAGCGCTCAGCAAATCAACAATAAGAGGTGTATATGTGCAGCAGTCTTACCTTCATTTGTTGACAGTTTATCAGCATCCCTCTGCAACCCCTTCTCCACACTTTTATATCTAACCGCTTACATACACGGGGAGGAGTGTACTCTCGGTTCGGGCCAAATTCCGAGTTCGAAGCCCTCCCCCTGGACAGCATGCCAAATACGCATTTAAATAGACTCTTTCTATATACATTATATGTAAGTGTGAACTTGTGAAACCACATAATTTGAGGTAACAGCACAACTGGTAATGAGTAACGTGTTTTTAACGGGTTTGTTCACGTGCTAAATCAGATATAAGAAAAATGAATATCTCCTGACAGCAGCCTAAGAGATTTTCAGACTTCATATTCTGATTATTGATATTTGTGTGATTTATGATGAGAAGATGCTGTATTTAAAATGTAAAGAATTTTTCTAAGGCTATGAATGAAAGGCTGTCACTTACCTTATAAAGATGGTTCACAACACTATAATTATTTTCTTTGCCAAATTGGTGGACAAAGATGTGTCATTCTGTTATATTGATCTAAAACATTGATCACAAAAGATGAAACCCCTTGGTGCACTGCGTGTCACAAACAACTGTAATGAACCGGCTGAGAGGGGGAGGGCAGAGAAAGAAAGAAAGAATGAGTGAGTAATTGAGAGAGAGAGGGATAAAAAGACAAGAAGGTCAAGAAAGGTTAGAGTTACAAAGAAGGTTATGGCAGTCATGTGCTTCCCTGCTTTTTTTCTTGATTGTAGTGATTATTTTGAAGTGTTGTTTTGACTCTTTAGTATTGATTGCCTCTATTTAAAGTCCGATCACCTCTGTGAACAAACCCTGCTGAGCATGTTGATCCCCTTGACTATAGAACTGATGCTATTTTTAGTACTCTTTGCTTTTATCTCTGCCAATAAATAAGCTGAACTGCACAAGTGCTCTTGTGGAAAGCTCAGCGCATCATATGTGTGTTCTCAGCATCATCTATCCACTCATCACTTCTTTCCATGTCCCCTTAAGGCTAAGCTTAAAGGAAATTTTAGATAGCTTAAAAGGATCTATCACTACAAGCGCCATTTTCATTTCAGCTTTGCAGGTAAAACTCAAGTAAGTGGAAGAAAAAAGAAAAAAAAAAGGTTGATAGTATTCCATGAGGTGGATGGATCCATAAACTCATTCCAGGTTTCCCTCGGTAGACCTCTGAATGATTGCTTTCTCGAGCACTCCATAACTTCCTATAGCAGGATCAAGGGGATAAGCAGGTTTTAACTGAGCTTTATCACTGTGCCTATCTCATCCCTGCAGTTCAGATGTTTGTCAAAGCTTCCTTCCTTCCTTCCGTCCGTCCGTCCTTCCTTCCTTCCTTCCTTCCTTCCTTCCTTCCTTCCTTCCTTCCTTCCTTCCTTCCTTCCTTCCTTCCTTCCTTCCTTCCTTCCTTCCTTCCTTCCTTCCTTCCTTCCTTCCTTCCTTCCTTCCTTCCTTCCTTCCTTCCTTCCTTCCTTCGTCATCTCTATTATAGTATCTCTTTGTCACTGTACACTTTTTTACCTTTATAGTATATGTACTGTAAAAATAAGTATATATATTTTAAAAATAAGTTACCTGGTTGCCTTAAAATTTTGAGTTCATTGAAATTAAATATTTGACTTAACACAATGAACATTTCTGAGAATCGACAACCTTGATTCAAATATTATTAAACGGTTTTGTAAGCATATTGGGTAATTGTGTGTGTTTTATTTCTGATGACGCAGTGAAACATGCCAAATTGTGCTATTTTCATGATTTATCACATTTTTATGTGGTTCAGATACAATAATATTTTGAGTTTCTATTTATTAAACTAATTTCCTTCATTGTATCAACAAAATAATTTTATTTCAATAAACTCAAATTTTTAAGGAAACCCGTTTACTTACTTTAAGGTAAACCAGCAAAAATTTTGTTTACAGTGTGGCACTTTGTACACATATCTTTTTTTATTAAAAATGCACCAAAAATCAACATTAGATATGAGTTACTTGGCCTTATGGAAGTCTGTTTCCACCTCAGAGAATAAATAAATTAAAACAGGTGATTGTAAAATGATTTAAAATACCAAACAAAGTCACATTGTGAGACGCAGTCTAATTTTGTGAAGTCACAATAGCGCCTAGCCCCACCTCTCTGGACGTACAAAAAGTAAAAATACCTCGTCACTGAGGCAGTACCTTTAAAAGAACATATTTGTAAAACTTTTACCACAAAAAGGTTCACAGTACCACCTTAAGTTGTACTCTAAGGTACTAATATGCACCATATAGGAGCATACACTTTTTCTCTGTGTATTATGGGTTGGAATGATGGTTGAATATTCTTAGCTCCACCCATTAGGCACAAATTACATTCACTCCTCCTTTCTGAGCAGCCTCTCGTAGGAGTGGAATGTTCTGAGCATGATCTATGCTCAAATTAAAAGAACACAAAGGCAGCCGGATCATCTCCAGCACGATCTAGAGCAGCTTAAATTAACTTCTGGTTAAGGCATGCTTTTTCTGGCCGTTAAATAATGGCGCGAATACTGTATTATTCCGAATATAAGACAATGTTTTTTATAGAAATACATCTGAAAAAAGTAATTTGTCTTATTGTAATGAAGTTCGTAGGTGGGAAGGAAGGAGGCGGGAACCGGCGAACGTTTAACAACATTTATTCAAAATAAATAAACAAAATGAAAGTAAAACCGCGGGCAGCCCCTCACGGACGACTGCCCGCGAACACACAAAATAAAACGTGGGCAGCCCCTCACGGACGACTGCCCACAAACACATAAACAAAACATAACATAAAATCCAGGCCTGGTCCTCTCTCGTCTTCCGCAGCCCTTGCTCCTCCTTATATGCTCCCGTCCCATGGCCGCGAGACGAGACCGGTGTGCCACGCAGCTGGCACTCGTGAACATTAATCACCGGCCCGCTCTCGCAGTCCCTCGCCCCGCTGCCTGTCACACCACATACCCCCATTGCCCCTCGCAGGCCGGGGGACACTCCCGAGACTGCGCTCTACTCCCCCCCCCCCCCCCCCTCCCGGGGGGGCCGATCACGGCGGCCGCGGCACCTGGGGGTAAGGACAGAGAGGCGAGAGAAATGTAGACGGGAGCACGAGGAGCCCACGGACGAGAGAGGGGAGAGAGGGAAAAAAGAAAGAAAGAGAGAGAAAAAAAAAATAATTCTGGTCCGGTTCCCAGACACACTGCCGTTCGGCCCTCCGCCCGCCGAGAGGCTCTTCCTCGCGGTGCTGTGCGATGGCACTGGATGCCTGGTGGGCAGCTCGATCCTCCTCCGCCCCCTGGCGGCCGGCGGTGACTCCTCCTTCCGAGGGACCCGGCAGCGAGCCCCGCGCTCCCTGCTCCTCCCCTCTCAGGCGGATGGCAGCAGGCTCTGGCTCACGGCAAGCGCGGCGACTCCTCCGCTCCCTCTCGGACGGCAGCCACCCCACCTCGACCCAGGGGCACGGCAGCGAGGTCTCGGTCCCACCTTCCTCGCTCCCGCACCATCGCCTCGGGCAGCCCTCGCGGTCTTTCATCATCCGCGCTGCCCGAACTCCTCAGCACCGCGATCCCCCTCAGCATCGAGGGCTCTCCGACAGCGCGTCCCTCCTTCCTCCCGGGCTTCGGCACCAGTGTAATGAAGTTCGTAGATGGGAAGGAAGGAGGCGGGAACCGGCGAACGTTTAACAACATTTATTCAAAATAAATAAACAAAATGAAAGTAAAACCGCGGGCGACTGCCCACAAACACATAAACAAAACATAACATAAAATCCAGGCCTGGTCCTCTCTCGTCTACCGCAGCCCTTGCTCCTCCTTATATGCTCCCGTCCCATGGCCGCGAGACGAGACCGGTGTGCCACGCAGCTGGCACTCGTGAACATTAATCACCGGCCCGCTCTCGCGGTCCCTCGCCCCGCTGCCTGTCACACCACACTTATATTGAGGGTCTAGACTTTTACAAAGAAATACAGTGTGTCAGAGTGTAATGTTTGAAGAGCGCAAGCTTAAAAACGCTAACAGTCGCGAGCTGAAGAACCTTGCTTACGGGACCAAACTTACCCCATACAGGGTTTTAAAATGTGAGATGGTTCCCAGATATTAAAACTATAAGATTTCACTTCTACTGTTAATGACATTTTGAGGCGCTACATGGTTTTACCGATGAGATGGATAGCCTAACTGTATAATTCAGATGGGCTAAAGGTTATTTTTTGAAATGGCAATTTTTTTTTTTTTTTTTTACATTTTTAAATTTGATCGTTTGTAAATTTCCCCAGTATTTACCATTCATTCAATAAAAACATTTAAATAAATAAAAGCATTTTACCGTATATTCTGAACAGTTACAATTGTATTAATTAGTGCAAACTCAGTAAAGCACCTTACATGATTTGTTTAAATACTCTCCTCCCATAAATTTTGCGACTGAAAGGGAAACTCCTACAAATGCATATGCAATAAGGTCAGCTGCAAAAATAACCATCTGCGCTAATTTTTCACTGTCTTTAGTAAATCCTAAAACTGTTATCTACTGACAGAAATGCAAAATACTAAACATAACTATGTTTTCAGTGGTGTATAAAGACCTTACATAAAGAACGTTATGTTTTTTCACCGTAGAATGAGCCATTTCTATCTACATACACACGGGTGCCCTTACAGTTACATCACCGTTTTGCGCCGTCATGTTTCTACTAGGGCTGTCAATCGATTAAAATATTGAATTGCAATTAATCGCATATTGTCATGAGTTAACTCGTGATTAATCGCAATTTAATCACACATTTTATCAGTTCTAAATGTACCTTAAATTAATATTTTTCACATTTTTAATACTCCAATCAACATGGGTATGGACAAATATGCATGCTTTATATAAATGTATGTTTATTATTAGTGAAACCTACTCAGAGCATGAAGACTACATGTATCAAAGGCCATAGATATTTATCAAAGAACTAGTTCAAGCCTAAGCTTAAAAACTCTGAATAAGCAGTGATTTCTCTCATTTTAAGAATATAAATAAAGGGAGTTTTTACACTGGCAGTTTAGTTCAGAACAGGGCACAGTTCGTATGAAAAATTGGTAATGTGAAAGTTGTCATGTGGACCTGGGAGCGCACCAATACTACACCATACCTGGAGGAGGAATATAATGTGGCCCCTTTAAGAGATGCACATCCCCTATTGAACTGCCGGTATTTTGTGTTTGTATGCGCCGAACTGTGCCGTGATTCACGTGAATAGTGTGAGAAACACGGACTTGTTAATCGTTTGTTAATAAAATTAGTGCCGTTAAAATGAATTTGCGTAACGCGTTATTAACGCATTAATTTGGACAGCCCTAGTTTCTACAGTCTTCTCTACAGAGAGCTAGTTACTCTCTGCTGTCTCAGATGATGCATCTTTGTCCTGTGTCGGCCACCGTGGGTTCTCTATGTGCTTCAAAAGGGAGGGATGAGTTGTGGGCTGTTGCAAAACGCTAAAATGTACATATTGCACCTTTAATTTTTGTGGAAACTGTACTTTTTCAGGATTCTAAGTGACCCAAACATTTGAAAATAACATAATGATTAAAAAATATATTTGTGCTGATTTGAAAATAAATATAACACAACTACTGTGACAAGGCAACAGGTGCTGTAGCCACATCAGCTAAAAAAGCAGTCGGCTTTTAGGTATTCATATTTGATATTAGGTCATGCAGATGAAAATGTATTTTGAAACATGAGTCATTGCTTTGAATCCATTCCGGATTAATAATTTAGGAAAAATCAATGCCAAGGGTACCTTAGGCTCACAAGGATTTGCAGGCTTCCTGACCATGACCCTTTTAAGATAATGTAATTACACACCAATCGAGAAGATAATTTATGAATTGAATGTATCTACTGTTCTCTGTGCCCTTTAATTAGCCTCAATTTCTAGGTGATTGTACAATTGCAGGAGAAACAAATAGCAGGGAGGTAGGATGATGATCGAATGAAATGCATGTTATTGTTGTTGTTCTTTAGCTTTGACCAGATTGGTCTTTACCAGTATTTTTAGTATACATTGTACGCTAGACTGGCTGTGTTGTGTATATGTGAACCAGAGAAGCATACTAGTAGATATTACATGCTGGCAAAATTGATTTATTGCTGGGCAGATCTACTGCAAGAAGAATATTCTGCCACATTTTTGCAAAGCCTGTTATAACCGTGATCTGAATGTTTTGGGTATGAGCTAAAAGAGGTTGAGCTAATGGTGCTAAAACATTTGTTGCTCTAGTTACCTGTATTCCTTCACTGCACAAATGCTGCAATTAAATCCCATGGGGCCTTGTGATGGCGTACATAGGGACTATACAGGCCCAGCTGGATGAAGGATGTGAACTGCTTCAGACTGGCTTCATATGGGTAGAGTGGGTCATGCCTCATGCAGAGAAGCATTAATCAAAGCGATCTGGGTTCCCAGTGCCCACAGGTAGGAAAGGAGATGTGCCTGCCGTGACTAAACACACGCGCGAGCGAGAGAGAGAGAGAATGGCTGGCGGCGAATTCTCCCATTAGCTGCTTCTACCGCTTATGAAGAGACAGGAAGTGTATAAGTAGCTGGAACTGTTGAGAACTCATTTTTCGATAAGAACACCTGAATGCCCATCAGTGCGATCTAAACATGAAAATTCTGTAATTATTTCCTCGCCAACATGTCTTTACAAACCTCTATGCTGTATTCTCGTCTTCAGTCATCTTCAAAAAGCTTTCCCACCCAGCTCCAATAAGGCATAGAAAACACCAAAAAATTACAATATGACTATCTGACACACCTATGGAAGCTTGTTTCCGCCAGAGAATTCACGCAAATGCATGTTCATATCTCTTTTCTCAGAATTGTGAGATATAAGCTCGCAATTGCAAGTTATAAAGTCCAATTCTTAGGGGGGAAAAAAGACTTGACTACACTCTAAAAAATGCTGTGTTAAAAACAATCCAAGGTGGGTTGGAAATGGACAAACCCAGAAATTGGGTTGTTTGAACCCTAGTAAATGGACCCATTCAAACAACCCAATTTCTGGGTTTTTCCATTTTCAACCCAACTTGGGTTGTTTTTAATCCAGCATTTTGTAGAGTGCATTTTGTATATCTCGCAATTGACTTGATATTAATTCTGACTTAAAAAAAATTGCTATACTTAAAGGGTTAGTTCACCCAAAAATGAAAATTCTGTCAATAATTACTCACCCTCATGTCGTTCGGCACCCGTAAGACCTCCGTTCATCTTCAGAACACAAATGAAGATATTTTTGTTGGCTCAAAAAGGCCTCTATTGCCAGCTATTTTCTCTCTCAGGGCCCATAAAAGGCACTGAAGACGTCATTAAAACGTCCATCTCATTACAGTGATTCTACAAACATTTTATGAAGGGACAAGAATAGTTTTTGTCTGCAAAAAAATAAAATAAAATAAAAATCAACTTTATTCTTGTCTTCTGTCTGATGTGAACTCATGAAGCACCATGAGTCCACGACGCGGAGAATATGACGTAGAGCTGCCAGAAGCGAGGAACATTGTTTATTAGCTGAGGAAGACTGTGCTTTAGGTCTTGGCGTAGTGCTTAAAATGGTGCTAAAGTGTGCATTTACTGGATGCCCGAACGCAGGCTCTACATCCTGTAACAACAACGACTAATGAGTTTAATGTCTCGGGGAATAATTAACTCAAAAGGGATTTAATATTCAATATTCATGAATTTATGAATATGATTTGCCAGTTGTTCATTACGTATTAAAATTTTCCGATAGGGAAATTGTTTAATTAAATACAAGTAACCCTTTACGGAATTGCTTGAAATTATCCTACTAAGTTTGTCCTGCAAATTAGTTATAGACTTTTCAAATCAATTCTCAATAAAGGGATTACTGCTTTACGAACGCATAAGAAACATTAACTTTACTGATCAGGACAAGTTCAATATTTCAAATGGTCATACAGTTTACTTTACTAACATAGTAGCATAAGCAGTTAGGTAACGTTTAGATCGCAAGTTTCATTGACTTTGTGTATGTGGCAGAATAACAGATTCAACTCATTAAATGTCTTTTGAAGGTTTAATAAACACAGACTAAAAATAACACTACAATTCACACAGAAAGTACATACTAAATATGCATCAAGAGAGTAGAAGTATAGATATTAACGAAAGAATACATAAAAGAGAATAATGAATAGACTGAAGTTAGAGAGAGATAAAAGAGAGAGAGAGAGACAAAGAGAGAGGGAGAGAGAGAGACAAAGAGAGTGGGGGAGGGTAAGAAACAGCTTTCCTTCAGTTCAACCAAATACGACCTTCACGGAGTTAATTTATCCCAACGGGAAAATAACACACCCTCTTTACAGCAGTAAGAATAAGAATACTTGCATTCTTTTTGGTTTCGTTTTGGCTTCTCGCTTGTGTGTGTGTCTCTGCGTGTCCGGCGGTCCTTTCCGAGGTTGGGAGGGAAGCGGCTGTTTGCTTTAGCGATGCTTCGTGTTCTTGAAGATCGGATTGTAGAAGAGAAGATTTTTGGAAGAGATGAGGCCTGCTTGGAGGGCCTGCATTGGTGGCCTGGCTCAAGGGCCAGCCACGATGACGTGTTGGTTCAGCCAGAGAGAGAAGAGAGAGGGAGCCTGTCTTCACTGGTCTTTTAAGGTCTGGAAATAGTCCCACCCTCCAGGGTTAGACTTAACCAATGAGAGTGTTGGGATTTCCCGGCGGGAAATTCCTCAGCAGAATTTATTGCCCTTTGTTTGAAAGTTCGACTCAGTGGGTCTCTGAGTCTTCATACTATAATTAATGCAACAAACACACACTGCATTTTCTGAATAAGTGATATACATGGAAGTGTAAGTCGTGAAGTGAGCATTAATTTGATAGGAGACATGACATATATGAGGTTATCTGAACTAGTACTTTGTTAAGACAAAGACAAAAAGATGCAAAATACCATACAGAATAAACATTTTACAAGACAGTTATGTGTTTACATATAATGTCCTGGGGTGCATGTTCATTTATAGATGGTTTGTCTATAATTTGAGGCAAAAGCTCTGTGTCTTAAAGTCTTTGTGTATAAGACTTCATGTGGCCACATTCTTTCCGGTCATAAAAGATCTTATCAGATGGTTTCCAGGGTAGCTGAAGAATCCTTCTCTGTTGTGTTGGGGGAAGGTCTGTCCATCAGCACACTTTCAAAACATATTTGTTAAAGGTAACTGGCGATTGTGTGTTTGATTCGCCTGAGTCGCTACAATCCTTTCTTGAATATGGTGCTTCGTGAGTTCATGTCAGATTCCCAGAAGGAAGACAAGAACATATTGTATAAAGTCGTTATAGCACACAAAAACTATTCTTGTCGCTTCATAATATTATTGGATTTCAACAAAAATATCTTAATTTGTGTTCCGAAGATGAACGGAGGTCTTACGGGTGTCGAATGAAATGAGGGTGAGTAAGTAATGAGAATTGTTTTTTGGGGGGTTAACTGACCATTTAATATCACAGAGTTCTGAGAAAAAAGGTAGAATTGTGAGACAAAAAGCTGCAATTACTTTTTTTATTTTTTTATTCTGTGGCGGAAACTTTCATATATGATTTGTGTGAGAACCAAATAGAAATGTTAGTTGTTTTTTTACAGAAAAATCTTCAGTTCTTCAAAAAAATAAAAAAATAAAAAATGTGGTTTTTTTTTTCATACAATGGAAGTCAATAGTAACCAAAACTTCTAGGTTACCAACATTCTCCAAATTATAATAATAATAACGATGAACTCTCTTAAATAATAAAAAAGAAAGAAATAAAACTAGATATGTCCATATCATTCGCTTTTAAAATCTGATTGCCAGTGAGATTTCAGAGTTTTGTTGGAGGGGAAAATGGTCAGTTATAAAATGTGCAGTCTCAATGTGATCCGAGTTTAGATCTATTATTTATAATATCTCAACCATGCTCACAATGCGCTGTTTATTTCACTGTGGCCATCCAAGTATCATCCTTAGTGACCCAAGTAGCTATAACAACACAAAAAAGAGCTAATTAGTGACCCCAATTTATGTTCATTAGTTATGCTTGTAATTAACAAAAGCCATTAATGTGAATATCCTGTCACTACTTTGATGATGCAATTTGAGTTAATTGATGATGTGTCTCAGAATGTTCAACCTAAAGAATATAAATGTGCTAAAGTGGAACTCAAACAGACACATACATTCCTTTAGACAGCCGACACTGTACTGTGTGTGTCCAAGTCAAATTTTCTTTGGGACAATAAAAGTCCATCTTATCTAATCATCAATGGTGTTCAAAGACATCCTTGCAAATATGATACAAATATCTTTTGCAACAGATATCACTGTCCTTGCTGTCATCACGGATGACGAATTATAAAGAAGTGTGTCTTCAAATAGGGGTTTGGCTCAAGAAGGATGGATGGAAAATATGTTTACCAAATTTGTTTTGCAACTCACTGATAATAAATTCTGAAATGCCATTTGATAATACATTAAAGGGGACCTAATATGCAAAATTCACTTAAATAAGGTGTTTGAACACAGCGTCCACAGTGTGTGTGTGTAAACAACCAGCCTATAATGGTAAAAATTCACCTACTCCTTTTTTTATAATCCCCAAAATCATAACAGGCTGTCTAAATAGCGTATTTCCCCAGTACGATTATGGATTTGCAAAAAAGATTAAAGGTGCCTTAGAATGATTTGAAACAATATGTTAAATTGTTCTCTGATATCTACATAGAGGGTATGTGGCTTATTTAAGGGCAAAAATTGTCCAGATACAGTTTTACAGGTCCATTTACAACCCTAGAAATTGTCCCTAGGATGTAATGCTCTGTTTTTGCCTTATTTGGAAGAGTCATGAATATTAATGTTGAGCTCTGCTCTGATTGGCTTATTTCGGCAGCTCACAGCTCACAGCAGTTCAGTAAAGAGGCTCATGAGTCCTGACCGTCCTGACAGAACACAGAATGACTGAATGACACTTTAAGCAAAAACATGCCAAATGGAGATTGATAAAATGCGGCTTACTTGTTTATTGGTGTTTTCAGATCATCCGTGCCAGATTTCAGTCATTTAAATCCCCCAAACAGAGCTTATGCGAGAAAAGAACACATCCAGTGTTTTACCTAAACATGTCCAATCTGGCAACCACATGCACGCAAGCTCTCTCTCACGCACGGGTGATCTGAAAGCACTAATAAACAATAAGTTGCATTTTATCAATCTCCATTTGCGATGTTTTGCTTAAAGTGTCATTCAGTCGGTCTGTGTATAATTACATCCTTATATTTTTACTAAATGAATAGCCTTGTCAGATGACTGGCGTTTTAACTTGTATGGTGGAAAAGGTGACGTTTGCTAGAAGGATGGTGTAAACGATCTGTAGCTAAGCAATGTATCTACGGTTGTATTTTGTAATACAAAATAATAACCTTTGTCGTTAGACACTTGGTGTTTCCTATTGTTACTGTCCTAGCATCTTGCAATATCTAGACAATGCAGTCTTTTAAAGAAACTTTCAATTTAATCAGAAATTGAGAAACTGCTAGTCAATAAGTGGATAAATCACTACTTACTGCTTGCAGGAATACAGTTGCCCCTTAAGACGCTGAGCGAAAGCTTGCTTGAAATGGGCCGAACAAACGAACGATTTGTTGTGGTATCCGATTATAATAAACCTCAACCATGACTGGTAAGTCCTCACATCCCCTGCAAAGCCTAAACATGACATGTGTCATGAGAGTTGCCGTTTATCCTTGAGTGACGCTGCAGTCCTGATGATTCGGCTCCGTGATGTCAGTTCCACCTGACGTCCCCCACACTCTGGGTTCTGGCTAAATTCCGAGCTCGAAGCCCTCCCCTCTTAGCCTAGAAATCTAGATGCACCCTAGTGGCAGCAAATTTAATCTGCCCGCAAGTGTCGTCTAGCAACTCTCAATACCCTTCTGAGCTGTATTCCCCTAACTCTTGCCAGACCAATCACATCGTGTATAGAGTCGGTGGGCGGGGCCAAAATGACATCGGCCGAGTTGCATTTGCGTGCTTCTAGTAAACACAAAAACTGGCGAATGGCGCGACTCTGGAAGACGTGGAGTTAAGCTTTTCTCTGAGAAAAGAACAAAGAACGGCACTGAAGTCATTCTTAAAAAGGGAAGATGTGTTTAGAGTTTTGCTGACCAGATACGGCAAATGTTTAATCTATTAACTAGCTCCGTTTCACCTTCGTTGCTCTGGTTGGTGGTAGCGCTATCCTATCGCGTGCAGAGAGAGTTTGAAAGACAACTGTTTATCCCGCCCCTCGGATTGAGCCGTCAATGGTGAGTTTCCAGACCAAACATCTTGATGTGGGTCTGGCTTGTCAGGCTACTCCCCTCTAGCCTGGATCCCAGCCGAACTCATCCCCGCCCACAACATTTGAGGACAGGCAGTTCGGTCTGGACTCGATCCATAGAAGAGTGATTATCCCCGAACAGAAACAGTTCGGACCAATGAAATCATCAGGGCGGGTTTTAGACGATGATGGACAGATGATCAACAGTAACGTAATTCCGTCATCAGAGGCGCTTGGATTATATTTGTTCAAATCCTAAACGTAGAGCTTGTTTGTATCTGCATTCACCTTCACTATTTCTCTCTGAAATGATGATCATGTTGGTAAGTAACTGTGTATCCTTAAATTATTTTCTTTTTTTACAACACAGACAAAGATCATTTATTTCAGCACGCGTGCAGACAGGGTTGCCAAGTTTTTACAATAAAACCCACCAACTACTAGCCCAAAACAATAGTTTCTCGGGGGGGTTTCTCCGGGAAAAAAATGGCGTTTGGGGGGTAAAATGTGTGTTATTTTGGCAAGGTTGCTGCTAAAATTTGCATTCATGCGTTTATATTTCACATAAAAGTCGCTCCAACCGGCAGACATGGAAAACAACCAGCGGAAAAAAACAATGTTGACATTTGACAACTAGCTTAATGCGTCGCTCCGTTACTCTGATTGGTTGTAGGTCTGTCCAACTGAGGTCTTTCCTGGTTCGGTTGAAACACGCCCCATAATCACAGTCCAGTGGTGCAGTTTCAGACTCATATTCTGACTAAAATTGAGTATGACCACGTCAGGTTACTTCCCCCCTGGACAGCACTCCAAATACTCATTTAAATGTACTCTCCATAAATTATATGCAAGTGTGAACTTGTGAACAGCTACATAAATGTGCTCATTAACCATTCAGAAATTTCCAGTTGCATTCTAAAAGTTGAGTCTCTCTCCACGGTTCGAACATGTAACGGTGCATGCACACCAAATGCAAATTTAATTATTTCATTATTTATAGATACAAATTCGCACCGGGCGACATGAAGTGGCCGGCACATTTGCCACAAACGTGTGATATTCGCCTTAATTGCATCTTCCACGTAAATAAAAACGTTCAAATTGAGCGGATAATTGATGCATGACGCGTTGTCACGGAAGCCAATCAGTGTAAAGCTGATGACATGACTGGTATTGAAAGGTTATCAAACTGAGCACCCAACATCCTTAAAGGGTTAGTTCACCCAAAAATGAAAATGCTGTTATTAATTACTCACCCTCATATCGTTCGACACCTGCAGGACCTTCATCTTCAGAACACAAATGAAGATATTTGTGCTGAAATCCGATGGCTCAGAAAGGCCTTCATTGACACCAATGTCATTTTCTCTCTCAAGACCCATAAAAGGCACTAAAGACGTCATTAAAAAGCCCATCTCACTACAGTGGCTCTACAATAATTTTGTGAAGCGACGAGAACAGTTTTTGTGCGTAAAAATAATAATAATTTTTAAAAAAACTACTTATAGGCCGATTTCAAAACAATGCTTCAAACCGTTATGAATCAGCTTATCAATTCATGATTTGGATTCAGCTGAAATCACGTGACATTGGCGATCTGAATCGGAATCAGAAACTCATTTTCATTTAAAGGGACACACACAAAAACGGTGTGTATTTGCTCACACCCAAATAGGGGCAAATTTGACAAGCTATAATAAATGATATGTGATCTGCTAAAGCTGCAGACACATTCTGGGGATTTGACCAGAAGAAACATATTTATCCTTCTTATATCTTGTGAAAATGGGCATAATATATCCCCTTTTATATTTTGTGGTTAAACTGAAAATTGCATTGCATGATACAATGGAGTTGTTGCTGCTGACAGTGTGTGATTCTTAAAATAATTAGTTTCACTTTATTTCAATGGTCCATTTAACACATTATGTTGACCATAAGCAATGTTGCACCCACATGTCTCTATTAACTCTCATTAGAGTGTTAGTGAGTATTAGTAGAATGGTAGGGTTAGGGTTAGAATAACTTGACATGTAGTTGCAAAGTTACTTATAATCAGTAGAATGTCTGTTGGGGAGCATCACATAAAAGAGTTAGCGGATAGTAAAGGGTTACTTCAGCGATTAGCATATGGCTTTCTATCAGTAGAAACCCTGGAGTATATTCGAATGATCGTTTACCTCAGTTCTCATCATGAGAGCTCTTACCTCAGCTCATTCACGATGAGTGTAATCTTACTCCTGCTGCGTTTGTGACACTCACTCAGCAGCTTAATCACATTATATTGAACACACACCTTCAGTTTTTAATTGTAGTGTCTGTTCTCTAACTGAACTGATTTTATGAAGATGAACACGGTGGTGGGAAAGTGATCAGTAATCCAGTAGCGGTGGCTTTGGGAGTGGCCTCGTAGGGCAGCGAAGCATTCTGGGAATTGTTGTCTTTCATCCCCATGAGACAAAAATACATTTTCTGTATTTACTCAGTCTAGAAAGCACCAAAATAAAATAATTTCACATTTCTACTACACTAATGAAACAGTTTAATTACAGATTCATCTTCTCAGTGCTGAAGTACTCCTTTAAACAGACAGTCTACTAATACTCTGAGTTCATTGACATAGTTGCAAATTACTTATATTCAACAGAATGTTCAAAAGGGACCATCCAAATAAAGTGTTACCAACTATCTGTATAAAACTATCTGTGCTGAATGCAGTTTGCATGGTGCAGTTTCCCATCGGCAGGCCTGTTGCCGAACCGAGCTGAATATCAAAATCAGGAATGCTTTACTGAAATACTGCATGCTGAAACATTGCGGTTGCATTGCAACTGTTTGTGCATTGACCTCTGTAGAAATGCATTCAAGTATGTTGTAAAAGAAAAACTATTTACCAGCAGCTGTGCGGAGACATTACCCTGAGATATGCCAGGCCATTCAAAAGCGACTTTTTTTAGTGTTATCAACCCAACTGATATATGGTGCCATCAAAATGATGTTTCTCTCAGGGTGACATTCTTTCCCGCCAAACTCCGCTTCATCAGTCTTTTATCTGGTTCATTGTCAGGTCAGCTGTGCCAAGAAATCTTATGTCTGCTTTTGTAGTAAGGCATGAGTCATCACTAATGATCTTTCATATATTTATCTCTTTAATCAAATTCATTTTTTATTTTATGTTACCTAGGCAGAGGTATTTAAAACAGCAATATCCACAAGTGTGTGGCATTTAAGCTGAAAATATCATTAAAATGTGAAGGTGACAAACAATAAGATTCTCAGCATTTTTCCAGCAATATGCCTGAATGTTTCTTCAACTACATATGGATTATTTCCCAGGGGTAGATTGTTTATTAAAGGGATAGTTCACTATAAATGTTCTCATCCTCATGTCATTCCAAACTCGTATAACTTTTTCACTTCTGTATAACAAAAAAGGCAAAAAGGCATAGTCATTTTCCAACCAATTATATTAATTGGGACGAGTTTTAACGCTGGTAATGCTAATACACACGAAATACACCTAAGCCACACAATGCTGACAGTTTAAGAACAAAGCATAACAATAATATTAATTTGCACGGTTTGATGCGATATCAACTAAGTGTTAGATTTACCCCCCCCCCCCCCCCCCACACACACACACACACACACACACACATTTCAACATGCTCTGAACCACAAGTTGTGATCCATTGCACCATGCACTATATGTTTTTGTTGCATTCATTTTTTATTTCAGTTTTAGTACATTGTAAACTTTCCGTTAATTGCCACATTTTGCAAAATGTCCTCCATGTTCTCACTTGTTTTTTAAGTTTTCTGCATATTTTTACGTTTAGTTAACAGTAACAGCACTGTTGCAGTGAGAGTGTGAAAGGTGTTTTAAGGGAGTTATTTTCTAAGTCCAAGGGTCAAAAGTGAAACACTCATTTTTAGTAACAAAAAGCTTTCACCTTTCTTTTTTGGAGCTTGTCCATTTCTGAATTCTACTGCCAGTCCTTGTACAGTAACACTACATCATTTTACTGAAATGGGTTTTTGGATAGTGACAGCCAGCACAAAGACAGCATTGCGTTTTTATCTTTTCTGACATGATTGTATGGACCTTTTTAAAGAAAGCTTGAAGAATTTCCCTGAAACATCCAAGAGTCTCTAATCAAATTCTCCAAGCTTCAGAAAAGCCTTTAGTGATGCAGTGAGAATAATTGAAGTGAAGCAATCAGAGTATCTTGAAGATGCTTGTTTATAGCTACTTGAAATTATGATTTACACTTATTGTTTGCAGTATTGATAGCAGAAAAAAATCAGCACTGGTAAACAACACGCTCACTCTAAATGCCAATAAACTCAATGTAAAGGGGACAAGATTCAGCTAACAGAGAATGTTCTCAGAACTTGTGCTAACTTTCTCTCAATGTTAAAGTCCCAGCGAACTGGAAGTATAAGTGAGTTTTCTACAGTGTGATGTATTTCCAATTGAACGGAATAATGAACAGAGGGCAGGGTTATACCTCAGCGCTTGGTTGTGTCCGAGAACCTAGGAAGCTAACTCGTTGCCTCGCTGCCTTATGAGACAATGGCTTGTAAGGCAGCGTTTTGTCCATTAAGGCACCTCACGAAGCAGCGTAACGGTTTAATTATCTACAACAAAATAGAGTGAGCTTTTTTGAGAACTAAACACATATTTAATTACTACATTAGTCATTTCTCACTAGAAATGACATCAAAAGTGGAAAATATTGGTAAAAAAATGTACATTTACACACAAGCTGACCAGGAAACACAACTTTCGGACGCCACCTTTTTTCACAGCTCAACTGTCACAGAATGGAAGGCACAGGATTATGGGATATCAAAGGCAGCGAAGATACATGTATGCTGCCTTCGAAAATCGATCAGATGAAGGTCTCTCAGGAGACCAAAGTGAAGCAAACATTAGATTCGGACGTGGCTTGAGGCCTTCCTGCCTTGATAGGTTTCCTCAGAATAAGGCAGCATTTTCCAGGTTTCAGATGCAGCCCATCCCTCGCTCATAGCAGACGAATGGTTGGAGGGGAGTGGTTAAGCATTCTCAAACCTAAGCCATCAAATTGACATCAGCTGAGAAGGAACACCGTTTTCAGACTGGAAGTTACTTTTAGATTAATAGATTAATTTGTTCACTCTAAGGCCTGTAATATGCGCTAACAAAATAAATAGGGTCAATTTTGATTTCTTTTTCATTTCCTAAAAAAAATATTTTGGACGGACGTTCGTCTAACATTTTTAAATCTTAAAGGCTACTCGTTTTAAAACATTTAAAGGTAGCATTCCCATAATGTTTGCAAAATTATAATATGTTCGCTTAACATTAGCATAACCAAGAAAAAATGTTTTAAAAACATTTTAAAAAATGATGATTTGAGACCTTTTTATATCCTAACATGAATGTTAGCTAAATGTTCTTAGTTTTTTTCTTATTTTTAATACCTTGATATTGGAGGATGTGACCCAAACCCCCACCAGTAAAATGTAGCATCCAGCTCAGCTGGTGATGAGAATAATAAGGTACTTGGAAACAATATCCGTTGAAATGGTAAGAAAGCTTGCCTTAAGAATGTCTTGCCAGTGTATGTGAAATGCAGTTGTCCTTATGCTTGGTGGGTCATAAAATCATGTGTTGCTGTCAAGGCTATCTGGTGGAAAATGATAATATGACAGTTTTGACAGCAGAACTCCATTTCCCATGCAGAAAACTGCTGGCTTGGCACTTGTATTAAGGTCCAATTGAGCTCCTGTGCTGACCAAGATGTCAGGAGGCTGAATGGGACAGACGTCCCATAAATGCTGCCCACTGAGTGTGAAATAAACCAGTCCACTAAAGCTAAGAAAACATTTTTTACGTTTCCAAAGGTAACCGTTTTGCTGGAAGACAGGTTACACCTCATTTCAGGGCTGGAAACAGGCCTGCATGGCTCAACAGGGGGGCCACCCAATTATGAGCTTGATGGGGCAATCCAATTTGAGTTCAGTTGATGAGACAAATGATGATACTCTTTTTAGGATGAAACTGCTATATTCTCTCTTATTTAACTCCTATTAAAATAAGATCATGGTTCAGTCAGCACCCGCACTATGTCCTAATTAGAGACAAATCTCTTCCATGCAAATCTGAACATTTTGTTGATCGCCTGATTTAAGACTGTTGCGGTGGTGACCCTTTCAAATGATGTGAAATTGGTCCAAAGCCCTCAGATAATTTCAAATATCTTTCAATTGGCTGCAACTTTGTCATGCCACACAGTAGCTGTCGTATCACGCTGGCTGGTAAGAACAGTGTAAAAAGCTGTTTCTGTATATATCTTTATTCTATTAAAATAAATGAAATGTTCTCATGAACTTGATATGCTGGCTTTAAAAATCGAGTTACCTTTAAGTAAAAAAAAAAAAAACAATAAAAAAATCATAGTTGACTATTTCATTCTTATTTTCTCTCTTGGCAATTTAATTCATATTTCATGTATTTTCTTTCTTAACCTTTAATATTTATTCCATTATAACATGCCATGTTTCCTGTATTAAATTTGAGATGCTAAAGATGTCTGAGATGCAACAAGACCCAACTGGGACTAGTTGGTAACATGAATCATGAATGGTATTTAAATAAAATTAAAAAAAATCGGACGTAATTATATTTAGGCTACAATAAACATAGATTTGAATGTCATTTGTAAAGATTAGAAAAGGGTCATCGTACTGATCTATTATGTATTTTGCAGATTGCGGCATAGATCAGTCCCTGTTGTTGTTATTCTATTAACTGATCCAATTTGATAGAGGAAGCCTGGGATAGAACAAGATTGATACAAGTCTGACATGGTGTGTACACAACAAGGCTAAGAACACACAGTGATCCCAGCGGTGATGGGTATTTATGGGGAGAAATGACCCATTACTGTATCTAATTTGTGGAGAATCGATTCTGGTATCATGCTCCATCATCCACCCACAGCCACTGTGATTGTTTAGACTCAAACCGACCATTCATAGTGTCTGTCAGATGGGATAGAGCTGACAAGGAGGAGAGAGGCTTATATCATTGAAGAAACATAAAGGGGAAAAGTCCTTAAAAATAAGGCATGTCTGTAGGAAGACTCCAACCAGGAAGGCTTCAAGACTGAACTATTGTCAAAACTAGTCCTCAACCATTTTTACGAAGTTTCTTAGGCTTTGAGACGCTAATTTTGCTCTCAATTTGACTTTGTTCGTCTGAAGAACATGTAATGATCCTGGAAGGAGAGTTACATGAAGATTAAATTGTTCTCTTTGCTTCAGAAAATGAGAGTTTGGAAGTAAGAAATCATTTAAATTATAAACAAACAAATAATTGAATAAATAGCCGCCATATATTTTGTCCGATTTTGTTTGAAGATAATTATTGGCATCTTTCAGAATTAATTATACAATTATCTCTAAAACTAGGATATCAAGTCCTTCATCTCAAACTATTGAGTTGTTTGCTTGCTCACCCATCATGTGACTTCCTTGTGCTGCTTATCTATTCATTCCATTTCCAGACCTCCATTTTACTGTTATTGTGTCTAATGGGTCAGTGAAACATAAGACTTTGCATCAATACTGCATATAGATTTCATCATAATTTTTTTTTTTTTTAAAGAATGGTAAATAGCCAAAGAGCAAGCCATGTGGCTTGATTTAAACATGTAGACCTTATTAGTTGCAAAAATGCAAAATCGACTCCAAATAAGCACCATTGCTAAGAACAAAACCCCTATCCATGAGTAGTTGAAGAGCAATCAAACTTCGAGCTGACAAAATTGCAATAATTACTTAAACAGCAGCTATTTACAGTAGCAGATGGGCAACTTCAAAAATGAATCGGAAGTGAAATAACACACCAGGCTCCATTCCTGCAAACTAAGGCCTGGAAAATAAGCATACAGCAACCACATGAGCAAAAACATATGATTGAGTATATAGGAAAGACATGGCATGGTCTGATCAATCTCAATTTCAGCCATGTTGTGCAGATACCAGGGTCAAATTATAGGTGACGTTGGCAGTGTAATGATACCCGAAATGTTTTCCTGGCAAAAACTAAGCCCCTTAATGTCAAATAGGCATAATTTAGATGCAAATTCACACAAATGTGTTCCTTCTTACTGTCCTTTTATGGCCAGACACAGTCTGTCCACTTTCAAATTGAAATTCCCAGCAGGATAATGCTATAGTCACAGAACACACATCAATGGCGTTGACAGCAACCTGCAGTGTTCTTCATGCCTGCATTTTGGCACACAAAAAAAATCCTGCAAAAACTCAGTGAGTTCCAGGTTATCTACATAATACAGTCAAGTTATTTCTGCAGGTAGTGAATTCAGGTCTTTCTACATAGTTGCTCGCACAATCTGGTCGCTGATAAATATTTCTATAAATATAGGCATATATAGCGACCTCCTACTTCTACAAGAGAAATTGCGATGTCCACCTACTTGAAGGCCATAGTATTCAGTACACACACACACACACACACACACAACGTGTGTAGTCCACGGGAATCACTCCTGGATTTAAGCGCATTGACTCCAAAAACTTTTCATTGTGTAGGCCTACGTGCCCTTTATTTCCCACAGACTAGATTTTCGTCGCCAAGTTCCACAGTATTTATTTGCTCTTTTGTCCTATAACTTTTCTTTCTTAGGCAGAAAAGACAGATTACCACTTATGTTTTTGCAGCTGCAGCAGACACAAAATACTTCAGAAACGTCAGTGGGCAAGGTCTCACAGAGCACGTGTGCCATTTCCTTTTTCTGCTGGTTCATCTTTTTGTAACGAAACATGAAACACCTGTATACTTGAACTATGTACCGCTGACGAAGCCAGCGTGTAAGTCCTTTGTAATAAATCACCTAATAATTGAGTTCAGTGTTTGCTTTCGGGCTACAGTATTGAGTTTCCCTCAAGGATGAATGGGGAATTACTGCCATCTAGCCGCCAAAAAGCTGTCAAGCAGTTTAAATGAACATCTTGAATGATCTGTTAGAGGTGTAACAATATCCTGTCACACTATATCGTTTACCCAAAATGAAAATTACTGTGTGAGGAATTGAGGAAAAAGTTTACTGAGTTTTAGTGTCAGTATCCTACAACTATGTAATGTGAAGTACTATATAATGTTGGCTATAATGCTAATGTAAAGGGGGGATATCTATCTATCTATCTATCTATCTATCTATCTATCTATCTATCTATCTATCTATCTATCTATCTATCTATCTATCTATCTATCTATCTATCTATCTGTCTATCTGTCTATCTGTCTGTCTGTCTGTCTGTCATCTAATTGGCCACATCATTATAAATATAGCCGGATTGGAAAGGAGGATGAAATGCTTCTTTTCAAGTGTTCACA
Source organism: Pseudorasbora parva (assembly GCF_024679245.1). Classification (NCBI taxonomy): domain Eukaryota; kingdom Metazoa; phylum Chordata; class Actinopteri; order Cypriniformes; family Gobionidae; genus Pseudorasbora; species Pseudorasbora parva. The sequence goes on from NC_090176.1 coordinate 42,262,806, forward strand.
TTTCAAAATTCTTTACACGTTAACTCATTTTAACACTGCCGACAATTTGAGCAGTTACGGCCTAAAAGCCATTCTATAAATATGTAGAGTAATTGCCACTCTATAGAAATCCCTTAGGAGATCAGGAGAATTTTATCACAAATCCTTTCTCCTCTCCTTGTCTTTGTCTGTAAAATAACATTTTAGCAACGTTTGAAATTAATAATGCAGCAGTTATTTAAATATATTAGTTATTGAAAAATTATGACAAAAAAAACTCTTTATGAATTCCCGACACCAAAGGGTATCCACTCTTGGTTATACTACCCTAAATTGTTGAAACTTATAACAGCAGGATAAGTGGCTTATTTTGCTCTTTTACTTGAATGAAGTTTAATCTTTGCACATTCACATTCCCTTGAAGCGTTGACAAGCATGTCCATACCAATAAGGTTGTGCAAATTGTACAGTATCTAACACTTGGTATTTATATTTTGAATAATCATTACAGCTGCAGTTTGTAACTTTTTTTTCTGACAGCCAGCCAGAAACTCATGAAAACATTAGATTAATCTGCATTGAGGAGCCATGCCGATGTAGCCTGAGGTGGTCATACTCAATTCTAGTCAGAATATGCACTCTATTGGATAATGAACAATATTTTATGTAATCAGGCAAAAACTCTGTATCTAATTGTGGAAATGTCTGTTCACCTATCCAACATGATCTCATGGTAATGCATATCAATAGTATGAGTGTGAAATCTTGTGGAATGGATACGCCAAAATGAGTTTTGGCGTGCAAATGCTACGCTGTTTTTCGCGGGCATATACGCACTTTATGGCGTGCAAGAAACAAAATGCATGTGCCATGGATTACATTACATTTTTAATATTACAGTAACTGTAAAAATCTTTAATATTACTGTTTGAAATGGCATCATTGCTGTTTGAGCTGTGCGCACTGAAGTTGAAGTGAAATTGATACTCATAAACTGAAGAGCTGGTGGATGTGCAGCGTTCTCGTAACAACACGCTGAAAAACTGTAACTAAGCCCGAATAATTCAGTGTTTTATTACAATAGTGTAGACAATTATAATGTTATGACAGCCCAAGTTATTAATGTTTTGCGTTGCTGTTTGAGCTAAAGATGATAAGGTAGCCTACAATGAAGCACTGCAGAAGTTATTTGCTTCAACGAAACTAGATGAGATTTTATGCTACATAACTTTATCACAATTTATATCTTCAAAAGTGAAGCTTGAACCCTGTCCGTAGACATGCTCTTCTCACAACATTCCACTCAAACAACCAAACCCATCGAATAAAATTGTGTACTTCTCAGAACAGCTACCAGCACAACATATCCCGGGTATATTGTAACTTCGTTGTGAACCTTCTGGGAGTTCTTCGTTGATCTTCCTCTAGTTGTGGCTGCTGTGATCATAAGCCCCGTTTCCACCACAGGAACTTTACCCAGGAACCAGGAACTTTGGGTGGTACTCTGTGTGTTTAGACCGCAGGAACCAGGGTCTAAATGAAGTTCCGGGTAAATATTTCCCCCTCCAAACGGCCCTGCTCGCGAGGTAGGCGGGACTTGGGCGCTGAACATGCTGATTGGTTGAGCTCACGCAGAATTTTATTTCAACCGGCATTTTTAAAAGTCTTTTGCGAGGTTGGGTCTACGTTCAGTATATATCAGTCTTGCTCTCTGTCTGATGGCACGCGTTCGTCTCAGCCATCTCACGTTCAATGTCCATAATAGCTGATAATAATATACATTTTCATTTTAAATCTAACTTTACAAGCCTTCTGAATATGCTGCATGCTGCTGAATCTGCATATTAGTGCTCTTTTCTGTCGTTGTTAATTTCCTCTTTAGTAAACCTATACATAACCAGCAAAAGCAGCACAGCTTGAATCTCTTCCATACTCGTTATTAGTCTATATTTTTCACCATGTAAACGACCTGACCGATTACTTTTAAGTGTGTGTCCTTACATGACGTGACAGCGCGCGCCACGCTCATGTTGACAAGAGAGGAAAGTTCATTTTTCTGAGGGGTAAACTTTTTATTTCGTAAGTTATGAAGATAATGTTGGAATAATGACACAGGGTATATTGCCCCAGGCAGTTTTTACTTTAACTACGCCTGACAGAAGATTTTTTTTTTTTTCTGAGATGATTATTACACTTTACAACAAATAAATAGCTTATTATATACTGTATTAGTCCTGGTCGGCGTTAAGAGTTGCTATGGCTACAGTTAACACATTCATGTTTGATGCGGCAGACAAACTGCATGTGACAAAATGATTGCGATTGAAAGTCACCACATGTAAACACGATTGGTTTAGATAACGTCTCATGTAAACAGTCCACTAAATCTTTCAATCGGTACACACAAAAATTACTGTCCGTCACTGACTTGGAGGAGCAGTCGCGCGCAGTCCTACATCACCGGACTAATCTGCCTAATCTTCACGGAACTTTATCGCGGTGAAAACGCAGACGGGGAGAAAAGTTCCTGTAAAAAAGTTCCTGGTACAAAATGTTCCGGTTAATTTTGGTGGAAACGGGGCTATAGACTGTAGACCGGACATAAAAACGGCAGCGATAAAACACAGTGACGTCACATGGTCCCTACTGTACATGTAAAACAAAAGAGTTTTTGCCTATGTAAATGTATAAAATTAGACTCGATAACTCAGAAGCTTAATAAATCACTCGGAGTTAACTATTTAGGACCCATTTTAAGATTTTGCTATAAAAGTGTCATGTACAAATCCAGGATACAGATAAATGTTAGCCTATGTCTCCGAATTGGAACTATTACTATAATTATACCAGCTATTTATTTTACAGACTCAAAGCCAAAGACTGCCCAAAAATACTGTTCATGTTTTTAAAACTCAATTCATGCCAGCAAAAACTAAAACAAAATAATAATCTCACAATATTCCTATTTTGTATGTTTCAGTCCAGAAACCTGAAAGAGACTGGGAAAGAAGAGAAATACAAGGTTAAATTCAATCTTTATATTCTTTCCCATTTTGCCTTCATTTATTTATTTTTTATTTTTATATTCCCAGATCATCAAAAGTTTCTAAAAGCAAACACCAGTCAGTTGGTTCAAAAGGTGAAGAACATCGACCCGATTATTGATGATCTTATTCTTGGCTTGCACAATGAAGCAATTGCAAACGTGAGAGCGAATCCGACCCGGCAGCAGAAGATGAGGGAACTGCTTGACTGTGTGAATTGTGAAAGCATTGCTAAAGATCTGGTCGAGGCTTTGTTCAAGCATGAAGAATCTCTCATGAAGGAACTGCAATACTAAAGGTTGTATTGTTGACCCGACAGTGGTCATATTACAGTAACGCAATGGCATTATGTACTTTAAAAAATATATATATTTATATATTTTTTTGATGATAGGTGATGGCGTTTTTTCATATAACCAATAAACAGTGGCATAGTTTTTAAGCTTAGATATTTCTAAATACATTTTAAAGTCATTTTTTTTTAAATATTTTTCATTCTTGACCATATATAATTATGGTATTTTATATATAATAGAGATTATACTAATCAAAGTATAGTTTTTTTTATCACCATCAAATGAGAAACTTAACATTACATCAGCTTGGTTGACACTATTTTTACTGGTTTCTACAAGCGACGCTTAATTGCATTCCCATGTTAGTTTTTAACAGCTGATTGGTCAATGATTGAATAATTGCATGTTAATACAATCTTCTGTGAACTAAAGCAAATGATAATGTCTTAACATATCCTGTTGTTTGTTTTTTTAGTTTTAAGCACTTTTTTTGTTGCCTACACTATATCAGACACAAATTAGTCACATACATAAAGAAGATGAAGTCTCTTGTAGACTAGTGTAGATTTATTGATGAATTATATTTAGATACAAATTGAGTCTACTTGTTGGTGATCATATAGACCTATGTTACAGTGGGACATTAACTAAAACATTTGCTAATTTAGTTATTTAAGCAAAACATTGAAAATTATATGACATCATACATTTGTTGACACAATCTATATAGCAAACTGTTATATAAACATGAAAAATAAATACTATTAACATAAAAATTAGACAGTGTTGTACATCTAGACAGCAAATGGCAGTTAATGTATGTAAACTAAGACTCAGGAGGCCACTTTTATGAAGGCCTTTTCATCTAACTTTGCTTAGAAACAGTGTATAGGGACTGATTTAAGAGTACTGTTGAGACTTTTATAGCCTCTTGAGTCTTATTTTCAGTTTCTGTAATTATCTGAGTTCAGTTTTCCTCTCCATGTATATTGTCGGTGCTAGAAAATAAATAATACTTTTTTTTTAAAAAACAGAAATGCTGCCATTTGCTGAAGACACAAGCATCATACACAATCAAGTCATGCTTTTAATGTAACAGTTTTACAAATTCAACCTCAGCTCATGCTATAAGACTGCCTCATCAGACAAGGTTTGTAAATGAATTAACTTGAAAAACTGTTTTATCTCAGGTACAAAGGGAAAGCTCAGAGAGAAATATGGGTTCTAGATGGTCTTGTTTATTTAGGTGTGATGGGAACATGTGTAGCAATGCATCCAACCACATTGGACATCCTAAAGGAAATTATATTTATTAGGTTACTTCCAGAGGTTGCAACAAGATATCAAGTGAATGCTTTAACCTGATTTCTACACCACTGACCTGCAATCCTGTGAAACTCCTCTATAATGCTTTCTCATATGCCCACAAACATATTCAGAAAGAGCTCTCATGAGAGTGGGGCTAACTTTACCTCTGCATTCAGCGGCCTTATATGCTCTGCATCCCTGATATTATATTAAAAATCATTAAAACATACTGTCAAATAAATATATATGATATAGCAAGAAAATCCTCACCTTACAAGAATGTTAATCCCTACAATTACAGCAGCCTCTTCATCTACAGGATGCTAATTTTGTCATTTTGACAGTGTCCTCTTGATTAAAATATTTGAGGTAAATGAATATACCTGCACTGCAAAAAAAATGCTTTTCTTTTGTCTTTTAATTTCCAGTCAAAATATCTAAAGATTCTTAAATGGAAAACTCTGAGTTTCCCTTATTTCAGGGTTAACAGAGCTTTCACTTAACCGCCTTTCTCAAACGGGTCCCTGATGTGCTGTAAGATGCAAACAAGCATAAAAAAATAATTACAATAAACTAACTAAATAACAAGTAGGCTTATATGGTCTCTGCCGGAAAGTAATTTGAGGTACTAGATCAGTGGGCGTGGCCATAAATAGAGGGGCGTTTTTCACTGCGTTACCTGATTTGTCCACGTCACAGTATGGGTAGGGCTTAGGGTGGGGTCGGGAGAAGGGGATCATTTTCATTGCATGGTTCATACTTGTAAGTTGTCAGTTTGAAACACATTTAACGTTAGATATGCCCACTTTTGTTCAACAGAGACCCAAGAAAGGGCGTTCCTATCTATTATTTATGTTTACTAGGAAACTCCGGAAATTCTTCACTCCTCGTGAATGAAATCAACGCGAAACCGAAAGTAAGTCTGTCTCTGTGTTTGTCGTACACTTGGTTGTAGCGTAAGCCTGTTGTAGAAAATGGATAAAGTAATTTTAAAAAACAAACCTAAGCTAATCAATTGGCTTAAATCGGATTCGATTCATATTTTGCAATATGTTCAAGCTAAAGAAATGATAACAACGTCGGAGTACGAAAAACTGATGTCTATGACAGTTCCCATGGAGGTCGTTATCAAACTTCTGGACATAATCCTTGGAAAGGGTGAAAATGTGTGTCGAGATTTTTTGAATTTGCTGAAAGACGATGATGTGAATGAAATTTTTCCTGAACTCAAAAAATGGATCAAAACAGTAGACACTTCAGGTATGTTGCTTTGCAAAATATAAACGCATTGTGCACAGACATAAGAAGCAAATCTTTATAAAGTTGGGGGTTAGGAATTTTGTCGTAGGTAAAGATATCATTCGTAAAAAAAAATGTAGGCCTACTTAAAGATGTCCAATATTTGAATCTTGTGAACAAATATAATGCAAGTGTAATGGGGTTTTCACATCCAGCCAAAGTAAGAATATTTGCACACACGTAGCCTGCCTGATCGTGTCCATTCAAGTAGCATATACAAAAAGTGAATAATTACCATAAAGCCAAAGTGTACTTTACAAGAGTTAAAAGAAAAACAATTAATTGACGAATTTAATTCATAAATGAATTAATTCTTGATGATTAAAAAAAAAAAAAAAAACATAAATAGGAAAGTGAAAGCAATCTAGGCCAGTAGGCCTACTGTAGACAGAAAGTACTGTGTAATTAAAGGGAAGTTACAGCAAACCTTTCGGTAATAGTGACCTTACTACGAGTGACACACTGCCAAGATGGCGACGGCCCGATCTGCCCACTTTTTGCACTTTTTGGGCTTCAAAAATGCTCTTTAGAAACCTTCGGGTTACGTCACGTCACGGACACTACGTCCCTTATGCATTCTATGGTTAGACCATTATACATTAACAACACTTTGGGACAAATAGCCTATAGCATAATTTAATGTAAACTGATGGGAGTGGCACATCGCATGGCAGGGCGCCGTCAAGTGTCTTCTTTCAGATCGTTAAATTTGTGTGATATTAAACTGCCCAATATGGAGAAGAACTGTTCAAATCTTAAAAAACATATATGCATTGGACTCAATTCTTGTAAACAAACTATATATATATATATATATATATATATATATATATATATATATATATATATATATATATATATATATATATATATATATATATATAATATATATATATAAATTTCAAATAATATATTTTTTCTAATGTTTTCAGTCCAGAAAAAAAGAGGTTAGGCTAATCTTTTTTTTCTCACCCTAAATAGCCTATGCATTGTGTTAAACTGAGCAAACAATGTACTGTAATGCCATTTTTCCATCTAAAACAATTGTCTTGCCTTGTTTTGTTTTGTTTTCTCCCCTCTAGAGTCAGCAGTCATGGTGAAACAATCAGGAAGCCAAGTAACAAGTGAGTGTGCCTTTTTTGTTAAACATTATAAAGTGCAACAGCCGGGTTCTGGAAGTAGCCTATAGTGGCGTAGCACAACATTTTGGACCATGGGTACAAACCATCTTGCTGGGCCCCCGCATCAAATACTATAGGGATACCAATGGGTGGGGTAATTGTATTGTTATCATAAAAACACTTAAAATGTACAGAAAATAAGCCGTTTACATAAATTCTTTACAAATGTTAGTGCATGCATGTATATAGAAAACTGACTTCTAAGGGCCCCCCCTTGCCTCTGGCCCTAGGTACTCGGTACCCTTTAAGCCAGACAGTTCTCTCATCTCATAGTGGATCAGACGCCTACAGTTGCGGATACACACTCGTGCGCTCTGCTCTCTTGCTGATAAACTGGATGTAATTTAAGTTCTGTTGCTTTTATATGAAAATAAATTTTATGAACAAGACACCAAAAGTTTTTGTTATTTATTTTCGATACGAAAGACCTGTTTATCAAGCATTTTTACTTTAATTCCATACAAGTTTTTATATATTTGTATAGATATGACAACAATCATATCCCACAGAGAGATCGCACTGTCCGAGAGTTTGGGAATATTCACACATAATTTATACACATAAAAACATGATATCAGAGTTTTAAAAACAAACATTTAAAAAAACAACCATACATCACGCTTGTTTAAACCAATAAGCATTAAGCTGTGTCGTTTCCCATCGTGCTTTTGCTCAGCGCAGTCAGTGGAGAGCAGCTGCGCTCGAATGCAGAATCCGACACATCCACCTTTCGCTCGCAAGAGTTTTTTAAAATACGTCAGCATGACATCAGAGCAAGTCGGACCGCCCTCGGACACATTTCTAACCGGCATGCATCTTGCTCTGATCACTGGTGATCGGTTCTGCGCAGGTTGCTCATCTCAAACAAGCCTATAATCTTGCTAAAATGTTTGTATAGGCTATACATATTATTAAGCATAAATATATAGAAACAATACAGTATATATGCAGTAGTTTTTATATTTCTCTAATGTTTTAAATTCGAAATGGTCATAATGCTTCATGCAATTGTAGTTCTTTTCCTTTACTAAATCACAGTCTTGTACCGTTGTCTTTTTTTCAGATTTTCAAAATTATTATAATTTTTTTGGTTCAAATCTAAATTTGTAATGTTGTTAGTCAAGGTAATTTTACTTATATAGCACATTTCCAACAGCCACTTGACTGACCAAAGTGCTTTATATAATAACCAGATAAAAGTCAAAGAGAAAAAAAGTCAAATAAACGAAAAAGCAATAAAAATGAAATATCAAGACAGAGATGACAAAGCGGTAATTCACCTTGTAGCTATTTTAAAATCATCATGGGAAAATTTCATAATCCATAAAAAAAATACTTCCAGAACCAGGGAAAGGGGGCGGGAGCTGTTGCACTGTATTCTATTGGATATATAATGAACAATTTTATGAATTGACCAATATTTTATGTGAACAGGTAAAATCTCTGCATCTAATGGCAGCCATGTGTTTTCGCCTATCATTGCTGGTTCAACTGTAGGCTCACTTCAAATGAATATTGGACCATCTGGCAGATCAAATGTGCCGGCAAATTGTAAGTGTAATACGTGATACTATTAAATGTATGCCTATGTAAATGTATAAAATCGGTAGCTGTCAAAATTAAGCTTAATAAATCACTCAGGGTTAAAGCGTTAGTTCACCCAAAAATGTCGTAGTTTTTGTTATTTTTGGACCAAAATGTATTTTCGATGCTTCAAGAGATTCTAATTCTTACGGGTGTGGAACGACATTAGCGTGAGTCATTAATGACAAATTTCATTTTTGGGTGAACTAACCCTATTAACTATTAACTCTCCTGGCCAACTATTTGGGACCAGTTTTAAAGGAAGGATAAATTCTGCTCTAATAGTGCGATGTACATATCTGGGATACAGATGTTATGTTTTGGTACTATTGGTTTTGTAGAATGTACCAAGATAAATTAATTTTATTTAGTGTCATTACTATAATTATATCAGCTAATTATTTTACAGCAGACTCAAAGCCAAAGACTGCCCAAAAATCTAGTTTTAAAAGTCCCAAGGCATGGATTGTTTTATTATTTTATAATGTTTCTTGGGGTGTACTTATATTGTTAGTATGGTTTTTATATCAAAAAATGTCACAATTTAGAAATAAAAGGCATTGCTGCTAACAGAAATTATGTGAAGTTGATGGTTTTAGTCACTGGCTTGATCAGTACCGCTGCTGGCAATCTTGATGCCCTACGCATTAGGGCTGTGCGATATGTGATATCTTGTTAAATAATGCGATATGCGATACAATATTGCAATATTGCAAAGGTTTTAGTGAGTAAAACCGATTTCAATTATATTAAAAAATATATATAAAAACTGAGAATGAATGAGAATGCTTTCTGGGAAAAGAAAGCATCGCTACAACTTCTGAAAGTGACCAGCAGTGTTTTAGCCAACATTTGTGTCACATTGTTCATGTTTCGGTGACAACGAAAAACCTTTCTTTTTTGAAAAACCTCACAAAATAAAAATGTCATGCCATGCGACCTTTAAAAACTCAATAAATGCCAGCAATAATAATAAAAAATCTAAAGCATTATAATAATCTCACAATATTCCAATTTTGTATAATGTTTCAGTCCAGAAACCTGAAAGAGACTCTGAAAGAAGAAAAATACAAGGTTAGATTAAATTGTTATATTATTTCCCATTTTGCCTTCACTTTCCTTTTCCTGTTATCATTATTTATTTTTATGTTCCCAGATCATCAAAAGTTTCTAAAAGCAAACACCAGTCAGTTGGTTCAAAAGGTGAAGAACATTGACCCGATTATTGATGATCTTATTCTTGGCTTGCACAATGAAGCAATTGCAAACGTGAGAGCGAATCCGACCCGGCAGCAGAAGATGAGGGAACTGCTTGACTGTGTGAATTGTGAAAGCATTGCTAAAGATCTGGTCGAGGCTTTGTTCAAGCATGAAGAATCTCTCATGAAGGAACTGCAATACTAAAGGTTGTATTGTTGACCCGACAGTGGTCATATTACAGTAACGCAATGGCATTCTTTTACTTGGTATCAAAACTCATGTAAAATCATGTATAAATGTTTTTAATAATTGATTGATGATGGAATTCCAAATATATTGTGGCATAGTTCATATTTCTTTTTTAAGTTTTTAAGCTTAGATATTTCTAAATACATTTAAATGTAATTTTTTTTAATGTTTTACATTCCATTTGACCTTATTATTATAATAAATATTGTATAATCAAATAAAATATGTTTTTTTATCACCATCAAATGAGAAAATTAACATCACATCAGCTTATTGACACTATTTTAAGCACAATCATTTGAATATACTCCAGGGTTTCTACTGATACAAAGCCATATGCTAATCGCTGAAGTAACCCTTTAAGTATTTTACTCGTACTGAATGCTCAAAGATGCACTACTAGTGCTCAACACCTAAGAGACATAAATAAAATTACTGATTTGTAAGATGAGAAATAATGTTTATTTTCTAAAACTACAATAAAACTGAACACCTCCATATTGCAACAAATCAAGATTTACACAACAGCATTTTAAAGGGATACTTCACCGCTTTTTCATATTAAACTATGTTATTCCCTTAACTAAGACGAGTTGATACATACCTCTCTCGTCTCAGTGCGTGCTCTTAATCTCTCTGACGCACAGTGACGATCTGATAGCATTTAGCTTAGCCCACTAAGCCCAGTTCATTCACTATGGAACCAAACAGAGATCAAGTTTAAAGTACCAAACACCTCCACGTTTCCCCTATTTAAATACAGTTACACGAATAGTTGAACGATCAAGTATGGTGACAAAATAAAACGTGGTAAAAATGCTATCAGATCGTCACCACGCGTCAGAGAGATTAAGTGCACGCACTGAGACGAAAGAGGTATGTATCAACTCGTCTTAGTTAAGGGAATAACATAGTTTAATATGAAAAAGCGGTGAAGTAACCCTTTAAATGTCTGCAAACTCACGAGTCTTAGTTAAAGATGCACTATGATGGATTTTTGCAGTAAAACATCCAAAAACCACAAGGCCATTATTATATATTTTGTAGCATCGAGTTCTTACTGCCCGAGTATGATATCTGCCCGAGTCCTATCCCGAATCTTTTCCACCGGGCTGAGGTGAAGACCACATGTCCTAAGATTCTGCGCTTAAACTTGGTCATCAAACTACGTCATCAAAGTTGTTTGTTCAAACCAAACGCCTTTGTTTTGAACAGGCACACTCTAGCCCACGGAAATATTACATGTTACAACAAGTGCAGTAGTGCACAAAAACGCCATAAGTAAGCCAATCCTTACAAAAGGTATGATCAATATAGAGGTTAAATAAAATGAATTAAATATTCAAAGCCTTCTTGCACTGGATGTGCTGGTTTGAGCCTCATCACCGGCTGCAGTCATGTCCTCTTTTCATAAATCAATCACTTGTGATTCAACAGACATCTATTGCACTTGCATAGCCTGGTTAAAACCAGACCATTCTCAGTAGTGGGCTACTTGAGAGCAAATCTAAATTTGCCGAAAGTTGGTTTTCCCAGGCTAGCACTCGCATTCATATAAAGCAGCCTTGTCAACATTTTTGGGTGAGTAATGGTAAAACACCCAAGAGTACCTTCAATGCTCTTAGATGGCGATATTACTTCTTTATAGCAGAAACAAACTGCTGCAGGATTTTTTGAAGAACTGTGGGCAGAACATGACTGCTCAAAAATAAATAAATAAATAAAATAACAAACAGTTGTAGATCATCCAGATAATAATAATATTTTGTTACATTTATATAGCGCTTTTCTAGGCACTTAAAGCGCTTTACATAAAAGGGGGAATCTGCTCACCCACCACCAATGTGCAGCATCCACCTGGATGATGCCACGGCAGCCATATTGCGCCAGAACTCTCACCACACCAGATGATTGGTGGAGAGGAGAGAGAGCCATTAAGCCATTCAGTGTATGGGGATGATTAGGAGCCCATGATGGACAGAGGCCAAAGGGCAAATTTGGCCAGGATGCCGGGGTTACACCCCTACACTTTATCGAATGACATCCTGGGATTTTTAACGACCACAGAGAGTCAGGACCTCGGTTTAACGTCTCATCCGACAGACGGCAATGACTCACAGTTCTGAGAATCAATTAGCCCAAGTGTGTGTAAACTTTTGAACAGCTTAATTTACATATTAACACAGATGTAATATTATCTTGTAGACTAAGATATGCAAACATCTACACTGTAAAAAATTATTTAGAAAAAAGTTACCTGGTTGCCTTAACATTTTGAGTTCATTGAAATTAAAATTTTGAGTTAATACAATGAACATTTTTTGAGATTCAACAACCTTTATTAAAATATTATTAAAAGATTTTGTAAGCATATTGGGTAATTATGTGTGTGTTATTTCTGATGACGCAGTGAAACATGCCAAATTGTGCTATTTTCATGATTTGTTCATTTTTTTATGTGGTTCAGATACAAAAATATTTTGAGTTTCTATTTATTAAACAAGTTTCCTTCATTGTATCAACTCATATTTTTTATTTCAATAAACTCAAATTTTTAAGGTAACCAGGTTACTTACTTTTTTAAGTTAAACCAACAAAAACCAACTCAGATTTTTTACAGTGTAGTATATTTCCGTTGCAATAATAATTTAAAAAAACTAATTTATGACCTCTCTTGTTTATTTATTTATTTATTTTAAATTATTTAATAATAAAAAAAATGAAACAGGCCTAAAATAAACGGAACAAATAGAAAAATAATAATAATGGAAAAACTACATATGAGAGCATTATTGTTCCTAAATTAGCCGCATTACATAATTGATGGAGATACAAGATTCTAACCTATAACTTCTAAGCAGTTTTCCAAGGCTTTTGCACACCAGTCATATCTGATCGCGTCTCAAGATCACGCCACTCACTTGAGAAATCAATTAGGCTAAGCCTATTTAAAACGAAAACAAAACAAAACCCTTTAAATGTTTTTTTGTGACCAAAATCTATGAAAAATAAATCAAATCAAGTGTAACCAACCAACACTACAAAATAATGCTATTTGTAGCATTATTTTGCCCCAGTCACGCAATCCTGCAAAGATCCGGGCCTGAACCTGGAGCAGTAGTAACAGAATTCAGCCACTAGATGGGGATGGTGGTTTAGCACAACGAGTGAAGAGAAGGAAGGAAGAGATTGGGCCGGGATCTGTTGGCGCTCAGCATGGCACAGGTAAAAAAATAAATAAAACTACTGTAATGTGAATTACAAACTGTTGTTCACACTATAGAGCGTTATTAAACACTAGGGTGGGTAAAGTTACAGTTATATTAACTCGTAGTAGGTAAGAGTGGGGTAAAGTGAGACAGTTTTTACATTTGCTCCCAGCTCCCCTCTAAGCAAGCTAAAATGATATATCAGTAAAATTGACAAATGTCCCATTAATTCAGGATATTTCCTAGCTTTGGAAATTATCGGAATGTATTCAGGACGAAGGTCAGTGAAACTATGATTGTTAAAAAAAAAAAAGTGGTCTTGTGTCTCACTTTACCCCAGCTTAGGTGTAAACTGAGACAGACCAGAAAAATCAGGGGGTAAAGTGAACCGCTTACTTTTTCTACTCTGAAACTACCCATAACAACACATGAGTAACAGTTTGAATCCTGACAGCTAGCTTGACAACCACACATTCCAGAACTAATGTTGAACTACCGAATCGTGGGGATTGACCCACAGGACCCTTAGAGCCAGCTAGTGTCTGGGGGTCAGAGTGAAGGACAATCAGAACCAGCTAGAACAGCCGGGCACTCAGAACACCGGACTAGACCCACCTGGATTAGAACTTCAGCCTAATGTCATATACTTTAACTAGGTCTACTTTCTTCCATTCCAGCCCGGAAGGTTACAGGGAAAAATGAGGAGTTGCTTTCTTGTGTAGTTCCTCCAGGTCTTTTAGGTTGAGGCAGTAACCTGTTCTTCACCACATCACCTTTAGGATGTGCCCCAGGTTTTCTTCCTGGTGTATTGCCTTGGCATGATAGCTTTTTTAACAATGTTTATATGGCTTAAATAAACGTAATGTAATTTTACATTAAAATATGTTTAAAGACTAAGCTTAACTTGTGCCTCATGTCTCACTTTACCCCAAAGCATTTGTCTCACTTTACCCCACTGCCACATTTTTAGGAAAAAAAAAACAATCTCTCTCAGCAATTCAGGCTAATCTTCCACTAGCATCATCACATGGTTTTATATGTTGGTAAACAACATGTGTGATATAGGTTTTTCTACCTGCATCAATTTACTTTGGCACAACAGCTGATTAAGTTGACAGCAAGAAAATTTACTTTTGCATGCAAAAACTATATTTTTGAAAAAAACATGCTGACCACAACACTATGAGCTCCTCTCCTGGCCAATGGGAAATTGGATGGGCTTAAAAGCATGATTACCCCACTCCTGTACCTTGCATATTCCAGTTTGGCATTCATCATTCATTTGGCTTATGTATTGCTTTTGTAAACATTTCTAAGTGTTGTTTGATTCTCTATTAGACTTGTGGGAATTCTGAGTGCTCGGAAGAGCACACAAAGTTCATGTCAGACATTACTGGCACGAGAGCAGTGGTTCTCAACTAGTTTGGCCATAGATCTCACAATTTCCCATGGTCATTAAGCCACAATCCATTTATTTTTTTCTTTTTAGGAGCCCATTTATTTTACAAAAATGATTAGACGTGCACGTGTCTGGTTCTCTGTCTGTGTGGGGAATCTCCATGATGGTTTTGATACTGTACAAACTATATTCTATCCACTTAACCATGCCCCTAAACTACTCATCACACAAAACTTTCTGCATTTTTACCTTTTCAAGTAAACAAACAAACAAACAAACAAAATGTATTATTTATAAGCTTGTTTCGTCATGGGAACCTCAATTTAAGTCCCCACTGTGACATGAGCCCCCATGAGTCAGTATGCATTCAGTTTGAAGTCCCCACTGGGATAGGAAAATGTGAACACACACACTGTCCCACTTTACTTAAAGAGATAGTTCACTTTAAAATGAAAATGCTGTCATCATTTACTCACCCTCAAGTTGTTTCTAACCTGTATTTTCTTTCTTCAGCTGAACACAAGGGAAGATATTTTGAAGAATGTCAGTAACCAATCAGTTAACTGGAGCCATTGACTTCCATAGTAGGAAAAAAAAATACTATGGAAGTCAATGGCTCCAGTTAACTGTTTGGTTACTGACATTCTTCAAAATATCTTCCCTTGTGTTCAGCTGAAGAAAGAAATACATACAGGCTAGAAACAACTTGAGGGTGAGTAAATGATGACAGCATTTTCATTTTAAAGTGAACTATCCCTTTAACATACACACATACACTCCTGAACAAAATCTTAAGACCAGGGGATGCATTGCAAGTTTTACACATTTCGCACTAGTGGATCATAACCCGGTTTTAAGCGCTGCTTCAATATGCCAAAAGAAGAAACAGGAGCAAGAGACAAAAAATACAGAGTTGGCAATTTATTGAAAGCTGCATTTAAACTCAAACAGGCCGTTCATGAGCTGATCAAAAGTTTAAGACCATAGCCATAAAAAGGTCAAATCTGCACAAAAATATGGCTTTCATGGCATTGTTCTTCAAGCAGTCATATTGTCAAGATCTCCTGATGCCAAAGGCAAAAAGGCTTTCTCTCTTTGAACGTGGCAGGATTGTTGAGCTGCACAAGCAAGGCCTTTCGTAACGCGCCATCGCTGCTGAGGTTGGACGCAGCAAGACATTCATTTTACATTTTTTTAAAAATCCTGAGAGTTATGGGACAAAAAAGTAAAGTGGTAGACCCAAAAAGATTTCACCTGCACTGATCTGCAGGATCCGACGGGTTGTCCGTGAAGACACAGGTCGATCCTCAACCCAAATTAAGGCCCTTACTGATGCTGACTGCAGCCCAATAACCATAAGACGTCATCTGCTGGAGAAGGGCTTCAAGAACAAAAAACATCTTCAAAGGCCACGTCTCCTCCCACGACACAAACTTGACCGTTTAGAATTTGCAAGGGAGCACCAAACATGGGACATTGAAAAGTGGAAGAAAGTTTTATTCTCTGATGAGAAAAAATTTAACCTGGACGGTCCTGATGGCTTCCAACTTTACTGGCATGACAAGGAGATCCCACCTGAGATGTTTTCTACGCGGCACAGTGGAGGAGGCTCCATCACGATCTGGGGTGCTTTTTCCTTCAATGGGAAAATGGAGCTCCAGGTTGTGCAGGGGCGTCAAACGGCGACTGGCTATGTGGATCTGTTGCAGCGGGCATCCCTCTTGACCGAGGGCCTCCGTCTGTGCGGTAATGACTGGGTCTTTCAACGGGACAACGCTGCAATTCACAACACCCGCCTGGCTATGTCATTGCTCTCCTTGTGGCTTTAAAAATCCTGTCTGCAATTGAACATTTTTAAAACAGTTTCCGTGTATTTTTCAAAAAATAATTCTGTTATAAAACCTGAAATTTTAATATCTGGAGAAAGAGTAAAGGTTGTTACAAATTTCAAATATTTAGGATTATATATAGATTCAAAGCTCAATTTCAAAACTCAAATTAAAAAAGTACGTAATAGGATTAAACTGAATTTAGTAAACTTTAGATTCATTAGAGACTCCCTCTCAACACAAGATGCTAAATTATTATTTTTTCTCCATGATTTTACCTCATATTACATATTGTTTTATAAGCTGGTCTAATACGCACCCTACAACGATAAAACCAATAGAAACTTTATACAAACAGGCATTAAAAATACTGGATAAAAAATCATTCCGCTATCACCATTGTAGTATTTTAAGTAAATATCAGATACTTACCTGGGATAATCTCATTAAATGTAATAATATTAGTTTAATTTATAAAATCAAACATGGCTTAGCACCTCTTCCATTATGTGACTTTGTAATGTTTAGATCAAGTGAGGTTAGGGTAACAAGAGGAGCAGTGAGGGAAGACTGTATCATCCCCCGGGGAAAAACTGCTTTTGGTCAGGCTGTTTTCTCCGTAAGGGCAGGTCAGCAATGGAACACAGTACCAGAAACCATTAGAGAGTCTTTGTCATTCTCTTCATTCAAAAAGAATGCAAAAAAAATGGCTCGTACTGAACCAAATCTGTGGACACTAACTCCTTCTGTGTGTATTTATATATTTTAAAACTAAGTTGCACTAAATGTATTTGTTAACTGTATTGTCTTATTTTTTTTATTTTTATTTTTTGTTTTATAATTATTTTATAGTTGTGATTATTTTTAAGTTGCCTTTCTGTACATCTGGCTGGAGGACTGCCAAAGAAAATTAGCCCTTTCGAGCTAACTCAGGTACATTTACATTATTGTAATGTCGATTAATGTACATTGTTCTCTTTTAAATAAATAAACAAACAAACAAACAAAGGACTTCTTCCAGGAGAATAACATTGCTCTTTTGTGACCACCCTGCGTGTTCCCCTGATCTAAATCTCATTGAGAACATTTGGGGATGGATGGCAAGAGAAGTTTACAAAAATGGACATCAGTTCCAGACCGTGGATGCCCTTCGTGAAGCGTTCTTCACCACACGGAGCAACGTTCCCACCAGCCTCCTGTAAACAGTCGCATCAAGCATGCCGGAACAAGTTTTTGAAGTGATCAACAAGAACAGTAGGGATACTCACTACTGAGTCCTTTTTTGACACTTTTAGTACTGTTGTGCATTTATTTTTATGGCTATGGTCTTAAACTTTTGATCAGCTGATGGACGGCCTGTTTGAGTTTAAATGCAGTTTTCAATAAATTGCCTACTCTCTATTTTTTGTCTCTTGCTCCTGTTTCTTCTTTTGGCATTTTGAAGCAGCACTTACAACCCGGTTATGATCCACTAGTGCGAAATGTGTAAAACTTGCAATGAATCCCCTGGTCTTAAGATTTTGTTCAGGAGTGTATTGTAAGAATTTGTCTAATACTGATGAATAAACAGTAAGCTTGTTTTTCTGAGGTGAGAGATTTTTTACAACTTTCATGCATGGCTTTCAAAGTAAAAATTTCACATCAGAAACCTTTAGAATTACAGTTTGATGTTGTTGACTGCACACTCCACTTGACCCACCAGTTAAGACACTGAAAGTAACATTTTAACTACAGTGGTTGCAGTAGTTGTTTATCAGAACCAGAATGCCAGTCAGTTATGCACTAGCACCCAAGACTTAAATGTTAGTAACGTTTTGTATATTTTTGTTTTATTATTTAGAATAAATCTGATTTATCTATGTGCATCATTATTTAGAAATAAACAAATAATGGACACTTGTAATCCTTAAAGGGGGGGGTGAAACACTCAGTTTCAGTCAGTGTCATGTCAATCTTGAGTACCTATAGAGTAGCATTGCATCCTGCATATCTCCGAAAAGTCTTTATTTTTTTAATAATTATATAAGAAAGATGCGCTGTTCCGAGTTTTTCCGAAAAAAGCCGAGCGGGTGGGGGCGTGTCGTGTGAGCGGAGCTAAATAATGACGTGTGCTCGCTGCTGCTATGTTGAGTCGAGTGCGTCGTAAAGCTGTGTCATCCCTAACAGCGGGAAAAAAACTTTATTCAAAATAAAAATATGGCTTTTAATCAGATACAGCCATACATCTATGATCCGGAATCAGACCCAGAGGCTGCAGTTGAACAGGAGCAGCAGCAAAAACGACTAGAGCAGGACGTCTCTATGTGGTACAAGTTATACACTAACTATATAATATGCTTAGCGACTTGTGTTATTTACATATTTATACTTGAATTATATCGTCGTATTTTTGTCTTTGAAGGTGTACATGTGGGAAGTGCAGTTGTGCACGTGTGTTTGTGTGTTTACGCGTGGTTTGTGTAGACAGTAAGCGGACTAAAAAAAACACAGACATTTGAAGCAGTCTCACTTACCCTTCTAACGTTGGGACTGCTCCATCATTCAGCATTAGGCGATCGGGAAAATCCGGCGTCGAGCTGGGCCTTGTTTATGAAACAGTCGGCACCGAAATGCAGCGAACAGATATAAACATTCGCGCAACTCAGTTGCTGATCCGGAAAAGCAAATTACATCCACTGTTGCCTTAACGCGGGGTTTTTGGCGAATCTGTGCAGGACTGTCTTGGTCTGGCAACCAAAAACGCACTTTTTTGGTGACATTGTTATGTGCAAATCACCTGTCCAGCATCCTACAAGCCAGCCCTTTGATGGGCGTAGCCTGTTACTTTCGCTCTCTCCCTCTCTCTCTCTCTCACACGCTTCCGGTAGAATTGTCCGTAAGGCCCATACAAGGAAATTCCGCCCCCATTAACGTCAAAGGGGACGCATGATCTCAAAAAACTTGCCGAAACTTATGACTAACCGGAAGTAGTATTTTTGACAAAGAAATACTCCCATCAAACGTCCACCTTAACTTTTGAAACTTTGTCTATGTTTAGTATGGGATTCCAAGTCTTTAACAGTGTAAAAAGATCAGTATGCATGAAACAGCATTTCACCCCCCCTTTAATCAAAATAACTTCTCCCTCTTACAGGTTCATCTCTTCTCTTGTCTGATGATGTGTTTCCTTGCACGAGGGCAGGACAACCTGTCACTCACATGAGATCGACCAATAGCAAGCAACAATGATCCTGTCGAGTCCGGATGGACACAATTAAGTCAAGTCGTAAGTTAAATTTTTTTCTTCTTCGAGTAACTGTTTTATTTGACACCTCACAATAGGAATATGGAATAAATTCAAAGATTTACGCTGCAGAATTTAAGATTATAAAGGCACAGAAAAGGCCAACAATTTACATTTGAGTAGAAGACTAAAATGATTTTATACTTAGCAGTGACCCAGATAAAATGTATGGTTGCAAGTGGAATCAAGCTTTGGTTTGCTTATTTTAGGGCCGGGACTCGAATAAAAAAATTAATCTAATTAATTAGAGGCTTTGTAATTAATTAATGGAGATTAATCACATTTTAATCGCATATAAATATTTGACCTGAGAACAGTGAGAAGTAATTTTGCACATGGATTTTAAGTATACCATTGAATAATGACTGAATACATATTTGTAATATTTGAGGCTTGATGTGCGGCGGTGATACGCAAATTCCTTGTTGTATAGCTTGCACATAACCATGCTCTTGTCGACACTTCCATCCTTTTCGTTTTTTAAAACAAAATTTTCCATCCACGGGTCAAGCAAAGCGGTCTCATCAGCTTCTTCGTTCATGTTCACACTGGTTTGTTGTTGTCGTGACTCGTGAACGCTAGTTGGTGTTCCAGTATAATCGGTCCGTTGAAACTCATTCATTGAAAAACGTTCCACGGTGCAAAAAATAAGTGTGGTTAAAATGGTTAACATTGAGAAAGACTAGTGGAATGACTCTAACACAAGATGTCATTGTCTTTAGGTGATTACACAAAAACGAGACCTCATTTGATTATCATCTGTTCTATTCTAAAGCCCAGTGAACTGCCTAAATGTCTATCTGTCTGTCTATCTGTCTGTCTATCTATCTATCTATCTGTCTATCTGTCTATCTGTCTATCTGTCTATCTGTCTATCTGTCTGTCTGTCTGTCTGTCTGTCTGTCTGTCTGTCTGTCTGTCTGTCTGTCTGTCTACTGGGTGTAAGATTTACCGCACTTCCAACTATCAAAGTCACTTGTCTATATGAAGCGTGGCTCTTTCAAATGCTAGAGCTATTCCCCATTCAACCTTTTTTCTGAAGTGTCCTCACTGCAGTAGGCTAATTGTTATTCCTCCTCTTGCCTGCCTGTCTGATGTTCTCGGGCCAGTCTGATGCCGCAGCCATAAGCGGATCACTGCCGGGCAGCTCACGCATCTCGAAGCAGTGTAGTGGTAAACCGGGTCAGAGATTTCTCCTCCCTGAACGACTGACATGAACCCACAAGAGTTCCTATAGCTTTTAAACAGCTTATACCAGCATGGCTCTCTGGTCTGGATTGGTTTATGCTGGTTTGGAGTTTCCTACTATTCAAGAGTGGATTGAAACAGATTGTGAAGATGAAAGCTGCCTGGAAAGCTTAGCTGAATAAATTCAGATTTTAATTGAGAGAATGTGCTGCCTACTTGTGCAGGCGGACAAGATATCATAAAATGGAAGTTACAATAGTATTTTTCTGATCTATTTTGACATATCCGAGTGAAATGGCTTTTCGAATGAGAAAAAATGTTGAGTGGGATTTGAATTTGTCCTTCTAGAATTGATAGGATGGTTGCTATTGGTCGATCTCATTAGAGTGACTGGTTGTCGTCCCGTCATCAGAGAAGAGATGTCATTGCAAGAGGGATTTTAATTAAAGTTACAAGGATGAAGAATAGTAATGGTGTGCATAGAGAAATCATTCATAATATATACAGCAATATTCCATGAAAAATAATCAATTTTGATTGCATAGTGACTTTAAATGTGAGTTCTGCTTATAGCTAGTTTAACATTCTGTCAGTTCAGGGTTATACATGAATATACTGTATGTGGAATGCGAATATAAGCACCTTGAAAACGAAAGCAAGACCACCCTCAGTTGATACTGTAAAAATATAATATTATTGGCAAAACAGATTTGGCAAACACTCCATTAATACATTTTTTTGGTGATTTTTAAAGTGAGTGCTCTTTCACATTTTCGAGGCTATATAGCTATAATCCATTGAATAAAATAATTGAAATTGACTTAGTGATAACTAATGTTGTGGCTGGGACAAAAATAAGGCATGTCAAAATAGATATCTGCAATGTAAATCCAGAAACATAGATTACTGGAAACAGATATTTGGATCAGTATATTTTTTACATTTCATTCAAATGTATTGTTCTACTCTACATACTAGCTGTTACTGTTATGGTGGAGCTGTTTGGTTACACATTACATCTGAAATTTACTGGAGAACCCTCACCAATTTCAAATATTCAGTGATTTGTCTAACAGTACAATTTAAATCTGAAGTTTTAGTAATTTTAAAGCTGAAGTTCAGGTAAATATTTAATTGTCCATTTGATAATTACAATTAAAATTAGGGCTGTCCAATATTGAAGAAAAATGTGATATGCGATACGATATTGCTATTAGTGTGTAAAATCTATTTCAATTTTATTTGAAAAAAGTATTTAAAAACTGAGAATGATACCATTTATGTGTTTCACATTGTTTTTAGGAAAAGAAAGCATCGCTACAACTTCTGAAAGTAAGTGTTTTAGCAGAAATTATTGTCATAAATCTGACAATATAATTTTAAAATCAGTTTAAACAAACAAAAATCTTTATGCAAATATTTAAATACCGAGAACTCTTTGCTTGACTTGTTAATATAATTATATCAACCTAAAACTTAACATCGAGAACCCCCAGGAAAACAAAAACTCCTGAACTATAGCGGTGGACGATTATTCTTATTTTAATTTATCTTTGATATTAAAAATACAAACTAAAAACAGTAGTCTTGCAAAATAAAGGTACAAAGGTTATTCAGCCAAGAACACAGAGTGATTTTCTCTTGTTCTTTTGTTGTTTGACAGACAGCAGCAGCTTTACTGTATTAGCCGCCTGTCACTTTAAAAGCTTGCACGGATCCTATTGACACGCATTTGGTTTATTTCCCCAGCTGATATAGTTCACTTAAAGCATAACCGACTAGATTTACATGAATACTCATCAAGACAGCCATTTTGACATAGCAACTGTGTGTGTATTTGAGTGTGTAACAAGACACGAAACAGAAATGAAGGGATCACAACGCTTTCAGAGAGGCAGGTTGTGCGGATGTTTCGCTGTGTGTCTGTGTGTGTAAGACAGCAGAAATCACAAGACTGCAAGGAGTTGCTTTACAGTTTTTAACATCAAGCAAGTCACAAGTAACAGTAGTCATGTGCCCAGTCTATTCTCTGCTATATGCGGCGACCTGAAACGTCACTTTTCACAATGGTGAAGTAACCTATTAAAATCATTCAGATATTGTGTGCCGTATGCATATTGCGATATGTACATTTGCGATATTTCTAAATATCGATATTATTGCAGCATGGTATGATGCATAAATGTCAAGTCAGTTTTAACAATGAAAAGTAATTTTCTGACAGTAATGTTGTAACGGCCATCTAAAGTATGTTGAATACTGTTCATGATGTTAATGTTGCTACCCCTTTAAGATAGCGTCTTCTATGGTGCACGCTGTTCTTATGTGAGCGTGCACACATTTTGAGTGTAAGTGTGACGAGAGATGACTACTCTACGGCTGACTGATGTTTCAGCTTAACGATGTTACTTTTCCCCTTTTATTTGTAACGTGTATTTTCTTTTCCTTTTCCCCTCTCACTCTTTTACATGTATGGGAAGAGTGTGTGCTTTTGTGCGAACTCCTATAAAGACTTGTGGGACTACCAATTCATTTGACCCGTGATTTTCTTCTTGCCACCTGTTTTCTTCTGTTTTCCACCTGGGCAGACGCCGAAGCCCTCTGGTAGACGTTACAATGTGCATATGTAAAACCATTAATGTTCATAATTCTGATCCATTGTCTTATTCTTAATCATAAAGTGGTTAGTTTCTATAGTAGAAGTGTATGTTTAATATGTAGTTCTTTGACATTTTTTTATTGGGGGTCCATGTCTCTCGCCCTAATCAAGGGGTCGTTGCCCTGAAAAAAGTTAAAGACCCACGCTTTAGTTTGCAATTATGTGACATCACAGGCTTATATAAAGGCCTGACACACGTCAGTTCTAGTATCTGCACAATGCTTCCCAGAAGTCTGCGGTCCTCTAAATAGTTGAGCT
This sequence comes from Pseudorasbora parva, assembly GCF_024679245.1. Lineage (NCBI taxonomy): Eukaryota > Metazoa > Chordata > Actinopteri > Cypriniformes > Gobionidae > Pseudorasbora > Pseudorasbora parva. The sequence continues at coordinate 42,286,771 of NC_090176.1, forward strand.
TAAAAGCATTCCAAAATATTTTTTCTACAAGCTATAATAGAAACATAGGGGATCATGGTGTCAAATGTCGGTTACTTCCTCCTTTTCCATTCCTCTGACTTCCATATAGCTTCCCTTGGGCACGTTATTAACTAGCCCTGAGCCCCTTTTGGTGTGGGTAACCCTGAAGCTTTTAATAGTAAAAGCATTTCAAACAACTAACAACAACTCAACAAACAGAACTCTGCATTCCTCTAAAGTTAAGTTGAGCTTAGAAACTTTTAAGATATGTGTGTGTGTATGTATGTATATATATATATATATATATATATATATATATATATATATATATATATATATATATATATATATATATATATATATATATATATATATATATTGTGTAATCATGCATTCTGTTTATTTGGGAACAAATACAGCATAGAATCATTTCTGAAGGATCATGTGACTAAAGAGCGGATAAATGGCTGCTGAAATTTAGCTTTGCCATAGGAGTACATTTTATTTTAAGATGCATAAAGAAAAACATTATTTAAATTGTATCAATATTAAACAATATTACTTATTATTTTTTACTGTTTCACTGTAAAAAAAAAAAAAAAAAAGTATAACAAAAAAAAAATCAAACTGGACCCAAACTTGAGTATTTTGAATATTTAATATACCATATTTTTATATGATTTATTTTAGATAGTGTTATATTAAAGGTGCCCTAGAATGATTTGAAACAATATGTTAAATTGTTCTCTGATATCTACATAGAGGGTATGTGGCTTATTTAAGGGCAAAAATTGTCCAGATACGGTTTTACAGGTCCATTTACAACCCTATATATTGTCCCTAGGATGTAATGCTCTGTTTTTGCCTTATTTGGTAGTCATGAATATTAATGTTGAGATCTGCTCTGATTGGCTTATTTCAGCAGCTCACAAGCAGTTCAGCTGTTCAGCTCGTGAGTCCTGACCATCCTGACACAACACAGACCGACTAAATTAAACTTTAAGCAAAACATCTCAAATGGAGATTGATAAAATGCAGCTTACTTGTTTATTGGCGTTTTCAGATCATTCGCACGCGAGAAAGAGCTCGCGTTCGTGCGGTTGCCAGATTTCAGTCATTTAAATCCCCCAAACAGAGCTTTTCTGTGAAAAAAACCCTGTATGCATCCGTTGTTTTACCTAAACATGTCCACAATCGGGCAAACATATGCACGCAAGCTCTCTCTTGCGTGCCGGTGAACTGAAAACGCTAATACACAAGTAAGCTGCATTTGATCAATCTCCATTTGAGATGTTCTGCTTACATTGTCTCTGTCTGCTCTGTCCAAACGATACTGTTTGATTAACTATTTGTCATCAAACATTTCGAACACATTCTCCCTCTATTGAAAGATTTGCGCACGTCTCTGTCTCTTCAGCGCCATCACAAGCCCCTACTGGCAACTCCTAACCACTTGAGAGACCTCTCGAGCTGTCTTAAATAACTGGGAGAGTAAGAGTGATTCTTAGCTTTAAGAAATTTAATAACTTTCTTTTATACTTAAGTTTGAAAGTAGGAGTAAATTTCATGAATTTTCAGCACTTAAGACTAAAATAGCACTTTGAGAAGCTTGCTAAATACGGGCCCAGTTCTCAAAAATATAAATATATAACTTATATTTTTATAAAATCAATAGCCTTGTCAAATGACAATTGTTTTAACTTATATGGTGGAAAAGTTGACGTTTGCTAGAAGGATCGAGTGAACGATCTAAGCAAAGTATCTACGGTTGTATTTTGTAATACAAAATAATATTACCCTTTGTCATTAGACACACTATTTAGTTTTGTGTGGTACTTGCAGGGTTTTTCCTGGGTCAGAAATGGTCTTCGGTGGTGGCTGTCTAGCTGACCAGACATGGTCATGCACGCACGCACGCACGCACGCACGCACGCATGCACGCACACACACACACAGAAACAGACAGACACACAAACAGTAAAAGTAACTACCCGTGTGATATGTGAGCCCAATACAGACAATACATGTAAAATAAATGCAAATAATCTTTTTTTCTTCTTCTCATTATATATGATGTCTTGATGTGTTTCTTTTGTTCCCTGTTTTTACCCAGTTTGTATGGTTTACTGATTAATTATTTTGGCAACATTCATTAAAAAATAGCATTAAAAATGTAATAACAAATAGTCTCATTCTCTACCATATCTACAATTTAATAACATTATCAGCCACCTATTAACAACTTGCGTTGCTCTGGTTTTACCTTATTCCAGTCTAAACTATTTTTTTTTGTGGTAATTTACTACAAATATTTATTTACATATATCAATATAAATACCCAAAATAAATAGGCCTACAGGAAAATACTGTGGATTATTAAGACTAATTCTTACTAACCCCTCTTGTTTAATGGGGTAAGCACACTTGCATTCTCATTTCAGAGTTGTTGTGAGTAAATGATTTACAATTGAATTGAATAGAATTAAATTGTTGTGGTATCGGATTATAAACATCAACCATGACTGTTGACATTTTTTTCTGTGGGAAGGGTAGAAAAGTTTCCTGAACAGCCTGGAACATGAAGTGTGTCCATGCGAGCAGCTTGTTTTGATGATTCGCTCCCATTTCCGCCTGACAATGAACATGCTTGGACAGATGCAAATGTTGGGGGCGTGCATACAAATGATCCCCAATGCTCGCGTCACTGTTGGGTTTTTATTGAGTCACTTTTTTTCCCGTGGAGTTTTGGATTCACGAGATTTACAGAAGTAGGAGGCAATGGTGTTTGAGACTCACATGTCCATGCTAAACACTTATTATTTCACTATGGCAAGGTTAATTAAATTTTTTATTCTAGGCACCTTTAATGCAAAGATTTCAAATGTTTTAATCAGTATGTTTGGTTTATACCATGCACATTTTTGATCAACCTTTGAAACCATTAAGGTCTTATGAGACTTGATTATCTTATTATCATCATATTATCTTGTTCTTTACACAGAGGAAAGTGGCAGAACCACATTAGAGGAAGGAAAGGAAAGCAGGTGTCTGAGTCGGATTGCTTGTTACTTGTCCTTTAAAGGGGTGGTTGCATGCGATTTGACCTTTTAAACTTAATTTAGTGTGTAATGTTGCTACTTGAGCATAAACAGTACCTGCAAAGTTACAGAGCTACAGCGAAAGTTCAATGCAAACGGAGATTTTGTCTTTTAAACTTATGGCAGTTTATTGCCTACAAAAACGGCCGGTTTGGACTACAAGGAGCTTCTTCACAGGTTGGTGACATCATAAACCCTTTGCTAATCACTGCAGATGTGACTTCTGCCTGTAATGGGAAGGGGCGTGGCATTTCCGGACAAACTGTGCTTGGTACTTCAGCCAATAAAAATACATGAAACTACATTTGGCCATCTAACCAATCTAAGACCATTGCATTTTTCAGAGGGATGGGCTTCATAGAAGCAGGAAGCAAACGAGACGTTTAAAGGACAGTGGAGACAGCGGTGTGGAATAAAGGTAAAATATAAGAAAAATAAGGCATTAAAAAAAAGAAAAAAGTATCAAGACATTTTATACTGTGCACCATAAACACAACCAAACCTAGAAAACAAAAAACAAAACAGAACTACCCTTTTAAAAAACATATTTGTAAGGGACATTTTTTTTTCTTGTTTCCAGCACTGGCAGTCTGTTTTCATTGATCATGCCTAGATTGATTGTGACATTTGGTCATGGGAAATGGCATACTGTACTGTATGTATAGTGTCACTGGGGAGGATTTAGGGAAGAGAGTTGAGTTTAAAATGGGAGGTCAGAAACTTAAAATATCCTAAATGATATTGGCAGAGGGAATGTTGATGTGCACATGTTTGCTAAACCTCTTGTTTATGCTTAAGAGAGCGATCTCTGTGTTTAACAAAAGACTCATGCTGTCTTGTTTACCACATGGCTAAGTGAAATTGTAGATGCCATTAATGTTTTTTTATTAGCAGGTTATGGCTTTCAGAAAACGCAGTAATGAGCTGCTTCCATCTCCTAACAGAAGCAGGATTGACTTTAAATGGCTATTTGATTAGACTAAATATAATTATGTCATATTATTAAGTAAAGTCCCTTCCAGTTTGCCATCTGGGCAGTATTTGAACTTTTCACCCTTTGTGCATTATAAAATAGCAATATAAACATATAAAGTATGATTCATAAGCTGCAATTCATCATTGAAAGTCTTCTCGTGTTCCTCGAAATTTAAATTGTGTATTCTGTTCTCTTCCTGTTAGTGTTTCAGATTCAAATGGAGATTTTGATTACTTGCTAGAGCCACAGAATCATTTCTTCTCTCAATAGAGTTTGTCTCATATCAGAGATCAGATAATTTAGTAGTACATGCTCCCATCGGCACATGAAGGTTATTTTTACTGTTATCTCTTCTGCAGACAGGACAAGTGAGGCCTTTTTACAGCATTCTTTCTCATTAGTCTGTAAAGCTCATACTGAATGTTACATGAGCGTATTCACATTTATGCATGTCGAAAGATCTCATCTATATGGTATCAGCAACAGATATTATTCCTATATTTTGAGCTAGTGTTCAATGATTGCCAGTGTTGTTGAATAACATTATCTGCATCGGCCCAATGGTTTTTGTATTTATTTAATAGCTGAATCGTCTATAATCTCATAATTTCTGTTTATTTGCTGACATGCATAAGGAGAAGACTGTATGAAGGAAAATCTATCATACAAATTGGCCATTAGCAGTTTGTATTGCAGATCGGTGTTACCCCAAAGCTGCTTACGTGTTTTCAATGTGATCAATGATCATAGTAAAAAGTGCTTCATTTACAGTATTCCAGTATGTAGATTTCAGGGGAATGCAAATTTCTAGTACTCTTTTCAAATGAGAATAGTGCCAACCTCAGACAGATGAGACCACCATCCATATTCTTCTACTTGTTGCATAAGCTTATTTGATAATGATTATGCATGAGAAGCAGTTTGGCACCAGATCTGGGCATTTGAAGAAAAGAAAGAAGAAAAAAACCCTGCAAACTGATGTCTTTTAAATCCAGATATAGATGCTAATTATACGGGAGCTAAAAACATTTACATATTGTTTGCATTATGAAATGCTTTACATTTCTGTGCTTGCCTCATGCAAAGAACTGTTGAAACTTTTGCTAATATCCTCCCTAAAAGATGAGGACAGACGGTATAAAAGAAATAAAACAAAAATACCCATTCAGTTTAGATTTCTTGTTGCAAATGTAACCCAAGGATTGACTCATTCACTCAATGCGTGACTCATTCAAAAAAAAAAAATCATCCATGTAGAGATTTTCTTATGATTAATTATTTTAGTTTTGATACACAAAAGTGTGGTTTTCCACACTTTTTCCCGAACAACATTCTGTATTGTTTTTTTAGGCATTGGAAAAAATTAAATATGAAACATAAAATCCCCAGAGTAATTCCAAGAGGGTCCTCACACCATCGGTTCTCGGGGCCCTAATTAAATAATGCACAAAAAATGAAAAGCAGTCAAGGGTGATGACCAGCCTGAGATGATATTTTCAGAATTCTACTTTCCTATTATAAACATCGATTACGAAGGAGGAGAAGTGATTTGTTTTGATTGTCTCATTATTTGACTTTTTCTTGTGAAGTCATGCACACGTTCTCCTCCGCTCTCGCTTAGTCACCAGCCGCTCGTCATCATGAGAATACTAATCAGATTTAATGTTTCAATCTGACTGCAGCAAATGCTTTATCGGGCTGAACAAATGTGCAGACCATTAAAGCTGTTTGGTGACATTTTATGGCAAACAGCAAAAAATAAAATAAAATACAATTAACATCGTGTTGTATAAAACTGAAAACATTCAACATCAGGTCATTTTTAAAGGTCATTCTGGTGGCATTTTTCTGAATACCCTGACTGCTCCATTCTTTCCATGACCCTCTGAAATGGTTTATTTTGTATATCTATTTCAGTCTTTGAGCTTATATAAAGGGTTCTCAAAAGTCCAGTTCATCTGCCGATGTTGACGTGCTATTTTTAACATCAGCACAAGAGGTGAGAATGAGTCATCTTTTATTTTTATGCTAAAGGCTTAGGGATCACTCTGAGTTATGAACAGGTAAAAGGATGTGTATATATAGTGGAGAGTGTTACCGTGTAGGTGGAAATGTAAATTGCGATGCTTTGTTGTAAAATGGTTACCACTAGAGCTGTAAACAGAGAAATATCAAATTAGAAAAAAATATTAAACTTCATTTTTCCACACTACTATGTAGTGTCACAGGAATCCTGGAGCCTACAGCAGGGATGCTAATCAACTTCTTTTTGCAGAATGTTTTGCTTGAAAACGGATCTTCTATTGCCTTTCCTGTGTGTAGCCACATTAACTTCCCCATGAACTTAGATGACAATGTCAGTCTAGTAGAAGGTGAAAGCGTGCTTGGAGGGGGCTGGGTGTCTGGTTCTAGTAGCCATGCCCACAGGGGGTCAGTGGTAGGGCTGTAACGATATGCGATATGAAATCGAAATCGCAATACGCAGGTCCACGAACCTGTATCGCGATGTGAGAAGGCAGAATCGCGACACACCCCTTCTAACTCCCAGAATTATCCTTCCTGTCCAGGTCCAACTTTTAAGTCAGCAGTATGGCAACATTTCAGCTACCCGGTGGAGAACAAGGATGGCAATCGTGTAGTTGACCCACACAATTTGCCGTAAGTGTTTCAAGAAGCTTCCCCAACCGGCTGGCAACGTGGTGTGAGCGTGGCGTTTTCTCTTTCTTTGCACACCAGAAGCTTCTGTTGGTATTGATGTACAGGAGGCCCTATACTTCATGTTAAATATATATTGCCTATTGGTACAGCAAAGAAAACGTCGGCAGTAGCCTATTGACCATACAGATATATGGTATTGACGGCAAAATAGGCTACAGAATACTGTACAGAATAAAACTGTTTTGTCCCCCCCATATCGAGGTTTGTATCGTACCGTGGGTCAAAAATCGTGATGCGAACCGAATCGTGGGTTTGGTGTATCGTTACAGCCCTAGTCAGTGGTGATCATGATGGGAAAAGGATGCAGCTGTGTGGGCTTCTGCAGTATATGTTAAGTAGAATGACTCAGATGTGTTGCTCCTTATTTTTTCTCCTTTTTTGTGTGTTTTTTAATTTTCCATAGTTGTTTCTGACCCCTTTAAGTCATTTCTTTACCCCCTTAAAAACACTAGTTTTCAGTGCTTCAGTGTTCTATGATTGCATGTTTCTATTTATTTATTTTTTATAGAAGAAGCCTCTTATGCTAACCAAGACTGCTTTGTTTCAGCAAAAATACAGTAAAAACAACAATATTGTGAAATAAATATATTTTTTAATGTTATTTAATGTACACTATATGGTTAATGTACACTAAAAATATGATTCTTTAAAGGTTCTTTACACTTAGTAATGGTTTTATTTAGAACTGTATTGTCCTGAAGAACTCTTTTATTGCTGACATGGTTCTTTGTGTTACAATTTAGGGTTCTTTATTATTTAAGGGATAAAACCATTTTTTTTTTAGGATTCTTTTATGAATAGAACGTTCTAAAGAACGGTATTTATGTGAAATGGAAAGCTTTTGTAACATTGTACCGTTCAAAAGTTTTGAGTTGGTGCACACACACACACACACACACACACACATGTTGGTCTATGTGGTTTACAGGGACTCTCCATAGGCGTAATGGTTTTTATACCGTACAAACCGTATTTTCTATCCCCTTACACTGCCCCTGCCCCTAAACCTACCCATCACAGGAAACATTGTGCATTTTTACTTTCTCAAAAAAACATCATTTAGTATGTTTTTAAGGCCATTTGAATTATGAGGACATTTGATATGTCCTCATAAACCACATTTATAGTGTAAGACCCATGTAGTTATACAAATTTGTGTCCTCATAAACCACATAAACAGGCTCACACACACACACACACACACACACACACACACACACACACACACACACACACACACACACACACACACACACACACACACACACACACACACACACACACACACACACACACACACACATACACACACATGTTTGTTTTTGTGACATATGGGGACATAGGCGTAATGGTTTTTATACTGTACAAACCATATTTTTTTTATCCCCTTACACTGCCCCAGCCCTTCCCATCACAGGAAACATTCTGCATTTTTACTTTCTAAAAAAAACCTCATCCGGTATGATTTATAGGCATTTTGAAAAGGGAGGACATGGCCAGTGTCCTCATAAGTCACCCTCTCCTTGTAATACCTGTGTCATACCCATTTCATTATACACATTTGTGTCCTCATGTCACAAAAACATGCCCACACACACACACACACACACACACACACGTGTATATATAGGCTATATGTGTGTATGGAGAAGATGCTGTCTTATGTACTTACAATTGTGCTCACGGTGCTAAAAGATCAGCATTAGTTGCCTCTGACAGTGCATAATAGAACCCTGCTTTCCACTATTAGCACAAATACAAGTCTGGCCTGCTTAAATGGTCCAGTTACAGCGATTTAAATAGTTTAACTTCAGGGTTGCGTAATTTGTTTTGACTAATGCATAATAAATGACAAGTGTCAGTGTGTAGTGTTTCCTGAGGTTCCGGAGTTGTGGGTATAGTTGAAGAGTTTTATCACATTACTACCTAAAGAGACTGATTTGAGGTTTTTAGTAATGTGTCATATTGTTCTGTCTTTCCTTTGCAGTTCTTTAAAACTAATAATCACTCCTTATCACCATTAACGCTTTAATAATTGTGTCTGTGACAGCCACTGTTAAATATCAGTATAAATGTCACCTTATCAATACTGTATTTCAGACATATGACTTATGGATGCCTGTTTCCACCGTAGATGTAATCAAGACTTCATATGACAATTTGTCACCTTCTTTTTGTAACTTGATGTATATGAACATTTTCATCTCACTGTGATATTAATCCCAATGTGTCTTTCTCTCAAAGTATTTTTCTCATAATTGGCTTTCTCATGTATATAACTTGATCATGATTACAACTTAATTTCTCGTAATTGAAATAATTTTTTTCCTTATTTTAATTTTTTAATATCACATTTACTAGTTTTATTAAAAACCATACAGACTATAACTTTAGAAATCAAAAGTAATTTAAAGTTTTTGCTAAGAAGAGCTATATAATGTCCAATACAGTGATGTCACACCCTTGGTTACTATTTTACATTGTGTACTCTTGGTTTTCAATGCTAGTCTTACATCCCGAATCTCCAGTATCATTTCTGCAAAACAATTGACTGGTGTGTAGGTGTAGTTTTCCTGTTTGGATTCTCGTTGTCATTTGGTGTCTGTGCAACTGTCAGAGCCCTTTGTAGGCAGCTTGAACAATAAAGATTTAAGCCACGTGTTTGAAGCCTCACTGATGCCCCATGAAATCATGCTCTGGAAACTGGATTTAAATTAGCAGCTGAGAAAAATGGTCCTGTTTGGTTAATGATGCTCCTTAATGCAAAATGAAATGTGAAATGCAAAAATGAAGATGAAGGTTGTCTCTGACATATCTGAAACAGCTGTGAAGGTGTTAAATTGGATAACGAAAAAGATAAAATGTTGGAAACCTTCAGGAATAAAATTCAGCTGGCTCAGGGTTTCATAAATAATTCCGTGCTGCCTATCTTGACCTTTTTTGTTTAAGAGGGAAAAAATGAGTATTAGAAAGTGTAGTACAAAAAATGTATAAATTCTTCCTCCATATTAGCATGTTTTTGTGCACTTAAAGGAATAGTTAATCCTAAAATGTTCGGCTTAGAATTGATACATGACTTGCAATGTAGAGCGCTTACAACTTTCTCTCTACCAAAAAAGTTCGCTGTTTGGATTTAAATAGGCAAATGTCTATGATTGTATCATTGCAGTGATTATGTTCCTAGCTTGTTATATGTTTGGCAACAGTTCTTCTAACCCTAACTGATGACGTGTGTAACGCTTCATTTCTAGAAAGACACATCTTGGCCATATTCCAGGATGACAATGTCAAGATTCATCAGTCTCAAATAGTGAAAGAATGGTTGGAAGGAAGCATGAAGAATTATTTTCACACATTAATTCATTGGAAATCTTTGGAATGTGCTGGAGGAGACTTTACAGACTGCTGGACTCTTGCATTGTCAATACAAGATCTTGAACAAATATTGATGCACCTCTTGATGGAAATAAAAGGTGCTGTGCGTGTCAGAGCGGCACGCAACGGAATACAACAGCAAAAATCTAATATCCTTTCAGTATAAACCATAAAATCTATTATTAAATTATAAGTTTTATAATCCTTTTCCTTTTAAGAAATCCCTTTGTGCAGTATTTCTGTGGTCTATGTTGTTATTTCAGTTTACAGTACATGTACAGCATGTTCCTTCAATGAAGTTTCCCAGGCATAAATTGTCATGCTTCCATATAAGCAACGAATGGTTCCCATGATGGACTGTAGACACTCACCACATATCTCCCAGACAGATTATAAAAGTCCTTCAAGTGCTAAAATAACTCATGTAGCTACATTTTTTCAACGTGGTGAACTTTTATACAGTCATTTTCACAACATATGGGATCAGAACCGTCTGTAAATGGATTGTGATAGTTTCTTTACCTCAATGTAATATGGCAGCAAGAATGACAGACTAATGCTGTCTAAGGCAAGAAATAGTCACCCAAAATCAGAGGGAAGTCACAAATGTGTATGTATTACATTAGAAACAATTTCCTATCCATGTGTGATTTAAATTTTCCCTGCACTATTTGTGCTATGGTAAATGATACCTCAAACTGTATGGCATGTTCACTTTAAATTGAAAATGACCCCATGATTTACTCACCCTAAAGCCATGACTCTGTTCTTTCTGATGAACACAATTAGAGTTATATTAATAAATATCCTGACGCTTCCAAACTTTATAATGGCAGTGATGTAGTTCATTGAGTTTGAAGCTCAAAAAAGTGCATCCATCCATCATAAAATGCTCCACACGGATCCTGGGGGTTAACGAAGGCCTTCTGGAAGTCAAGCCGAGTTAGAAAATGGATTCACTTTAAAAGGCCTTTGTTAACCTCCTGGAGCTGTGTGGAGCATGTTTATGATGGATGGATAAACTTTTTTGAGCTTCAAACTCATTAGGCCCCGTCGCTGTCATTATAAAGCTTGGAAGCGTCAGGATATTTATTAATATAACTCTGATTTTGTTCATCAAAAACAAGAAAGTCATAGACACCTGGGATGACTTAAAGGTGAGTAAACCATGGGGTAATTTTAAGTGAACTACTCCTTTAAGGAGAGGTGAGCCATTTTTAAAAAAAAAAAAGTGATTAGATTTACTATCCACCTGGTGGATGTAAAAATCCTACAGACTTGCATTGAGGGAAGAACCTGAGTCACGTGTTCCTGGATCGACATCTTTGTTGAATCCAATAAAACGATTTGCCCCTGTCCCTATCTGTGTACAGTATATTAGTTAATTTGAATATATTAACAAATAGATAACAGCGAATTGTGATGAATTTTCACACTCTTTCTTCATCAGCTCTATGCTGAGACACACAACTCAAAATCTAATCTAGCTAATGGATGCTGAACCCTCTCCGGGAATCTCAGTGGAGATGTACTTTAGGAACCGCTTTGTCACAGTTGCTGAAAGAGGCAAATTATGTCATTTATTTCACTTGAGCACCACTGAGATGAAATTATAGTCTAGAACAAACAATTTCTTATCTCAAGCTGTGAAACTAAGACTTGCATCAATTCATTTTTCATTTGTTAGATAACTACATACATATATCATGGCCACAAATTAAAGCGATAGTTCTCCCCAAAATGTTGTCATCATTTACTTCTTTACTTTAAGTTGTTTCAAACCTTCATGGCTTCTGCAGAAGGAAGAAATTCATACAGGTTTGGAACAATTTGAGGGTGAGTAAATAATGAAAATTTTGGGGTGAACAATCAGTTTAGGAATTATTTCTTTTTTATAATTTGTTCCCTTGTTTCAGTTAAATCATGGCCACCTTGTAATAATCTGTTCCCTTGTTTTAGTTGAACCAAAAACAAGGGAACAAATACGTACAACATGGCCATGATTTGAAAAAAAAAAGGAAATTAAATTTTTTTTTAATTCATTCGTGATCATGATATAATTTGGGATGATGAAATAAATGTTTTGTCTGAATGTTATGTGTAGGGCTTCGTAGTATGTTAACTTTTTTTTCTTTCTTGTATAAAGGCCTACTAACAAAAATGAGTAGCACACTTTAGTTTAGGGATCAATTCGCACTATCAAGTTGCTTATTAGCATGCATATTACTAGGCTATTGGCTGTTTACTAGTACTTATAAAGCACATATTAATGTCTTATTCAGCATGACCATATTCTACAACCCTTAATCCTACTCCATAACTAAACTTACCTACTACCTTACAAACTATTAATAAAGAGTAATAGGAGTTTATTAAGGCAAACGTCAGTTCATAGTGAGAATTGGATCCTAATCTAAAGTGTTACCCCAAAATTAATAAACTATTAACACGAAATGCCATTAATCACAACATAATCAAAAATCATTAGCTGAGTGTTACATGGTTGAACTAAAATAAATATCTGGTTCAGGCATTTCCACTTAAAAATCATTAAATGACACCACAACTTTTGGGATTTTGATGATTTAATCAAAAAAAAAAAAAAAAAATTACTAACGCATCCACTCCCATTTAGAAGGAATACTTAATTTGCAGATTTTATCTGAAGTGCTCCATATACAAGTTGCTTTTTAAAGCCTTGTATTGATTTGATCTGTTGTTTGATTATATAACTGTTGCATAGCAGATTGAAAACAGCTCTGAGCTGCAGCTCACTCAACTTTTGTTATGTAATTTAAGGCCATTATAATACATTTTCATCTCTTTTCACTGAATGAGGTAATCGTTTTCCCAATAGCAAAAACAGATATCATCACAGGTGAGTGGTATTTTACCACATGATTGCCACAATTTGTATGTCTTTACGATGTACAAGAATGTCTTAAGTGCACAAGCCAGCTGTTTAAGAGTCTGCAATGCTTTGTGTATCATTCTCTATTCAGTTCTGATTTGACAGCGACCGCCTCATCCTATTAACAATGCTGTTTGTTTAGAGGTAAAATCCCTCTTTGGAGGGAGATGGTGATGGATTGTGTGGGCATTCAAAAAAAGTGCTTGAATATTTCCCTGGATTCCGATGAAACACTCCTCCTTCCCCATGTGAAGGGGAGAATCAAAGAAAGACTGCACTGTAACAACCAAAATATAAGGCAAAGCAACAGGCTTCTGGAGGAGGAGGAAGACGACACCTCTCTCCATTCTCAAGTCAAGCAAGCAAACCTGGATATTTTTTGAAATTCGCAATTGCCATTTTTATCAGAAACTCACATTTTTTTTCCCTTGATAATCATGTGACTATTACTACAGAGCTCCTAAAGGGAGATTGGGATCGGGGAAAAAATGAAATCGAAGGAAAATTTACATTTCAGTGCTTTTGCATTCCTTTCTCTTGAGAAACTTTGGGTTCTCTGGCGAAATGTTTTCGTTCTCAGAGAAACTTTGCATTCGCTCGCAAATCTAATCTAAATCAAGCGAACCCAAAGTTTCTCGTTGGAATGCAAATGTTTTGCCAGAGAACAGAAGCGGCTTTATTTTATTTAATATTTTTTCTATCACCATGTTCCTTCAGGGGCTCCATAAGTTACAGTGCAGTTGTGTGTAAGTATATCAATAATATAGAGATCAGCTGAGAGCCTAACCGCTGAGGTTTAGAAGTGGACACTTGATGAAGGTCCTATTAAACTGAAAGATAAGTTGCCCATAAATGAAAGTCAGAAACTTGTACAATTCAATTGTTGGGAGCATTTTTGTTGAGTACATGGACTCATTAAACTTGATGGGATTCATGTATACTTTATTATGTATATTAAGAAAAATTAGGTTATATGCAATTTATGTTGTTTATGTGTAGCTGTTTTTGATGAAAGTGTTTATTAGAACGTCTAATCAAAGTGGGTGTGCCATAGTTTGGGAGATACACTCCTCCATTCTCTAATATTTAGCTTTCCTTTAAAAACATTAGTGTTGTTAAACTAAAAAAAAAAAAAAAAAAAGTAGGGAGGCTGATTGGCCTTTTATATTCAAAAGTGTCTTTTATTTTCTTCAGTTTTAGTTTAGAAGGTGAGTCAGTGCAGATTTTTGTTTATTGGGATTTTCTTTGAAATCAGTTTAGTGTATTTACTTTGAAATCAAGCTAGTTTTCCCTGTCCCCTTTAGGTAGAATATGTTTTGTTTATAACATTGGCTGTTCCCTCTCCTGAAGTCTTGCTGTTGCTTCTTTAGTTTTGTTTTCATTAGTTAATAAATATTATTTGCCTTGGAAAAACTGACTGGTGTGGGACTGTGTGAAGGAAACTCCACAATCATTTATAACTCCTCAGCCGTAGACTAGGGAGTATGGAATGGGCCAACTCTCCAATGGGCTGCTAGTTTTTTTTTGTGTGTTTTTTGGTGTTTCTAATTTATGGTTCTGACAGCTCAGAGTTCTTAGTTTTCTTACACACTCACCATCACATCGGCCCCTCTCTTCTACTGGCAAAACACATTTACTGTATGCTGGCAAATGCTTGGAGCTTGTAGTTGAGGTCCCGGGTTTTATTTAGATCATGGACTCCTACATGTGCCTATTGAACAGACTCAATAAGACTGTCACTGCCGCCATCTAGTATTTTTTATACTTTTCTATAACCACAAACACCCATTCCTTATTGGTTTGTGAAACTCAGCCTATTCTAAAGGCTTTTATACAACAGTTATTTCTGGTTATTTAATTGGCAGTGGCATTATTTTCTCTAAAGCTCTTTTGAAACTGTATGTACTGTCAAAGTATTACGTAAACTGATTTGACTAATGTTCCCCACCTCTCTGACTCTCCAATGTTAACCCTTACATGTATGAACATTTGCATTATTATTACAAATTTAGTCTTTAGTGACCCAGATCTATAGCTAACATGAATGGATCCCTACCGGTCGCAATAATATAAAACTCTTGATATTAAAATAACAATTACATGAGAATAAAATACTATAATTTAAAAACTATAATTTTCAACATCTTCAAAATCAATATTTTGTAGTGCAATGGGCTGCCCATGTTGAAGTCTAAGCCAAGCGATGAATGGTGTAGTGAAAAATATGAGGTTGGGAATACGGAATGGCTGAAGATATCAATTTTCCAACGTTTGTACTTTTGGCTATATTACAATCCTGATGTAAATAAATGATGAAATGAAACCGTGCATGTGAAGAACCTGTAAATTAAATATTTAGAAATAATTTTACAGGCAGTTCAGTCTTGAAGTTCAGAGTTATGTTCCAGCAATGCATGGCTATAGGGCTGTAATATAACCGTCTTCAAGGAGCTTATGTATAAAAATATGTCACTCTGAAATGTCTTTTGTTGTGCTGTAATTGCGTTCAAAATGCCATGTTTTCTCTCTTGAGCTCTGACGTTGACTGCTTGATTCTCAACATTTGTTGTGGAAGCTTTTTCATAATTGTAGCTTGTCAATCTACAAGCCTGTCATATCATAATGTATAGTTGCAGTGACTGTGCCTGTTGTGTTACTTGTATGTTGTCTAGTTGGTGTTGGTTTACTATGGTCATACTTGTATTTAATGCATGTTGATTATACATATTGATCAGTGGTGACTGCTTATATCTAGATGTTAGTTATCTTTCATCGAGTGTTGGCAGATGGTCTTTAGGCAAACAGGAAGCTGATGCTAATTCCACCCCCTCTCATGCTAACAGGGCATTCACTAGGACAATGGCAGGAAACAAGGCAGATGAAATTTGGTTTATAGAGCTCTCCTTTCTATTATGGGAACAACTTCTAAAATGAGCAAAAAATGTCAATACATTGAATAGGGGGAGACTAGCAGTCACTGGCCTTTAATTGACCGCATTGACCTCTTGGTTACTCTTAGAGATGAGAGATCTTCCAGTGGTTACTAGGATACGGGTCCCGTGGCATCATCAAGCCTTATAGTGTGATTCACTGATTCCAACCAAAGGTTTATTTTTATTCTTTTATAAGATACTCTGGAAAAATTTCCAGAGTTGATTAATGATTTCATTCCAATGCCTATTTAAAAGGTAATACAAAAAAGTAACATTATTGATAATTCTAAGCAATATTATATATATAAAATCTAACTAATTTCTGTTTTGGTGCCGATATAGCGGTACTTAAGTAATTTTCTGTGGGGTTACTTGAGAAACACTGTACTTGTTACATAATAAGATGTGTTTAGGCCCTTGGTGAAATAAAAACTTTGAGACTGACAAAAATGTGACGTGTAAAGCATAGCCACCTCTCCACAAGTCACCACCCAAAGCAGTTCAGTTCATATGATGTACTTTTTAGTTGAGCCAGAATTTCTTCTCTCCAAAATGATCACTCAACACATGAAGAGGAGTATCGTTGAATGTTTTGATCTAAAAAATTCCTGAAATAATCATTCCTTATAGCAAATATCATAGTTCTCTAGAGTAGCTCTTTGGCTTTAACCTGTAACAGTGGGATTACGATCACTTTATCATTCTTAACTCTTGCATTGATCTTCTGAATGCTTCTGCCTAGACCCAGGGTCAGTGACGTGACATGTTGTAATGGGAGAACTGAATTATAGCTTAATGAATTTCCACTGTGCCATGATTCCGTTATGTCACGATTCCTTCAGCACCATCCAACTGCAGATATACACTGCTTCTTTGCAAGAGCCTGACACCCCTTTCCTATTTAGGCCAAGGAGCTATTTTGTTGTTCTTCAGTGTTCAAAATTCAGACCTGGGCTGCATTTCCCAAAAGCTTTGTCAGACTGAATTGATTGTAGAGATCAATTGTTCTATGATCAACTAGGCGAACGATGCTTTTTGGAAATCTTGAGCCAAGGTCTGCTCTGAATGAGTATGTTTATCAGTATTGCTCTCATCAAATTTCAAATTCATTCAATTCGTTATTCTTTAAAGTGCCCCATTATGCTATAATTTAAAGTTTTTTTTCCCCCTTTGGTTTACATGTATTCAAGGTAAAACAATTTTTTAAGTGCCCCAATTATGATTTTTCATGCAATGTGTGTATGTATATTGCTGTTTGTGAGTGTAAATGTTCTGCAAAATTGTAAAGTTGAAAGTGCTCGATTAATCAAGTTATTGTCTCCCAAAAAGAAAGAATCAACTCTGAACTCTTACTGA
The DNA here is from genome assembly GCF_024679245.1 of Pseudorasbora parva. Classification (NCBI taxonomy): domain Eukaryota; kingdom Metazoa; phylum Chordata; class Actinopteri; order Cypriniformes; family Gobionidae; genus Pseudorasbora; species Pseudorasbora parva. The sequence continues at coordinate 42,304,138 of NC_090176.1, forward strand.
AATACTCCTGCTAATCAGCTGTGGGCCACTATTAATTTTGTCTATTAATGCAGATTGTCTGTTGTTCTTGCTTTTCGCATACCGGTATGCGAAAATGAAAGTGTTTTTTGACCTTTGATGCATGTATACCTATTGTTAGAGACCTCCAAAACATTAGGTTTTGTATCAGTAGAAATCAGTAGTTTATTAGAATGATCGTTCTTCAACTCCTCGTATCCCTCGAAACGAGAGATTTATGTATTTTATTTCTGGAAAAAATCCTCAGATGACGCAGATATCGTCATTTTGCGTCCTCTGACGATTTTTTGGCCAGAGGCTAAAGACTACCGCCAGTAGAGGAAGCTATTTCCGCATGTTTTCAACCCGTCCATGGGGGGTGAAATCGCACTCACAGCGCTCGGCTCGGGCAGCTGCGGGGAATACTTGTAAATTGAGCGGTGTGGAGCAAAGTGAGTATTTCAACTGTTCAAATTAAACTGGTACTTCAGCGCTGGAAAGATGAATCTTTATTTAAACTGGGTCATTAATGTAGTAGAAATGTGAAATTATTTTTGAATTTGGTGCCTTCTAGACTGAGATGAGACATAAAATGTATTTTTGTCTCATAGGGATGAAAGACTACAATTCCCAGAATGCTTCGCTGCCCTGGGAGGCCATTCCCAAAGCCTGAGCACTATCATTTGAATATACTCCAGGTTTTCTACTGATACAAAGCCATATGCTATCGCTGAAGTAACCCTTTAAAACTGAAAACAAGCCAGACGCGCTGTGAATGTATGCTGCGCCCGCGCTTACCTCAGCTCTCGTGATGAATGTAATCTGACTCCTGCTATGTTTGTGCTGTGACTCTCTTCGGCTCACTCACATTATATAGAACCATAGGCATTATGCAAGTTTGTTACAAACCTACTTAGGTACAAGCAGGCAAGCAGGAAGTTTCTTTTGGGAGACACTCTATTTGCGTGATCTTTGAAACTTTGCAGACCTTTTACATTCACAAACAGCTAAATTGCACACTATGTGAAATGTAATAGCCAAAAAAAAAGTTTAGGGGGACTTTAATAGAGCTTTAGTGGCAGAATTATCTGCGTCAGACTAAGATGGAAGTATGTGATACTTGAGCAAGCTCATCATTACATGCCTCACTGTCATCAAGTCACCATGGCTACAAACACACAGCAACTAAATACAGTTGTCCGGTATGAATCCAAAGTCCTGTTCTGTACATACAGCCGCACAGCCTTAAAAATAAAGGTGCCAGGAAGAACCAAAAATGGGGTTTCACAGTGATGCCATAGAAAAAAAACATTTTTGGTTTCCCTAAAGAACCGTTTTGTAAAAGTTTCTTTAAAGAACCATTTTTTTCCTAACAATTTTATAGTCTCAATAACCTTTTTGCACTACAAAGAACCTTTTGTGCAATGGTTCTTTGGATATTAAAGGTTCTTCACGGAACCATACACCCTGCCAAAGAACCATTAAGAACCTTTATTTTTAAGAGTGCAGTTCACAGAATGACAGTTGCATTTTATACTCAAGCTCTATTTGTGCCATCAAAAATGGTGAACATGAATGCACTGTCCATATTTTATTACTTTTATATTTTAAGACTACCTTTTCCATATAACGGTCACTTAATTAAAAAAAAAAATATTATGATGTGATTATATCTAAATTCACTTGTAGCATTTAAAATGATTTTGTTGTTGTTTTTTGCAGCAATTTTAGATGAAATAGTATAGAATTTTAACATTTATTAGTTATTGGCTATAACAATAAAATAATTTTCTTAAATATGGCTCCCTCGTTTTAAATGCGGTTGACACTTTCGCTTGTTTGCGGTGTGTTCGTGGTCCATGAGACTCGACCTGTTTCAAGGTTGTCATCAAATGAGTGTTTGACGGTGACTGATCGTGTCCTTACAACAGATGAATCAAAAAAAGCTTCCAAGGCATGCAATACCTTGATATGGATCTCATTATTTGGCTAGGTGTCACTGCTGACTAAAATCCTTGGAGAGTTTTGTTGCTGTGGTATTCCAGAAGGAATAAGTGATGACATCTAGAACATTACATTACAAAATCAGCACTTTTAGAAATAATGGCTACAATGGCACATCATCTGCCTCATGCAATAGGTCTTTCAGTGTGAAATTCTTTTTTACTGTGTATGTTTTGTTTTATTGTTCTAGCTTGTGTGGTCAAACAGTGTCATTCTTGGCTGAGGTTAGATTTTGTGTTCAAAGCTAGAACCGCAACAATGGCATTTGCAGAGATGAATCTAATTGGACTGGATATGATGAGCAGAATTAAAATAAAGGTCAGTGTGGTGTATTGACGAAACAGTGGGATTTACAGTCAAGTGGCTTCTCTTCTTTGTGTCAAAACTGAAGCTTTGTCATCAAAGTGACATAACTAAAAGCTTACTCCAGACAAGGGTCTTGTTTACAGAATTTGCATGAATCAGGCTGTTACGTAAATTGTTTGCCATGCCCTAATGTAAGGTACAGACAATGACAAATTTAACTAAGTACAATAAGCATAATTAATACATATAATTAAGCATTAAAAAACATTTTCTAGTTTCGGTTGTGTTTATGGTGCGCAGTATAACATGTCTTAATACTTCTTTTTTTTTTGCTGTATTTTTCTTATATTTTACCTTTAACTCTCACCGCTGTCTCCAATGTCCTTTGAACGTCTCGTTTGCTTCCTGCTTCTATGAAGCCCATCCTTCTGAAAAAAGCAATGGTCTTAGATTGGTTAGATGGCCAAATGTAGTTTCATGTATTTTTATTGGCTGAAGTGCCAAGCACAGTTTGTCCGGAAACGCCACGGCCCTTCCCATTACGGTCAGAAGTCACATCAGTGGAGACTAGCAAAGGGTTTATGAGGTCACCAACCTGTGAAGAAGCTTGTTGTAGTCCAAACCGGCCGTTTTTGTAGGCAATAAACTGCCATAACTTTAAAAGACAATATCTCCGTTTGCATTGAACTTTCAGCGCTGTAACTTTGCAGATAATGTTTATGCTCAAGCAGCAACATTACACACTAACTAAAGTTAAAAAAGTGAAATTGCATACAACCACCCCTTTAAACTAATTTATGAAGATTAGAGGGGGTCGCACACCGGACGCGGAGCTCGACGGCGCGCCACGTCTTTAAAATTCGAACACATTGTTTTCAATGAGTGTACGCACACCGGTGGCGGCATTCTGCGCCTGTCCGCGGCGACTCAGGAAGTTGTTCTAAATCCTGCCGCGCCACAGAGCGCCATTTCAAGGCTTGATATTAAAAGTATATTATCGTTAAGGTATACTGATTTCACCCTTTGCTACAAGACACATTTGTTTTACATTCTGAGTTCAACAGCTTGAATAAAGTCTAAACATATTTTGGGGAAAGGTATAATAAACGTAGCCTTTTAAAATCCTTTTAGAATGTGCGCGTCCGGTGTGTGATACCTGAATCGCTGCGCGGCGCACCGCCGAGCTCCGCGTCCGGTGTGTGACCCCCTTAGGGGTGTAAAAATACACTTCTGTCACAATACGATACTATCGCGAAACTATACTCAAGATATTTTAATTTAAACTAAAAGTTTTTTTTTTAAATTATTACTTTTTTATTATTTAAATTATATTATTGTCATTATATTATTATCAGAACACACACATATTCCCCCATCGCATTACTAAGCGTTATATTTAACAATATATAGTAGTTTAATGTAATGTCACTGAAACTTAATAATTAATAATAAAAAAAAATTATCATGCAGTACTCGCGCCATGCACACACAGACTCTTTTGGTGCTCGCTATGTTCCACCTCTCCTGCTATTAATGCTTTGTATACATTCAATAAACTATTTAAAACGCTTTGAACAAGCATAGTACTAAATGTGATGCAGTGAAAGAGCAAACATAATTTAAATCATTTTAAGGAGTGATGCTGCTTTAATTAAGGTTTGCGCTTCCACTTTGAAGAGTGTCGTTCCGGTTTTGTACCTAATTTCGAACCCCTGCCAAATTACCCCCCCCCCCCCCTCGTTTAAATCAATGACCTGATTATCTAATCCTAACCCCACCCTTAATCATAATCCATCCCCCACAAGTAATACTAAACCTATCAATACTAGGAGGGTAATAATTTGGCGGGTTGAAATCTGGAGGTACAGAAATCTTTCTCTGGTATCTTAAAAAATATGTGTTTTGAAGTTAAATTAATCGTGCAGGTTTGAGACCACATGAGGGTAAGTACATGATGACAGATTTAATCACTCACCCTCAAGACTTTCGTTCATCTTCAGAATGAAGATCTTTTTTGATGAAATTTAGGATTTTATTCACATATAAACATTTATCAGCAAACATAAACTGGATCTCAACCGGACCTGCTTGACACACGATAACAAACCTCATTGGTTTAGCATGTAAAGCGACCTTCAAAACATTTAGAGTAAACCGCTTAAATGTATTAGTTTTACGATCTCTTTAGGAACTTTTTGAAGTGTCATCGTGGTTGTGGAGCTGTCAATGGACGGACATTGCTCAGATTTTATTAACACGAAAAAAGTATGAAAAAGTAGTATTAAAGTAGTAAAATGAAAAATGTAATTATCCTTGCCATAGTTAAATAAAAAGAGTTCAGTACATGGACATCACATACTGTGAGTCTCAAACACCATTGCCTACTCCTTCATATGTAAATCTTGTTTGTGAAAAACACTACGGAAATATAAGTGATTCTCAACATAACACCACCTGTGACACAATTTTTTGGGATCCTTAATATGTACGCCCCTAACAATTGTCACACGAGCTAAGCAAAAACGCCAGATCATGGAAATAAATGTCCTGTTCCAGCTGTGCAGGGGACGTGAGGACTTATCATAGCCTTCCCACAGATAAACAATGTCAACAGTCATGGTTGGTGTTTATTTACAATCGGCTACCACAACAATTTAGTTCAAAATCGTTCGTTTGCTCGGCCCATTTCACCATGGACAGTTTTTCTAACCTGGGACAATATCAAGCTGGATTCGCTCTGCGTCTAAAACTGAAAAAATGGCTGATTCTAACCATATACCTGAAAACAGTAAGTAGTGATTTTATCCACTTCTTGACTGTCGAACCCATTTCTGATTAAATTGAAAGTTTCTTAGTAAGACAAAATTATGATAATAATCCCTGTGTTGCTGCTAGTATTGGAAACTCCAAGTAGCACACAAAACAGTTTGTTAAATGCCAAAGGTTAGTATTATTTCCTGCCAGTGTTGTCATAAAATACAACAGTAGATATGTATGTCGATCCCTTTTGATGAATTGAAATCTAAATTAGCCTATAGTTCATCATTAAAAGAGGTGATGAAATGAGAAATCAACTTTCCCTTGAGCTTTTGTTATATAAAAGGTCACTGTAATAAAAAAATATCCTTTAAGATTCAGAGCTGAAAACTTCCTTGTTATTTAAAGAAACTAAGTGGGCGTTTACTTCCAAGTCTCCAGTGCAGCACGCCCACCAAAACCCAGCGTTCAGAAGACAGCCTCAAAACCAGTTTTAGCCTATTACTTATTAGTTATGATGCTTTTGAATATAAAAACCACATGAACATCATTAGTTGACCTCAGACAACAGTAGTACATGACACCTTTAACACATAACTCAGAAGCTAACTACGTTTACTACTACTGTTTAGTTGCTTACAGATCGCTCACTCGATCCTTTAATGTCACCACCATCTAAGTTGAAACGATAGTCATTTGACAAGGCTTTTAGTCAATTGGTTAAATAAATATACATTTTTGAGAACTGAAGTATGATTATTTTGCAGCGGGTGAGTAGTAAACATGACACTGACTATTTTGAGTGGCTTCTACATTACTTTGTTTGGCTAAATAAATCGACTTTTAAATCAGTACTCTACTGTCAAACTGTAACGTTACTGTAAACTATATATTTATGCGCTACCCAGTTCAGTTTGGGATTTTGACAATTTGATTTTAAAGTTATTGAATTATGAATTATTGGGTTTTTGTAAAACCAGATGATTGTTATATATTGTACCTTTTCTTAATTTAAATTTTATTTCCAGGAGTAGATTAGGAAAAAACTGGTCTCAGACATTTGCACCTCATTGTACGTAACAGTATAGAGCAATTGTTCATGTAGGCAGTGCTACAATTATTATTATTTTTATTTTTTTTACATATACTCTTCAAACTAAACCCACGTGTGTCCTGCCATGAGGCTTTAAGTGTTTTTAGAGGTCGTGTTAGTCACTGCTGCTGTGATTCATCCTCTTCACAATGCATCACACATGTTTAAACCCTTCTTTTGCATAATAAAGCCAAGGCATTAATTCTATCCCAAATGGACTTGAACACTGACCTGAGGGAAATGGTCACAGGTATTTCAGTCCATATTATATATATATATATATATATATATATATATATATATATATATATATATATATATATATATATATATATATATATATATATATATATATATATATATATATATATATATATATATATATATATATATATATATATAATACACACGCATGTGTGTGTTTTCTTTACTTTGGTGAAAATAATAAAAACAATATCTAACTATCTTTCAATTGGTCTGTCATGGCAGGCAGAGCTAAATATTTCCAAGTTTAAAAATAAGAATTATTACCTCTATTTTCCTTTCAAACCTGTCGACACAAAGTAAAATATTTTAAATATTTTATAAAAATGTATCTTATAAATAATTTTTCTCTTAAAAAGTGCCACAGATTGAATTGCCCATTGTTCCCTGCGTCCAGGGTCGATGTGATTCTACATGTAGTCTTGGAAATTGAAAATACAAATACAATTGAAATAAACAATGATTCCCATCAACAATGCTGAGATGATGTTTTATTATTAGTTGCTAGGTAGCAAATGTTCTGGGAAACTTTTTTGACTTCTAAACAAGTTCCCTTGTGTCTTTCTTCATTTATGATTTTTGGAAATCAGTCAGACTGACGTACATTCCCATGCATACATTTCTTCCAGTTATGTTGAATGGGAAAATGATCAAGGAACTACAGCATATTAAAAGAAAAGAAAAAAAAACTTACCAAAAGGGAACATAAGGTTTACTAAATATGCTCTACTTCCCTCTGGCGTGAATGTGTAGACAGCTGTGCACTTTGCTCATTGCTCAACTCCAGGGAATTTGACGTGACTTTCATGCATAATTCGTCTTCAAAAACCTTTTAATTAAACTTTATTATTCTGCTTATCATCAGAATATAAACAGGCAATGAGTCCCACTGGATTTGCTTTGTTTGGATTTGGGTTTGCTTTTTGTTATTGCAATTACATCCATCAAATATATCCTCTGTCTACCATATATACTTATAAAAAAAGATAAACAAAGAACTGAAGTCACCTTTATTTTGTTTTACTATTGTAAATGTTGAATGCTCAGTAAGAACCTTCTGCGGAAAGGGGTTGAGTTGATTTCTGAAAACCTCAATCATCACAAGCAGGTAGAAAAGATCCTTGCTGGTGATTTTACACAATCACAGGAAAACTAAAATGTTTTTTCCCGTCTGACTACAGACTGAACTGGATGAACAGAGGTTTCCTCTTTCTTGATTTGGACTAGGGAGATACTAAGGAGTATCAAAAACTTTTAGGCTCTTGCTACAAAAAAAGTGTGTCAGTAGAATACCATGTCAATTTTTTTCGTCCCATTAGTAGGACTTTCTACTAATGGATGTATTAGGGTTGTTTTTTTAGTGTGTGGGCAAAAGTCCCAGTGTATGATCGATTATGTGGAATGGGTTGGCATTAAGTTCATTAGGTGCAACTGAAATAACAATCCTTCTATTCAAGGAAGTGACATGTCCAAAACAACACATTAAGGTTGGTGACATGTCCATCATTTAACAGTGTTTTCTCAGCAGAAGCTTGCTTACCAAGAAAACTATTGTGTAAGTAAGGAGTGTGATAGTTGGTATTTTCGTTCATTCATTTTGGTCGTGGATTTGATTTTTAGGTTTTGTTTTTTTTAAAGTTTTTTTTTAACAGGGGATTAAAATACACATCTCATGACAAAATTTGTTTATTGAATAAGAACAACAGTACAATAACTATTAAAATCATAATATGCACACAATATTTAAATTTGTTATAAAATATTCAGTATGCACAAATGAATTAATCTGAATGATCGTTCTCAATGCTTCTCTGTTTGGTGAATCTCTCTACAGGTCTGTGGGTGGTACAGTTCTTCAATTGTATGATTAAAGGGATATATCACCTCAAAATGACAATTATTCTATAATTCACTCACCCTCAAGCTATCCTAGGTGTTACTTTCTTCTTTCTGACGAATGCAATCGGAGTTGTATTAAAAAATGTCCTGACTCCATATGGCAGCGAATGTCAGGCCAAAATTTGAAGCCCAAAAAACTTCATACATTCATTATAAAAGTGCTGCACACGGCTCTGGGGGTTAACAAAGGCCTTCTGAAGTGAACTGATGGGTTTGTTAAAGAAAAATATCCATATTTAAAACTTTATAAAGTTAAATATCTAGGGTCGGCCCATATCTGGGCCACATCTGTTACATGTGGATTCAACACACCAGATGTGGACTGGACCTGGGCCGATGCTAGGTTGCTGTCTGGGACAGCATGCTTTGCAAGAGACTGCATTAATAGTTTAAATCAAGAGATTTGCCCTGCATCCAAAATTGCATCCAAAATCTCTACCATATAGTAGGTGATAATCATTTGACAAAATGATGGACTCTTTACTATCTCATGAGGCCACAGTTAAGGATTTATGAATAGTAGGTAAGCATTGCAACTGACGCTGGCAGGTCACATGATAATGACAACATGGTGGATTACGTCCGGATCACATATACTGTATAGAACATGACTTTTTAAAATGCGGTTGCAAAGTAATTGCTTATTCAAAATTAGTATCTACTCAAAAGAGTATGCCATTTCAGATGCAGCCTATAAGTGTAACTGTATATACTTTCAGTAAATGGAAAGACATGTTAGCAGTTTAGTTATGTTGCACATTAAGAAGAGTTTCTGCAATGCTTTATGATTTTTTTAAAGTTATCATTGTGCTTAAGGGGGGGGGGGGGGTGCTGTTTCATGCATACTGAGCTTTTTACACTGTTAAAGACTTGGATTCCCATCCTAAACATAGACAAAGTTTCAAAAACTAATGTTGGATGTTGATGGAGTATTTCTGTGTGAAAAATACTCTTTCCGGTTTCTCACAAGTTTCAGAGAATTTTTTTCGAGTATGGGTCGGCTTGACGTCGATAGAGCGGAAGGTCCTTGTATGGGCCGTACGGGCTCTTCTCCCGGTAGGGTGCGCTCGTGCGTGACTAGAGCGAGAGAGGAAATGCACGCCCATAAACACTCGCTCAGGTGCAGATCCACTCATCCGTGAACACTTATGTCGTTATAGTCCTCACCGCGCTCCACTTTATTCCTATGGGTGACATTAAGCGACTTCAATGCTTCAGCAAAGCATTCCGGGAAGGCAGCGCTGCATTTGAACCGATTTGAACGCAGAAATGGATCGCTTCAGTCGCGTCGCAAAGTGGATCTCCACAACCACTGCTGTCACAGGACTTCACCAAATCATACCAAAGAAGTGTGTTTTTGACGGAGTGGTCCCAGAGATAAAGGTTCACGGTCAGTGAGTAAAACTGCTTCAAATGTCTATGCTGTTGGCTATCGTCGCGTGAGTAAACATCAGTAAACGACACGATCGCGTGCTTTGTCATTCAGATGCGCTAACGGTTACTCCATTGTTGTTCTCTGTATAACGTTACACTAGTCTGATGTGCAAAACCGTTTTGCTTGCTACTGCTAAGGTTTAGTCGCATACAATAGTCCATAAACCCAAATGTTGACAGGCCACTAAATACAGTACATACCACAGAGACGGACGTCCTGCTGTTGCTGTTTCTCCTGTTCAATTTATTTCAGCCTCCAAATCTGATTCTGGATCATATCTGTATTAGCTGAATCTGATCGATAGCCATGGGTTTCTCCACGCTTGAGGACGTCACCGCTTTGTGTGCGCTCGTCATTCTTTAGCTCCGCCCACACGATACGCCTCCAGGCGCTCGTTTTTTTCCGGAAAGACTTGGTACAGCCTATATTTCTTTTATAAATATAATAAAACTAAAGACTTTTCGGAGATATGAAGGATGCAATACTACTCTGTAGGTACTCAAGATTGACATGAGATTGACTGAAACTGAGTATTTCACCCCCCCCTTTAAGAATGGCACTTAGGCTGTCGGTAGTTATTATAATTAGGTAGCTTTAAACGCTTCAATCAGTGAGTATAACTATACTAATGTCAGTATGATCACCAGTCTTTTCTCGTTTTTTCATCCAATCCAGTATGTATTTCTTTCTTCTGCTGACACAAAAAGAGGATATTTTGAAGAACAATGGAAACCAAACACTTAAGGAGCACCATTGTCTTTCATAGTATGGAGAAGAAAAAAATATATATTTTTTGTTCAGCAGAAGAAAGAAATATACATGTTTATAACAACTTGGTGAGTAAACGATTGCTACTAGAAGTACTACTGACTTCTAATTTGGCTCAGTAAAGAATTATTTGTTTAAATTAACTTGTCTCATTCTAATTTTACCGACCTAAAGTAATTGTGTGGAAACTTTTTCCTTCATTTAAATTCTTCGAACACGCATCTCTGAGTGTTCTAAAGTGTATGGTTGCCTTTAGTCATCAGAGCTCATGGTTGGTCTGTCTTAAAAGGTATATACATAACTGCAAAAAAAATCTACTGTTCTAGATTAGAGAATGGATGAGATTTTTGCCATCTAAATTCTGAAAGGGTAAATCTGCAGGTATATCTGAAGTAAGACTTGAGTAAAAATCTTGAAGTAGACCAGAAAACTAACAACTGCAAATGTAGTACTGCTACTCCAGGCCGAAACTGGAAATTCAAGGCCTCTGACTGTTTTAAATATAAAATGTAGTAATTGTTGTAAGACTTCTGGAGAAGAATTTCTTTTACCCCAGAGGCCCGGCTGATACTATCGTAACATACAGGTCAAATCGCAGAGCACAAGTCATTAAAACTGAGTGGATTCGAGGATTTGTGTACTAATCTAAAGCACATTTTAGACTTCCGTTTCATTCACCATGTAGGAGAGAGAGAAAGAAAGAAAGAAAAAGAGAGAGCACTCAAATTTACTTGACAGCTCTCCAGCTCTCAGTTATGCAAGGATCCCCACAGGCAACCCATTTCTCGCCTCAGCATCCAGACACTGATGTGCATTAGGGTCTGAGCGACTAGAGATGATGGCTTAGCTCAGACAAGCGGAAAAATTCTGATTGTTTTGGCTGATCCGACTCAAATCCATTTAGTTGGTTTTAGTCTGGTGATTCGCGAACAAGTTGTTTCTCTAAACCAGTTCTTTTGGATGATTCACTTGAACTGATTCACAATCGCAAAGTCTTCGTTAAGCTGTAGAACTTTGGTTATAGAACACTAAATTACCATGGCAATCATAGATTCCATCAAAATACCCTCCAGTTATTGTTGAGATAATGCTGTGGAGTATACACCATATCATAAATTGAAATCAATCAAAAGGACAGTAAGGTTCTGAGTGTTTATTTTACTGTTTGAAGGTGCCATAATATGAATTTATATGTGCTATTTTGGTGGAAAGTATGGTTATCATTGAAGGAGGATGACATTGGAACCAAAAACAACAGAACAGTTTAATAATATTTTACTCAAATAGGCTATATAATAATAATAAAAAAGTTACTACAGAAATAAAAATATAAAACCAATGTACAATTCTAATGAATCTGTGATTTGGTCATTTTAATATTTAAAATGAATTAATTCACATAATGATTTGATTATTGCACCATACAGAGGATATCAAGATTTTGGGATATGACCTAGCCTAGATAACGTCATATGCACTGAAGTGTCTGCAAAGTCTCATTTTCTCTTGCACCATTTTTGAACTGTATGTATAAATGTGTATAAATTCTCCCGCTGCTTATGTTTTTCTGAAGTATGATGAGTTCAACACCGCCATGAGAGGTTTCAGTTTTCACTCCTCTTCCACACTGACAGCTTTCCTCATGTCTCTTTCTGTCACTTATAGCATTGCTATGGCAACCGGTGTTGATATACAGGATATTAACCACACCATCTGAACAAATGGGTCTGCATTCATTCATCACTTACAAAATGATAGACAGTCACTCAAGATCTGATTTGATCAGATTTACATATATTATGAACAAACCCAGAGAGTCAAATATGCACCATTTAACCAGCAATTTCAAGGTGCTTTTTAATACGCTGTCTGTGTTAGTAATGCCCATTTTTAATGGATTTACTTTGCAGAAAACAATGGCGTGAGTTCATCTCAGTGGGCGGTTGACAGGTTTATTTTCAGGTTTAAACTCAGTGAGGGCACATTAATGTAGCTCAGGCTACTCTCTAGGACCTTACAGAAGACTATTCTTCCTGTATCTGTTTCCCACCAGCCTTTTAAATGCACAAAGGCATTATAATGTACCTCCTGCACAAAGGCTTCAGTAGCTGTACTGAATCACACGTATGAGAGGAGCTCTGGTTACACACACCCAGAGCTATGTCCTGGCTTTAATCCAGGATTCTCACTTCCCGTTAGAGAGTGTAAAATATGATACACCTGTCTCCACGCAGGGTCTAACCCCAACAATCGTCACCAAGCTCGCTATCTGACGCATGTTGGCACCAGTGATGGAACGACTATCCATGCAAATTTGACATGAATGACCTTATCTCCGTTACCATTAAAGTATAGCTGGGTTTGGTTTGAATAGCAGTTTATGATAATAAATATTACTTTTGTGAGATTTGATAATGTTTAAGAATTTCATAAGCATTTATTTACTTATTTGCAGTAGTTACAGTATTTCGTTTTAGGGTGCGTTCACATTTGTCATGTTTGGTTTGATTAAATTGAACATATGTGAACGCTGCCATCTGAACCCTGGTGTGCACCAAACAAGCGGACCGAGACCACTAAAAAGATGTGTCTCGGTCCGCTTCCAAACAAACAAACTCTGGAGCGGTTCGATTGATATATGAAGGCAACACGGACCAAACACGAACCGAAAACAGGACGTAATGTCTCAAGATGCAACGTTACAAGTCAGCTGATTTGATGACACGGGAAGATCGGTCGCGTTTTCAAAATGAGTAGAGGTCAAACGTGGACCAAAGAGGAGGTAAAGTGCCAACATTTGGTCCGACGAGGATGTTTCAAAAATGACAGAAAAAATGCACAAAAAGCATACTTGGTTCTTCTCATCAACGGATCCGTTTTGCCCATTAGGCGGTACAGACGACAGAGCTGCCGTCTCTTTTGCAGCAGATCTTCATTTCTGCATACAACGGAGGAAATCCTGGTGCTCTTTTGAATGTTTTGAACATTTTATGAGCTCTTCATGAGTTCTCAGCAGGTAAAAAATAAAACCATATTGTATAAAATGATCACGTTTAATCCAGCACACAGTAATGTTTTGAATGTTCGGTAAGCATGCTCCGTCGCAAAATATACGTCATAAAAGTCGACCAATCAGGTTGTGACCGTATCCTGAATGCCTTTGGTTCGGTAACTTTAGGTTCGCTTTTAAAAATGCCAGTGTGAACGCTAAGTGCACCAGGACTATGTTTTTTTTTTTTTTTTGGTCCGGACCAAACGAACCAAACTACAAGTTTGAACGCACCCTTAGGGTGCTTTCAAACTTGGGTTCTCTTTAAAAGAACCAAACTCAGACTCCTTCAAGCGGACCAAGAGGTGAACAGAGTGAAAAAGGACCCAGTTCTCTTTACGTTCACATTGTCCCTGTACCTGAAAGAGGAATCATATCCTTTTTGGTCCACTTTTTGTAGGAATGTGGTCTCAGACCCCTTTGTGTTCAGACTGTTTGCTTTTTGGATCCAGTTCAGTGTTTGTTGGCTGACCCCATGGCCTTCAACATTTGATCCCATTCACTTACATGGTTTGTGCCTCAGTAACCAAGATATTTGTTTGTAAAGATTATTTTTTATGACAATGCTGTGAAATTAAGCTGTTTATCTTTTTAAACATATATATATATATATATATATATATATATATATATATATATATATATATATATATATATATATATATATATATATATATATATATATATATATATATATATAGCTAACATTCTGTATGTATATATGTATATATATATAGCTAACATTCTGTCTGTCTGAGTTTAATTTGGCTCACGCTGCGCCCAGACAACCACGACAGGATGTTCCCAGAGGCATATGGCTCTTCCCCCCTCACAGCTGTGGCCTGTACACCCCAGGCTCTCAAATAACAGCACCTGTCCTTGTTGTGTCAACTATAGACTCTCCTCGGAAGTATGAAAGAAAGTACGATTTCTCAGAATCCATAGGTCACATCTGACAACAGCATGAACTCTCTGTTTATTACTTTGAGAATAAACTGGAGGTGCAAATGTGGGGCGAAGGGCTGTGGATCAACCCAGCTCGGTTACTGTGGGACCCAGTTTCAGTCAAGTTGAAAATGGCTGAGATTTAATTATGCGCGCTGTCCATGTCTGACGCATTTTCACATCTCTTGACGTCAACTGTGAAATTACAGTGCCGCACCTCTTATATTCCATCTATTCATTTGGACAAATAGGATAATTTGGCGGGTCAGAAAATAGGACTCTCCAGACTGGCATTCTTGTACTCGTGCTGCATTTAGTTTACTTGCGTCTGTATTGCAGTAATGTGTACATTCATGGTCTTGTCATTTATGGGAATCTCTGCATAATCTCAATTCTGCATTCCCTGACTAAAGGTTTCAATGTGATAATTGGGCAGTTCACGCAACAGGCCTTGCAAGGTTAAACTGAAATTGAAAATCATATATCCTCCTGGGAGCCATTCATGTTTTTCCTCTGTAGGGGACATGTCTTTTTTTTTCTAAAATGAGTTTGAGGGTTTTTCACAATAACTTTAGTTTTTTTTTTAGTATTGTTGACTCCTCTTATATGGAAAATACATACATTTTTATACCTATATATCAGGATTAACTGCATGTTTTTCATGATTAACAAATGTATCAATTTCAGTTTTTCTAAATGTTCACATTTTATTCAATGGTAATTGCTGTTTCTTTATAATTGTTTGAAAAATCTCAAAATTTTAATTATGTATGTATGCATGTATAAACCCAATTCCAAACAAGTTGTGACACTACAAATTGTGAATAAAAACAGAATGCAATGATGTGGAAGTTTCACATTTCAATATTTTATTCAGAATATATAAACGAGAACACATTTATCATTTTAAGGGAAAAGGGCATCATCTAAAAAAAGTTGGGACAAGGCCGGGTTTACCATTGTTTGGCATCCCCTCTTCTTTTTATAACAGTCTGCAAACATCTGGGGACTGAGGAGACAAATTGCTTAAGTTTGGGAATTGGAATATTGTCCCATTCTTATCTAATACAGGCTTCTAGTTGCTCAACTCTTTTAGGTCTTCTTTGTCGCATCTTCCTTTTTATGATGTGGCAAATGTTTTCTATGGGTGAAGGAGCTGGACTGCAGGCTGGCCATTTTAGTACCAGATCCTTCTTCTACACAGCCATGATGGTGTCATTGATGCAGTATGTGGTCTGGCATTGTCATGTTGGAAAATGCAAGGTCTTCCTGTAATTCCTGTATGTGATGCAGTGGTGTCTAAGGGCCCAAAGATCACCTGCATCCAGTATGGTTTTCTGGCCTTGACTCATACGCACAGAGATTGTTCCATATTCTCTGAATCTTTGGATGATATTATGCACTGTAGATGATGATGATAACTTCAAACTATTAGCATTTTTTCTCTGAGAAACTATTTTCTGATATTGTTCCACTATTTTTCGCCGCAGCATTAGGGCAGATCCTCTGCCCATCTTGACTTTTGAGAGACACTGCCTCTCTGAGAGGCTCTTTTTATACCCAGTCATGTTGCCAATTGACCTAATATGTTGCAAATTGGTTTTCCATCTGTTCCTTATATGTACTGTGACGGGTCGGAGCACAAGACAGACACCGGGGGTGTGGCGTCAGCCCTCGAAGAGGCATTTATTCACATCAAACACATAACTGGTTTACAAACAGGGAATTAACAGACACTACAGGGGATCTGGTGTCCTCGGGGCAACAATAACTCGTCTCGGAAGGTTAGTGAGTGGACAGAATGGGTCCAGGAAAGGGGCGGGGTCCGGCGGTCGCACACGCTTCACCCTGGTCCGAGGCGCGAGGGGCAGCGGCTTCGATGCGGCGGCTCATCCTCTTCAGCCGCGGACGTCGAGGGGAAGAGCGGCTCGGCGTACTAGCCCGTCAGCGGCATTACGTGAGCACTTCCATCCTGGACAGCAGGGGAGTCCCTCCGCGCTCCCTTCGTGGACCTCCGAGGACACCAGCGTGCATGCACAAGGGGAGAGGCCGGCCTCCTGGAGAGAGGCACGCTCAGCACTTAACAGTGGCGGTGATGAGGCTTCATGATACTCAGGTGTGCCTCATCACTCACAGCCATTTCTCAATTCTCAGTAGTTTCAGCTCCCCTCCTCTCTCTATTACCCACGCCAGTCGGGAACCTGGTGAAGGGCGGCGATTTCAAAGACGGGGTGGCGCTGATCATGTGGGAGTGGCAGTCGCTTCGTCACAGTACATTTAACTTTTCTAGCCTCTTATTGCTATCTGTCCCAACTTTTTGAATGTGTAGCTCTCATGAAATCCAAAATGAACCAATATTTGGCATGAAATTTCAAAATAATAATAATAATACATTTTATTTGTAACGCAGTTTATACTAAATCAAATCTCAAAGTGCCACAGATTTAAAACCATCAACAACAACAACAAAATGAATAAAATAAAATAAATAAAACATTAAAAATAAATGAAAAATTAAGGAGTAACAAATCAAATCAATCAAAAGCTCTGCTAAAAAGGTGGGTTTTAAGACCACGTTTTTAAGCATCTACAGTCTGTGGGGTCCGCAAGTGGTTAGGGAGAGCATTCCACAGACTGGGGGCTGCCGAGCAGAAAGCCCGATCTCCCATAGTACGGAGTTTGGTCGTGGGAGTTTTAAGAAGATACAGAGAAACTGAGCAGAGGTTACGTGTGGATGTTTGTGTGGTGAGGAGTTCCTTGAGATAGGTGGGTGCGTCACCATGGATGCACTGGTGGGTAAGGAGGGAGATCTTATACTCGATCCTGAGCGAGACAGGAAGCCAGTTGAGTGATTTGAGAATGAGGGTGATATAGTCGTATTTGCGCACCCTCATGAGGATCCTAGCTGGCAATAAAATATGTTTGAGATTTGTATAAATTTTTGCATAAATCATATGTATATATGTAATGTAAATATATAATTGGTGTCATTCGATTCCAAAAATATAACTAATTTAAATTGAAAAATTAAATTAAATTTTCTCTGTAATTAATGGCAATAAAACAATTATTTTTAGTCATACATTTTTTATTTTTTTATATTATAATACTTTCACAGTTACTCTCTAAATTGATGTAGGAAACAACTTAAAGACAGTATATTTGAAATGTTTGTTGTAATGTCAACTTTTTATGAATGAAGGCCAGTATCACTGATACTGATACAGCTCCTGATGTCTCTATGAAATATTTATTTTTTAAAACATTAATGATAGCTATTCAACATTACAGTATAATTGAAAGTTAGCATGTTCAACATTTATTAGGCTTTAAAAAATTACTAAACAATCTTCACATAAACCCATTATAATAAATGTCATATTTGCTTGTGGCCTTCCTACCTAACAGGTAGGACATATACAGAAATTGAAAAGTTATCAAACACTTTATCGTCTTAACTGCATAAATTATAAATTAGATTGATTCTTATTAAAGGTACAATTTTCTCTGTTACCTTTGTCCTTTGATTAACATTAATAACACAGCACTAGAGGCTTCTGTTATTTAAGATCTGCGTCCTGTGACTGTCTGTTTTTAATGTTACTCAAACAAAGAGCAGAATGGAAAAACACTTACTGCTCTTGAACTTTTAAAAAGGATATGAAGACATTGTTATTTATCTGATTAGCCTACTTTATTACATTTTGCTACCTGAAAACTATTAGACCTGCCTGAACTATTTATTTCATCGCTATCTTTGTTGTATTGTATTTATTTGTATTATTGTTAATGACTTTATCATTTGTTCTTATTTTAAAATGTAGGCTATTATTAGTTAAGCTATACTAGTTTTAGCTGTGGTGTCGAAATTGAAATGGAGGACTGAATTTTTACTAGTAACTTAACTTTTGGTGTGCCATAACTTGTTCCTGTTTACAGTCCTGTTCCCCTTGTGCTTACTATCTACTTATTATAGTAATTACAATAACTAGATACAGTACAATAAAGCCCAATGGCTCCCAATACAGCACAAAGACGCTTGTTTGAGACCTCAGGAGGATAACT
Organism: Pseudorasbora parva; assembly: GCF_024679245.1. NCBI lineage: Eukaryota > Metazoa > Chordata > Actinopteri > Cypriniformes > Gobionidae > Pseudorasbora > Pseudorasbora parva. The sequence continues at coordinate 42,322,720 of NC_090176.1, forward strand.
GATTAGCCGTGGTTAAAAACAGTGTATTTTTTTTAAGTTAAACGAGTGATATAACTCTTTATTATCACATCAAAACCACTGCAGTCCCTTATTCCCTTGGAAGGAGCTCTTATTTAAATGTCCTGTTTACTTTACAGATCTCTGGTAATTGTAAATAGTCGACTCCCTTAAAATCCTGGTAGCATTCCTGAGGGGGACTGCTATCTGGATGGTCTTAGAGTACAGACTGCTGTCTGCCCATTTCCTGAGCTGTCAAAGACAGGGCTTGATTAGATGGAACAAACACCCATTTGGCGCCTTTGTTTCCGGGATGAATCCGTGCTGCCCAGGTCAGTGTCCCAGGTCACTGTCTGCGGTGGGGTTCAGGACCCCAGTGTATGTACTTTGAAGTCACAAATTGTCTGGGTTCAGGAGTAATACTGAATTATTTATAGGCCTACATCTTTGAAAGATTTGTCATGAATGTTTTCTTTTGAAATTGAATAGCACCTAACAATATGAGTACAGATTTTTTATTTTTTTTTATTTAATACCGGTGTCTCTCGGGGGAAATTCTCAGTTTTCCAAGTTTTTCATGAAGTCATATATTTAGCTCAGCCATATGTCAGCAGGTTAATGCTGGCGCAAAGTCTAATAGTGCAGCTGAACTGCAATTTCCTACCCAAGAATGTTCTCATAGAAGTCCCTTCAGGGTCTTGTTGGAGTCTCTTTTATTGCTATGTCTAGTATAGTGACGGTTACGTTGTCGTTCGTAATATTGCCCAATGAAGTGATTTAGATGTCAATATTTATCCTATTGAAATTAAAGAAAGCTGATTTGCACGTAATGCCAGTCACACATGCGTTCCATTTACCCGCGCATGTTGTTTGGCCAGTCATGACCATTTTAAGTAAATGCAGTCATTTCAACAATATAATCATTTTTGGTGATGTAAGTACTATGATGCAATTAGTAGTATAAACAAATGGAAGAATAGGCTTTTCTATGTGTGAGTTCCATTCGCTGTCTTTCCCTATAGGGACATGAATGTGAGTATGAGAGGGAGTGTTATTGCAATTCATCCATCTGTGAATTGTAATAAAGCATGTTTTCATCAGATTTTGAAGCTAAATGCAGGTGACATTGGCCTTGGGCAGCCTCCACCCTGTGTTATATTCCATTAGTGTTATTTAGGTCATTTAGGGCTATCTGTGTTCTTAAAACATGGATGTTAATGTTGTTGTATCTCCCCTGTGCCAGATTCAAGTCATTTAGATGAAGACAATTGAATAGATTAATGAAGGAGAAAACAGATTAACCCCTTTGGAAATGAGAAATGTTAATTGGAATATATTCTCAGGGGGAGAAAGATGAGTTTCTTCAAAGTATAGATAGAACTCATTAAGGCGCTTTCACACACTGAAAATACTCTCTTTAGCTTGTGTGGATGTGACTTTACTGTAATGTATGTAAACATGTATTTCCGTTTATTTGATTTAGGCCCGACAGTGCTGAAAGGTATCCAAGGTTACTTTCACATGAAGTCAGCCGCTGGCATATAAAGCTGGACAGTGTAGAGATCTGTGGAAGATACTGTATAGGCTATTTTTATTAATTTTTTTATAGGTCAAGGCTTGTGCTAAACATTTAACGTTTCAATAGAGAAATCATCAAGCATGGTTAAAGGGATAGTTCACTTTGAAATTAAATTTTGATATGTTGTAGCTTACCTCATGGGCATCCGAGATGTAGGAGTATTTTTTTCCCCAGTAGTTTCAATTTTGATCATTTTCTGGATCTTTCAGTTTCAAGAACAAACCGTTCTTGTCTGTGCCTCACATAATGCAGGTCTATGGTCACCACCTCAAAGAGCATACACATTTTTATCGTTTTAACCTCTTGTAAACCACAGGAAACACGCACGCGCGCCCTCGATCAGTCGGACGTTGTGGTGTACAAGAGGTAAAAACGATATAAATACTGTTTTTTTTTTCTCACAAACCGTTTGTTTCGTGTCTTAGGCCATCAGTGTGTACTTACGATGGGGGATTGTTTAATTTGGACTTCTCTATGTATGCTCTTTGAGGTGGTGACCATAGACCTGCATTATGTGAGGCACAGACAAGAACGGTTTGACCTAAAATGATCAAAATTGAAACGACTGGGGAAACAAATACTCCTACATTTTGGATGCCCATGAGGTAAGCTAAAACACATCAACATTTAATTTCAAAGTGAACTATCCCTTTAATAATGAAATTCATATTTCAGCAACATTTCTCTTTTAGATTTTCCGTATTCTTCTCTTAGGCATGCAGTGGAAAAAAAATAAATAAATAAAAACTTTAATTCATGATATATATTTAATAAATGTTTAATCTTACAAAACATGTCCAGAAATCAATAGAATTGTATAATTATGTCCATATATATATATATATATATATAGATTATATATATATAATTATTATATATATATAAAGTATTCATATGAGAGGCTGTAAAAGCCATAATTCATTCTGGTACTCTTACACACATACATTCTCCTAGAAAAGATGTGGATGTAAAAGGATAATGTATGTACGTGAGAATAGAAAATATATGTATGAGAAAGGAGAATGTATGTGTATTTGAGTGAGTGTATACTAGAACCGGAAGGCAGGTTGGGCGTGATTTGGCAGGTTTGGCCCTATAAACGTGTTGCCGTGGCGTGGGACAGTCCTGATCATCATGGCTGATGATGTGGCCGCAGGTGCACTTCAGCTGGCTCTTGGGGTTTTAAGAAATATCTTAGCTTCACCGGAAAAGGAATATAAAAATACATGATCATCATAAATGTTTTTAATGTTTTTTTAATGTTTTTATTAGTACAGATTGCAATTGCGGATGAGAAAATTATATTTAATTATATAATTATAATGGTATAATTATACACCAGCTCTTTAATATCCTCCCATCATGAAGAAGATATAGGAGCATTAAGACTTCTACTTCACGTTTCAGAGACAGTGCTTACCCTCTGGCTATTAGACATCTGAATTTGCACTGACAGCTAGTTGCACTATCAACTGTATGCACTGTGCACTTTATTTTTCTTGTCCAGGGGTATTGTCTTTTTAATGTCTGCAGGGTTTTGGTCTAAAGTCCTACTGTTTGCGTATTGTTGGGGAAACATTGTCTGATTTTGTACTTATGATGTCTGTCCTTTAAGTCATTTACGTCTGAGTTGTACCATGACAAAATCCTATCAACTTGTTGACATGGCAATAAAATTATTGAATTGAATTGAATTGAATTGAATTGAATTGAATTGAATTGAATTGAATTGAATTGAATATATCTGATCAAAATATCCGCTTTGTTTTCTAGGGCCAAAAACATTTTCCACAATACTTGCTGCATACCTCGGTTGTAACGAGTGGTTATTTCAGTCAAAGTTGCTCTTCTATCAGCTTGAATCAGTCGGCCCATTACTGCATCAACAAGGCATTTTTGCCCACAGGACTGCCGCATACTGGATGTTTTTCCCTTTTCACACCATTCTTTGTAAACCCTAGAAATGGTTGTGCGTAAAATTTCCAGTAACTGAGCAGATGCCACGCTCAAAATTGCTTAAATCACCTATATATATAGATTGAAGGTTTTTCTAGGGTTTAGCTATTGAAAGATATTGCGTTTAATAAAACGGCTTCTATAGTTCATCCCCATGTAAACCAACATCATTTGATTTTGCAGCTAATGTGTTATATGCAGTCTCCTGAGAGCTGCTGCTGGAAGTAGCCTTCAATTAATTTTTTCTGTCTGACATTTACTGTATGTCCTTGTCTTTGCCATTGATTTAAGGATGTATGTACGATATTCACGAGATGCATTGAACATGACCAAGAACATGATTAAACACATGGAAAGCTAACTGACCTTTATTGAATATTATGAATTCAGCTTAGCAATTCAAATCCTGTTCACTTAGCATGTTGAATGCTATTTTTCCTTTCTTGAAATAACTTGTGTTTTAAGAAAGACATTACGGTAAGGATCACCGTTTTAGGGTGAATATTCCTTTAAGGTTACTAATGTGGCATTTTTAGTACTCTGACTTTGTTTTTAACCTAAAACGAAGAACTTTTTGTTTCATTTCGGGGGTATTTCTTAACCTCTTGGTAAAAAATCATTCTAGTCTCTCTGTATAACAACATTCCTCACCTGGCAGAGCTGTCTCATCATTTCAGCCGTTTCTCCCTGAACACAGACAAACTCCACTATTTATTTAAGGCAATGACGTAGGTTACTGTTAAAATTCTTGGATAAAGCAGAACATATGGTGAACACACAGAGGAATGAATGCTTATCGCCTGCTTGTCAAGTGTTTTTGTATGTTAGCCCACCTGTTTGACCAGCCCTCAGTGTCAGTGGACTTTCCCTCTGATTAGACAGCGCTATACGTGTTGAGAGAGACTGTTCTTTTAGCTTGAACACTGAACATGCTCTCCTCAGTGTTCAAGCTGAAGGAAAATGGGCATCAAAGTATAACCTTTCAGACTTAAATAATATTGATGATGTTTCCGAAGCAGTCTGAATTTTTTCTTTTTCTTTTTGTATAGCTCAGTGTGTCACACAACTCTTTAATAGTTTGTTTTCCATTCAAGTGTTGTAGAGACTACATCACAATGCTCTCTGGGATTGCCCCGTTTACTTAATAGTTGACAGCATGTGCTCTCAATTTAATGCTGCTCGGTGGCATGTCAAAGGAAACATCTGGCGGCCAATTCTTCCTTGGTAGAACTTTTTTTTCTTTTTGTTTTCTTTCTTATTTTAGTCTTCAATCCCACCGTGATACCCTTTAGTTCTCAGAAGTATCTGATGACGTGCAGTACAGGCATTATTTCAGTAAACTTACTCTAGCAGGAATTCAGCTATATCATCATCTTGTTCTTGCTGTTTGTGTTATAGTGTTGTATTGAGTTATAAAGTCAGGATTATGTGATATAAACTTGCAACTTTTACTTATTTCTCATGATTGCGACTTAAACGTAATTTTGTCTTAAACTCACAATTGCGACTCAATTAACAATTCAAAGGTTTTTTTCTCTCACAATTGCAAGTTTACATCTCGCAATTTTGACTTTTTTTCTAGTTTATGTGCGATATAAAATCGCAATTGTGATTTATAAAGTCAGAATTGTGAGATATAAAGTGTATTTTAAATTGTAAATTGTTTTAAATGTTGTAAATGTATACTTTGACCATGAGGTTTCGAGCAGGCATATTTTAGTCTGGGTTTTTATGCAGCTTTGCATACTTGGACTGAATTTTGAACCGGCACAGGGCAGCCTTAAAGAGTTAGTTCACCCCAAAAAGAAAATTCTGTTATTAATTACTTACCCTAATATCGTTCGACACCGATAAGACTGTTCATCTCCGGAACACACATGAAGATATTTTTGTTGAAATCCGATGGCTCAGAAAGGCCTTCATTGACACCAATGTCATTTCCTCTCTCAAGACCCATAAAAGGCACTAAAGACGTCGTTACAAAGCCCATCTCACTACAGTGGCTCTACAATAATTTTATGAAGCAACGGGAATATTTCAGATTTCAATCAGCAGATTGATTCATGATTTGGATCGCGTGTCAAACTGCTGAAATCACGTGACTTTGGCGATCTGAATCATGAATCTATAAACTGATTCGAAAAATGGCTATTTTGGCTTATAACTTCTGAACCATTTATCCAAAAAATTGGTCTCGTTAGATTCAGGGCGTCATGCCGAGTCGACTGATATCCAATTTTACCATGTCGGCCATTTTGTCTGTCTGCCATTTTGAATTATGTGCTAAAATGCTGTATTTTATGAACGCATAAACGGATCGTTGCGAAACTTGGTATGGGTCATCACCACGATGCCAAGAAATAGCCTGACAAGTTTTGAAAGTTTTATGTGTTTTTTTTACATAAATGTCTATAACTCCAAAACGAAATGAGATATTTTCACCAAAATTGACAGACACATCTATGGGCTCACTCCGAGGACACGCACATTAAAAAATTGGTAGGATTGTGCCTCTTGGTGGTGCTAAAATTAAACAAAACATGTAATTGACTCTATAAAACTCAATATATTAACGTGGGGTTTCAACATTCTTCCTTTCAGCTTCCTTGTTTGCTTTAGTTGCACTTGGCCCCGGTAATGGCTGCTTGCAGCTATATTTATTATTGTTGTTGTTGTTGTTTGAAATGTAGCATTATACACTCCTGGGCAAAAAAAAAAAAAGTCCAAAATGGCTAAACACTTTTAATTGTCTTAACCACAAATTATTTGTTGGTAAATTAAGCAAATGCCCTGCTTAAAAAGCCATTGCCAGCTCAGAAAAACATCAATGACGCTGTGAATTTTTTGTCAGAATATGGGAACACGAGTTGCTCCATGGTCATGGTCCAGCTGTGTTTTTGAAAATCTAAGAAATGTATACATTGTAAAAAAAACTAAATTTCAATAAGTTATAACAACATGCGTTTTATCATTGTTTTAACTTATTAAAATAAGTTTACTTTAAGTTTACTTTTTTTAATAAGTCAGTCTAATTTTTTGAAGTCAGTTTAACATAATCTAAGTTGAAATAACTTGTCGATTGTACTTAAAAATTTCAGGATGTGACTTTTTTTTATTTTTTTTACAGTGTATAACAAATGCGTCTCTACCACAGTGAAGTGAAGAGTGTCATTGTGTAGCGAGCCTTTTTAGCTTTATGTTTTGGCATTTAATGTTTCTGAGTAGTGGAGAATATTGCAGAATTGAAAAGTAATGATCAGATGTTATTTTTCATCATGACCAAGAAGTGGCTTGAGAACATGGCCATCAGGCTCATGGCCGGTCAGAGTCCAAAACCCTAGTGAATATTTGGTCTCGCAATAAACTCAAATGAACTACTCATGAGCTGTGAATTAATCAACAGACTCTTCTTCCTGTAAAAAGCTGTCTGCATATTTACTCACACGGCTTAAACAATTAAAGAAGGGGAAGGGAAGGCTCTTCCATGCTAACTTACTTTGTCTAAAGTGTTTGTGAGATTCTTGGTTTGTGTTTAAAAATGGTTAAGACCATTAAAAGATCACTAAATATTTTTCCATGTTTGGCTTTGCCTATTTGAAGTTTAGTGGTTGTTAAACTTCCTCTAACATTAACAGAGCAGTGTTCATCTATTCTAAATGCATTGCCCTTAGCTTTTAGAGAGCACAGTCTTTCATGTTCCTAAAGTATTGTCTGTTTTCCTTATAAAAATGTACTTGACTGAAGGCAGTTGAAGGACACGTTTGATGATGAACATGACTTTGTGAGTGGACGTCAATGCCCTTAGAATTTGATTAAATTAACTTCAATCCTGTTTAGTGTGAACAATGGAACCTTTGATGTGCTTTTATATTTTGCCCAACGTCTATTCCCCACCCCAGTCCTTTTAATGAAACACACATTAGGATTCAAACCAGACACTTGAAATAATAATCTATAATTACAGAATAATACGATGCACATGATTGCAACACTGCCCACATTTTATGAAATAAATGTTACACGGATACACCTCAAGAGAACAAAAGACAAATTACATCCATACAGAAAAGAACATTTGTAGTGGTTGAATTTATGTTCAGCATAGACACAATACAACTATTCTGATACCAACAACGTACAACCTTAAATACCAGGTCGAATATAGCGAATATGTATTTGCAACAAACTATGAAACCGTCCTGCAGTGAGCACTGAAACACAAATCATCACAAACAACGTAACAAAAATAACAAAACATCATGAGCAACAGTAATTGGCACAATCATAAAAATAAATGACATTCAAGGAAAAAAAATATAGTTTCGAGTCCGTGCGGAACTTGATGAGACAAAACCGTGGGTGCTTGATTAGCATTTTTTCACATGCTGTGATTTTGCAATATTAATACTGATTTGTTCTGAACCCAGATTGAGTTATGTTTCTTGTTTAGAGTGGAAGAAATGCATTGCATATTATATTATGCACACCCCTATAACATATTCAGCTAACAATACAATATTTACATATTTAGTACAAGCACATTCCCGCATCTGTAGCACTGCCTGTCAGCAATAATGTTTGCATGGTTTAATATGGAAAAAAAAGCAGGAATTAAGTTAATAGCTCACCCGAAAATAATGTGATCAGCTTTTTCACAGATTTATGAACCATTGACTCATTCATAAGATGTAATTTTATCATGTAAAGTTAACAGATGTAAATTTAAATATTGTACGAGTTCAGAAAGCTTATAGTGTACGAGTCAGATAGGAATTACATGTATGGTATGTTGGACAAGATGTGACGAAAAGAGTGGTGTAAGATCCATCAGAAGTTCTCCTTTTGTCGAACAGAAAAAACTAACTGCATACAGGTTTGGAATGACATGAGGGTGAATAAATAAATGACCGTTTTTATTTTATTTTAGGGTGAACTATTCCTTTAAGCATTTTGAAGACTGCTGATTTTCAGGAGAAGAACAGAGTGAGTTTAGGTAATGCTTTGACATCAAACGCTGTGGGCACAATTCAAATCATATGGAATGTAAATTGAATTTAGGTAGAGTGGGTGAAAGGTAGAATTAAAAGCTTCTTTAGAAGCCACGGGGTCAAATATCAGGATCCTTTATTATTTAGCATCACAGATTGCTTCTGAATCCCTGCCTTTGACAGGAGAGTGATATCTCAAACACTTCAAGCGTATTATAGGAAATATGAGTAGCATGTTCTAGTTAGCAGATAATTGTACCTTATTTCATAAGTCACATGACTAAACACTACAAGCATGAGAGAGTCCAAAAACACTGAAAATGTGGCATGTATACATTTAATTGTGAAAAAATAAGCATATAAATTAGATTATATTGAGAAATATATATTAGTGATAAGCATGTTTTCACACTGAGTTCTTACTAAACCTAGAAATGTTACATTATATGGTCCAATCCAGTGGCGTTTTCAGGGGTCTCTAAAGCAGGTGTTTTTGAATTACTTTCTCGAGTTCTCGCAATATTTGTTTCAAATTACAGATCAACTTAAATTGCAATCAGAGACCAAAATCGTGCGTACTAAAAATACTAAGGACCCTATTTTAATGAGCTGAGGGCATGGTGCAGGTGCTCTTGTGGGCGTTTTCGAATCCACTTATGCTAGTTGCGCTCGCACCATGGCGGATTCACTATTACTATTTACACAGCGGAAAGGTAGAATTAAAAGCTTCATTAGAAGCCACGGGGTCAAATATCAGGAACCTTTTTTATTTAGCATCACAGATTGCTTCTGAATCCCTGCCTTTGACAGGAGAGTGATATCTCAATTGGCGTGCCGAAAGGCTGAATACTTTTTCGGAGAGGAATCCTTTTATTTTTTTTATCTTACAATGTTTATGTGCTGCTGCGCATCCCTGTGTGTGTAATGTGTGTACGTGTGTTGTGCACCGACCCATAGGTGCATATTACTAACGCGGCCTTTAAATAACACAAAAAATAGTGCGCTATTGACTTTAGACCAGGTTTTTGTTGGTAAATTCTGCAGTCGTTTTCTTAATAGCAATGCGCCTTAACACACCCTGCTTTCAGACCAGCACGGCCATGGGCGAACAGATGGGCGCGAGTGCAGTTGTATTTTAAACAGCGTGGCGCTGGGCATAAAAATTATAACTGCATTGCGCCAGGTGTATGATAGGGCCCATAATCTCACTGATGTCTTCCTGAAGTTTCAATTTCCTTCTTGTCCAAATAAACAAAGACAACAGCTGGCTATAATACCAACTTAAGATTTACATTAAAGAAGTTGCTAAATCATTCTTATAAAAGAAAAAGCGGCACTGGCTTTTGTGCACTCTTCACTTTTTTTGTTTCAACATACTGTATAAATATATTTTTTTCTCCAGTAAAAATTTCTCAGTGTAGTCATCATTTGTTTTAGACTTATCTTTTTTATCACAGGGACAATGTAAAACAACCTGTTAAACAAAGAAGAGCATTTCATATACGAGCCAAATATTTACACCTAATTCCACTGCAGACAGCAGTCGAGCAAACTAAAATACTGCGAAGTACAAAGACAAGGCGAATAATGCTTGTATTTGTCAATTGAACATTAGCAAAATGTTTTTCAGTGTAAATTCTAGGAGAAATGCCTTTTCTCCACCCTTCAGAGAGTATGAGCAGTGAATTATGGGTAGAAAGGTCCAAGTCAGCCATGTGACAGCTGTCACTGTAATCAACAGTTTATATATATATATATATATGTGTGTGTGTGTGTGTATACTGCCACATTCAGTGGCATCAAGCGAAGGGATTCTCCGGTTTAAAGATGGTGTTGTCAATGTCATTGCAGTTTTTGCCATTCAAGTGTTCTGTGTGGCCATCGATGCTGTAACAGCCCTGGACCTCTGTGATGGAGGACGCAGTGTACGACGCAGACCTCAGAGCGTCAGACTGTGTGATGGTGCTTCCAAACTGTATGCGGTACTGATTCCAGTGCCTTCTTAAAACCGCCTGGACCTGGGGAAGGTATGAACAGCGTGAATAATACATTATCTACTTTTTAAGCATGTTACAATTCACTTTTAACTGGTTTTATAAAATAAGATTTATAATTTAGACATAAAATCTCTAAACTCCTGGCACCATTTGGACTAAAATCATAAGATTCATTTCACTGTAATTGATGTTGCTTAAATATTCATGAGGTAATGCATATTTTTGGATATTCAATTCAAATAATTACTATACAGATAAACAGAGTATGTTATATAATTAGATTTTTAAGTTTAATTAAAACGGGCTCTAAAATGGCACCATGCCATGCAACAAAACTCAAAATAGTAAAACATATTGTAAAATGTAAAAAAATGTATAGTAATACATATTCTTTATTGGCATTGATGGTTTCACGAAGGACCTTAAAGATTCATGGAATCTTTCCATTGCACAAAAGGTTATTTATATTGGGAAAATATCATTTATATGTTCTTTACACTATGAAAAAATGGTTCTTATAAGAACTGTTCACTTAAAGGGGCTGTAATTTCATGTATTAATCACATTTTTATTGACAGTGTGTGCGCGGCTTGTAACGAAAAGAAAAAAAGAGACCTTCCCCTGACTTTCAAGGTTGTCTATGAAAGTCTGTAGACTGACTTTTTATGAGAAGGACTCATCCAAAGGAAAATCCAAAGGATGTGACATTTATGCTTTTGATAACGTATGAAACGAATGCTTAAGCAATGTTCAGGATAATGCAGAAAGAGCTATTCTGTACTGTAATGTCAATGATTAATTCAAACTATAAATTAAAAACCCTTACCCTTTTTTTAAGGGTGTATTTAATATAGATGTTCGTCATACATTTTAGAAGTAATACAGCAAACTTTAATGACCAAGGTTATTATAGTTTTGCTTTTTTAAATTAGTTTTATTTTATTATATAAAATATATAATTTTGTTTTCAATTTTGCTAAAAATTTCTGTTTAGTTTTAGTTTGTTTTATAAATTGTTTTGCTAGTTTTAGTTTAGTTTTTATTTTGCAAATACATTTCTATTTAGTTTTTATTTAGTTAGTTTTAGTTTTAGTTTTAGTAATTATAGTTTAGCAGAGTTACCAGAACGAAGGGTAAAGACCAAATCAAGGTTTTTAATTTCAGGAAATTTTAATGTTTGCACAGATTAGAGTTTAATCTTACTAAAGTCCTTAGTGAAATAACTTGATAAAAGAGCATTATTGTTTTAACCCAGGACGGTCCAACAAAATAATGTTTAACGGAGAGGGGAGTCTTACAAAACATGCATAAAGTTGGGTCTTTACCTTTAAGCAAAAAAGCTTGAGTCACCTATACAAACAACGATCTGGAGATTAAATTTTTTTATTAAAAATGATATTTGATATTGTTGACATAGATCCTTTGAGTATTAGCCTATCTCAAAGAACCAAATAAATGCAATGTAAAATATAAAAGTAAAAATGATAAATTCCAGACAAACTCGACATAACAAAGACGAAATGTGTGTGTGTGTGTGTGTGTGTGTGTGTGTGTGTGTGTGTGTGTGTGTGTGTGTGTGTGTGTGTGTGTGTGTGTGTCTCTTGTTTGGCTATAATTGTAAGGGGACCAATGTCCTCACTTATATAGTAAAATATTATGACAACTGACTAATTTGACATTTGACTGGTCCTCACTAGTTAAAAAGGCTTATAAATTGGCCAAAAACGTTTTTATTTAAATTTTTGCACATGTTTCTGGGATGGGTAGGTTTAGGGATAGGGTAAGGGGAAATAAAATATCATTAACCTGATATAAAATCAATGGAAGTCCATGCAATGTCCTCACTAATATAGTGAAACAAACGTGTGTGCGTGTGCGTGTGCGCGTGTGCGTGTGCGTGTGCGTGTGCGTGTGCGTGTGCGTGTGCGTGTGTGTGTGTGTGTGTGTGTGCGTGTGCGTGTCCTGGTATCCACTACTTTGTGGGGAAAATCTCCAGACGGATAATAATATAATTAGTAGTACATGATTTGTAAAAACAATAATAACACCGTAAGAGCCTGTCAATATTATGCAAACATGAAATCTCAAACAGTAGCCTACTTGCTGCTATAGTTGCTGACTTTTGCACCTGCGTCTCCCGTTGCGTATGAAACACTGAGCTTAAGTTAAAAGAAGTTCAACATGCGTCTCATTACCTTGTTATTTCCCATTTTACTGCCACGAACTCATTGATTCTTTGTGAACTGCCGTTTAGGACTTCGCTATGTGTTGACTGTCTGCACGCGTCCGTCACAGGACAGCGGTTAATCTCCTCAGGCTCAGATCACTTCACGCGCAGTAGCGCAATATACAGACACTCCCTCAAACGCCACAGGTCATATTTTCCACCACAGTAAAGAGAGTTTATTAATTACGGAAATGAATATTTATTTTTGCTCATTTATATTTTATTTCAGTAGTTAGGTTTCGTTTAGTTTTAGTTTTTAATTTATTCAGATTTTTAAATTTTATTTCAGTTTACGAAAATGTTTTTTGACCAATAGCCTAGTTTTAGTCTTAGTTTCAGTTTTCGTTTACGAAAATAACCTTGCTACTGACTGACACATATAAGTCATAGCATCAGCCATTAATTTAGGCATTAATGCTGCATTAACTGCCGAACTGGTAACGTTATCCATAATAGCTCCTGCATGCCTCATTGGCACAGTACCTCTAAAACGGCACTATGACAAAAACAAAAGGATTTGGACATGTTCCCTCTGAGTCAGGCTTCTCCTATTGTACATGTGGACATCTGCCAATGTTTTGAGGATTTAGCATTAAACAGCCAATAGAGAATATCCATATCTCAGCTTTGCTTTCAAGGAAAAGGATGTTGCGCAATCTGTAATTGCTTGCAGGTAAACAGGAAATTTCTCATTTTAGCGGGGTAAGCTCTTACCTCTCCGTTGAAAAAGCAGAAGATTGTGGCCACCAACAGTCCCTTAAACATAAAATCAGAAGTGCACGTCAGCAATAAATCAGAATAAACTGCTATCTTGCATTGCTAAACTATAATCTTCCATATTGCAATCTCTTCACTAATCATTCTCAGCTGGTGTTGAGTACTGTTCCCTTTGTGTTTTGACACATTTTGGCAGCGAGTTCTCTTGATGTGCACAAAGAGTCATCTGGGATGACAAGCCTGTTTTGTTGCATTATTCATTGTGCCGATTCAGCTAGGTCTAGCAGTACCAGCTGTCCAAGGCTTCTCACTTTGCTGTTTTCTCCACAGCAGACTACAAATTATTATTTTCTTGTTGCTTTACTGCTACCAATTTCAAAATCAGAAGTCAGGAGTCAGACTTTTAAGAGGCAAGTGGCCTGATGTCCTTATTCTGACATTTTATTTTTAAATGAGTGGTTCACCCCCCAAAAGGTTGACATTATTTAGTTTTGTTATGCTGTTATTTCTTCCGTAGAGCATTGCGGAAAACTCTTCTTATTCCACAGAATAAATAAAAGCATATGGTTAAGGAACTAGGATTAGTGATTTTCTAAAGAGACAAGTTTTGCCATCTGGCCGGTATCAACAGAGCTTCTGTTGTCATTTACTTTACAAGATTTTTAGGTAACTAATGGCAAAGAAAACTTAATTATAGGCTGCTGACTGAGCTTCTGCCAGTCAAAGAGACAGTGAGAATGGAAAATCCAGTTTTGTAATAATAATGTGCCCATGGTCAAAACTGAACAAGTGCAGAATACAAGTAAAATTTGGCAATGGCAAATAATTAAAGTTAGGAACTGCAAAATAATATAAGTTTTAAATAAAATTGAGAGTCATAGCCTTCCCCTCGCTGATATAAGGCCATGTACACACTGTAAAGTTTCTTTTACACACTGAAAACCGCATTTAAATGTTGGAGTGAATCCCCTAAATTATCCTTCCGTGTGTGTACAGAACATTATTGACTGCCGCAATTGCTATGATTGACATCTGGTTCTGGTGTCTTTCATGTTTGGTATTCACTATTTTTGACAAGTAATATTACAGTGACTAAAGACTTATGCTCTGCAATTTTAACTAAAGCGCCGTTCACAGAGGCGTCATGTTTTGTTTCTGTCTGGAAGGCAGCTTTGCGGAGTGTGCTCTTGACGTGTTGCCATGTGCACCTATTATAAGTGTTTTTGGGTTTGTTGTTTAGGTTTGGTTCATAAAGCAAGCAAGTTTATGGGGATATTAAAGATGCGGGTTGTTTGGATGCATCTCAGTTTATTATGGCATTGTTCTTGTTCTTGTTCGTTTGTTTTTCTTTTCCGAATGAGACAAAACTTGTATCACTTTCACTGTGGTTTTCTTGCACCTCACACATACAGAAGAGAGACACATCTCTGATGTGGTTTAGGTCATTAAAATCGAGTTGTTCGGTTTGGTTCTGTACATAGGCTACTGCGTAGAATTTTTCTAAATGTGGTTGTCATTACCTAAATTTTTTTAGGTGTTAAAGTCCCCCGTAGTAAATAATTGTATCCGTTTTAAACTCATCTTTGATTTTTTTTTTTTTATTTGCATTTTGTTTATTCAAACTTTAAAATAGCTTTAATGTAACTCTACACCCTTGCTTCATTTAGTATATGCCGAGCCATGAATATGCAAATTAGCCACTTTCTCACACCAGCTCAGAGATCCACTCCATCAACTTTACTGAGGTAAACGCTGCACGATGGTGTCAGTCTTTACAACATTGGACACATAATGGTAATTAATATGATTAGCCTTTTGCTTGACTACATAATCAAACAGCTAATAATGTGTTGCTAATGTTACAAAATACATTTTCCCGTTCGCCAACTCAGAGTCAAAATCAGTATCATTACAAATGTTTTGAATAACTTTTTTGAATATAAGTGTAGAAAGGCATATAGTTCATCACAGCATCGTAATATACATAATTCACCCAATATATTGTTAAACGTACACGATTTTTCATATCTACAGAAAGAATTACCGGGATAACCTGGCTTCATTAGAGACTTCCCTGCTTCAGAGCCATCATAGTTAATGATATGCTAAAGCCCGCCCGCACGTTGACGTGATTGGTTACAAGGTAGTTTGTGACGTAAGAAACATCAGCGATTTCAAACCCGGGTTTTTGTGATTGTCTTTGGTAAGCTGTATTTTTAAGGAGAAAATACTCAGCAATGGTGTTGACTTAAGAATTTGCACATGGTTTGTCTTGAAGAATATTAAAAACATCACATAGACGTATAAACAACTTGATTTTCAACAAAGGGTTGCAAAATGCGGTTGTCACTCCCGTAAAATTTTGAACTGTGTGTACAGAACAGAATTAAGCACTAAAAGGTGAGCATGATTAGACAGTGCCCCGAAGAGCGTCTATATTATAGCCATTGGCAGTTGTATTAAATGTACATGTCAGATTGATAACTATTTGACAGCTTTTTACCTGATAATGCATTAAGATATGCATGATGTAGTCGTAGATTTCAGCAGAAACATGCCCCCCAGGTTTATATGGGAGGAGAACATACTGGATGCCCAGGAGAGGAACCAGAATGAGGGTGGCACGGACAGCTTTCATATACAGACTAGACTCTGCATGGTGCGTTACTTTCAGTTTGGTGATGAGGACTCGTACAATGTTTAGCAGAAAGAACAAGTTCACCTGCAAGGACAGGCAAGATGAGGGGTAAACGATAAGACAAGACAAAAGATCTCAGCTGGCGGGCAGATGTCAGTTTATTTGAGAGGTAGAACTTCAAACCGCTTTCATGCTTTGGCATGCTGGTGCTCTTTTTGATGTACTGATACATAAACAGTGTGCTAGGCTACTCGAAAATGAATTCAGATTGGTGAATATGATCTTCTGGATGTAATTTGCACAAAAAATACACAAAGTTTATAATTAATGCTGCATAAAAAGAATGTGTTTTGGAAACGAAAAAGACAAAAAACATCCAGATGTCTTACCAGCAGCGCTGCACAGATAGGGCCATGAATAATGTATAGCAGAGAAGTATTTGAGCTGATCCAACAACTGTGGATTAGGAAAGAAAGGATTAGCCAAATGTTTGAAATGTATCCCTTAAACAGGAGTATTATTTTGTACAATAATTGCTTTAATTCATGCAGATTTAGGTAAACACCTTAATACAAATATTTTTTAAATTGTGTAGTGTATAAATCTACAAATATATAAAATACCAAACACTGTAGTTGCACTATGTCCTACATTAGCAATATTAATTACAAACTTAATTGAAGGCAATGCACTATTTAACTAATATGTCACTATACTTTCTCAGATGATTAATTAAATTTAAGAACCACAAATATTTTTGCATTACAAGTTTTCTGAAAGGCAATGTTTAAATACACAAATTAAGCATTATCTATATGCACTAATTTGCATAAATGCCCAGAACAGAAATCTGAACATTAGATAAAGCAGGATCTAAATTTGTATTTTTTATTTTTTATTTTATATACTATATGTCAAAGGATGTCTATATTGAATATCTCTTTATCACTCCAAAAATCGCATGCTGTCAACAAAAACAAAATATATATATAGATTAATAACTTGCTGCAATCCTCAATTGTAAGACGCTTTGGATAAAAGCATCTGCTAAATGAATAAATGTAATGTGAATTTCACCATGTTTTTAGGAATAAAATCATAAATTCAGGAAAATGATATATGAACAAACCTCTCTGCAAAACTCGTCAGCATATTCAGTAAATAGGAATAAAACTAGAAAGTATTCATGCTAGTGCACAAAAAAAATGTCCGTAAAAAAGCCTTTAAGATGCACTATATTGCCAAATGTTTTGAGACACCTGCCTTTACATGCACATGAACTTCAATGACATCCCATTCTTAATCCGTAGGGTTTAATATGGAGTTGGTCCACTCTTTGCAGCTATAACAGCTTCATCTCTTCTGGGAAGGCGTTCCACAAGGTTTGGGAGTGTATATATGGGAATTTTGCCTATTCATCTAGAAGCGCATTTGTGAGGTCAGGCCTCCACACCAAACTCCCTCATCCATGTCTTTATGGACCTTGCTTTGTGCACTGGAGCGTAGTCATGTTGGAATAGGTACGGGCCATCCATAAACTGTTTCCACA
Source organism: Pseudorasbora parva (assembly GCF_024679245.1). Taxonomy (NCBI): domain Eukaryota; kingdom Metazoa; phylum Chordata; class Actinopteri; order Cypriniformes; family Gobionidae; genus Pseudorasbora; species Pseudorasbora parva. The sequence continues at coordinate 42,340,368 of NC_090176.1, forward strand.
AGGTTGGGAGCATGAAATTGTCCAAAATGTCTTGGTATGCTGAAGCATTAAGAGTTTCTTTCACTGGAAGTAAGAGGCCTAGAAAACAATCCCACACCATAATCCTCCTTCAGCCAAACTTTACACTTGGCACAATGCAGTCAGGTAAGTACCGTTCTCCTGGCAACCACCAAACCCAGACTCGTCCATCGGATTGCCAGCCAGAGAAGCATGATTCGTCACTCCAGAGAACCCATCTCCACTGCTCTAGAGTCCAGTGGCGGCATGCTTTACACGACTGCATCTGACGCTTTGGTGATTTAAGGCTTGGATGTCGCTTCTCAGCCATGGTAATCCATTCCATGAAGCTATCTACGAACTGTTCTTGATTTAATCTGAAGGCCACACAAAGTTTGGAGGTCTGTAGCTGACTCTGCAGAAAGTTGGTGACTTCAGCATGTGCTGACCACACTTTGTGATTTTACATGGTCTACCACATTGTGGCTGAGTTGTTGTTCCCAATTGCTTTCACTTTGTTATAACACCACTAGCAGTTTACCTTAGAATGTTTAGTAGTGAGGACATTTCACAAACGGACTTATTGCACAGATGGCAACCTATCACAGTACAACACTTGAATTCACTGAGCTCCTGAGAGAGACCCATTCTTTCACAAATGTTTGTGGAAGCTTCTGCATGCCTAGGTGCTTGATTTTATACACCTGTGGCCATGGAAGTGATTGGAACGCCTGAATGTCAATAATTTGTCCCAATACTTTTAGCAATATAGTGTATGCAGGCGCACATAAAGAGGGGCAATAAAATAAATACCTTAAAGTGTATTTTGAATTTTTCCCCCACTAAAAAGTCACATTATGAGAGAACTAAATCTCAAAATTGACCTGTGCATGAAATGTTTTTGTAATTATTTTCACAAAAAAAGTTTTCCCTGAAAAGCTACAGATAAGGTATACTCACTTGTCATTGTAATAATAACTTCTGGCTACAGCATGTATTGTAGCAGGTATAAGTGGGAAACCTGTTGTTTAAAAAAGGTAGGGATTAAAATTTTTTTTTTTTTTTTCGGTCAATGCTGTAAATAAAATGCTTTGATTTATTTGAAAACTCACCCCATCCAAGAAGGTAGTACCACATTAAATGCTGTTTTTCAGCAAACACTGCCACAACAATGAGTGTGTGCAAGTAGATCCCTTCACAAAGCATCCAGAAGTAGTTGCATCCAAAGATGTACAGATGGATAAATTGTGATACTTTGCAACTGATCTGAATAAAAGCAGCACAAACAGTCAAGGATGATAAGCACATCAGCTTTAATTTATTCTTCTCTTGCTTTATTCTTTAAATGATCAAAGGAAAATTCTGCCTTCATTTATTCACCCTTTTGCTCCATAACCCGCAAGCCTGCATACTATGGCATGAGATGCAAAATTATAAATAAAAAAATAAAAACTCCTATTGAGTGCCACAGGGGGGGAAAAATCAACTCATAGTAAAGGTGTTTGCGTGTCGACCTGGCATGGGGGAAGAGAGCATGCTAAATGTGATTATGGTTTTATGACAGTTGCTTTGTCTAGAATGACACATCAAAACATTTCTGGTGATTCCCTAGATTCACACTAAAACATATACCTTATAAGAAATAAAACATTTTAATCCAACCCATAGTGTTTCTTCCAGAAGAACCAATGCATATTTGACTTCAAAAACAAGACTCCAGTGTTCGGCATTTTGAGTACGTGAGTTTTTGTTGTAGATGTCTATAAAAATAAAAAAAAATGGTGTACTGTGCTAATTAATTGAGATTTCTTACAGCTCTTACAGGTTGTTGGCCTTGTCTGTTTCGTTGCTTCTATTACTCGCCCCTTTTTTGTAAGTCGCTTTGGATAAAAGCGTCTGCTAAATGATTAAATGTAAATGTAAAATTCACCTAAGTAAAATAAGACACACTTTAAACGTTTAAACATTTATACATTTGTATGTCCCAAAAAGCAAGGCATGGTTATTTTCTTTGGATAAAACTTTTACTTGATTTTATTCTTTAATGTATTTAAAAAATACCAGCATTGTTTATCCAAGGGGTGATTAAAAAATTAAATTATAAATAAATAATAAAATTATAAATAATACAAAATTAAATGACAGAAGTAAATACTAACTTATATACACTTGATCAGTATAAGATGTTTTTGTGTGTGAATCCAGATAATCACCAGAAATGTGTCTATTCTAGACAAAGCTACCATCATAAAACCATTAATACAATCACATTAGGGATACTTTACTGTGAGTTGAATGGTTTTGATTCTTTGTCTTTTTAAACCTGATCCTGCCGAAGTGTTGGCAAGCACATACAGATGTTTTAGAAAAGGATATCCCCAAACAAACCTCCTTTTCTTATTGAGAAGAAAATAGAATGGGTGTCTGGGCAACAAGGGCTATTTGGCTTAATTAACTCTTTGTCTTAGGCACCAACATTAACCTATAGTTCAGGTATACTGATCCTACACCACACAGACACTGTTGTTTACACAGTTGTTCTAAGAACATCATGTCCAGACACGATATTTACATGGATACAGCCAGTGTGGTAGGGTAAATGGTCCTTCTGATTGTCTTGACACAAATATTTTGGCTCAATTAACATATGCCATATTGATCAAACATTGCTGATCCCAATGATGTCGAGACAACACTTGCTTGGGTGTCAAAAATCAATCATCAAGGGTCATAAATCACTCAACAGTGACACAACATTTATGTTAATACTACTTAAGTTACTGTCACAACACACTTACTGGGTTTTGCTGAACCAATTCCTGGTTGTTTGCCACTGCTGTTAACCAAATGATAGTGATGATGGAGTTTAATACGAAGGAAAAGAAAAGGTTTTTGTGCAAGGTAATTCTCTGGCAGCTCAAACTCCTATAATCACAAAAAAGACATTTGGAATCAGTGTGATGAGCATTAAAACAAGTATACAATAGTCAGAGAGAAAATTGCACTTACTTGAAATGTAAGAATATCCCTAGTGAGATGAACAAAGATGTTAAAGAGAGCCCATGACCAATTAAAGCCAAGTAGAACAAGTTCATTGCGGTCTGCAATCACACAAACAATACAGTCATGAAGTGCTTATACTATAAGTCCATTCAAATGTGTGTTTATATTCATCTCAAGTGTTTGTGTTTATATGCTCATACCCTTCGTCCTTCAGTAGTGTGCAAATTACATCTGGTGAAATTTGTCCATGTGCGGTTACTCACAGGATGCAAGAACCACTGCCCACTTTCTGTGCATATTTTGGAGACCATTTCTGCAGAAGTTGATCAATATACGTTACTAAGAGAAGAATCCGTATTATCAAGATATGGAGTCCAGACATAGTGAAAAGCTTTATTCATTCGTAAAGTGAAGCTTTTCACAATGTCTGAACTCCATATCGTGATAATATAGGTTTCTCTTAACATTTTGAGGTATAGAATGTCAAAATCCTCCTGGCCTGTATACAGTATGGGGTGTGCTTTCATTTATTTCATATTTTATTACGTTTATTTAAAGGTTCAGTGTGTTTATGATGATCTATTGACAGAAATGCAATATAATATGCATAACTATGTTTTCAGTGGAGTATAAAGACCTTGCGTAGTGCACTGTTATGTTTTTATTACCTTAGAATCAGCCATTTTGATCTACATACACCATACACGTCCCTTTACAGTAAAACTGCCAATTTTTGCCATCCTGTTTTTACAGTAGCCCTAAACTGACAATCTTGTCTACAGAGCGCTAGTCACTGTCTGCTATCGCCGATGAAATTTTTTTTGTCCTGTGTCGGCCACCGTAGCTTCTTTGCGCTCTGAAAGGGAGGGGGAGGGGGGTGCAATTCAAAACTTCACTGCTAGATGTCTCTAAAAATCACACTGCACCTTTAAAGGGTTAGCTCACCCAAAAATGAAAATTCTGTCATTAAAAACGTATCCTCATGCCGTTTGACACCAGTAAGACCTCCGTTCATATTTGGAACACAAATGATATTTGTGTTGAAATCCGATGGCTCAAAAAGGCCTTCATTGACAAGACCCATAAAAGGCACTAAAGATGTCCTTACAAAGCCCATCTCACTACAGGGGTTCTACAATAATTGTATAAAGCGACGAGAATAGTTTTTGTGTGCAAAAAAACTAAATAACGACTTATATAGTGATGGGCCGATTTCAAAACAAAGCTTCGAACGGTTATGAATCAGCGTATCGATTCAGGATTCAGATCACGTGTCAAACCGCCAAATTGCTGAATCACGTGACTTTGGCGATCCGAATCATGAATCGATCCACTGATTCATAACGGTTCGAAGCTTTGTTTTGAAATTGGCCCTTCACTATATAAGTATAAAAAATGACATGTCGTGTCGGTGTCAATAAAGGCCTTTCTGAGCAATCGGATTTTAACAGAAATATTACATATATCTAATAATATATAAATATATATTCATTTGTGCTCCAAAGATAAACAACAGTCTTACGGTGTCGTACGACATGAGGGTAAGTAATGAATGACGGAATGTTTGGGTGAACTAACCCTTTAAGAAAACGTTTTAGGCAGGTGAGCAGAAAGTGCTCAGACTAACCTTTATACAAGTTAAAGAAACCTTAAACTGATCTCTAGCATTCACCTGTTGGGTCAAAGTCCTGGAAATAGTCAGGGCAGTGTTGCTCGGAGGTGATGCCAGCTTCTGTATCTTCCCAACACAACCATCCATCCCAGGTCCTGTTGCACACCGGGCCAGCTGAATATAGAAAAAAAGCCCAAAACATGTATTAGTTTCTATGGAGACTGGGAAACCGCAACTTCCTTTTATTTTCATTATCACTATTCTTAGTTCCTTCTGCCTGTTCCAAAATCTAGTCCCCGATGCACTATTGGTATGCTGCAGCTTACTGAGAGCTTTCCAAATCAGTCATTGTTGTGTCTTGTTTAGGATGCAGCCTAGAAGTAGGCAGCCCACAATGTATGGAACATTGCTAATATTTCACAGATATCTTGCCACCCATTGGGGCCAAATGCACTCTCCCTAACAATGAATAGTCACCTGAGGCTTTGTGTGTTCTCGCTGTAGTAATTAGACAGGATTACAAAAATGTATGTCATAGTTTGCAATATATATGAGGGGCTAACTGAAAATTGTATTGAATTATTACAATATATTACACATTTGGCATGACATATTTGCTGCAAAATGCAAAAACAAAAGAGTCATGGCTCGATTTGACTGGATTAAAGCTGATGTGTGTCATTTCTGTGCCAAACCTAATTGCAGAATGAATTTCTGTAAAGTGTTTTAACATTGAAAAAGTTACGCACATCATCTTTGTCAAGATACAGGATAATCTTGTCAAAACTCTAATATGTAATGTGTTTATACCTCTTCTGTCTTGATTGTTGTCCTTCATGATCTTCTGATAGCACTCAAACTGTGCAGTCACAATCTTGTTTCTGGTCACACTCATGTCATGGTACACATTTTGAGGATTTTGTTGCTGGCTTTCGTTCACCTCAGGACTGGCTAGAACAATGAACTACATAAAGCAGGCACATTAAAAAAAAGTCATGTCTAAGAACAGGCTAATTTCACAAGGTTCTTTTATTAGATGTAAGGATATGTATAATACTGTCTTATGTGGCACTGCAGTTTCATGCTTTTTGGAAGCTTGCTTGTTTTGTTTTTTTAAATGTATAGATTGTATTGTTTTTTTTCCCTACCCCCAGAGTGTAAAAAAAAAGTAGTTGAAACAGATGCTAAATACATAATCTAATCTGTTCTAGGGCACTAGCGCAAACCCTCTTTTGGCGTTAAAAAACTACTGTCAGGATTTACTTAAAACACGCAATGAAAAGTTAGCACTGAAAAGGCGTGTCTGACTTTATTATGCGTTTGTAGGTGTTTTCTAGCCTAGAAATCTAGACGCACCCTAGCGGCAGCAAATTTAATCTGCCCGCAAGTGTCTAGGAACTCTCAATATCCTTCTGGCTGTATTCCCCTCACTCTGGACGGGCCAATCACATCGTGTATAGATTCGGTGGGCGGGGCCATAATGACGACGGCCGAGTTGCATTTGTGTGCTCTAGTAAACACAAACTGGCGAACGGCGGCGGTCTTTCGAATCTGCTTTGACTGCGATTCTGGAAGACTTGGAGTTAAGCTTTTCTCTGAGAAAAGAACAAAGAACGGCACTGAAGTCATTCTTAAAAAGGGAAGATGTGTTCGGAGTTTTGCCGACCAGATACGGTGAATGTTTAATCTATCAACGAGCTCTGTTTCACCTTCGTTGCTCTGGTTGGTGTAGCGCTATCCTATCGCGTGCAGAGGGAGTTTGAAAGACAACCATTTATCCCGCCCCTCGGATTGAGCCGTCAATGGTGAGTTTCCAGACCTGGGTCTGGCTTGTCAGGCTAGGTGTTTTCCTTTCCGACGCAAAATTTATGAGAGAAGAGTATTTATATGAATCACGCAAGGTGATTTACTAAGGTTTGTACTAGTTAATTTACTGGTATTTGTGCCATTACTGTATTTACCGTTCCAAAATAAGCATGTCTTAAAGGTGTCATGAACTGGCTTTTTAAAAAATGTATATATTGTTGTCTGAGGTAAACAAATGACATTTGTGCATTTTTTTACATTCGAAAACATCAAAATGAATAAGTAACAGGATATTTTCTACACTGGTTTTGAGGCTCTCTTTTCTTAACACCCACGACTAGGATTGGATGAGATTCGCTTATTCAATGAGCTTCTGCTCTCCTGTCGGTTCACATGAGGGAGGGATTGTTTTGAAAGTGGCAACCGGAATGATTACCTCACAGGGTGCGCAAAATATCTTTATCAAACAAAACAAAATGATTTATCTCTTATCCACCCACGATTGATTGGAATATAAACAAAACAAAATGATTTATCTCTTATCCACCCACGATTGATTGGAATATAATTTTTTTTTATTACTTAGCCCGTCCGATCGGTGGATATAAATGTATACCCCCCCCCCCCCCCCCCCCACACACACACACACACACACAAACACACACACACACACGTTTGTTTTTGTGACATATGGGGACATTCCATAGGCGTAATGTTATACTGTACAAACTGTTTTTTCTATCCCCTTACACTGCCCCTGCCGCTAAACAAACCCATCACAGGAAACATTCTGCATTTTTACTTTCTAAAAAAAAATCATCAAAGCATTTGGAAAAGTGGGGACATGGCCAATGTCCTCATATTTCACCCTCTCCTTGTAATACCTATGTCATACCCATGTCATTATACACATTTGTGTCCTCATTTGTCACAAAAACATGCCGACACACACAAACAAACGCACACACCCTTCAAATATCAAGTCAAGAGAGTAAACAACACAGGTCAAGAAAGGAATATTATTTCACTATTTAAGATTCACTATTCGCAAACAAACATCCACTCATTCACATATAGAATCCGAAGGAAGCTTATGCAGGGACTGTGTTCTTCTGCAACCAGGCACAGCGCCGTATCTTGCTATCTATCCTTATAACTCAGTAGCGTGATCCGTTTTGTTTAGCTTCACGAATCGGTCAGTTGGGCTACAGAAGCAGACGTACATATTTATCTGTTGCGGTGGAGTTTCCCCGTTCTATGATGTAATTCATCAATATGTATTTAAGAGCTCTCGTTTTCTGGGCCTGGTGTCAATAAAAGCTACTTTGACTAAGTAGGAAGTTTTCAGCTTCGAAACTTATAGGATATTCTTATATCAGAAATGAACTTTTATATATCGAAGTCTCAAGGGAAAGTTGATTTCTCAGTTCATCACCCTTTTAAACCAGATGCTAATTTGCGTTGTTCTTAAAAGATAACGTCAGTCATTTTGAAAACGATCTGGCTGTGTCTGTGTGCTATAATTTGCATGTTGTCATTAGATCACGAGCAGAGATCATCACTCACATCTGCACTTTTTTGGAATTGCGCTCGCGTTAATTGGCCCTGTTAATCTGGCGCCTAATCTCTTATTGTATTTAGCTCCTTCAGTTACACATAATGTACTGTTAGGCATTTACTCATCAAAGACATTACCATATATTGTAATAGAGAGCTGTAGGGATGACATGTTTTTGTTGGCCAAAACCCGGAAATTAGTACGCATTTTTGCTTTCCGGTTTCATCACTCTGAGGTCAATGGGATTTTTAATGGGAGTTTTTGGTTAAATGCCTGAAATAAGGTTTGTAACACAAACTCAAGATATTTTCATGCATTATTCTACAGCATAAAACACATCAGTATTTTAGCTTTTTACTTTCACAAAACTTGTAAGAATTATAAACATTTGTTGGTCACAGAGCTTATTTTCTGGAACAGTATAAAAGCCACAGGGACAATCCTACCTATTGCATTTTTGTAGAGGGAATTAATGCTTACTTCTGGGTTGTCCTAAAAAAATATGTATTCACTGCAGCACTTTACATTTTAAAACTACAGAAATCTTATAGATATTTATACAACTTATGTATCAAATTATCTTTCACCTCAGAGACAGATCCCAGCAGAAACAGACAAATCGTCCAGTCGCTAGCTGTCATCTTCTTTGGCGTTTCCAGCGACCCACTATCGATCTGCAAGGAAGGTAACATCAATAAAACATAAGGGCTCTTAGGCTGTTACTGACCCAAACAGAAGTACCTGTCGTCTTTTCTAGCCTATTGCAAACAGATCTGCACTAGCTACACATAAACATAGACGGACATCTGCACAGAATACGCATTCATAATACTAAATCGCTATGGTCTCTGATGGTTACTGTAACATTGATTAAGAATATGTGGATGTTAGCCCTGAACAATATAACTAAAACAATTTGTTTATACTGTATAAACACATTTTTTTTTTAAAATTTGTGTGTGTTGATGCAAATTAATTGTGAAATCAGAGTTCTGTAAAAATGAACTGAAAACTTATTCACATCACTTGTCCAGTGTCTAATGGGTCCTCAAATGACATGTTCCTCGACTTAACGGGCAAATAAAATTATTATATAATTATATCACCAATAAAACCATTGTGAATATAGGTTGAATATTCACTACTGATCCCTACGTAAAAGGGTTATTTTTCTCAGTTTGTAAGGTCAAGCATGCAAGCATTTTAGATTTTGTGGTTTGATGAAGAACAGTTTAAAAGAACGGACTCTCACAATACACTTATCTATTGCGTAAAAAAAGAGTATCTAATGTGGAGCAAAGATCCCTGATGTTACTAAATAATGTCCCTTGACTCCTCAAATTGGAAGGTATGGCATGTCTTCAGGTCTGTTTGGACTTGCGCTACACTCATATTGGGTCACACTCTTGCAGGAGCATGAGGAAAGCAAAAGGGGGTATTGCAAATTAGAAACAGATGGTGAAAACCAGCCATGATGTTACTAACAATGCAGCATATCATGAAACTGCAGATCCTAAGGCCACTGCTTGTAGCTGCGTCATTGGCTGTAGCTGAAATAATGGTGTTTACTTTTCCATTCAAGGGAATAAGCATGCAGGTTAGAGCCTTTGTGAGCCATTCGGTGGGCTGGTTGCACTGATACTGATATCTGCACTATTTTATGTTCTGTTGATATCTGCACCACTTAAACCAACAGCTATTTTTCCCTTGCTGATGCAGCCTTTTGAGTACAACCACATGGGAAGAAAATGAATATGTCTCATGATAATTTTAACCGCTTGAGTTTGAAACAGATAAATTACCTAAGTACTCAGGGGACGAGACGATGCGGAGGAAATTCAGTCTGTGCTTGTCTGTAAGATGTCATGTTAACATAAATATAGTTGCATTTTTTTAAATCCAATGACATCCTGTATGTACTGTACGACCTCTAAACGTCATACAGTCTTCAGAGTTTTACTACCCTTGACTGTGTACAATGCATGTTGCCATCTCTCTCTCTCTCTAACCAATGATGAGATCACAAGGTTCAACTTAAAATGCCACCATTACAATCAAATCACATCGTTTAAAAGTACCACCCAATTTATGTATCTGCCACCAACTTGTATCTGTGTGAAATGTTGAAAAAAAATCTGATTAGTTCATACAGGATATGTAATGTGCTGAATAAGCCCATTTCAGAAAATTTACAGTTTAAGGCAAAGTTGAGGAAACAGGAAACGGCACTTTCTGTCACATGTCCAAGCCGAACCTACTTCAATGCTAGTAAAGGACAGAATGTATCTGTACTGATTCAGTGCTAATTCTGTTTTCTGATTAATAAAAAAAGACATGGGTATCTTTTTTTCCATACTTCCATAAAGTTAACATCACGGTGAAAAATACGTCTCTTTTGGCTTCTATACAGTTGTGGCAAAAGTTTTGCAGTGCCGGCCATTACCCAGCATGCTTTGCATCTAAGCTATAACCAACTGGATAACTCTCCTAGTCAATAAATATGTGCAAATCAGAAATGGGGGAGTCTTAATAATTAAATCTCAATATGGCACATTTGGAATATAAAGTTAAATGGTAGTACTGGAGACCATTATTACTGCATGTGGGTGTAATGAATTATGAATTATGAATTATTATTATTATATTCCCAGTGCCAAAGTATGTTGTGTTGTGACATGATATTGTTATTGAATTAAGAACTCTTTCCATGACTTAATACATGAGCCTGTTTATTAATTTGTTTCATAGTTTTAGGTTAATCGGCTACATATTAGTCATTTGTTCCTTTGTTTTAGGTAAACTATAATGAAACCTCTTTAGATAACTATATTAGTGTCCACACCAATGTTCGATAATATTCTGTTTATTCTAGCATGCATTGTAGTTTTGTTTTATTAACATAAATGCAATGCACACTTTAAAAGTTGGATGTAATATGACTGGCTGATTGTTGTTGCAAGCTATTATGGGTGTAATGATAGCCTCATGTCACAATTCGACACACATCCAGGAACATGATTTATTTCACGGTGGCTGAGCAGAGCACACCGACCTATTGCGTAATCGCCACCTACCCGTGGTGTTTACCAGTCGGAGCAGAATTATCTGGAAAGTTCGCTTTGGCAGGCTGTTTTGAACTCCAGAAACGAACGCCAAACAAACTTCGGTTTGAGTACAATTTTTCTTTTCCTTCTCAAAATTGTCACACCAGTTTTTAAGTATATCAGAGTCATCACTTTTGTGCTGATCTGAATACATTTGTGTTATAATCATTGCACAAGTTAAATAATTCCCCTTTTTGAAATTCATCATGTGCCACATCAAGTGCAGGGCAATTCAGAAGGAGAAGGAAAAAATCAAGGGCTGAGTGCACACACACACACACACACTCCTCTGAGTAATGACAGATCATCTCCATCCTTACACTTACAAAAGGAAATCCAATAACGCTTCCTTAAATAACACTTGTTGGGGCTATTAGTCATACGCGAAACTGATCCCATTTCATGCAAACAGTCTGATAAATGAGCGTTCCAAACTGTGCCACGTGTGTTACCTTATTACTGTTGCGATCGATAGACAAAAAGGTCACTTTGTTGGTCAGGCAATCTCCCTTAATACCTCATTGGGTAATATATAAGACTTTGATGTGTTGTTTAATTCAGCAGAGCAGACGTGTGAAGTTCTGTTTTATTTTATGAAAAGCCAATAGTGGCACAGGAGTCCACTATTATTTACTATTATTATTTATATATATATATATATATATATATATATATATATATATATATATATATATATATATATATATATATATATATATTTTCTCTATTTATCCTACAACAGGCAATATACACTACAATTCAAACCTCAGGGTCAGTAAGATTTAAAATATAAGTTTAATATCTCAAAAATATTAAACAGCATAACATTAACAACATAACAAAGGTTTTGTGAGTATTTCTTATCAAATAAATGCAGCCTTACTCCAGCCAAACTTCTTGATGACCCCAAAAGGGTGTACTTAAATTTGTAATAAATCCTTCCTTCTGCTTATCGGTGCTATTGTTTTGAATGCAGTTGAAACATCCTACAGTGACCAAAGGATGTTTACTTACTACCCAAGTTCCTTCTAAGCATTCGCAATTACTTTTTGCTATTTTCTGAATAACCCCAGCTTGCTCAGAACTCCCACAATGCGATCTGCGGCGATTAGACTTATCGCTCAGTTACATGCTTGCACAGACTTAGTGGCACATCTATTGATGTAAATATGCCCCACACACAATTTGTATTCATCTGATTTCCATTAGAGATGCAAATGTAAACACTGCAACTGTGCACTCAAGATAAACACTCCTTAAAATATATTGAATTGAAATCCTGGAAAAATGATGTCATTATTTACTTACCCTAATGTTATTCCAAACTTATTACTGCTATTTTTACATGGGAAAACCAAACAGCTAACCAGATCCATGAGCTGATCATAGTGACCACAGTTGTCAAGCTTCAAAAAGGACAACAACAACAACAAAAATACCATATTGTTATACCATAACATTAACATAAAAGTAGTCATATGCCTCATGCTCTAAATGAAGTGATAAAGAAAATCTTCAAAATTGCTCCTTTTGTTTTTTTCTTCTTTCTTCAGCATTCGTATTGGAACAGACAAATTATTCTAGACCAAAACCAAGTGACTTTTTTTTATGCGTGACATGAAGGGTTTTAAAGGTCCCGTTCTTCGCAATTCCATCTTTCAAACTTTAGTTAGTGTGAAATGTTGCTGTTAGAGCATAAATAATACCTGTAAAATTATAACGCTCAAAGTTCAATGCAAAGCGAGATATTTTATTTAACAGAAGTTCCCTTTCAAAGCCTACAGCGAATGGCCGGTTTGGACTACAGCCCTGCATTTTCTTCAGGAATGACGTCACTAGAACCGTTTGTTGACTAAACCTCCGCCCACAAGAACACGCGAAATAGGGGGCGTGGTCTTGTTGCTCTCTCACGTGGAGAAGAGCGCGCATTCAGCGCTTGCATCTCCCCGTTATGGTAAGAGGCGGGACCTTTCCGGGCAAAGTGCACTAAGCTGCTGTCCAATCACAACACGGGAAGTGCTGGCCCAATCAGAACTCGTTACGTGTTTCTGAAGGAGGGACTTCATAGAACAACATGTTTTTTACATGCGAAACATGAACTCATGTTATATAATCATAATCAAAATAATAAACATAATCAAAGCTTCGAAAACATGCGAAGAATGGGACCTTTAAAAAAGTTTGATAATTGACTGCATATAATATTCCGACATGCAAATAATGAATCCACCAGAGAATGGGAGATGAGACTCTAATTGGTTTATTGCACTTTACGGCCAAAACACACCCATGACTCATTAAAGGGTTACTTCAGCGATTAGCATATGGCTTTGTATCAGTAGAAACCCTGGAGTATATTCAAATGATTGTGCTTTCCCCCCTCATATCCCCCTGAGACGAGAGATTTATGTATTTTATTTCTGGAAAAATTCCTCCGATGATGCAAATTGACGATATTTGTGTCATTGGAGAATTTTTGGCCAGAGGCTAAAGACTACAGCCAGCAGAGGGAGCCATTTCCGCATGTTTTCAACCCGTGCATGGGGGATGGAGATCACACTCACAGCTCAGCTGCAGGCATTCATGTAAATGGTTTGGCCAGCGGAGCAAAGTGACTGTTTAAAATTAATTCCTATGAAAGTTAAGCTTCCAAAGGCATGAACTGAAAATGCACCAGACTGAACACACACTGTTGAATGTATGCCGCGGAGGCACTTACCTCAGCTCTCATCATGAGAGCTCATTCATGACGGTGAATGTAGTCTGACTCCTGCTGCGTTTGTGCTGTGACACTCGCGCGGCGAATCAATCATTATATTGAACTGACAGTGCCTGAACAACAGTTCTCTAACTGAACTGATTTTATGAAAATGAACGCGGTGGGCAAATGATCCAGTAATCTAGTAGCGGTGGCTTTGGGAGTGGCCTCGTAGCAGCAAAGCATTCTGGGAATTGTTGTCTGTCTTCCCTATGAGACAAAAATACATTTTCTGTCTTTTCTCAGTCTAGAAAGCACCAAATTTAAAAATAATTTCATATTTCTACTATTTTAATGACCCAGTTTAAATACTGATTCATCTTCCCAGCCCTTTAAGAGACTAGGTAAACCCTGGACCATGCATCTGGCCTTGACTGTTTTTTCCATTGTAAAACTAGCAATAGTGGATTCGAACACACCCCAAGTGCACCTGCGCGGTGTCCTTCAGCTCCGATAATTAAAATAGGGCCAGTAGTAACTTTTTTAGTATTAGTTCTTAAAGGGGTGGTTCCGTGTTTTTTTTTTTTCTAGGCTTGGTTTTGTTTATGGTGCGCAGTATAACATGTATTAATACTTGTTTTTTTTTTTTTTTACGCTGTATTTTTCTTATATTTGACCTTTATTCCACACCGCTGTCTCCACTGTCCTTTGAACGATTTGTTTGCTTCCTGCTTCTATGAAGCCCATCCCTCTGAAAAACGCAATGGTCTTAGATTGGTTAGATGGCCAAATGTAGTTTCATGTATTTTTATTGGCTGAAGTGCCAAGCACAGGTTGTCCGTAAACGCCACGCCCCTCACCATTACGGGCAGAAGTCACATCTGCGGTGACTAGCAAAGGGTTTATGATGTTACCAACCCAGGAAGAAGCTCGTTGTAGTCCAAACCCGCCATTTTTGTAGGCAATAAACTGCCATAACTTTAAAAGACAATATCTCCGTTTGCATTGAACTTTCAGCGCTGTAACTTTGCAGATACTGTTTATGCTCAAGCAGCAACATTACACACTAACTAAAGTTCAAAAAGTGAAATCACATACAACCACCCCTTTAATCCCCCCCCCCGTTTCTTTAGGACTTCAACTTTTTTATTTCAGTTAGTTGCCAAGGCATTTTTACATTTAAGCTTTTCTTATACATTCAAGCTTTATCTTTTATGTGTTATGTGATTTATATTAAAGCTTTATTTTAATTTATGAATGATTTTTAATAGTTCAGTTTAATTAATAATAACAACTACACTCCTAAATGCAACCCATTTTTTTCTTATATTTTGTTCTGTGAAAATCTGCAACAAGATCATGCTCTAGAAAGCCAAGAGGGCAACAGCTGCAATTCCCTGATTTGCACATAACAACCCCAAAAGCCCCCAGGTGCAGTTCACTCCTTTACACACTTACTCCACCTTATCTGACTCAGATGCAGTTCACTCCTTTACACACTTACTCCACCTTATCTGACTCAGATGCAGTTCACTCCTTTACACACTTACTCCACCTTATCTGACTCAGATGCAGTTCACTCCTTTACACACTTACTCCACCTTATCTGACTCAGATGCAGTTCATTCCTTTACACACTTACTCCACCAAATTGTCAGGGCATCTCAAACCCTCAGATGATCCTTTTTGTCATTCCACTCTGGAGTTTTCTGTTGGTAAATGGTAAATGGACTGCATTTATCTAGCGCTTTTAACAGACCTATAGGCCATCCAAAGCGCTTTACATATTGCCTCACATTCACCCATTCACACACCGACGGCGATTACCTACGACGGCTGTTAGTTGCAGCTGATGTGTATAGCTCTCAGCTTGCCTTGGGCACAATCAGATATTGAGCTTTACAAAGGAAATCATAATGAAGTCATGCACATTCTGGAGAACACCGCTGGTGATGCTGTCAGAGAGAAAGCTGCTCCAAAGTGTCTTGGAAGGTTTAAGTAGGTGGCTGGGTTGTAGCACGGGTAATTATAAAATGCCAAACTTGTGCTTCCTCTACTTCTACAACTCATCCGACATTTGACTTCTCTACTGGGAGTAATGGCTGTGATGACTGTCACTGGTAAACAGTGGCAGAATATGTGTTTGTGTTATTAGCGTTAGTAATTTTGAATCACATTTATGTGCATTAGCATCCTTGTACAGTAATTCAGTTGTTCTAATTTGCTTTTGCTTTAAAACATAAAAAATGTGATGCGAAGCTGAATTTTCAGTATCATTACTTCAGTCTTCAGTCACATAATACTTCAAAAATCATTCTAATATGTGGATTTGGTGTGCAAGATTATGAGCAATCAGCAAACAGTTTATTTATGTGCTGCTTTATATTTTTGTGGAAACCGTGATCATTTTTTTGTGGTTTCATTGATGAGAAAGTTAAAAAGAACTGTATTTATTTAAGTATTTGTGTAAGTATTTTGTAACAATATAAAGTCTTAATTATCACTTTTGAGCAATGTACTGTATCCTTGCGGAATAAAAGTGACAATTTGAGGGATTATGTAAACTTGAGCATCAGGTTTGTCTAGATAGCTATGGGATATTACAAAAGAGGGTGTGAAATCAACCACTGTAACACAATCTGAGGAATATACAGTACCAATACTGTAACTTAAAATAGAACCAGAGTATGAAAAAAGACCTATAAACATTAGCACACAATTAAGCAAAAACGTATGAATGTTTGATTCAGACTGAAAGCTACACCAGCATATGTCAAATCAGGGAAGCAAATTGCTGTTATGAAACACGGCAAGTAACCTGGAAACATCTGCCAATGTTGATTCTGGGTAATTTGATCTGACCCACCCTATCCTGCCCCAGCGTAACACAGCTGAACATGCAAAACTGCAGGGGTGACCATTATCCTCCAGTGTGGCTACTGATACAAACAGCCCAAGGAGAACAGAAATAAAACAGAGTGGCAAAGCTGTTCATATACAGTTACAAATATACACATTTAAAAATAAAGCCATCACAAGCGGCTCCAGCATAACACCTGCCAAGTAAATACATATTTTAAGCTATTTCAGGGATCAAACCATAATTTATCCCCGAAATGTTTCCACTGTTTCCATAACTTGTGTCTGGTTACAGATACATGTTGTGTGGGACATTTTGGTGATGCAGAGACAAATTTACTAAACAGCTCAACCGTCTAATTGCTAAAAAAAAACGATTTGCAGAATTTCTTTGTTGAATTAAATGTTAAACAACTCATAAAATGCATGTGAATAAAGTGCTATCAGCTGGCAACATTTAGATATTCAAGTGTCCTGCTGACAGCATTTTGTAACCTTTACCCCCAGTTTCACAGCCAAGGGAAGGCTTAAAGGGATAATTCACCCAAAATGAAAATGATCCCATAATTTACTCACCCACAAGCCATCCTAGGTGTATATGAAATTCTACTTTCAGATGACTTCAACTGGAGTTATATTAAAAAATATTCTGGCTAATCCAAGC
Organism: Pseudorasbora parva; assembly: GCF_024679245.1. Classification (NCBI taxonomy): domain Eukaryota; kingdom Metazoa; phylum Chordata; class Actinopteri; order Cypriniformes; family Gobionidae; genus Pseudorasbora; species Pseudorasbora parva. Next base: position 42,357,669 of record NC_090176.1, read on the forward strand.
ATTATAATGGCTGTGAACGGCAGCCCAAAAAACTTCCATTCATTGTAAAAGTAATTCATAAGGCTCGAGAAGGTTAATAAAGGCTTTCTGAAGTGAATTGATGGGTTTGTGTAAGAAAAAAATCCATATTTAAAACTTTATAAAGTAAAATATCCAGCTTCCGGCGGTCTGCCTTGCATATTCAACTTATGGGGAAAAAGCATAACTGGCGCGGAGATGACGTTGGACATAGCGTAAGCGTTTTGAACTGCGAGAGGCTTAACACTTTCTTCTTGTTGAAGGCAGTTTGCCAGAAGCTAGATATTTTACTTTATTAAGTTTTAAATATAGATATTTTTAAGTATGGATATATTACAAAGTAACATATTTAGCTTCTGGCAGACAGCCTTCCGTGTTCAACTGAAGAAGTATAGCGCATCTCACAGGTCAAAATGCTTGCGCTACGTCCGACGTCCTCATCGCACCAGCTACACTTTTTTTCCGTAGGTTAAATATAATTGAACTACTATTAAATTACTTTATAACGTGTTAAATATGGATTTTTTCCTTACAAAAACCCATCGATCCACTTCAGAAGAGCTTTATTAACCCCCCGGAACTGTGTGGTTTACTTTTATAATGGTTGGACGCACTTTTTGGGGATTCAAATTTTGGGCTGCCATTCACTGTCAATTATAAAGCTTGGCAGTGGCGGTTCTAGACCATGGTAACCAGGGGGCCAGGCAGAGGCAACTTGTGATTTTAGGTGGCACACCAGTAGTTAAATAGTAGTTCACCTAAAAATGAAAATTCTATGTACCCTTTACTCATCCTAATTTCGTTCCAAATATGACTTTATGTTGAAACAATATCAACCTTTTTATTTTATTAAACTGGTGTATAAGATCAGTCTCGCATTTGCACTCTTGGAAGAATACACTCGTATTTTGCACTCGTTACTCATGTTATATTGCTTACACTGTACCCTATATCATGATGTGTGAGGGCGTTTTCAGTCAGTCAGTTTAGTTCGAAACGGGGCACGATTCACATGAATAATTAGTAGGCATAATGTGGAAGCTGTCATAGGGACCCGGTTGAGCTCAGGGGAACTGAATTCGAGACTGCCTGAAGGAGGTGGTCTGAGTTCGGTTGCGCAAAAGCTGTGCCGTGATTCATGTGAATGTGAAAGCAACAAATACTCAAAGAAAAGTTACCTGCGAATGCATTTTATTAGATGACGATTTAGTTCAATAAAACACATGTAAGAGATGTGTTGATGATTTACCTAGAGAGTGGGAAACTGACGTCACCAATGCGCATAGCATCGGCGGGAACGCGCTCTGACACAGACCACACCAAACGTAGCTACTGTAAAAACACTCTGTAGACTTTAAACTCAAATGGGGCATTCTTGTTGCATATCTTGAATTTTATGGTCATTCTAACTAAGAAGCACTGAAATTGTTTGGTTACCTACATTGAAACAGGTTATTGTAACAATATGAGGGTGAGTTAGGCTACATGAGGTGTTTTTATTTTCCTTTTTGGGTGAACTAACACTTTAACCTATTCTCCGGATTAAGTCGGGGTTTTTTTGGCCATGTACTGTATCACTTTACCATCTCTACACGTGAAATAAAATAATTTCAAGTTCATGTTTTTATTTGAAAACTAATGCAGGGCCTAACTGTGATATGATCATGCATGCTCAATTTATAAAAACTAAACTAAACCATTTGTATTACATGTTTTGTAGCCTAACTGCTCTCTGTTAGCGGACTCTTTGCAAAGTTTGCATAGACACAAACATCTACTAAGCAAAGCTGGACAATTGGATAAAATAATATTATTTCTTGGTATATGTGAACAAGATTGAAATTAAATATTTTCTTTTACCTGTATTTTTACTTGGGTATGTCTATCTCTTTGGTGAAACCATTTTTTACAGTCTATGGGTGAAACACGTCTGTGATAATCGCCCATGAACGGTTCTTTCATTGCGTACGTTGGTCATAATTTATCTTTGGCTGCATGTCTTCCTAATGCGGTATTTGATCAAATATTGCATATGTGGACGTGTTCTGAGAATTTAGCCATTGAATTAAAAAAAAAACTTTTTTTAATTACCAATATTTTTAAATGAACGAAATGACTGACTGGAATTTGAAGTCATCAAGTCAACGTGTTTAAAGAGAGCTTAGACAAATCAAGTGCGTAGCAACCATTATAGCCCGCGTTTTACAACTATTTGAGCGAACGCAGACTGAGTGACGAATCATTCATAAACCAACATCACTACTTGTGCGCCAGAGCGCGCAGCCTCCTCATGCCGTTTTGCTTCTCTGCATTGGCTAATATGATACAATAAATGACTCTTTTCATCTCATACAGCCACAGCAAAAATCTTACATTGCAACCGGTTTCAGAAAATTGTTTGGTGCAATATGATTGCAAATTTAGGGGGGCCAGAGAGGGGCCACGCTTGTTGACACTGGGGCACTGGTGTTTAACATTGGTAGTGTTGGGAAAGTTACTTTGAAAAGTAATGCATTACAATATTACCCTAAACAAAGTAACTAATTGTGTTGCATTAAGTAACTTTTTCTCACCTGCACTTTTTAAAAACAAACTAATTAATTAAATTGTATAACTATTTTTGGCAAATGTAAATGCCATTTCCCATTATTAGTGACACGAATAAGCCTCAGACTGAAGGACATGCAAATTCATGTCTGTAGAGTAGAGGGCGCAGCTCAAACAAACCTTTAATCTGTGCTGCCATTCAGGAGGGCAGAAGAATAGGATGGAGAAGACAGTTCAGCATTCTTATTTTAGCAATAAAAAAAAAAACTCAAATGATGTTTAACCAAAGTAATTTTTGCTATGTATGGCCGAATTGGATAATCGAAGGTCAGTAACAAAGACATTGGCTAATAAAGTGAGATAAAATATATAAAAATATATATGTTATTTGACATTTTATTATTTAAGGTTTGCGTGATATTCTGAATTAGCATTTTACCATTTTTAATTCATTTTGAGTAATACTTGTTTTGTTATGTGCAAGTGAAATGAGTAAATGCATTTACCGGTACTCACATTTACTAGAACGACAATAACCATCATGTGTACACAGCGCACACGCCTCTGCACTTAGTCCCCATTTCTCTCAACATTAGGACAGGAGAGGTGTTGCTTTACTGGTTACTTGGGGGAAATAATCAGATTATTTACTCTTACAGATTATTTACAGTTACTTGCGTAACTGGTAATGTGTTACCCCCAACACTGAACACTGGCTTAAAAACATAGTTCTCGCTAGTTTAAAGAAAATGCATTATTTAAAGCATGCAACGTTGAGCTGTTTAATGAACTTCTCCCTGCATTTCTAAATGTTTCATCATTTAATTTGTGCTGTTACTCGATTTGTGGAATAACACAGAATTGTTAAATTCTAAACAACACAGAAAATTATCCACTGGAACGATTCAGATTTTCAAGTGTTCAGCGGACAACATATTGTAACTGTTGGTGTTTAACACTGGCTAAGAACCTCATGTGAAAATATAGCTGCTAAATACACAGAAAAGGCATTTTTTTAAAGCATGCACCACAGATGATCATATGAAAGATAATCACACAGCAGCTAGTGCAATGAAGAAAGATTTTAATTTGGAGCACTGATTTTGCATATTCTGCAGGAACAGGCTTGTTCCAATAAATCAAAAGGACAGAACAAGTCTCCTTTTATTTCACATGGCGTTTTATTTTTATTTTTAGAATGCATAAACAAATTGAGGAGACAATTAGGCACAGAACCTCTACCCTCCTGTGATTCGCATTCCAGCAACCAAAATGATTCTATTTACTTCACTGCATAGAAACCTGTCCAGTCACATGGAAATGTATCCCCAACTAGACAGCTGTAAAAGCTTAAGGAGAAGCATTGTGTTCATAGAAGATCCCCAAAGATGTCCTGCTGTGTATAGACAGCTAGTTCTGTGTCTAGCATCTAAAACCACTTCCTCTGCACACCATTATTCTGGATCACAAGTTCTGCCTCTGCAGGCCAATAGTCTGCGCTCCCAGGATTCCTCTGAGCCATGAAAATAAAACTCGGGAGTCGGAACCGGATCATATTCAGCCCTATTTTTAAACCCGCAGACCTTCAGCCCGTTCCCTCCAGCACTAGAGAAGGCATGTGAAAGGTCCTGAACTTGAACTTCAATTTGCTGCGGGAGAGAATGGCATCGGAGGGTTCACACGAAAGACTGCAGTCCAATGAGTTATGCAACTCAGGTAACATTTTCGGAAAACTCTATGAGGAGCAAACAAATGAGAGAGACTAAGGGGAGGAGGTGAGTGTTAAAATTAGAAGAGGAAGATCCAGTTCCACTTAAATCATTCCAAGAAAAATTAAATCCTACTTTAAAGGAAGTGTTTGGCCGACACCTGATAGCCTAAGACTGACCCACTTGGAAGTGGGTGGGCTTTGATTCATCCACATGCATTTCCAGGATCCCCCGCACTCCGAGTGGTGGCAGAGGCCAGTAAATCTTAAAGCCACTGCCCGCCAACGGCAGTTTGTTTAGTGTATATCAGCGTTAAACACTGATTCTGTAGCTCCGTTTATATTTCCACTGTTCGGCAACCCACACAAGCCCTTTATCTCTAGGGTCAATTTTTAAAAATACTACAGCCTCATTCACACTGTGTCATCAGCTACATGTATAGCCATGATTAATCATACTGCAGGACAAACCTGGCTGCCAGTGTCCAAAGGAATATTCACATAATGCTGTTAATGGTAGGCCTGTATATAGTGAACCAATACTAATACCTAGAGTGGAGGTGGCTGATAGCTGGTATAATGCCAAAAAAACAGAGTGAGAAGCACTTCTATTTTGATACATTACATTTTTTCAAATAATAAATAACTGTATTAGAAACACACTTTCTACATATAGGCGTACATGCATTTTTGAAGGAAAACTTGCTTACCAAGATTGCCTTTCTTGTATCATGTTCATTGAGCTTTCTATTCATCAAAAAAAAAAAAAAAAAGTAATATTGTGATCATTTGGTATTGGTGCTTATATATGAATTATTAATAGTTAAGCACCAACACCAAATTATCACAATATTAATTTTTTTTTTTTTTTAAATAGAAAGTTCAATGAACATCATATATATATATATATATATATATATATATATAACATCATATATACAGTCTTGTTCAAAATAATAGCAGTACAATGTGACTAACCAGAATAATCAAGGTTTTTCGTATATTTTTTTATTGCTACGTGGCAAACAAGTTACCAGTAGGTTCAGTAGATTCTCAGAAAACAAATGAGACCCAGCATTCATGATATGCACGCTCTTAAGGCTGTGCAATTGGGCAATTAGTTGAATTAGTTGAAAGGGGTGTGTTCAAAAAAATAGCAGTGTGGCATTCAATCACTGAGGTCATCAATTTTGTGAAGAAACAGGTGTGAATCAGGTGGCCCCTATTTAAGGATGAAGCCAACACTTGTTGAACATGCATTTGAAAGCTGAGGAAAATGGGTCGTTCAAGACATTGTTCAGAAGAACAGCGTACTTTGATTAAAAAGTTGATTAGAGAGGGGAAAACCTATAAAGAGGTGCAAAAAATGATAGGCTGTTCAGCTAAAATGATCTCCAATGCCTTAAAATGGAGAGCAAAACCAGAGAGACATGGAAGAAAATGGAAGACAACCATCAAAATGGATAGAAGAATAACCAGAATGGCAAAGGCTCAGCCAATGATCCCCTCCAGGATGATCAAAGACAGTCTGGAGTTACCTGTAAGTACTGTGACAGTTAGAAGACGTCTGTGTGAAGCTAATCTATTTTCAAGAATCCCCCGCAAAGTCCCTCTGTTAAAAAAAGGCATGTGCAGAAGAGGTTACAATTTGCCAAAGAACACATCATCTGGCCTAAAGAGAAATGGAGGAACATTTTGTGGACTGATGAGAGTAAAATTGTTCTTTTTGGGTCCAAGGGCCACAGGCAGTTTGTGAGACGACCCCCAAACTCTGAATTCAAGCCACAGTACACAGTGAAGACAGAGAAGCATGGAGGTGCAAGCATCATGATATGGGCATGTTTCTCCTACTATGGTGTTGGGCCTATTTATCGCATACCATGGATCATTTGCATATGTTAAAATATTTGAAGAGGTCATGTTGCCCTATGCTGAAGAGGACATGCCCTTGAAACGGTTGTTTCAACAAGACAATGACCCAAAACACACTAGTAAACGGGCAAAGTCTTGGTTCCAAACCAACAAAATGAATGTTATGGAGTGGCCAGCCCAATCTCCAGACCTTAATCCAATTGAGAACTTGTGGGGTGATATCAAAAATGCTGTTTCTGAAGCAAAACCAAGAAATGTGAATGAATTGTGGAATGTTGTTAAAGAATCATGGAGTGGAATAACAGCTGAGAGGTGCCACAAGTTGGTTGACTCCATGCCACACAGATGTCAAGCAGTTTTAAAAAACTGTGGTCATACAACTAAATATTAGTTTAGTTATTCACAGGATTGCTAAATCCCAGAAAAAAAAATGTTTGTACAAAATAGTTTTGAGTTTGTACAGTCAAAGGTAGACACTGCTATTTTTTTGAACACACCCCTTTCAACTATTTGCCCAATTGCACAGCCTTAAGACCGTGCATATCATGAATGCTGGGTCTTGTTTGTTTTCTGACAATCTACTGAACCTACTGGTAACTTGTTTGCCACGTAGCAATAAAAAATATACTAAAAACCTTGATTATTCTGGTTAGTCACATTGTACTGCTATTATTTTGAACAAGACTGTATATATATATATATATATATATATATATATATATATATATATATAAAGTTCCTAATTTTGTTTTGGGGGTCTCCTGCAACAGGTTTACATGCATCAATAGTCAAAAGCCTGTTACCATAAACTCCAGCTCCCTTTCCTAAATCTCAGCATTTGTACACACTGTAAAGACAGTAACCACCATGACATTGATTTTACCATATCAATCCCAGCATGATTCTGATGATGAAACATTGGAAGAGCTATTCAACCCAAACCTCCATTGCAGGGATGACTTGAGCATGCTGTTTCTTACTCAGTTTCAGCTACATTATGAGATGTTGCAACTTTAATTCCTCCCCATAAGCATTAATAAATGTATAAGTGTATGTCCATCAACAAACCAATGTGTATATTTCTAATTTATTGCAGTGCACTTGTGGAAACTGTACAATTAACTGCATCAATAACAGCACGTTTGACTTTACAACTTTGCAGAATGTTTACATTTACAAACCATAATAGGGGTGTTTTAATAAGAGCTGTTCCGATTCTGAAACTATTATCGGAAATATCACCGATACCACAGCAAAATCAGCAAGTACTTGAACCCATGTACCAATCCTATACCATTTTCTTAAACAAAATCCATAGTTATTATGACCTCTAGCTTTGACTAACCTCTGCACTGTTGTTCTTCGCTGCTCAGTATGCATTGCAAAAACAGGAAGTTGTGCGGTATTGCAACAAGCAAGCTGAATAGAGCAGCGAACAAGAAATGAAAATGCCTTAGCAGTATTTCAGACTGGACCAACCGGCCAGTAAAACAGAGCCTAGGGATGTCACAACTAGCGGTACTTTAGTACAAAGTCGGTACAAAATTCTTAAAAATGTGATACCAGCTTTTCTGTAGTAAGGTCCCGTGTATATTCGGTACCTGCAGCTGCATTCAGTCGCTTCCGTGTTAATATTAAGCGCAGGGCTCCAGACTGTATATAATAGCGTCTGTTAATATCAAATTGCAAAATACTATTTAAATATTACTCCTGCAAATTCTAAATCTGTGTGGAATACTGGCGCAAATGTGTGACGCTCGCTGTCTTTGTAGTCTCTGCCTTATGTCACTATAATGTACAGTATATAAACCGTCACTTCATGAGAACTTTCCGTTTCATTTGAGAAAACTGTCATATCCTGAACACAGACACTCAAAGGTCTCCACGGCAACCCTTTAAAATAAAAGTTTGGTTTAACGTAAAGAAATTGACAGAATATAGCCTACAGTAGATTAAGCTACGTCTCTATGTAATAATACGTCTCTACTAATAATAATATTTTTGCCTAGATGGGTGCTTGTTTTTCACTTGATTTATTGTAAAAAGATTATTTTCTGTTATATTGTAAAACTAAAATACCTTTTTTAGTTTGCGGTGTTAGATTTGTGCCGGCATTTAAAGTTCTTTTTCTCTTAAGAAAAGAAAATAATATTACTGTAAAATGCATGTCAGATAATAAAAATACTGTAATAAATACAGTAGTTCACTGTATTTGTTCATGTTTTATTAAGGGATAAGTCTGAAGCACACCATAAAATAATTCTAGCAGTTCATATTATTCAGCTGTATATACAGATACACACCCAGGTATCGGATCTGTACTCTGTATCGGCTGATACCCTGAGCACAGATATCGGTATCAGGAATGGAAGAAGGTATCGGAACATCTCTAGTTTTAATGTATAAAACTAGTCTTAACGGAATAAATCTGCTACGCTGCTGCAGAGCAAGTATCGAGACTTGCTACTGCCAATAGATTCACAGACAGTGCTGCTGCTGCACATACATGATAACCCCATCATCACCAGATCTGTACAAGTAGGGCTGGGGAAGACTGTTAACTATTTGAAAGTTGAGCAATAGCTCATTGGCTGCTAAAGCAACAGCAACCAACCAATCAGCTGTATAGATAACGATGCAATCGCTTTTAAATTGAGTTAACATGACCAACGCATCCCTGAAAGGTCTGCAGAGAGCAAGTCAATTCAACTCCCCCTGTAAATGCCGCATCGACACGACATCCTCACTAAACCCATCTCCGGCATGATTTCTGACCTGTAAAGTTGCCAGAATCATAATCATACACTGTCTGTTCGTCGGCCAGAGGAGAACTGGCACCCCGACTGAGGCTGGTTTCTCTCAAGGTTTTTTTTCCCCATTCTGGCCTGAAGTAGTTTTGGTTCCTTGCCACTGTCGCTTTTGGCTTGCTCGGTTGGGCACACTTAAATTTCAACTATATTACTGAGCTGCCCTCATAGACACTATATGACAATTGAAGCTGGATAACATCAGCGTTTTCTCCAGAGCAGCTGTACAGCCGAATCAAATTATGTTGCATTATTTTCCCGTTAACACTGTGAAGCTGCTTTGAAACGATTGGACTTTTAACACTATATACATAAAGGTGACTAGACTAGAGTTTATGACAGAACTAGGTATTTTGTTGAGCATGAGAGGCTTTCTTTTAATTGGTCAAACTATCTGTGTATATATCAGATAGATATTTCATGAGGTTATACCTAGAGCAATTACCATGTATCTCTTTAACAATGGTTACAAATAGACATCACTGACTTTGTGTTTGATGCTATGTGATAATTCTATATTGAGTGAAATAGTTATGATGGACATAACAGCTAGAGAGCAGTCTGCAATAAAAGGCTTGCCGCACTTCAACGCACATAAACTCCCATGAATCGAGGGAGAGGAAATGAAACCGTCCCATTAGCCCGACACCAGTTTAATGCCTGAAACAAAACACTGAATCCCTGACTGTAATAAATCTTGTTTTGTTTTTTTTCATTAATTCAAAGCATCTAATCTGACACTGCTGCTAATAAAACACGCAAGACATATCATGACCTGTCTTGTGGTGGAGATAAAGAAAACATTTACTTTGCTAATGCTCAGGGGTGTTCTGACTTCACATGCATTTAATTATGTGACCAGCGTGCCCACATTCTTAATCCAACCAGTAGGACTGTAAAGTTGATTGCTCAAGAGCACACTTTTTTACTTATAGTACAGGATTGTGATGGATAACTATATCTGCACTAAGACATTCCGGCATTGTTTACTGTCTGCTCTCCACATTTCCCTGACGGAGGTAAGGGGTGAACCATGGTAATGGCACAGTAACTGAACGCAATGTCGCCAGGGCAGGAACACAGCTTTGTTCCACTGACATTAAATCCTCCTTGAGAGCAGCACTCAACCCTGACAAACACATGCATGCTTTGGGGCTCTGCATTGAGGAGCACATAAAAGGCTCTCAAACGGCGAGGCTAAATAATTGATTCCTCTTTAAAAATATAATCTATGCTCTTTAACGTATTCTGTGCGGGGATTAATTGGTTTTTCGTGATCTAAGTTCCAAATCCTCTTTCATTAGGTCCCTTTGCCAGCTAGCATCCCCAGAGACGCACGGTCACTAACCTTTTCATTTTGCAACCTATGCAGCTGGATCCGAACACATTGTTCATACCTCAGCACAATAGGTCTGATTATGAAAATAAGCGATATTAGAGAATGCTTGTCCATGTAAAACTCACCGCCTTGAGGCTAGAATGTGATTGTCATTGCTACAGTGTTCTTACCATGCTTCTGTGCAGTTACCAGTGTTCAGGGGGGTTATTATAGCATTGCTATGTGACTCCTAGTGTATTCCGGTAGATAAGATGCATGGTTTAAGGTATTATTAGCACAAGCTGTGCAGGATTAGTTGCGCTCCAAAGTTTAATGTTTACCTTATGAAGTTTGTTCAAATCCCTAAACGCAAGTATGAGCAATAATAATTGATGCTTGCATTCACAATTAATTCCCAAGCAAGAGAGATAAGACAGAATATCACATGAAATATCTTAGGAAGATGCTGCATGTCAAACGAAGACGGTTTCATTGCATCATGAGCTAAATCTGAAAAGATCATTGTAGCAATCTATACCCCATCAGCTCCACAATATTTCATCACGTTCAAGCGGCTGCTTATGTAACCATGTGGCCAAAAAACACAAATACCAAGGCTATCTCTTGGCTAATAATTATCATAATTTTCCTCCTCAGAGAGTCTGTCAGGCCCCTTCTGTCAGTAGTGTGGTTAGGTGTCAACAGACCTTGGTATTTCTAGTTACTTCATGATACTGGTATTTTATCTTCTCAGTTCCTGGCACTGATGGGTCGGCTAAGGTTTTGGAATAATGATAAAATACAGCGATATAAGCTGCGGTTCTAAGATTGCATGGGAAATAAATGTTTTAGATGCTCCGAAATATAATTCAAAGTTTGACTGATTTCCTTTTGCATTGATATTTAGTCAATAAATGTTTTAATTGACTAGATATCTAGCAATTTAACATTGATTTCTCAATGTTAAATGGTCTCTTAATCTATATGTTAAAGCAAACAGTGTAAGGAAAGCTCAGTGTGCTCATATATTACACTTTTTTTTTTTTTACATTTTTGACTACTTAAAATCAAACTTCAAGTCGATTTTGGCATAATTGTCATAATGTCTGATGATCTTAAATATTGTGTATTAATATTAATGACATTTCTCACTTTTACTAAGTAATCTGGCAGTTAATTAACCTTAAATTAACTATAATTCTTGGCATGCTTTGTATTGAAAGCATCGGGTACAGTCATTCTTCATTAGGCTATAACATATTATATTTTGTACCTTATAAAATTTAATTCAAAGCATGGTCAATTTCTTAGTGCAAGCTAGTATCGGTTATTCTAATATACACATGCACAGATGTGTCCACACTCACATAGCCTATCGCATTTAACGGGAGTTATTAAATTACCTGAACACAAGAGCCAATATCTGAATATGTCAGTCCATTAGACAAACCCGCCGCTCAGTTTGAAGCTCTTATTAATTTATAAAGAAGTCTGGGAGTCCGTTCAGTCAGCAATTGTTATAACATGACAGCCCGTTGGTCTGGATAGGCTCCCGCAGCACCACATTAATTCCCTGTAGATATATATAATTCACTAGTCGTTCGTCCGTATCAAGCATTTTCTTACCTGTAGATTAAATCCAAGGTGTTCTGGAGAGGTTCACGTAAAAACGAACGCGCCTTCTTGTTATTCAAAAACATAAACAGTCATTACTTTCCTTTGCGACCTCACGGTGGCATGGAACGATGCACAATACCAGAGCGCGAGATGAAGGAGCGCACGAGACGCTCAGCGTGTGAATGACGACGGCTGTCAAGCTGTAAGAGATTCAGCGTACTGGCTTCCTGTTACATCATCGGGGGAATGCTTATCCCCGCCTCAATGGCACATTGAGCTTTCCTTACACTGTTGGATTTAACATATAGATAATAGATATAGGCTATTAGTATATCCAAACAATTAGCTTCTAAAAACTCTACAGAGGTATGCAAGCCTTTTCTTTATGTCCCAATACCCTTTGTTGTTGTTTTTCTTAATGTACATTTCATTTTGTTACATTTTAAAGTTTTATGTATATTTGATGATGGGATATTTATGGAAAGAGTAATTAATTGATGTAACACTTTATTTGTCCTAGTATTACAGTGTTACACGTACTTGCTATGGAAATAATAGTAGGCCTAAATTATGCATGCAACTAACTATAAAGCAACTCCAATCCTATCCTTAGTAAGTACATGTTGTTAAATAATATCTGTGGCAAGGGGGGCGTGGTTCAGCGAGGTCTGCAGCGGGAGAGAGGGCCGCGGGACGAGCGGTAAGTGAGTGGGTTGGACGCAGATTAATAACACCTGTCTCTTGTTCCAGTAATGAGCGCGGAGATGGGATAAAACACCAGCGGAACCAGAGACCAGGGAGAGAGAGAGTCAGGACGGTTGATGCCCAACACAAACAGAGACTGAGTTACCGGAAGCCGGAAGTGCCGACCCGGAAGTGATCGCTATTGTTTGAGTCTGAGAGAAACCACACTGTGGAGTGTGTTTGACGTTATTGAGTTACAAAATAAAAGTGCATCAACCGTCTAGCCGACCCCCCGTGTCCTCTTCCTTCCTCCTATTAACGAACTTTGCTACACTGGTGCCGAAACCCGGGAGGAAGTAGGACAGCGCCGCCGCCATGCAGACGCCCTCCGCCACGCCATTTGCGGACATTATCACATCCCTCGCGGTCCTCCATCAGGACCAACATCAAGCCATGCTGGACCTTCGGGCAGACCAGGAGCGCCGCTTCGAGGCCATTGTCCGAGGCCAGCAAGAGGACCGCGAGAAGTTCCGGAGCTGGATCGACCGGGAGGTTCGCACCGAAGCCGCCGGGCTCGCCAGCGCACCGGTCCACGTGCCCCTGCACAAAATGGGGCCACAGGATGACCCGGAGGCATTTATTGACCTCTTCCAAAAGGCCGCGGAAGCCTGCGGGTGGCCCCGGGCACAGTGGCCGGTGCGCCTGATACCACTACTGACAGGAGAGGCCCAGGCGGCTGCACAACAGCTACCGGTGGCGAACCTCCTGGAGTACGAGGACCTAAAGAAGGCCATCCTCCAGCGGGTCGGCCGCTCCCCGGAGCAACACCGACAGAGATTCCGCTCCCTGGACTGGGGGGAGGCCGGCCGACCCTTCGCGATGGCCCAACAGCTCCGGGACTCATGCCGCAGATGGCTCCTGGCCGGCGGAAGCGACGTGGACCACATCGTCGATCTGGTGGTACTGGAGCAGTTCATCGCTCGGCTCCCAAGGAAAACTGCCGAGTGGGTCCAGTGCCACCGGCCCACGTCGCTGGAGACGGCCATCCACCTGGCGGAGGACCACCTGGTGGCGTGCCCGGGGGTCGGCGCACCCCTTTTAACCTCTCGCTCTCTCTCTCCCCCCTCTGTGTCTCCCTCTCCTCCTATCCCTCTCCCTAGGTCCCGTCCTCCGGGCCCTCCTCGGATTCCCCCCAGAGGCCGGGGTGGGATGGGCCCTGGACCGCTCGGGAGTTCGCGGGCTCCGCCCAGGGGGGCGGGGCTGCTGGGGATGGGGGGTGATAATGGCTCTGGTTCCGCGCCCTCCCCGCGCTCATTTTCCAACCCACTCCCCGCCGCAGGGGTGGCGGGTAAGCCTGGGCTGGCCTGCTGGCGGTGCGGTGATCCGGATCATTTTGTGGATCGATGTCCGAGGATGGACATCGGGACAATGATCCGGATCCCGGACGTCCAGCGGACCACCCCCGATCAAGCAGGAGAGTACCAAATTCCTGTAAGTATCAAGGGGGGTACATATCAGGCCTTGGTGGATTCAGGATGTAACCAAACCTCGATCCATCAAAGCCTGATGCAGCCTGGGGCATTGGATACAAGCCGCATGGTTAAGGTGCGGTGTGTGCACGGGGATGTGGTGGAATATCCGGTTGTCCCAGTCACGATACAGTTTAGGGGGAAAAAGCATAGTGTTGAGGTGGCGGTTAGTCCCCACCTCCGGCATCCGCTAATTCTGGGGACGAATTGGCCCGCCTTTTCGGCATTATTGGGGTCGTTATGCGCGGATGCCGCTTGGGAAAACAAGGCTAGGAACGGGGCGGTGCGAGTGCAGGTTGGCGAGACTGATACGGGACCCTTGGGAACAGCTTCAGAGGAACCGAGCGGGGTCGAGAGACTGATTCTCTCGGACCGCGATGACTTCCCTCTGGAGCAGTCTCAAGATGAGACCCTAAAACATGCATTTCAGCAGGTCCGCTCTATCGACGGTCAGTCTCTCCAACCCGCATGGCCCGTCACGTATCCTTATTTTGCCATAATTAAGGATCGGTTGTATCGAGTGACCCAAGACACTCAGACAAAAGTGGATACAACCCAGTTATTAGTACCAAAGAGCCGCCGGGAAATGCTTTTCCAGGCGGCTCACTCGAACCCGATGGCGGGCCACCTGGGGCAGGCGGCCACGCTGAATCGCTTAATGACCCGATTTTTTTGGCCAGGCATTCATGACAATGTGCGCAGGTGGTGCGCGTCTTGCCCTGAATGTCAGTTGGTGAATCCACTGGCCGCCCCAAAAGCGCCATTGCGCCCCCTTCCATTAATGCAGGTCCCCTTCGAGAGAATTGCGATGGACCTCATCGGGCCATTAGAGCGATCCGCACGCGGACATCGTTTTGCGTTAGTCATCGTGGACTACGCAACACGATATCCGGAGGCAGTGGCTCTCCGCAACATCTCCGCGAAGAGTGTTGCGGACGCACTGTTTCGCCTGATCTCCCGAGTGGGGATTCCGAAAGAAATCCTCACTGATCAAGGCACGGCGTTTATGTCACGCACGATGAGCGAACTCTACGGATTATTGGGCATTAAATCCATTCGAACAAGCGTCTATCACCCACAAACGGACGGCTTGGTCGAACGATTTAATCGCACTCTTAAATCCATGATCCGTAAGTTTGTACAGGAAGACGCCAAAAATTGGGATCGGTGGTTAGAACCCCTCTTATTTGCCGTGCGGGAGGTTCCACAAGCCTCCACGGGGTTTTCCCCCTTCGAGCTTCTCTACGGACGTCAGCCACGGGGGGTGTTGGACGTCCTACGAGAAACTTGGGAGGAGGGACCTTCTTTGGCCAAAAACGAGATTCAGTACGTCATGGACTTGCGAACAAAACTCCACACCTTGGGGCGGCTATCTAGGGAGAATTTGTTGCAAGCCCAGGACCGCCAGAGCCGGTCATATAACAGGGGTACAAAACTGCGCAAATTCACACCGGGAGAGAAAGTGCTCGTTCTACTCCCTACGTCGAGCTCAAAATTAATGTCAAAGTGGCAGGGGCCGTTTGAGGTCGCACGACAGATAGGAGAGCTCGATTATGAAGTGATACGATCCGATAGGAACGGGGCACGTCAAATATACCACCTCAACCTGCTAAAAAAATGGAATGAGGTGGAATCAGTGTTGTTGGCAACGGTGATCGGGGGAGAGGATGATCTCGGGCCAGAGGCGAGCATTAAAGCGCAATCAGTCGCGCTGGCCCCTGGGGGAGATCACCTCTCACCGTTACAACTCACTGATTTATCAAAATTGCAGGCGGAGTTCGCTGACGTGTTCTCGCCCCTACCGGGACGTACCGACTTGATTCAGCACCATATCGAGACCGAGCCGGGCGTGGTAGTTCGCAGCCGGCCGTATCGCTTGCCTGAACACAAGAAAAAAGTAGTTCAGGAAGAATTAGGCGCAATGCTCGACATGGGAGTAATCGAGGAGTCCAACAGTGACTGGGCGAGCCCGATAGTTTTGGTCCCCAAGACAGACGGCTCGGTCAGGTTCTGTGTGGACTACCGCAAGGTGAACGCTGTGTCGAAATTCGACGCGTATCCAATGCCGCGGGTTGACGAGTTGCTTGATCGGTTAGGCACGGCTCGATTTTATTCGACACTGGACTTAACAAAGGGCTATTGGCAGATCCCCTTGTCTCCATTGTCCAAAGAAAAAACAGCTTTCACCACGCCGTTTGGATTACACCAATTTGTCACGCTTCCTTTCGGCTTGTTCGGGGCGCCCGCAACCTTCCAGCGACTCATGGATAGGATTTTGCGCCCCCATGCTGCATATGCTGCTGCGTACCTGGATGACATAGTGATTTATAGTCACGATTGGCAGCGGCATATGCAGCATGTGAGGGCGGTCCTGAGGTCGCTGAGGGGAGCGGGGCTCACGGCCAACCCAAAGAAGTGTGCGATTGGGCGGGTGGAAGTAAGGTATCTGGGCTTCCACTTGGGTCATGGTCAGGTGCGTCCCCAAATTGATAAGACTGCCGCAATTGCGACCTGTCCGAGGCCCAAGACCAAAAAGGAGGTAAGACAGTTTTTGGGGCTGGCGGGATATTATAGACGGTTTATACCAAATTATTCGGACCTCACCAGCCCTTTGACTGATCTTACTAGAAAGGGGCTACCAGATACGGTCCAGTGGACGGAGCCGTGTCAACAGGCTTTTACCCAAGTGAAGGCTGCTCTATGTGGCGGGCCGCTTTTACACTCCCCTGACTTTTCTCTCCCTTTCTTGTTGCAGACTGACGCGTCGGACAGGGGGCTGGGCGCAGTCCTGGCCCAGGAGGTGGAGGGGGGAGAGCGGCCGGTGCTGTACATTAGCCGTAAGCTCTCTAAGAGGGAAGCTAAGTACAGCACCATAGAGAAGGAGTGTTTGGCCATCAGATGGGCCGTTCTCACCCTCCGCTATTACCTCCTGGGGCGGGAGTTCACTCTCTGTTCGGACCACGCTCCTCTCCAATGGCTCCACCGCATGAAGGATACCAACGCGCGGATCACCCGTTGGTATCTAGCTCTTCAGCCGTTTAAATTCAAGGTGGTCCACAGGCCGGGTGCTCAGATGGCTGTGGCCGATTTCCTCTCCAGAAATGGGGGGGGGGGGGCTGCAGGCCGGACGGCTCCTCGGCCTGAGTCGGGCGGTGGGGGTATGTGGCAAGGGGGGCGTGGTTCAGCGAGGTCTGCAGCGGGAGAGAGGGCCGCGGGACGAGCGGTAAGTGAGTGGGTTGGACGCAGATTAATAACACCTGTCTCTTGTTCCAGTAATGAGCGCGGAGATGGGATAAAACACCAGCGGAACCAGAGACCAGGGAGAGAGAGAGTCAGGACGGTTGATGCCCAACACAAACAGAGACTGAGTTACCGGAAGCCGGAAGTGCCGACCCGGAAGTGATCGCTATTGTTTGAGTCTGAGAGAAACCACACTGTGGAGTGTGTTTGACGTTATTGAGTTACAAAATAAAAGTGCATCAACCGTCTAGCCGACCCCCCGTGTCCTCTTCCTTCCTCCTATTAACGAACTTTGCTACAATATCACTCAGTACTTGTTATGGTATAATTTCACTGGAACAAGGACACAATATTAAGATATAAAGTGTAACCCTTTATATATATATATATATATATATATATATATATATATATATATATATATATATATATATATATATATATATATATATATATATATATATATATATATATATATAGAATTTATATATAATATATATTCACAATTTATATATATAAAAAGGTTACACTTTATATTGTGTCCTTGTTCCAGTGTTATTATACCATAACAAGTACTGAGTGATATTATTTAACAACATGTACTTACTAAGGATAGGATTGGAGTTGCTTTATAGTTAGCTTTTACAAATATATATATATATATATATATATATATAGTGTGTGTGTGTGTGTGTGTGTGTGTGTGTGTGTGTGTGTGTGTGTGTGTGTGTGTGTGTGTGTAAAAACGTAGACCCTTGACCCCATCGTATGACAGTTTCACAGAACAATACACAATAAGTACATTAAATCAAATGCTTTAATATTAATAAAGTTCATACAAGTTGAAGATACCTAATGTAAAGTGAGACAGAAAAACTCCACCAGTCAACTTTAAGAAACACAATGAAAGATTACTCAAATAAAATTGTGAATCAGGACCACAAAACCAGTCATAAGTTGCACGGGTCATTAGGATATTAAGCAAAGATCATGTTCCATGAAGACATGTTGTATATTTCCTATCAAAATGTGTTATTATTAGTAATATGCATTGCTATGGACTTAATTTGGTCGACTTTAAATGTGATTTTCTCAATATTTGATTCAGATCAGATTCCAGATTCTCAAATAGTTAAGTCTCTGCCAAATATTGTCCTATCCAAACCATACATCAAACCCTCAGCCTTATTTATTACATTTTCATCTGTTGTATACATACATCTCAATTTCTAAACATGGAACCTTATGACTGGTTTTGTGATCCAGGGTCACAATCGTATAAAAAGAGTGCAGAAAAAGGTATAACAACAACTGGTATTGATTTCAAAAGTTCTTCTCAAGAGTAACAGCTCCATCTTGTGTAGAAAACATATTTTAACATAACAAAAAATATTTTACATGCCTATCATCAAGTAGTTCTACAATCCTCTACAAAAAGGAATCACTGCCACTCTATTGGTGGTTTAAAATATGCATCCATAGAGAGGTAAGAGATGTTCTTTGTGATTATCTGTTGGTCACATTTTGTATATTTTATTATAAAATTGTAGGTTGTATTTTTATGCTAGTCTCAACTCTCCATGGGTTTGTCTCTATGTCCTGGATAAATTATTGCCCTCTAGTCATTACATACAAACTATGGCATAAGATCAAGAGCACAGTGCAAGGGCAGAAAAAGTCAATATTTTGGAGTGTACTGCATAAACATAAAAAGACAAAGAATTAGTATGTCCGAACACTGGGAACAATTTTACACAAAAAAGAAAAAAGGATTTAGAATCCTCAGCAAATAAGCCATAAATACGGAGTGTTATGATATATGATTCATTTATATTGTATGTTAATAAGTAATTCAGTATGTAAATTTGTCCTTCCCCATAAAATAATATAGAGTGGAAAATTACATATTACAGTTAAAATTAAGATTAAAAACTGTAATAATTATATACATGAATATAATGTGTGGTTCAGCAAGGTACAAACACATGCTATTGTCTCATATTTTATCGACCACAATAGCAAAGAAGCACATTGTGGATAAAAAAAGTGGTTTTTGGTGTCATGAAAGTGTATGTCCTAGACAGAGCGGAATAAGATATTTGAGTTCCCTGTCTTTATCCGAATTTGTTTTCCCCGGTGGTGATCTGAAAGACAAAAAATTTAACACAGAGAATCAACTATACACATAAATCTTGCTTTATCATTATTTACACTAAACTATGCAGTTCTTCTCAATTATTATATAAATACCTCAGGTAAAAGTACCAGTACTTTTAGAAATATTTATGCTCATTAAAAATACTAATCTGATTAGTTACTTAAGATGATAAGTTACTTAATAGTAAAAAAGTATTCAATAAAAAAATAATTTCCATAAATAAATAAAAATACTATAAAAAAAGCTAGTTACTGGTTACTTAGTATCATATACTGTAAAGCCTATATAACAATACAATAACATGTTAATATTGATATTGACTTTAAAATGTTATTATAATAATTAGATATCTTTGCAACAAACACAGAAGAGACAAGAATTATTTTTGGCTTCTGTAGCCTAAAAATCACTGCACTTTACTAGGTCTAATATTCCAAAACGTTAATATTAAACAATGTCGAAATATAGTGAACCTGCAGAGTTTTGCGTTCAAAGGCACTTGAAGGGAATTCTAGTGTTTTGACTTGCATGTAAGCTCAGGAATAAGCACTGTTTGGCTACACTAGAGATTAACTCTGGGTTAGTGTTCGGTTGGCCAGTTCATTGTCAAAAGACCGGTGTTTGTGGAGTTTGGTAATTCATATTGCGCAGTAAACCAAAAGAACAACTTTTTTGTCCTGACTCTTATTTGTGTTATTTGAGCAGTATTAAAAACTTTTTTCGTAAATTGAATTTAGAGGGCGGTCCGCTAGTAGCTAGATAATTTACTTTATAGTAAATTAATTAAGTGTTAAATATAGAGATTTTTCGCTTCAGAAGGTCTTTATTAACCCCTGGAGCCATGTGGAGTGCGTTTATGATGGATGGATGGATGCACTTTTTTGGCCTGCCATTCACTGCCATTTATAAAGCTTGGATTAGCCAGGACATACATACATATACATATATATATATATATATATATATATATATATATATATATATATATATATATATATATATTGTACTGATTGTATATGTCTGAAAGAAGAATGTCATACATTTAGGATTGCTTGCTGATGAGTAAATTATGGGGTAATTTTCATTTTTGGGTGAACTGTCCCTTTAAAGACATTTGTTTAGACTAACAGATCACTGCCACTGCACAATACTCACAAATTACCACAGAAAGGCGGTGTTCATTCATCTATCATTGTATAAATTGAGGTATATGTCCAAATATTACTGGTAATGTCATACTTTTTAGTAGTGCATCGTGGCGAAATATGTTTGGTTGTAAAATATAATTACCTGAATTAATTAAAATAGGTAGATTGTTCACCAACAGCATAGGCTGCATGTTCAACCAATAAATATGTTCATCAAAAAATAGGATTGATTTGCTTTCAATTGACCTTAACTTTAGGTCCACGGACACCTCATCTAGTATTGTTCTTAAATTTTCTGTTACGACTCGGAGTGAGAAACGATTCAGTGTGCGCAGGGAACTCACCAAATCATTCAAGCCGGTTTGTGAACCAATTCAGACAGTTTTTTTGACTTTGCTCAAGTCTTTGAACAGAATCAACTAAAGAGCGATTCATTTGTGAATTGGGCATCGCTCATTTCCCAAAAAGACCGTACACGTCTGGAATTACATGTAGGCCTATTGCATTAAACTAAAGTAAGAAGCAGAACGTCGCCCAGTGTAACGAAGTAAAGGTAAACATTTTTATTAGAAATGTACTCGAGTTAAAGTAACCACATTTAAATCTACTCTTAATAGCAAAGTAAATTACTTTGTTACTACCCACCTCTGCCTTTCATGCACATTTTAATGCAGTGTCTTTTGTGGACAAAGTTGTTTTTGTTGCCTCCACAGCCACTGTAGCGAAAAGCCTGGCATCTTCTTGTCTTGGGATTGTGCACGTATCTCCTCTCAGAAATTGCCCCGCCGCAATTGCCCCGATCAACTGGACTCATGCAGATTTCAGGCGGATTGAACTCTGAAATGCAATAACAATGCATTGACATTATCACTAGATGTTTAAAAGACACTCTCATGCATGTTCCACTGGGACTAAACCCATAATAATATGACATAAAAATTGTTGAGATGTCAGATGAACCACATGTTGCTTTAGACAAGGGAAGCGTCTCAATCAGATCCCTAGTTCAGTAGTCAGGGCACTGATCAGGACATAAGTCAATGGGCTGACTCCTTATCAGTGCCCTGACAACTAAACTAGGGATCTGACTGAGACGCACCAAGCACGTGCAGATAGCGGTTTCTGTTTGCATCATCACAACATTTCGGCCATATTGTTTTCGGTGATAAAAGTCTTTCCGGTGCCCGAAAATTCGGTGCATCCCTACAAAATATCGTTCATAACATCGATTATAATGCACTTCTGACATAAATTAAGAAATTAATGTCACTGCAATCCAGTTTTATCATAAACAGTGTTTAAATATCGAAGCTGGAGTCTTTCTTCTGTCTAATGATACTTTTGTCCAGATAAAGTAAGAGTGTGATGTTTAACGAGCAGTGAATGTTGAACAATAGTAATCTGGAGCCGTCTAGGATCTTTGACAGGTATGGGGTTAATGCAATTATCTGATCAACCAATCACAAGGCAGTTGCTTCAATGCATTTAGGGGTGTGGTTCTGGTCAAGACAATCTCCTGAACTCCAAACTGAATGTCAGAATGGGAAAGAAAGGGGATTTAAGTAATTTTGAGCGTGGCATGGTTGTTGGTGCCAGATGGGGTGGTCTGAGTATTTCACAATCTGCTCAGTTACTGGGATTTTCACGCACAAATTTCTAGGGTTTACAAAGAATGGTGTGAAAAGGGAAAAACATCCAGTATGCGGCAGTCCTGTGGGCGAAAATGCCTTGTTGATGCTAGAGGTCAGAGGAGAATGGGCTGACTGATTCAAGCTGATAGAAGAGCAACTTTGACTGAAATAACCACTCGCTACCAAGCCTGCAGTCTCCCTCTCATTTACTGAAGCTTTTGCGCCTCGATCGCCCCCCGGTGACCGGTCCCCTCTGTGTTTTCTAATGGACGCGAGACAAACTAAATAATAAAATTACACTTCAAATATTTCCCCCCCAAAGTTAGTTTATGTCATTGAAGGCAGTTATCATCACGATGATTTCATTTCAAGTGTTCGTTTTTAAAATAAGTTTAGTTTGAGTTAGTTATTTGATACTATAAAAACGGGGGGTGTGACGTCATGATTGACGGCTGAGACTGACGGCTTCTCTGAGTGAAGTTGTCACTGAGGCACTAAAAGTACACTGAAGTACAGCTGCGATATCAAAAGCCCACCCACACTCTCACAGATGCAGAACAATTCATTATGTTGGTGTGAAATAAACAGTTATGGAAATGTAGAAATTAAAGTTAAAGCTCCAATCTGCCCCCAAAAATCTAGAAAAGTCTGTTAGTGCCTCAGTGACAACTTCACTCAGAGAAGACGTCGATCTCAACTGTCAATCGTTCCTCTCCCCCCCCCCCCTTATAGCATCAAATAACTAAAACTAAACTTATTTTTAAAAACGAACACTTGAAATGAAATCATGATGATGATAACTGCCTTCAATGACATAAACTAACTTTGGGGAAAAAATATTTGAAGTGTAATTTTATTGTTTAGTTTGCCTAGCGTCCATTAGAAAACACAGAGGGGCGACTATACTGGGACCGGTCACCGGGGGGGCGATCGAGGCGCAAAAGCTTCAGTTTCTGAGAGGGAGATTGCAGGCTTGCTTGAGGCGGATGGGCTACAACAGCAGAAGACCTCACCGGGTACCACTCATCTCCACTACAAATAGAAAAAAGAGGCTACAATTTGCATGAGCTCACCAAAATTGGACTGTTGAAGACTGGAAATATGTTGCCTGGTCAGATGAGTCTCGATTTCTGTTGAGAAATGCAGATGGTAGAGTCAGAATTTGGTGTAAATATAATGAGAACTGGGGGTGGTGGTGTAATGGTGTGGGGGATGTTTTCTTGGCACTAAGGGGCCTAAAGTGTGCCAATTGGACATTGTTTAAATACCACAGCCTACCTGAGCATTGTTTCTGACCACCATGAACCCATCCTCTGAAGCTTACTTCCAGCAGGATAATGCACCATGTCACGAAGCTTGAATCATTTCAAATTGGTTTCTTGAATATGACAATGAGTTCACTGTACTAAAATGGCCCCCGCAGTCACCAGATCTCATTGATGCCAACCAGATCTCATTGATTGATGCCAACAGATGCATTATCTGCTGGAAGTAGCCATCAGATGATAGGTACATGTTGGTCATAAAGGGATGGACATGGTCAGAAACAATGCTCAGGTAGGCCGTGGCATTTAAACAATGCCCTATATTATATGTATATATATACACATACACACACTTTACAGGGATGAAAGCGAAGGTGTAAGGGATATACACAAATATCTTCAGTGGGTTGTAGTGTCCTTTTATTTAAGGGAATAGTTCACCCAAAAATGAAAATTCTGTCATCATTCTTCAAAATATTTTCTTTTATGTTCAGCAGAAAAAAGAAACTCGTACAAGTTTGGAACAACTTAAGGGTGAGTAAATAATGACAACATTTTCATTTTTGGGTGAACTATCCCTTTAATGCGTCTTTGGATTGTTCTGCTGACGAAACGCTGGAAAAATAGCTTTCCAAGAGAAAACTCTAGACAGCATGAACTAAGTGATCTAGGAGCTTTTTTACAGCAGATGAACACATGGTGAGTCTATCCCTCACAGCCTCTTTCATACCTGTCATGACGCTGCTCTGAATAAGGTCTATTGAACAATTAACTAGCCACTTTTAATAATTGTGGCGAGGTTGACGAGCGAGAGATGTGGGAGGAGCAAGTCTCGAGTCCTCTCCTGAATGAATACGTTTTGTTCCTAAAACGCCTTTCCCAAGCTCAAAGTCACTGCAGAGCAGCAATAATCCTCACATCTGATCTCTACTGTTTCTTATATATTGTTTACTGCGTTTTGTTCCACTGCAGAGGTTGAAAAGTGGGACACTATGATAATTTGTCACTGATGTTGTTTAAAATAGGATCCAGATGGCAACGTCAATGTTAATTTATATTATATTATTACATTAAAGCCACATTACTTCATTTTTCACCGCTAGAGGTAGCACATACAAAACAAAGGCATAGTTTGATGACGCCTTGATTTCGTTTGTGAATATGTGGGGTAACGCAGCTCTGTTTTATCATATTAGATACATGAGTGAGTTCAAAATTATGTTACTCTGTGCGGTCGCTCTGCGGCTACCGTGACACAGTACTAGTGATACTAGTTGCTCACCTGGCTTATAAAACACAAAATACTGTATATTAAAGCGTTGGTGTTTCCAAGGTTTCTACAAAATAAAACCGGAAATCGAGGGTAAAGTGGGTATGATGTCATCGATAGGCGACGCACAGACACGGTCCGCTTCCTGGTTAAAAATGCTTATTTCTCTGGATTTAACCGTTCTTGGAAACTTTTGGGAAAATTTTAGTGTACAAGTCAACAATATATAACAATGTTTTTTGGATATTTTAATCCAAACATCTTACATATTGTGTTTAAGATATTAAACAACTTATTTAAAATATATTATTTTATAACAAAGATATAGATTTAAAACTAAATGTATCACTTCCTGTTACTGTATTCATTCTAGCTGGAATGACATTAAACTTGACTTGATAAAGTATACATAATCCACTAGATGGCAGTAAAATCTAAGCATCATCTTTCAATAGCATAATATAGAATTTGGACATCTATGTTACCCTTTTAATAGCAGTAATATTTAACCCCAAAAGGTAAATGGCAAAAAATAAATGAGTAAAACATACCACAGACATGATGGTTTATCATAAACATGGTTAATCACTTAATATACTTCATTAACCTCTGTGATTAAAGAGGTAAGTGTGGCGTAACATGAATAGCTCCCATTAACATTCTGTAATCATGTAAATACATTAAACTACAAGTGTTTAATAGTTTGTTCCAAATCTCCTCAAGAAAAGGAACATGATGCTGAACACAAAAAATATAAACTTGTAATATATATATATATATATATATATATATATATATATATATATATATATTACAGAAACTGAAATTCAGTATTTTTTTGAGGATTAATCTAACAAAAATCACATATTTGACTGATTTTTGTGTGTCAGTGTGTGCTATCTCTGTGCCAGACTGGGATGTCATGAGCCCTGGAGCTGTGGAACAGAGAGCAGCTCTTAACTGTCAAAATAAGCAGGAGGAGGAAAAAATGGCTGCTATGCTGCCCTCTGGACTCAGACAAACAGACTGTCTGACATGAAAGCACAGCTGTCTAGAACCCTCTGCCTTCACATCCACTGTGTGTGTGTGTGTGTGTGTGTGTGTGTGTGTGTGTGTGTGTGTGTGTGTGTGTGTGTGTGTGTGTGTGTGTGTGTGTGTGTGTGTGTGTGTGTGTGTGTGAGAGAGAGAGAGAGAGAGAGAGAGAGAGAGATGTGTGACTCTCACCTGCTTCCTGTGCAGCTGCTTGGGACACTTTTTGCAGTGGCGAATGTGATGCTTCCACAGGAGCATCTTCTAAAAATAACCAAATGCTTAGTGCATCACAAATAAGATTTATGTAAAAGGTTTTATTTATTTATTTTTCTTATTTAAGTTACTTTGGATAAAAATATCTGTTTAATGTATAATATGGTATTTCTAAAAAAAAAAAAAAAAAATTCTGTGCCTAAAATGAGTCAGTATAAAGTATACTGTAAATAATCAATAATCAACAATAATAAAAAATAAAAAACTCAAAAAATGACTGTGCTCTCATAAATACAGATCACTAAAAAGGTTTTCTCATCTCACCATGTTTAACGAGAGGTTCCGTCCTGAGTTTTGTTTCCTCTTCCTCTGGTTTTAATGGAGAATGCTCCACCATGTGGTTTGATCCAGCTAAAACGAAGAAAGTAAAAAACAAAAAACATTATCTGATGTCCTTTTGATACGGAGGAGTCTTTCTCAGGTTGCACAAACATGCACAATTAAAGGGTTAGTTCAACCAAAATTTTAATTTTTCATAATTTACTCGCCTTAATGTCGTACTAAACCCAAATGACTTCTGTTTATCTTCAGAACACAAACGAAGATATTGTTAATAACATTGAGCAATTTCTGTCTCTCTATTGACAGCTATCACTTCGATGCTTCAAAAAGTACATAAAGAGATTGTAAAACGAATTCATATGAATTGAGTGGTTTAGCTTTTTAAGTGGCTTAACAGATTGACTTTAATCGGTTCACTTGATGTGCGAGAACCAATGAGGAGGTTCATTCTCGTGTTTCACGCATCACGTTTGAGCGTCCGCAAGAACCAATGAGGTTCATTCTCGTGTGTCACGCATCACGTTTGAGCGTCCGCAAGAACCAATGAGGTTCATTCTCGTGTCACGCATCACGTTTGAGCTTCAGCAAGAACCAATGAGGAGGTTCATTCTTGTTTCACACATCACGTTTGAGCGTTCGCAAGAACCAATGAGGTTCATTCTCGTGTGTCACGCATCACGTTTGAGCTTCAGCAAGAACCAATGAGGAGGTTCATTCTCGTGTGTCACGTTTGAGCGTTCGCAAGAACCAATGAGGAGGTTCATTCTCGTGTCATGCATCACGTTTGAGTGTCCGCAAGAACCAATGAGGAGGTTCATTCTCGTGTCACGCATCACGTTTGAGCTTCAGCAAGAACCAATGAGGAGGTTCATTCCTGTTTCACGCATCACGTTTGGGCGTCCGCAAGAACCAATGAGGAGGTTCATTCTCGTGTGTCACGCATCACGTTTGAGCGTCCGCAAGAACCAATGAGGAGGTTCATTCCTGTTTCACGCATCACGTTTGGGCGTCCGCAAGAACCAATGAGGAGGTTCATTCTCGTGCGCTACGCAACACGTTTGAGCTTCAGCATGAACCAATGAGGAGGTTCATTCTCGTGTGTTATGCATCACATTTGAGCGTCCGCAAGAACCAATGAGGTTCATTCTCGTGCACTACGCAACACGTTTGAGCTTCAGCAAGAACCAATGAGGTTCATTCTCGTGTGTTATGCATCACATTTGAGCGTCTGCAAGAACCAATGAGGTTCATTCTCGTGTGTTACGCATCATATTTGAGCGTCCGCAAGAACCAATGAGGTTCATTCTCGTGGTACGCAACACGTTTGAGCGTCCGCAACAACCAATGAGATCCATTCCGGATATTTTACTGCAAAAATACTACATAGTGCGTCTTTAACTGTTTCTCAGAATTCACTTTCTTTACCTTTAAATAGGGTATTTATGTTATGAAAAAAATAGTTTTTATTAAAATAAATAATTATATTTTATACCTTATTGTTTTTATTAAAGTGTTTTTTGCTTGACAATGTTCCTTTCTCTGACCATAAACAAGCTGCTGTCCCTGTAAGACATCTGTGTAAACGCCCTGTCCGCCTGTGAAATAAGATACAGTGCTGCTGCTGCCTGGTCTAATATACTGTAGTTTTTAACAGCCCTATCCTTCATGGACAGTTTGATTCCTAAAGATATGCTCTTCTATATTTGCAGTTCTGCGCTGACTTTGTTCAAATTACTGCTAAAAAATAGAATGCAGCATGCTGAATTTAAGTCTAAATATTAGTGCTAACTGTACTATGAAATGAAGGTACTGAAATCAGAATACTTAAGGGCTGTAACCTTTGTCATGCAGATGACTATAATTACAGGGCTTGTACAAAAACAATGTTATTATTGAAAAATGCAGGGAAGAGAAATGTTTTGTTGCTGGTACATACATAGACATCTCTTATGGCATTCTGTTATGGTCTTGAAGTTGTTGGCATTCCCAAGGCAGCCACCATAATAGAATCGTTTGCATTCCTTGCTCTTGAAATCAAAAAAATAGCGAGGCACCATTCCTCGACATGGCCCCGGAGCATCCTCCAGATGACATGGACTCTTTTCCTCTAAAAAAACAAAAAGATGGGACAGACCATAAATCATGTGCTGCTTTATTTAAAGCTACCTTTTCATCAACTCTTAGAAAGTGTTAGAAAACCAAAAATTATTTTTGCAAGCAACATAGAAATTGTAAACAATTGACTATATTACAGTAGTTAAGCGCCTGAAGTCTCATTATTGACATGTGTATCCCTTACAGCACTTTTAAAATAATTAAGTGTGAGAAAAAGCCTGCACTAAACGTTTTTTTTTTGTTTTGAAAAAATGGCATACATTTGTCCATTATTTTTATGTAAGATGGATTTTACAATGAAAACACTAGAAACATTTGCACGAAAGAGAAAATATGGCATATTAATATAGATATTGAGTGTTTGATGACTAATCTAGACAGATATTGGATTTGTATATTAAAGCAGAACCAGTTTGACCATTGCTTTAACAGATCCCCTGGCCATAAGCCACAGACAGGACGGAGTGATTGATATATTTTAGCTCCATCTAGAGCACATACCCTGTTGATAAATGAATGGCTTGATTCCAGAGTTCCACAGATTAAAAAAATCACTTAATTTCCTGCCACGTTTTCGCCCTGTAATGCAGAATTTATTTATGGCTGCTGCTGCTGCTGCTGCTAATTAAAATATTTCACTTAAGTGGCAATTCATCACGGAGAAAGGCAGCTTTAATCCAATCAGCTGGGAGAAATCAGCAGGGTATTTTGTTTTCCTCTCTTCTTTCAGATAAATCAGATTTAGAAGGAACGATGAGTTGCACAAACCTAATCATAAACTTCACATAGTGACCATACAGATTGAAGCTGGTTACTGCTTTTGGATATAATTCAATGTTAACTGCAGTGTCACTTACTGCTTGAAAGTGGTTAAAATGTGATTATGGTTAAAATGGCAAAAACTCTTGAGTAAGCAGAAAAAAAAAGAAAAAAAAAAAGACTTGTTTGTTCAGCACATCCCTCAATGCTCGATTGGATTGAGATCTGGGGAATTTGGAGGCCATGTCAACACCTCAAAATTGTTATTGTGCTACTCACACCATTCCTGAACCATTTTTGCTTTGTGGGAGGCGCATTATCCTGCTAAAAGAGGCCACAGCCTGGGTGTGCAGGGTTTGCAACAATGCTTAGGTAGGTGGCACGTGTGTCAGTGTAACATCCACATGGATGGCAGGACCCACGGTTTCCCAGCAGAACATTGCCCAAAGCATCACACTGCCCCTGCCGGCTTCCCATAGTCCATCCTGGTGCCATGTGTAAAGCGACGCACATGCACCCAGCCATCCACGTGATGTAAAAGAAAATGTGATTTACGGGTCAGCAGGGGTCCGTTTGATCAGACCACACGGGCCAGTCTTCGCCCCCCATGTGCAAAGCGGTGAGTTTTGGCTGCCCATGACCTTGTCGCCGGTTCACCACTGTTCCTTTGTTGGAGCGCTTTTGATAGATACTGACCACTGCAGATGGGGACATCCCACAAGAGCTGCGTTTTGAGAGATGCTCTGACCCAATTGTCTAGCACATCACAAATTGGCCCTTGTCAAACTTACTCAAATCATTGCGCTTGCCCATTTTTCCTGCCTCTAACACATCCACTTTGAGAACAAAATGTTCACTTGCTGCCTAATATATCCCACTCACTATCAAGTGCTGTGAAGAAGAGATAATCAATGTTATTCACTTCACTTGTATATATAGTTGTGTGTGTGTGTGTGTGTGTGTGTGTGTGTGTGTGTGTGTGTGTGTGTGTGTGTGTGTGTGTGTGTGTGTGTGTGTGTGTGTGTGTGTGTGTGTGTGTGTGTGTGTGTGTGTGTGTGTGTGTTTCAGAAGAAATAGTCTTAAGTGATAGGAACAAGAGTAAGAGTAAGTAAATAATGAGAGAACATTTTTTAGGTAAACTATCCCTTTAAGATATTGTTGTTGTCAAGATGGGCAAAAGGTGGTTCATCAAGTTTCTGCAGATAAAGCTTGCAAGCTAAATAACAAGTAACATACATCACACAGCTGAGCATACATACACCTTATGTGATTTCCACTCTGTTGTAAATGATGAAGTGGGAGAACTCATGATCAGTCAGCAGCTAAACTCACGGCATTAGATCCTGTGTTCTGATACTCTACATCCCAGACAGTCATCCTGACCGAGAGCGGTGGAAGAATGCTAATCAAGCTTAGCAAATGACCCCTCACATACAGCGCTAATCAAACGTTCACATTCACAAGGACACTTAATAAACTGAATCAGATTAATTGAATATTAATGCTAAATGGATTATGCAATTTGAAATAGTCAGTCAATATTCTTCTACTTCTATAGAAGTACAGATGGGCTGCATCTAAAACGCTTATCAAAATGAATAATACAAAGCTCCTGTTTTTTGAATAGCCTCATGGGTGCTATTTATGAAAGGAGACTGGATTGATGCCTGGCTAGTGTCTCTCACTGTGTGTCATTTACTCGCAAGGACAGGACTTGTGTGTAATAAGTATAACATTAACAAATTAACAAAGATGGCAGCAAGACAGGTAATTTCAAGGAGGTTCTTCACCAGCTGAGAATCTACCATTGAGAATAATATAAATGATACTTAAATGTCTTAATTGAATTAAGGTCTTATACTGGCTAAATCTAAGCCCTGACTGTGAAACCAGGCCATAATATTTTAAAAGAAATACGTGTAATGATACTGGATCAGTCTCCTAGGGAAGACATCTCCCCTTGTGTCTCTTTCCGTCTCATTCTGTACATACAAAAACAAAAACAAACCACTCTTTAACGTGCACTTATCATTTGATTCACTAGATGGAGACATTCATCATTCATTTCTCACAGTGGTTTATTATTTGATGTTGGTTCCATATACTCAGTGATTCCCTTTGAATCTGAATTTTAAAAAGCAAGAAGAGCTTGAATGCAAAAAGTGCAGACTCATTTAATTGTTCCCTTTTCATTTAGGAGATGCTTTTATTCAAATCGACTTACAAGTCAGAAGCATCGCAAGCAAGAGCCAAAATACTGCAATGCAGAGTTACAATGCAGAAAGGCAGATAAAAGTGAAAGGATATGTTTTTTTTGGACGGAGTTAAATTCTTTATTGGCATCTATGGTTCTATGAAAACATTTTAACATCCATGGAACCTTTACATTACACAAAATGTTCTTTATAGTGGAAAAGGTTTCTTTAGATTATTAAACAATTCTTTACACAGAGAAAAAAAGAGGTTATTTTAATAACTTTCAATGGTTCTTTGGGGAAGCAAAAACGTTTTTTTTTTTATGGTATTGCTGCAAAATCCTAGCCTGACGTGGTCATACTCAATTCTAGTCAGAATATGAGTCTGAAACTGCTCCATTGGGCTGTGATTATGGGGCGTGTTTCAATCAAACCAGGAAAGACATCAATTGGACAGACCTACAACCAATCAGAGCAACGCAGCGACGCACTGTCAAATGTCAACATAGTTCAACTGCACTGTGTTGCCAAGTCCACGTTTTTTTTTCTCCGCAGGTTGTTTTCTATGTCCGCGGGATTAAGCGACTATGTGATATATAAACCCATGAGTGTGAATTTTAGCAGGCAACCTTGCCAAAATAACACACATTTTACCCCCCAAACGCCATTTTTCCCCCGGAGAACCCCCCGAGAAGCTATTGTTTAGGGCTAGTAGTTGGTGGATTTTGTTGTAAAAACTTGGCAACCCTGTCACGCGCGCTGGAATCAGGCTGGAATACACAATATTTGCCGGTGTTGTAAAAAAATAATAATAATTGAATGATACACAGGGTACTTACCCAACATGATCATCATTTCTGAGAGAAATAGTGAAGTTGAATGCATATACAAACAAGCTCTCCGTTTAGGATTTGAACAAATATAATCCAAGCGCCTCTGATGACGTGCATGATTACGTTACTGTTGATCATCTGTCCGTCATCGTCTAAAGCCCGCCCTGATGATTTCATTGGTCCGAACAGTTTCTGTTCGGGGATAATTACTCCACTATGGAGCGAGGCCAGACCGAACTGCCCGACCAAAAAATTTTGTGGGCGGGGCTAAATTCGGCTGGCATCCAGGCTAGCAAAATCCCCTTTTTCAAGTTTTTTTGTTTTTTGTGTGTTTTTTTTTTTTTTTTTTTTTTACGTATAAAGAAGATTTTAGGATGGTGCTGAGATCAGAGCTTCGACCAAGAGGAGTGTGACATGAATCCTCTTTGGTTCATTGAAGACCAGATGTTATCTTAGAGGGTTGCTATGTTTGAAGGGTTAAAATGTTCCCTCTATTCCCAGAAAAAGCAAGTTTGGTGGCCACAGAAATTAGAAACTGACTTGGCAGACCTGAAAATAAACATGGGCATGTGGGGAAGTGAGCAGAAGAAATGAATCCAAACACAGCAGTCAATTTCCTCTTCTGCCTCCATGGGGGATCTTTGGCAGCACTTTGCAGACATTTACGAGTACTCATGTCCTTGGAGGTGCTGTCCAAATGAGCTGCAAAGTTTCTGTTTTCCCCACTCTGTGATGGGACTGAGGCTTGTTTAGTAGTCTGCTTTGTGCTGATTATTATGATGATTCTCGCAGGAGGCAACGTTGCAGGGGCCTGTCCAATTCACAATGACCCCCACTGGAAAGCATAATGAGCTATGACTCACCCAACCGACCCAAGTGCTGTAAATAATCCAATGTGGCTTGGCTTTACTGTGAACCGTACATTTGTCCTCTTTTTAATTGGAAAGGGACCAATAATTCTTTATTATTCTTGCAGAAATAATCAGATAGTTTTAGAGGGTATCTCCCTCATCTCAGCCTTGGCTTATTGCCATGAACTGGACTCTGTACTAGAGTCATCTCCATTTCTGCCTTTATACAGTATACTAATTTAATGCCAATATTTAAGATGAAACATAATTTAATAGTTGGTTTGTTTGCTTTTCCTTGCATTAGAATTATTTGTATTCATTAAAGCATTGCTTTGAAGGATGTATTACTCCATGTATGGCTTCCCAACATACACAAGTGTCTTTGTTTGAAAGCATGGAGGTTGTTTTTGAAGGAAAAAAAATGCTCCTCTTCTGCTATTAGTCTCAGTATTTTTAGTCTCGGTATGTCATGCCCTCTACAAAATAATATAGTTCAAATCATAATCATGACACTTCTACACTAAACCATAGCAGTAGTACCGCACCACACCAATGCATTATGTTATTGTTTTTTTATGGGATGGTAATCTTTCATTGGAAACCACTCCCTCAATGTGAACTCTTCAATGTTCCCATAAAAGTATGTGTTGTGGTGTAATGCCTGTTATATCTATGATTATAAAAAGAATATTTCCGGTTTTGGATGCTGATTGGTCAATACAGCATTCCAGATGTAGTAAAGTCCAGATATGACATGCAACATCCAGCCCACTGTACTGCACCCTTAGACTAATGTGCTGTTACTGTTTACCCCCTACACTGGGGTCCAAAACCCTGAGATAAAGTTTTATTTTTTTTCCCAAGTAGTGAAAATCAGTTCTTAATGTTGTTTATATGGTGTTTTTAATATGCTTTAAGACGAACTGTGCAAATTCGCTGGCGTTTCTTACATCACAAATTATCTAACACCTTCAATGCAAAAAACAAGTCTAATCATATTAATTACCGTTATGTGTCTGACGTCGTATACGATACCATTGTGAAACTACAGTAAAATTGAGTAAGTGGATCTCTGAGCTGGTGTGAGTGAGTGGAGGCTGGGGTCATTTGCATATGCAATGTTCTGCATATACTAAATGAAGCAAGGGTGTAAATTCAAGCCATTTAAAAAAAAAAAAAAACATTTAAATGTAATTTTGGTGATCAATGAAGAGTTTTAAGGGATACCATTGTTGACTACAGGGGGACTTTAAAAGAAAATATTAGGATTTATTAAGATAGAAAAAATGACATTCTGAAATTCTTATTAAAGTAAAGTTTTCAATCAAGTTATGCTGATAGCAAAAAAAGATTAAATTAGAAAACCTATTTCAATAGTATGTAATAGTATTGTATTCTTACTTAGCTTTTATTTGTATTATACTTTGTTTTAAGTTTAGTTAATGCTTTAGTAATTTGTATGTGCTTTTGTCATTTTTATTAGATTTTTGTTAATGTCTATTTAGATTTAATACATTTTTATTTCAGTTTTAGTCATTTTAGTACTTAAACTTATTTCAGTTAGTTGCAAAGGCATTTAATCATTAATATTTGTATTTTATAGTTTAAGTTAACAGTAACAACACTGTTGTTAAAAAATGGGTAACACTTTTACAGTGTCCTAGTTACACATTACAAGTACTTACTGTAGTAATATCAATAAATTATGCATGCAACATATTCTAAACCCAACCCTATTCATAACCTTAAAGGGGTACTTCAGTGCTGGGAAGATGAATCTGTATTTAAACTGGGTCATTAATGTAGTAGAAATGTGAAATTATTTTTTAATTTAGTGCTTTCTAGACTGAGAAAAGACAGAAAATTTATTTTTGTCTCATGGTTATGAAAGACAACAATTCCCAGAATGCTTCGCTGCCCTACGAGGTCACTTGCAAGGCCAGCGATACTGGATTACTGATCACTTTCACTTTCCCACCACGACCGTGTTCATTTTCATAAATCAGTTCAGTTAGAGAACAGACACTACAATTAAAAACTGAACGTGTCTGTACAATATGTGATTTAGCCGCTGAGGGAGTCTTAGCCTTAAACGCTGGAGGAGTCACATTGACGGTCATGGATGACAATCATTTGAATATACTCCAGGGTTTCTACTGATACAAAGCCATATGCTAATCGCTGAAGTAACCCTTTAACCCTATAGTAAGTACATGTTTTATTATTAATCAGTACTTAAATGTATAGCAAGGACACCTTTAAATAAAGTGTAACTAAAAAAAGTGATTTTTTAAAAATATATATTTTTCTTTGATACTTTTGGAACTCACTGTATATGGAGTTAATGATTTAAATTATTTAAAAAAGATTGAATTTCCTAAATATTTTTCTGTAGTAGTCATTTCATAAAAGCAATAAAGCCTCTAGGCTGTGTTATACTGTGAGTGTACTCTGCTGAGCATTACTGTTTATCTTTGGCTCACTCATAATAAAGCACAGCCTCTCGTAACTTATTGCTTTATTCTGTATTAGTAATCTTTGCTTTTACTTAACTCAAGATATGCTTATCTAGAATGCTGTTTATAGCATAGGTGTGTAGAATATTGTCATGACACATGAGCCCGGGTCAGGCCATCCAATATACTGAGTGAAAATGGAATAGGACTAACACATTCTGAGGGATGCATTGAATCTGAAAAGGTTATTTTATGCCACTTCCTAGAAAAAATTTTTTTTTATTGATTTGAATGGTTATTCGTCACTGAAGAGTAAGGTAAAGATTGCCTTACCTTTCACAAGACACATTTCCTCACACTCCTGCTGGGTCTCGAAATTGTTAGCATTGCCTTGACAGCCTCCATACTCAAAGGGCTCACATCGACCTGTGTCAATGTCAAAGTAGAACCTGTCCTTTAATGCCTTGCATGGCCCTTCGTCTTTCTTCAGGGCGCATGACTGATGGAATATGTGGAGTTCAGACCTCACTCCATCTGCTGAGGGTGGAAGGAAGCCAGAAGTTATAATTTGCTCCATACATAATTCACAAAACTCTGCGTGGTAAATTTAAGCCATCTTTAAGCTTTCACCTAAGGCTTTGTAGGGGGTGGAAGAGTTTTCTGTCATTTGGAAAGTAACCATACACTAACGTTTAATAGAGTCTGCACCCTTGTTTAAAGAGATCTCATTGACATGACAGTCTGAAGATTTTAGGGATATCACAGCTTTGCCCTTGGTGTTTAACGCTTTGGTAAATCAGGATGAACCTCCTACACTATTCCACTCTCAAGCCAACGAGGATGATAAAGCACTCTTTCTTGAATATACATTTGGATGTTTTTTTTAAAAAAAAATGTTTTCCCAGAAATAGGTTCTTAATCCCTACCAAGAATCAAGCGTGTCTGTTTTAAGAGCATGCTGGGTAAAGTGAACTCAGTGGTCCTTCCTGTTCACAACCCAAGGACTGAATCCAAAATGCCACAAACTAAAGTAACAGATGGTCTTGGACTTGAATGACAACATCCTGCAGGCGGTTGGATCACTTATGCTGTCACATCCTGATGTTCATCTCCCTACTGCTCTCAAAATACTCTCTCAACACTGCCTTCGGGTTGGAGAGAATTCTGCTGAGGTTTTCCACATGCTCTGGATAAAATTCTTGCCTTCACAAAAGCAGGAAACAAACACCCCATAGCGTGATGGGTTTGCCATTGTAGAAAACAACAAAGGCATCAATATTCTTATTTGCATAATCATCTAATCCAGATGGAGAAACATTTTTTTTAAAGATTGCATCTCAACACAAACTTCAAAATCGAAGAAGGCCGATTAGCTTGGCTACAGTCGAACAGAAAATGACCAAAATCAGAAAATGAATGAGGCATTTATATAGCGCTTTCATATGTACTACTGTACGCCCAAAGCACTTTCCACTCATGTCAGGGTCTCTCCTCAACCACGGCAGCCACAGTACAATGGCGCCAGTGCGCTCAACACACACGAGCGATAGGAGGAGAGAGGGAGATAGAGCCAATTCAGTGGATGGGGATTATTAGGAGGCCATGATTGGTAAGGGTCAATGGAGGGAATTTGGCCAGGACACCGGGGTTACACCCCTAGTCTTTACGAGATGTGCCATGGGATTTTTAATGACCTCAGTTTAACGTCTCATCTAAAGGAGAAGAGAAAGAAAGCATCTGAAAAGCAAATACATTTAATAAAGTTTTAATAATTTTTTAAAAATATTATTATTATTTTTATACGCTGCACTGATAAGCAGACATATTTCATGGCTAACATACGTTACTGTTCAAAAGTTTAAGTCTTTAGATTTATACATATATCTTTTTTTTTATCTTATCATAAACCATTATGAAAATAATACAAAAAAAATCTGAACAAGATAATTACATTAATTATGTGAGCCAGAATTCCAGTGGCCCTTTTTTATCTCCATTTCCATGGATACAACAGTTTTTTAAGGCAACAAGGTTGTGTAGGTCCTTTAAAATTGAACTGATTTTAAATGTACTAATTAAACATTCTAGTGTATCATACAGAGGTAAGGTTTATTCAAGACAATAGCTGGCTGGACCTGCAGAATTCCCCCAAACGTATGCTCATAATGGGAAAACCATGGCTGGCTGTTCAATTTTCAACTGCCAGCTGCTTGTTTAGGCCAGCACGAATTGTGCTTGGCTTCAGCCTCAACACACCTAAATTTGGATAGTGGTCAGAACAACCCAGAACTGGTGCTTTGCCAAACTCATTGCCGATGCTGAGCTTGGACAGGCTGCCCCATGTTGAGACTCAGCCCTTTCTTGTTTTTATGCCTGTTTGAAAGATAGGTGTTGATTTTATCACAAGCTGGAATTCAGCACATCGGTCCGTATCTGAGAAGAGTAAAACTCTCAGTCTGAAGGAAAGCACAATGCATGTAAATATCTGTTTACTGGTGTCAACGTGTTGTGTCACGTCTGCTCAGGGTTTGCACAAGACAGTGATTAATAATACCGTCAGCAGCGCCTCTACTAGCACAATGCCACTTTAAGGATGAGTGGCAAAGTATTTGTCATTTGGAAATTAGTAACCAGTGAGTCAGTTTTAAATTCAGCCCCTTTTCATTATGTTACAGAAACAATATCACTGGTACGGATTAGGGGTGAAAGGATATATCGTTAAACGTTATATGTATAAAATGTGACAAACGATATGCATCGCTGATGGAAACGATATGATTTGCGATATAGAGTTGTTTTATCCAAGGCTCAACTTGCTGTAGTTGGTCTATTTATAAGGTATAATTTACACAAATTTACAAATGTACCACAAATGTAAACTCTGTCATCATGTACTCACCATCATGTTGTTTATCGTCTAACTTCCAAACACAAATTAAGATATTCCTAATGAAACCTGAGGGAAAATCCATTGTTCTACTCGATTCACAAAAAACAAAGGCATCGTAAAAATAACTCATCTAGTGTGTAATCTAAATCCAGAACAATGGCTTAATATGATGAACAGATTTACAACGACACACATACTGTAGTGTAAACAGACGTTCTAATGATTGTGGGACGTGTGAAAACATGAGTGCTTAAATGCAGAATTAAAATTCTTGGATGATTTAAACATTTACAGTTTGAGAGTGCTCATTTTGACAGGCCTTCTTTTGATTAGAACTGACAGATTGCATTGATCATCTGAAGCGCACGCGCTGCCAGAATGGCGCTCCTCAAAGTCAAAGCGAAAACATTTAAAGTGGCACTCTAGTGAAAGCGCAAACATTTAAATCACCAGATCACATTTAGTTTTAGTAGTGTGATTGTTCAAAGCATTTTAGATGGTTTATT